>NC_138078.1:88514645-89714645 GCF_964212035.1 Myotis nattereri
ATTCAGCAAATTAAGTGCTTATTATTTGCTAAATATTCTGTTCGGCAAAAGTAGAGAGGAATAAAGACACACATGTATACTAAAAAAGTAATCAATACACTTAAAAAAAGAAAAAGATGATCTTGTGGGCCACAGATCTCATCTTACCACATGGAAAGGAAATTCCATTGGAAAGGAGTTGATAGCAGAAGAGCTTTTATCAAAGAGCTTTTATCAGTGCCTTATCAAATGTGAATATTGAGTGTTCCTACCTGATAAATGTAATCGCATTGTAAACTTTACATACCAGGAGGTGCTTTTGCCTTCATTTGAGTTTTCCAACAGTGCCTAGGAATATAGCACCTATGCCCATATTATGTATTGTTTTATGTATATAAGCACTAATTGCCACAAGGCAATTGTGTCTGTTTTAATGCATATGTTCTTTATATATACTTGTGAAATGTTTAGCTACTAACGTTTAGCATCATTTCTTCAAGTAGGCCTGCTTTCTTTAATTTTTGTCCATTATATATTCAGTAAAATACTAATAACTATTGTAAGGTTAATATATGAATACAATCATGCATCTATTTGGATTTCAAATTTAATGTTCATATTTTTAAGAGCCAAAGCTCTAAATAAGTTGTTCTACACTCAGAATAAGTCTTCAAAGAAGAGGAGACATGAATCACATGATGAAAAACTAAGGCTTTTGCTTGTGAGTTAGCTAAGAACAGAGAATATGTCTTACTCATCTTCCACTCCCTAGATTCTTGCATAGAGCCTGGACCAGTAAGTACTCACTAAATGTTTGGGAAAGAAGGAAAGGGAGATTTCTGAAGATCAGAAACTAGCAGGCAGTCTGAGGATGTTGTGGTAATCCCCAAGTGAAAGGGGTGATATGTGGAATTGGGGCATGCAGACTTTCCCTGTGGGTTCTTGTCCTACGAAGTTTGAAGAATAAAATTTGTGGACTAAAAGATTTTTAAGTAACCATGTAGAAGTTTATTTCAAGTGTATACAGACTTCCCCTGGGGAGGGGTCCCCAAAGGGAAAAAACCTGCTCTCTCTCTCTAATGGGAAAAATCAAATTTAGTTCCCTGAGTTTCTTTGTTTATGGATTTATGAAGGCTGGCAGCTCTTTGTCTCTTCATGACCCTTTCTAATTGGACCCTTCTTTAATTTATGTCCTCCGTGCTTTCCTAATTGGCCATCCTTGTGTATAGTATCAGTTTTTTCAAAGCTCATCCAGTACCCCCCTCTTCCTCTTCTCCTTAACTTGTAGCATTCCTCTATCCTCTGTGAATGTATGTCTTCCTCCCTCATGGACCCCTTTTCCCGATACTGCCTTTTCTGTCTCTAAACTCCTTTCAGGGGCAAAGAGGTATTGTAAGCATTGGAGATCATCTGTAAAGCTTTGCAAGTGTGGAAAAGCAAGGTGTATTTAGGGGTAGGGTGGAAGTTCTGTAGATCTGGAGAACCTGATATGCAGAGGGAATAGTTAGTGATAAGGCTCAACAGTTGGACAGAAGGCAGGCAGAGAATTTGTATTTTATCCTAAACTCAAAGGGGAGCCACTATCAAGTTTCAAGCAATGGGAATAGCATAGCAAGATTTTTTTTAGAAGGATCATTTGATGGGAGTGGGAAGATACAATTAGACTGAAAGTCAAATGAAGTCAGATAGACCACGTTAGGAAGCTGTGTCAATAATTATTCAAACCCTCACAATTATTTCTTAAACCTGTCATTGATCACCTTCAATCCCAAACCATCTTGTTTTTCTTGTGTCACAAAGTTTATTTCTCTTCTCCACCTTTAGTCTTCTTTCCATTCTGTCATTTACACTCAACCTTACCTGATATTATTAATTTATGGCTTACGATCTTTAGCTAGCTACTGTTTTTTCACATCTTTTTCCAAAATTCCCAGTTTGGTGCCCAAAGTTGAAACAAGCAGAATATGCATATGTAGAGGAAACAGAAGAAGGATTCAAACCTAGGTCTGCCCACACTCTATCACTATGCCATATTGCCTCTCTAAGCAGGCACAGAATCAGTTAATGATATTTTTCGAAATCTGAGGTCTAGGAAACATTCACATTGTGTCATACACTTCAAAAATTACACGTTTTTTATTATTTTTCTGGAATATATCAGTCCTACACGTTTGACTTTCCTTGGGGTTATAATTTAATGGAAAAGGATAAGAGAAAATGCTATAATCTTCTATTTAATTTAGTGCTTTGTGTTTTACCCAGAAGCACTTTGCCTCAGAGGGGAGCCCATAAAGTCTTAAGTACAAGATCTACAGCTCCCTTTTGAGAAAAGTGGCTCCAAACTGCTCTTTCTGCATTAAAATGTCTAAACCCATGCCCAGGGGTCCCACCCATGCACTAAGTTGATAGGAGAAGCCATTTTCTTCTGAGCTGGCTTTACATGAAACTGCCCAAGAGGACTGCTCCATGTTGGATAACTACAGACTAAATTGGAGGAAAAACAGGAAAGACTAGTGCTCAGAATATATCCTAATGATGATAAATGATTTTGCCAATTTTCTGTACGGTTTATTGTACATCACAGGCTAGAAAGTTGCTGAGACCCAAATGAGTGGAGAGTTGGTTATTTTTTCTATCTCATTTCCCTGTATACTGCTAGAAGAAGCCCATCATTGAAATTAGTCAAAGGTAATCTGTGCTTGTCTATTCCTTGCTATCTTTTCTCTTTTGTTGTTTTCAATCCTCAATTAGTTGCCTCCCATACATGTCCTGACCAATACACTACCCTTCAGTGTACTGGACAACGCTCCAACCAAACTGAGCCACATGAGTCACTATCTCTTTCTATATACTTGCTATACTCTATCACCCTGATGTGAACATCACATAGGTATTATTTTATTTCCACAGATTGGTGAATAGTGGCTGAGAGACATTTGTGGTCAGTTGCAACTAGAGTTGAGTTGGGAATCAGAGGTTTCTAAATACAGGTTAAAGTTCTTAATTTTGTACAGGACACTTGATCTCTAAGTCTCAATTTCTTTATCTTTGAAATGGGAATATTAATGGTACTTTGGCCATAGGATTATTGTGAGGAACACATGGGAAAATACATGTCAAGTGCCGGGAATATTGTTTATTGATGCCCAGGTGCTTAATAAAAGCCCACTATTATTTTGGAAGTTATAGGTACATGAATTGTCCATTCTCAAACAGCTAATAAGAGATGGAACCAGAATTAGTCCTATTATTTCTTTTTAGTACAACAACTTTATCCACGTTATCATAGTGTTAATATTATGGTAAACCTTTGTTATGAGGTTACTAAAAAGCACTCACAGTATTTTTGATAATATTAAAATAAAAAATAATTCAACTATCTAAACCTCTACAGCAATAAAAGAAATCTGAAACAAGCTATAGAATAACAATATAACTACATTACAGAAGGATTAAATAAATCAATGGTTGAAAGAATACTAAGTTATTTAAGAAAAGTTGGGCTGTTCAATATATATAGCTAACTTCTGAGCATAATGTCTTAGAGAATAAGTTAATAACTTCCAACTTCTCTTTCCCTCTCTTTTCCTTAATATCATCATAAAAATAATATTGGGTTAGCCCTGGCTGGTGTGGCTCAGTTGGTTGGGCATCGTGCAGTGCACAGAAAGGTTGCTGGTTAGATTTCTGATTAGGGCACATGTCTGGGTTGCAGGCTCAATCCCCCAGGTTAGGGGCATGCATGAGGCAGCCAATCAATGTTTCTCTCTTTCTCCCTTCCTCTGTCTCTAAAAAAATTCAATAAAAATATTTTAAAAATAATAAAAGTGTGTTGCATGGAACCTGGAAGTGTCTCAAACTGACATTTCTAAAACACGTTTATTAGCATGGTGTATGTTACAATTTTTTATTAGTAATGTTACGTTTTTGCACAAATAGCACTCAATAGACTCAGTTAAAATTAAGACATGAATAAATAAAATCATACATATCCATACAATGGGATATTATTTGTCCATATAAAGGAATGAAGTACTGATTCATGCTACAACATGGATGAAACTTGGGGGCATTGTGCTAAGGAAAATAAGCCAGTCATAAAAAACCACATATTATTTCATTTATATAAAAAGTCCAAAATAGGCCAATTTATAGGGATAGAAATTAGTGGTTGCTTAGAGCTGGAGTGGAGGGTAAAGAGTGATTACTAATGCGTATAAGGATTCTTTTTAAGGTGACGAAAATGTTTTCAACTTAAATTGAGATGATGACCAGACGACTCTAAAAACCACTGTATTGTACACTTTAAAGCAGGGTGGGGAACATTGGGCCTGCAGGCCATATAAGACCCGTGAAATCATTTGGTCTGGCCCTGCCAAGGCATTAGCCTGCTATATTTGGTCAAACATTTAATTAACTCACCCCTAATTTTTAAGTTGATAATTTTGTATGGCCTGCAAATGATGTTATAAATATCCAAATGGCCCTTGGCAGGAAAAAGGTTCCCCACCCCTGCTTTAAAGGCATGAATTATATGGTATGTGAATTACATCTTAATAAAAAAAAAATTCAGATTACAGGTAACATTTGTATTCATCAGCTACAGCCATATAATGCTGTATAACAAACCACCCCCAAGATTACAGAGGTAATCTTGCTACTGGGAGGCCAGTTTGTCTCAAGTGTTCTATTTAGGATTTAGGTAAAATTTAGATTTGTGCCACATTCATTATTTTGAGGTCCAGGCTGGATGGTCAGTAGCTATCAGGGATATGTTTTTTTCCCTTTACAAGTTAGAAGCTTTCACAAGGCCAAATAGAAACACAGGATGCTTCTTAAGGCTAAACCCAGAACCAGCAGACGGTCCCTTCCAGTCAGATGCCATTAGCCACAGGAAGTTACTGGCCAAGGCGGGCATTAATGGAGGTGAGGAAATATTCTTCTCTAGGAAAGGTAGAGAAAAGGGAATGAATATTTGCTTAAAATTAATTGAATCTAGCAAATAACTCAACAATATCTTTGCAATAAAACTATGTAGTTGGTGCTCGGCCGTGCCAGCCAGTTGAACCCCAGGCAGCCATTTGGGTCCTACCCCGTGGGCACACGCAACCCAGGTGCTCCCAAACCTCCCAGTCGTCAGCCTCCAACCCTGAATCCAGAAGCTGGGGACGGAGCCTTGGACTGAGACCCTCCTGGCCCCCGATGGAACCGCAAGGCCACAACCCCAAGGAGGCGCACAGGGAGCCTGGCCCCGCCTCGGCCGCCACCCCTCGCGGGGCGCCCCCTCAGGCACTCCCTCCCATCCATCTGGTCCCAGAGACATCTGATTGTGGAGGAGATCTGAAATCTTCAGAAGAGCACACACCTGTTATTAAGGAGGATGTCCTTCTGCCGCCTGGTAAGAGAAATATGTGTTAAATTCACTCGTGGTGTGGACTTCAATTGGCAAGCCCATGCCCTGTTGGCCCTACAAGAGGCGGCAGAAGCATTTATTTTTTTTTCTTTATTGATTAAGGTATTACATATGTGTCCTTATCCCCTCGTTGCCCTCGCCCCTCCCCCTCCACTCCAGTTCATGCCCTCAACCCCTGGTGTCTGTGTCCATTGGTTAGGCCTATATGCATGCATACAAGTCCTTTGGTTGATCTCTCCCCCTCACCCCCACTCTCCCGTGCCTTCCCTTTGAGGTTTGATGGTCTGATCGCTGCTTCTCTGTCTCTGGATCTGTTCTTGTTCATCAGTTTATGTTGTTCATTATATTCCACAAATGAGTGAGATCATGTGATATTTATCTTTCTCTGACTGACTTATTTCGCATTTCTTATACATGGCTTTGAGGACGCCTATCTCCCCTCCCTCCGCGCTGGTGCGGGCATGTTGCTCTCTTCCCAAGGATGTACAGCTGGCCAGGAGGATCCAGGAATCCAGGAAGGGCCAGGCTGAGCTGCCGCCACCCCTGGATGAGACCTGGGATTCTGTCTGGAGCGGGGACCAGATCCATGGAGTCCGGGATGCTGCCTGGACTTGCTGTCTCAGCAGAGTGTGCATGTTGGTTTTGTGACTGTTTTTTGTTGTTGTTGTTGTTGGCTTTTTTTAAAAAGAACTTCATGGCTCTTCTCTGCAACAAGGTCATATATAAGAAAATCAACATGGTTCCAGAGACCTGAGAACTAGCTTCAGATAAAGAGACTCTAAGGTTGACTTCAGTTTGTAAATTACTCATATGACTGCCTAGTGATTTTGAAAACATCAGGTTTGTGGATATTTGCTTATTATTTTGGACCTTACTAAACCATTTACATTTCCATCCTCCCTCCATTTATGTTTTTTACCACATATATATTTACTTCTATTTAACACATAAGAGAAAAAATAAGAGAATGCTTCAGTCAGTTGCATGGGAGATCTGACAAATCTCTGTCCTTCAGATTAACTTCATTGGTGGCGGCAGCAAGCGCCGCTGCAGAGCCACACACTTTGACTCCATAGCCCAGTGATGGCGAACCTTTTGAGCTCGGCGTGTCAGCATTTTGAAAAACCCTAACTTAACTCTGGTGCCATGTCACATATAGAAATGTTTTGATATTTGCAACCATAGTAAAACAAAGACTTATATTTTTGATATTTATTTTATATATTTAAATGCCATTTAACAAAGAAAAATTAACCAAAAAAATGAGTTTGCATGTCACCTCTGACTTGCGTGTCATAGGTTCGCCATCACTGCCATAGCCCAATGGCCTGACATTGGTACCAGTGTGTAGTGACTGTCAACAGATGTAGCTTCTCAAAAACTCAGTTGGGGTGGAAATTGAATGTCTTTTGAAGTTTAATGTTCTGGTTCTTCTTAGTAAATTTCTGTCAAAATCATTCAGGAATTCTATCTTATAGAACTTTATTCTTTGTAAATCACAGAAGATGTAACATATTTAGAATTTTTCATCCCAGGATTTTAAAGTGCCTTTTCAATGTATTCATAGGTATTTTCATAACTTCTTTGTGGAGAGATTATAAAAATAAAAATAACTATTTAATAAAAAAAAGTTTAAAGCAAAGTCAAGGTTAACAGCATACTGCATATTTTGTGTGTTAACATTATGTTTTTCATTTGTACACCGCAAACCGCTGAAATTTAAACAAGAGAACCCAGGGATGTGTTTTTGCTTCCAGTGGAGTAGGGAGCAGATAAAAACCTTGTCCTTCTCTTGTAACTGAAAGCACTTTAAGAGATTTCCAGACAAAAGGGAAATGCCACCCAGAGAGTTTTAGATTTTTGTGTCTGGTAAAAATGGTTAGAGAGGGCAGACTAGTCAACTGATCAGAGACAAACTAAAGGGAAGGACCAAGTTCTATCATTTTCCAAGGTTTCCCCTTGGAAAACCTTCTTGTTTGACCTCAACTCTTATTTATGCAGGCACTCAAATAAAGCTTATATATCTGTGAATATATATTTTTAAAAACTCTATGTAGTCACTGACATAGATATAATATTTGTATTATAGGATAATATAAATAACTAATATATATATATATATATATTTATATGCATATAACGACTGCCAGTCTGTCTGCCTAAAAGAATAAAACAATAAAGGAAACTTCATTAAAAACAATAAAAAGGACAACGATGTAACTTTCCTTTGCTTTATCAGTAAAGATGCCACAGTGCCAAAAACCTGTCTAGAAAATGTTCTCCCATCATTGCAATATTGTGCAGTTGAACTATGGATCAGCATCAACTGAACAGCAAAATAGAGCCAACACGCCTTAAAGTGTTGCAGGTGGTGCTTGGAGTTGGAGCTTTTCACAGTTCTCCGCAGTGGTGGGGCCCTAAGGCCTAGCAGAGGGGCAGGTGGCGTGCGGGGGCTGGTCCAGCCAGGAGCCAACAGGATATTATTCTGGTCTACAAAACTAGCAGCGCAGCACCACACTGATTTCAAAGTCATTCGGTGAGGTCAGAAGAAGCCAGAGCTTCTAGCCGATCTTTCTCTTCTCAAACGAAATGGGCAATTCCATCCAAAGCTTTTCTCCACTTTAGAATTAATATTTGTAATTAACTAGGAGACCGCCATATTTCCCTTACAAACATGCCTAAGTATATGCCAGAAATGATCCGGTGCTCAAAATCTCAGAGGTTTACATTTTCCAGATTAGTTTGAATGTGACATAGCCATTAACGTGATAGTGAGGAAGCTGCAACTGCTGACTCCCAAACCTCCCTGAAGAGGGGCCGATCCAGCTAATGACATCGCTACGTCAGGGCAATGTTTCCTGCTTTCAGCAGCACAGACTTTCCACAGATGGCCTTAAAGCTGGCAGGTCGGGAAGCTGTATAAAAGCCCTCTCTTCTGTTATGTCTCACTGAACAGGATATAGATTTTTGAACAGTTTGCTGTCCAAATGCTAAGTGGTGATGTGTTTTCCAATCCTACAGCTGGGCGACTTACAAAATAAGGAAGAGTCCTTTCTGCTTTAACACGGTGGTGGAAATCCATCTCTCTTTGCCTCTGCTGCATCCCTAGAGGACAGTTGTCTACATATAATTATATACAATTGGGCACAGTCAGCGGCTTCATTCAGGAGAGACCCAGCTCTGATCTTTGCTGACTCTCTAGTGACTCCTGAACCATGAAGGAGGTGGTCATGCTAAGTCAGGGGTTATTATGGAAACATGGAGTTTGAAGGGATGGACGTGCGCAGTGACAGCAAAGCGGTTGGTGTGTGGAGAAGGGCTTCATCCACGGAAGCCTGCATGTCTGGAATGCAGAGAACCTACCTGAACAGCTTCTAAAGTGAAGAAACACAACAAAAAAATTCCTTGACTTTGCCAGCAACTTTCCTTTCCTTTAATATTGAATGTAAGCCGTTCAGGAATTCTATTCTGGTCTTTACAGGGATACACCAAGGAAAAGATTGTGAGTTCTAATAAAATCAGACAGTAAGATACTTGAGCTCTTAGAAAGTAGCATTACTTTACTAGTTTGAATGTTTATACAATTCACTGTAGACCTAAGCAATTTAGCCTGCTAATATATTGTAGTGGCAGGTTATGTTCAGCCATAAAGATACCTTCTGTGGCACTCCTTACCTTTGTAAGAAACATTATTATATGCCAAGGCACCAAGATAACATAACAAGAAACCGTGAAGTTTTTCATAAAATTGAAAGGAAGTACAATCTGTACACTGTGATAAAGGTTGAGCATGTAACTACAGAAAAATTCATAGGTTCAAGTTATCACCTCTATATAACCCCCACAAGAAGCTGAAAAATGATGTTCATGAAGGTAAATTAAAATTCTACATGTGTCCTAGCCAGTTTGGCTGAGTGGACAGAGTGTCAGCCTGAGGACTGAAGGGTCCCGGGTTTAATTCTGGTCAAGGGCACGTACCTCCATTGCAGGCTTGATCCCCAGCCCTGGTAGGGGAGCGTGCAGGAGGCAATCAATTGATATGTCTCTCTCACATCGATGTTTCTTTCTCTATGTCTCTCCCCCTCCCTTCCACTCTCTCTAAAAATCAATGGGAAAATATCCTTATGTGAGGATTAACAAAAAATAAACAAATTTTAAAAATTCTACAATGTAGACCTAAGATGGAGGTGAGTTTTGTTTCATTTTTATAAACCAGAAATTAGAAACATGAAAAAGAATACACAAAAACTTCTGCTCTGTGAAAGGAAATATCAAGTGAATGAGAAGACAGACCACAGATTGGGGAAACTATTTACAATAGACACCTCTGGTAAAGGATTGTTATCCAAAATATACAGAGTTCTTAAAACTCAAAAGAACACAATGAGGGAAAACAACATGAACAGACATATCATCAAAGAAAATATACCCGTGGCAAATAAGCATATAAAAAGATGTTCAACATCATATGTCATTAGGGAACTGAAAATTAAAACAACAATGAAATACCACTACACACCTATTAGAATGGCTGAAACCCAAAGCACTGATGACATCAAATGCTGGCAAGGGTGTGGAATAACAGAAATTCTCAGTAATTGCTGGTGGGAATGCAAAATGGTACAGTCACTTTGGGAGACAGTTTTCCAGTCTACTGCAAAATTAAAGATACTTTTACCATACGATTCAGAAATCACACTCATTGGTATTTATTCAAAAGAATTCAAAACTTACTAGTATCTCCACATAAAACCTGCACATAAATGTTTATGGCGGATTTATTCATGATTGCCAAAACTTGGAGACAACAAATATGTTTCTCAGTAAGTGAACAGATAAACTATGTCACATCTATCAGGGGTGGGAATGTCCAGCCCACGGGCCATATTAGGTCCATGAAACCATTTGGTGTTATTAGGGGTCAGTTAATTAAATGTTTGAGTAAATATTGCAGGCTAATTTTAAAGTTAATAATTTTGCATGGCCTGTAAATGGTGTGATAAATATCCAAATGATCTTGGCAGAAAAAAGGTTCCCCACCCCTGATAGACAATGGAATATTATTCAGAGTTAAAATAAATGAGCTTCCAAGCCATGAAAAAACATGGAGAAAACTTAAATGCACATTACTAAGTTTAAAAAAAATCTGCAAAGGCTACACATACTGTATGATTCCAACTATATGACATTCTGGAAAAGGCAAAACTCTGGAGACAATAAGATAAGTGGTTTCCTAGGGTTAAAGGAGAGAGAGGGATAAAAAGTTAGAGCACAAATTATTTTTAGGCAGTGAAACTATTTTGCATGATAGTATGGTGGAGGATACATATCACTATATAATTGTCAAAACCCACAGACTGTACAACACCATGAGTGAACTCTCATGTAAACTATGGACTCTAAGTGATAGTGATGTGTCAGTGTGGGTTCATTGATTGTAACAAATGTACCACTATGGTTCAGCATGTTGTTGTGGGGGCGGTTGTGCATGTGTGGGGGCAGGGGTATTTGGAAACCCTCTAACCTTTCCACTCAATTTTTTGTGAACCTAAAAAAATTAAGTGTATTAATGAAAAATATGCATACGCACACATGCATTGGCACATACACACATATAACAATTAATCCAGCCATTTACTCACTTCCTAGGTTACAAAATAAAAAAAAAATAATATGAATACTGAAAGCTTTTTGCTATCCCCTTCCCAGTCCCATGCTCCCAATCCCCATCCTTCTGCCTGAGGTAAATATTACAATGATTTTTGTTTTAATTTCAGTGCCTTCCTTTACCCATTTGTTTGCATCCCTCTTAACATCTTGTTTAATTTTGTGTACTTTTGAATTTTATATCAATGGAATCATGCTGGGAGTAATCCTATGACATGTGTTTTACTTTGTTTTCCATTTTGTTTTTTTATTTTTGCTTGACCTTATAGTAATATGATTATTCCATGTTGATGCCTATAGCAGTGGCTCATTCTTTTTATATCTGTATACTATTTCATTCTGCAATATCATATGCTCCTTCTCTTCTCCTCCTGTATTTGGACATTTGGTTGTTACCTGTTTCTCTTTTTCTTCTTATTTTGTTTTTACAAACTTTCTTTACATGTCTTCTTGTAAACAGGTATCAGAGAATTCTTTGAGGTAGAATTATTGAGTCCTGTGGTGTATATATCTTTGTCTTTGAAAAACAGTGCCAAATTGTTTTTCAAAATTTTTGTATCACTTTATACTCCTATCAGCAGTGTATAAAAGCTCTGGTTGCTTTATATCCTTTATAATATCAATTTTTTTCTTTTTATTGCCAATTTAATGGGTTTAAGGTGTTATCGTATTTAATGTGTATCACCATGATTACTAATGAAATTACTCTTGCATTTTTCATCCTTTTGTTGATCTTTTGTGGTCCTTTTCTATGAAATGCTTGTTTAATTTGTTTCCTTATTTTTTATTAAATTATTTATCATTTTCTTATAGTTGTATCTTCCCCCAATTTGTTACTTCTCATTTAACCTTATTATACTTATTGCTAATTTTTATATAGTCAAATTTGGTGACAATTATATGGTAATATGTATCCAACCACCATATTAAAAAAATTATCATTTTTTTCTTGTCATTTTCATTATTGGTATTTTATTTAAGAAATCTTTCTGTATAACAAGGTCATAAAGATATTCTTCTATGCTCTTAACAAAGTTGTCAAATTTTGCTTTTTATATTTGTTTTTAATCAATCTAAAACTAATTTTTATATATACTTTATGTTTTACTGCATAATTTGTTGGATATTCCATACTTTACCCATTGATCTATAATACCAGCCTTATCATCAATCATTTCCATATATATGATTATCTGTTCCTGAAAAATATTTACTATTTCATAGGACTATTTGTTGATACCTAAACAAATGCTGCACTATCTTATTGACAATTGCTTTACTATAATCTTTATCTGTTAGTACAGTGGTTCTCAACCTTGGCTGTACATTAGAATTCTGTTTCTTTGTTACTAATGGTGTGGCCTCACCCCATAACAAAGAAACAGAATTTCCGGAGGATGAGGCCCAGAAATCAGGATTTTAAAAAATATTCCAACTAAAGGACTTGTATGCATGCATATAAGCATAACCAATGGACATAAGACACTGGGGGATAGGGGAGGCTAGGGGACTGTCTAGGGCGGGGGGATAAAATGGACACATATGTAATACCCTTTGTAATACTTTAAGCAATAAAAAAAAATATTCCCAGGTGATTCTAATGTTAGTACAAGATCGCCACAACCCCTTGTTCTTTACCAAGAGTTTTTAGCTATGGCTGCACTTTTTTTCTTCCATATAAATCTGTATTAGTCAAGGTTCTCCAGAGATGCAGACACAGAACCCATAGTATATAGAGAGATAGATGATAGATACATAGATAGATAAGTAGAAAGATATACACATATACAAATATATACCTAAAGAAATTTGTAATTAAGAATTGGTCCACATGATTATGGATGCTGAGAAATCCCAAAGTCTTCCATCTGCAAGCTGAAAACCCAGGAAAGCCAGTGTATTCCTTCCAGTTCTGGTCTGAAGGCCTGAGAAACAGGAAAACCAATGGCATTAATCCCAGTCCGAGGGCAGGAGAAGACTAATATGTGTAAGCTTAAGCAGTCATGCAGAGGATCAAGAATTCTGTCCTCTACCTTTTTGTTCTATTTAGACAGACCCTCAAAGGATTGGATGAGGCCCACCTGCATTTGGGAGAGTAAACTGCTTTACTCAGTCTACTGATTCAGATGCTAATCTTTTCCAGCAACACTCTCACAAACATCCAGAAATAATGTTTAACCAAATATCTTGGCACCCTGTGGCCCTGTCAGGTTGACATATAAAATTAACCATTATGGCCCTAGCTGGTTTGGCTCAGTGGATAGAACATCGGCCTGTGGATTGAAAGGTCCCAGGTTCAATTCCAGTCAGGGGCACATGCCTGGGTTGCAGGATCGATCCCTAGTAAGGGGCATCCAGAAAGCAGCCAATCAATGATTCTCTCTCATCATTGATGTTTCTATCTCTCTCTCCCTCTCCCTTCTTCTCTGAAATCAATTAAAAATATATTTTTAAAAAAGTAACCATTATGGAATCTTAGAATCAGCTCCTCAAATCACACACACACACACACACACACACACACACACACACGCGCACACGCACACACACACACATACACACACTCACTCCTTTTGAATTTTGATTGGAATTGCATAAAATATAAAGGTAGGGTTAGAAAGAATGGCATATACAGATAGGGCAAAAGCCAGTTTATAGTTGTAAGTATGTGTAACAGTTTATTCTTGTATTGTCATTTATTAATTACTAGAGACCCAGTGCACAGATTCATGCACATTGAAAGTAAATTAATTAGAAGGTGGCGGGTGGTACAGGACTAGGCAAGACAGGCCGGAGACACTCTGGAGCCAACCTCCCGAAGTCCCTCCCCAGCTGGCCGCACCTGGAGCAGCGTGGGGTTCGAAGGGCATCTGCAGAGTGAGTGGGGTCCCTCTGGCAGGTCGGATGCCTCGGCCTGGCCTGCGGGGATCAGGCTGAAACCAGCAGTCCAACATCCACCAAGGGGTCCCAGAGTGCAAGAGGGCACTCTGCAAAGTTGCTGTCACTCCGCAGCTCCTGCATTGAGCGTCTGCCCCTTGGTGGTCAGTGTGCATCATAGCTACCAGCTGGTTGGCCAGTTGGCCAGTCACTTAGCCTTTTATATAAATAGATTGTATTATTTTCCATACAAGCAATTATATACCTACTTTTCCCATCCTATATGTGATATCAAACCTTTCTACCCATATCCATTTACTGAGACTTTTAATGCCTTCTAATCTATAATTTAATTGAATTATGATACAATAATACTTCATGATACCTGTTCTGTGAAATTTAGGACTTGCTTTATGACCTAGCACCGTGGTCGGCAAACTGCGGCTAGTGAGCCACATGCGGCTCTTTGGCCCCTTGAGTGTGGCTCTTCCTAAGCCTTAGGAGTACCCTAATTAAGTTAATAACAATGTACGTACCTATACAGTTTAAAAAATTTGGCTCTCAAAAGAAATTTCAATCGTTGTACTGTTGATATTTGGCTCTGTTGACTAATGAGTTTGCCGACCACTGAGTCCTAGTATATGGTCAATTTTTGTAACATTCCACGTGTGGTTGAAAATAATGTGTATTGTGCAATTGCTGGGCTCATTAGGTCAAAATAGTTAATTATGCTGTTCAAGTACTTACACACATTGATTTTCTTTTTTGTCAGCTTAGATATACTGGCTTTCATTTGGTTAGTATTTTCTTAATACATCTTTTCTAATTTGTTAATTTTTAGCCTTCCTGTGTCATTATGTTTCTCATATGTCTTTCTAAGTAGCATATAGCTGCATTTTATTTTTTTATCCAATCTGACAATCTTTGTCTTTTAACTAGACCTTTTCATACTTTCAAATTTACAGTGATCACAGGTATAATTAGGATTTATTTCTACCACCTTAGTTACAGGATTCTATTTATCCTGCTTTTTCAATTGGTGTTTTTCTTCTTTATTGTCTTATTTTGGATTGACTGTGACCTTTTGGGTCCCATTTCATATTTCTCCGAAATGTTAAAATGCATCTTAACAAAATCTAATATCAATCAATTTCTTCATTCTTCACACAGTGCAAGGACTTTAGAACATTTAACTCATATCATTCCCTGAAAATGATCCTATAGTTACAGATTTTAGATATACTTTGATTTTGCTAACCACATCACTTGAGCGTTTTTATTAATGTTTGCACAGTCAATGTCTGTTTTGATATACAAAAAAAAATTACTGATTTCTTGACCCACCCACCATTCCTACCAGCATCTCAGTACCTCTTTCTGGAAATATTTCCCTTTGGCCTGAAATGTAACCTTCTGAATTTCCTCTGGTGGAGTTCTGTTGCTGGAAAATTTCTCAGTTGTTGTTTTTCTGAAAAACAAAACAAAACAAAACAAAACAAAAAAAACAACATCCATTTTCATGGTCTCATTCCTTTGTCATGCTCAGTTTCATATCCCTTTCCCAAACAATAATTTTAAGCATTTTATAGCTTACATTTGATAATTCTAATAATTAGAGTCTGGATTAGTTTGCATTCTGCTACTTGCAGTTTTTGCGAAACAGGTTGATAAATAAAATAAATGAGTGGCCAAAGGAGGTCACACATTATCTTTATTGCTGATAGGCATGAATTTATGTCTGTAAACCTTGTTAATCTTGACTTTCATAATTAGGCACAATCACCCAGCCAGTATCAGGACATGCTGAACTGAAAGAGAACTCACTTGCCAAGAGGATGGACCCTATGATGAGCAGACCGAAACATCTGCTATCTGAAAGCAAGTCACTCCCACTAGAGAGGGTCGCTGAGCTAAGCACACCTTGGTATTGTCCCCAAATAGTCCAATCAGAGAAGCTGTTCCATTAACCCTACTCTCCAGTTGAGTATAAGCACAGAGGCAGAAAGATATCAGGAGGGTAACACCAGTGAAGATCTCTTAACCAAGCATTGGCAATGGGGAGACATGTTGACTCTAGAAGTGTTTTGTGTCTGTACTAGTTTGCTAGGGCTGCTGAAGAGCCACAGAGTTAGTGGCTTACACAACAGTAATCTATTATCCTACAGTTCTGGAGGGTAGAAGTTTGAAACCAAGGTGTCTGCATATTTTTTTTAAAGACACAAGAGAAAATCTATCCCCTGCCTGTCTCCTAGATTCTGGTGGTTTGCTGGCAATGCTTGGCATTCCTTATAGATGGCATTGTCCCCATGTCTTAACATTTCCTGTCTTTCTTCACATGAAGTCTTTTTATTTATAAGGACCCCAGTCATATTGGATTAGGGGCCCATTCTATTCCAGTATGACTTCATGTTTGCTAATTACATCTGCAAGGATGCTGTTTCCAAACAAGGTCACATTCTGAGGAATTGGGAGTTGGGACTTCAACAAATGAATTTGGGAGGGACACATTTTAACCCCAACAATGTTCTGACATACTTTGTGGCTTTTGACTATAAGTACATATTCCTTGAAGCTCTTGTGGCCTGGGTTGATGATGTGTTTCTCCAGAGAGGGTTTGAGCTTGATTTTGCCAAGTGCCTGGAGTACATCCAACTTGCAACTATTATGAAATCAATTCTCATAGGGAGGTTTTCCAGACTGTGAGGCAGTATGAATTCAGACTCCAAACTTGCTCAAGGTCCACCTTTTGTTTAAAAATTCTAAAGAAAGACTTTTTGTTTCTCTATTCAACCCTGTGCTGAGATGAACTAAGGCAAGTTTCCTTTCTGCCCTTTTCTGCAGGACGGAGTTTTTTCTTCGGCTCACCCTTACAATAAGGGTCTTAAACCCTCCCAATGATGTCTAAGCTTTTGGCCAGGGTCTCCTAAAAATTGTCCCTCCCTTCATGGGTATTAGACTTTGTGTCCAATTGATGCTCAAGGTCACCAGAATTTACAAATGTGTCCATGGTGAAAGTTAGCTTTGTACCTAGATTTTTACTTTACCTTCATTTTTGGTATTTAAGGGTTTTCCCTTCTTTCTCCCTTTTTTGCCAACAAAAGTATGCAAACACAAATAATTTATTAAATGTATTTTATGCAAAAAGTTCAGTTGTTTTGCCCAAAATAATTATTTGTGTTATCTAGCCTGCTTTACCACCCAAAAGAAATATCTAGGAGGGATTTTTATAGAAAGAGCTGCATCCAAAAATCAATGACTAGCGTTTATTGAATGCTTACTAAATGCACGCTAATATTATACTAAGTGATTCACATGAATCACCTCATTTAATCTTCACAAAACTACATAAGGTAAGTATCAAATGCAGTTGTCAAATGCAGAAATTTAGTCTTAGAACAAACAATATACCTGGCCAACTTCACAGAGCTAGAAATTGATGGAGATGAAATTAAAGTTCA
This sequence comes from Myotis nattereri, assembly GCF_964212035.1. Classification (NCBI taxonomy): domain Eukaryota; kingdom Metazoa; phylum Chordata; class Mammalia; order Chiroptera; family Vespertilionidae; genus Myotis; species Myotis nattereri. The sequence goes on from NC_138078.1 coordinate 88,532,040, forward strand.
TCTTTGCCAAATGTGTGCTCCTAAACACTGCCATCCACCCCCCAAGCTAAAATGTTACTGAATACAGCGCATGAGCTGCTTTGCAGGTGCTGACCACATGAAGCAGAATTTGCCTCCGCAGGGTCTGGTGCCTGCTGAAACCTCCCTTTGGATATGTGGCTTATGAAGCTCATAGGATCCTGCTGTGATGTTTTCTGAAGCTGGCCACTGGCTGTATTGGTTCTGGGAACTCTTAAAAGAGGCTCTGGTGCAGGCCAATGTCAGGCACTGTCTGTGACCGCCCCTGGGCAACGTGTTTGGAGCTACAAAGCAATACACAGTCTGTGACCGATTTGTTGGGCCTGGATGTGTGCAGGAAGGATCAAGCTGTGTACCAAGCCCAGCTTTTGCCAGCACTGAGCTTGGTGGCAGGTCAACAAAAGTCTCAAGGCACCCTAAGGTCCGCCTCTGCCTGCCTCTGCCTGCCAGCTGGGCTGCCCTTAGGCTCAGTCATTGAAAGAGCCTCTGGCAGTATTCTAGTTCATGAGGTAGATTCTCAGTGAGGCACCAGGTAGGCGTGAGTGGTGTTCACCAGATCTATACAGGTTCAAGGTCAGTGCTAGTGCTGTGTCTGAGGCCACTCAGCAAATATCCCCGGGTATACCGAGTCTAGCTGCCACCTGCTGAGTGCTTGCCCACCTTTGTGTTGGGGTGGGGTCTCAGGGAGTCATTAGTTTGAGGCCAGCAGAGTTTATCAGGCCTAAACAGACCAATATTTAGCTGTGTGTATTGTAAGTCTCACTGCTCTTTAAAGACTCATGTGTCTGTCTCCCCATGTTTCATGTAATCTGAGGAGAGATTAATATTTTCCTCAATGTATCTCTAGCAGGTAGAATGGCACCTGGCACATATAGTGTGAATGAATCAGTGACTAGATTTAGTTGAACTAGTTAGAACTCATTCAAAAAACACTTCATGCTAACAACTCTTACATAGTTTCAACCCCTCATCTAACAAATAAGTTATTTCCTTTTGTGGGTTTTTTTCGTGTGTGTGTGTGTGTGTGTGTGCGTGTGTTTTAGTACTCAACCAAGGATATGTGTAGAGAAGAAGAGAGAGCGATGGAGAGAAACATTGATCAGTTGCCTCCTTTATGTGCCCTGAGGATTGAACCCACAACCTAGGTATGTGCCCTGACTGGGAATCAAACCTACAACCTTTTTTATGTATGGGATGACACTCCAACCAACTGAGTCACATGGCCAGGGAAAGTTCTTTCTGTTTTAAATGAAACTTTCTTTAAAATGGTCTTCAGAAAATGATCTTAGGTAAAATGAAAATACTTACAATACTTTAAACGTGTAGATGTTTACAGTTTCCAAAGCACTTTCCATTAGTTTTTGCCTTCTCACCAGCCCTCTGAGTCAGCCTGGGCAGGTGGTTTTTAGTCTTGTCTTTATGATGAGGAAACTGAGAGCCAGATTGTGTGCTCAGGAAGTGTTACAGCCAGGCGGTGGTGTCCTGTCCTCCAGCATCTAGCCCAGAGCTTTCTGTTCTGTTCTTATGGTTAAAACTATCATTGGAAGAGGGAAATCATGTTAAGTTTACATTAATGATCATTGGATGATGTGATTTCAACATGCGTGTAATCATTAGGAAAGCCTGTTTAAACTTTTCAGCAGTTCTCAACCTGTGGGTCGCGACCCCCTTGGTGGTTGAACGACCCTTTCACAGGGGTCGCCCAAGACCATCCTGCATATCAGATATTTACATTAGGATTCATAACAGTAGCAACATGACAGTTATGAAGTAGCAATGAAAATAATTTTATGGTTGGGTCACAACATGAGGAACTGTATTTAAAGGGCCAGAAGGTTGAGAACCACTGCTTTAGATGGTCAGGCTCCATTCTCAATGATTCTGATTTAGAAAGTCTAGGGTGGAGCCTCAGAATGGACAAATACTTCAAGTGATTCTGCTGCAGATATTCCATAGGACAGAATTTGTGAAACACGGTATAAAGGCTGGGTGAAATCTGTTGTTTTACAGTATGTTCATAGCAAAATGTGGTCTCATGAGTAGTATCTATATATTTTAAGAGGAAGAGAAAGGGAGGGGTGGTGGGAGGGATGGTTACAAAGGAAAAGCCAACTGGCTGAGGGACAGAGAAGGAAAAGCCAATGTGTGCATGATGCCTGAATTGCCTTTAGTCTTTTTTATGATATAGAAAGAAAAACAGAGAACATATTCTGCTGAGTTTATAATATTTGCTGCAAGTTTCCAAGGCATTTTTTTATTGGAAAAAGAACTATATTGATGCAGTCCCATAGCTAGCATTGCCATTTGTTCCTTTTCTTCCACAGGAGGTGTTACTTTCTATTTTTTTCCGTTCCTGCTCTCTAAAGTAGGTAACCATTTGGTTGTTTTTAATTGTCACATTTGTTCTCATACCAGCATGTTAAATGTAACTTGAGAAAAAGCCAAATCTGCAAGTCCTTTTTCCCTCTTTCTGAAAATCCATGCACAAATGATGTTCGAGATCTTTATGTTTCTTTCTGAGTTTGGGTTTCTCATTACATTTCTAAAGTTATCAGTTTAGGACTTCCCAGGATTAGGAGACAATAGTTCATTTTCAGCTACTTGTCATATTCTGAATATTCTGAGATAAAAATTGCACATAGAGGCAGAAAATGTAATGTTTTAGATATCAAACTTTACCTGTGAAGTAGTTTTTGTCCTGCACATCCTATTTTCTTATTGGCTTCTATATTAAATTGACAACATCTTCTCCAAAATAAGTTTTTGTTTCCCAGCCCTGATAAAATTGTGAGAAAGAAAACAACAAAACCTTTAAAATCACATTTAGAGAACAAATATTTAATAGGTCAATAGCCATCAGAATAAGTCACAAGATATGAATGTGAAGCAGCCGAATTATTTGTTTCTTTTATACAAAAAAAAAAATAAACCCACAAAAAACCTTAAAGCCCTCAAGGGGAAAAATCCCCAATGGTTTAAGGGTGTAGAGCTCACTGAACCAGAATGTCAAGAGTTTATACCCAATGCTCCATTCTCATATTCAAATCCCTCACTCATACTCTGTAAAAGAAGAACATTATTTGGGGTGATCAACCATTCGTGGGAGCTGAGAGGGCAGGCAGATAATTATTTCAAGCTTACTGTTTGGCAGGTGCTATGCTCAGAATATTTTATTTCATTCTAATAAAACCTTATAAGATTATGTGCAATTTACAAAACAGGAAATGAGTCTCAGATATTAAGTGACTTGTTTAGAGTTACACAGCTAGTAAATGACAGATTAAACCCAGATATGTCTGATTCCAAAGTTTATGCTTTCCAGTGAGATTAATATGTTCCCAAGCTTTTTAGGTATGATAACTATTTTCCCCTAAATGACAATTATTAACAAAGAGGCTCTAGAATGATAGTCTCCCATGTCTTCCTATTTTTCAGTCTAACTCTCAAACATAGGCATACCTTGTATGGGTATGTGTTCAGATTCAAAGCTGAAAAGAGTGTTTGAAATGAATGGCACTTAACACAACTTTCAGATAATATGGTTTGAGTTACTGTGTGTTGGAAAATGAAAAACTAACTTGTAAAATCATGTTCATTATGTATCAATACAATGTGGAAAGGCAAAACTCATTTTCAAAAGAATAGCAAAACAATTTCTGGTAAAAGCCTATATACATAGAGTACAGATAAGCTTTTGGAAAGAGTGTGCTTTAGACATCTCAGTTGGGCATCCATGATAAACAGGCAGATGTGTAGATGTGTCTGGATGTCCGAGCTTCTCCAGCTGTCAGGGCTGGAGATTCAAATTTGAGGAGTCAACAACATGCAGGTCATATTTAATGCCGTGTAACAGGATGAATCACCTCAGCAGAAAGTGTTGATAGCAGAAGTAGACAGAAGACAGAGGCCTGAAGCACAAACTCACAATAATTCATTTTTAATGCCCCACATTTCTCAAACTTTTCCCAACACACATACACACACACAAATGGTAGTAGCTGTACTTTTAGTATCTAGTTGAATGTTAGACATTGCACATGCTTAGGTAACATCACTGGCAAATGTGAGGCTACTAATAGGCATGTGGTCTTAGGAAACATTTAGTGTCACACAGAAACAATACACTACTCAGTGCACACAAAACTGAGACATTGCAGTGAACAGCTTTGGCTAAGGCACCAAGTTACTTGGGTTTGAATCCTAAATCCACTATATCTCACAAGTGTCCTTGGACAAATTAATTTTGTTATCCCCTGGTTTCCTTGTTTATATAATAACTATTGGCTCAGTGCACAAAATTCATGAACGGGGTGGGAGGGGGGTGTTCCCTCAGCCCAGCCTGCATCCTCTCCAATCGGGGACCCCTTGTGGAATGTCTGACTGCTGGTTTAGGCCCAATCCCACAGGCTGTTGGAAATCCCTCTCTCAATCTGGGACTGCTGGCTTCTAACCACTCACCTGCCTGTCTGCCTGATCACCCCTAACTGCCTCTGCTTGCCTGCCTGATTGCCCCTAACTGCCCTCCCCTGCTGTCCTGATCTTGCCCCCAACGGCCCTCCCCTGCCATCCTGATCGCCCCTAACTGCCCTCCCCTGCCGGACTGATTGCCCCTAACACCCTGCTGGCCTGTTCTTGCCCCCAACAGCCCTCCCCTGGTGTTCTGATCACAGCCTAACTGCCCTCCCCTGCTGGCCTTATCGCCCCTAACTGCCTCGGCCTCAGCCCCCACCATCATGGCTTTGTCCAGAAGGAAGTCAGATGTCCAGAAGATGGCCAGTCGACCCGGTCTAATTAGCATATTACGCTTTTAGTAGTATTGACAGATTACATAGGATAGGATTGCTTAAAGGGGTGGGGGTTGGGAACCCTTTTTCAGGAGGAGGAGATGCTCTTGGCAGACAAAAATACATTATCCCTATATCTGGACTGATAGCCAGCCATATGCACTATACTACCAAACCGGTAATGAAAAAATTGAACTGCCTTCTTACACCTTACACCAAACAGCTGTTGCCCTTAAAACTTCTCTTCAGCCCCCACCTTAGATTCTGCCTTTACAGTTCACCCAGATTAGGTTCTGGTTGTTCTGTTTCTATGCCAGTCAGAGTCAAAAGCTCCGCCTCCTAGGTAGCCATTGGCAACTCGCACTTCTGGCACTTCACCCAAATTTGGTTCTGATTGGTTGGTTTCTATGCCAGTCAGTGTCAAAAGCTCCACCTCCTAGGCAGCCATTGACTCCAGGCACTTCACCCAGATTTGGTTCTGATTGGTCGGTTTCTATGCCAGTCAGTGTCTCCAGGCCTATCTCTGGGCCTGATCAAAGAGGTGGGGCTGATCAGCAGCCCCAGAGGAGGCCCTGAGAGAAACAGAGGTGAAGCTGCTGGTGAAGCCAGGAGAGAAAGAGAGAGGCAATGGCTGATCAACAGCTGCCACGGAAGCTGGGGATCAGACCCTGCCTCTCTCTCTGCAGGCCTCTCTCTGAGCCTGATCCGAAGCCCCCATGGCAGTCAGTGTGCTGGCACCCGTTGCAATCAATGCTGGGTCCCCACAGCAACCCAGCACTGACTTCCAGTGTTTGGTTGAGCCTTGGTGTTGAGGACATTATGGAACCTGGCTCTTTATATATATAGATAGTATCTACTTCCCAAGTTTTCATAAGAATTAAATGAGCTAAAATATGTAAAACATATGGGAGCTCAATGAATGTTCACAGATATTATGCAGTTTTCTTTTTAAGCATCTCACCCTTCAGGAATCCTCTCTAGGAACTTGTAGCTTCACAAGGCAGCCATTTTTATGTTACTAAGCTCTGTGTCACAGTCACTTTTTCACTGGTTGCACTCTGGAGAGCTGCAGGATAAACCTCTTCTTCTATCTAATGAGTCTTCAAACCCTTGAAGCACCATCCTTGTGTTCTTTCACCTTTTCTTCATTGGCCAAAGCACACCCTGCTCCTTCAACTGTTCTGTGGACAAAAATGAATTCCAGACTTCTCACACTCCTGGACTTTCTCAACTATAGATATTGTCATTTGCCAAGGTTCCTTTTAAAATGTGTCCTTTAAAAATATGTACATCAAGACACTCAAGAGCTTGTTACAGTGCAAATGTTAACCCACATCTGATGGGACCTGACAGGGAAGAGGCAAAACAATGAGGCCATTAGGTGTTTGCGAGGCTCTTAGGCCTGACAATTGTAAAATGAACAAAGGAAAACTAGCTTAATTATTCTGCTAAGTGCAAAGCTAAAGTAACTTCTCTGAAGTGTTTTTCCTAACTTGAGCAGAACTCGCCTGGCCTTTTGATGATAGGCATACCTATTTATAAATGAGCGATTTCAACATGTGGGTCATAACATATATATGAGAATTACTCTTTAAATTTTGGAGTGGCTTTTCATTAAAGGTATCCTAGCTGGACACCTGTGAAGAGTCATAATCCATTATTTATCTTGCGCATTTCTATGGTGCCTGTTTCCATAGTAACCAACTCAGACTGAGATATGAGACAATAAAAAAATAAGCTTGGAAAGACCACTGTAGTAGTAGATAGCTTGAATCATGATTATTGTACTATGATGAATAGGACAGTTGATGATGTTCTATTGAAACAAATGATGAATCAAGATGATACAGCCTTGTGGGAAAACATATTGTAAGGAAAAACTGCTGAGCTACATGTGAGAAAACCTGGGTTCAATGACTGGCTCCGTGGTTCACTAGCTGTGCAACCTAGCAGATTTTTTAAACTGATTTTAGTTCCCATATTTGAAATCCTGAAATAATAATACCTGCTACACACCTAGTGTCACTATGAAAAGCAAATAAACAGTCTGCAAACAGCTTGTTGTATGGTTGGGAAAACATGTGCATTCTGAAATAAATTTACTTGCATTATTGTGCTTCATTTTAAGAGTGTTTGTTTATAAAATGAGACAAAAATAGGCCTGAGTTTTCAAAATTGTTACATTATCACATGATTATCCCTCTTTAACAGTATTCTGAAGCAACTAACAATTCTTGTAGTGTTAACTTTGTTTTATGGAAACTTCCATTTCAGTTCTGGCTTCACCATTTACTGTCTGGGGATACTTCTGGGATTTTCAGTGAAACAACATTTTTTTTTAAAATATATTTTATTGATTTTTCACAGAGAGGAAGGGAAAGGGATAGAGAGTTAGAAACATCGATGAGAGAGAAACATCGATCAGCTGCCTCCTGCTCACCCCCCACTGGGGATGTGCCCGCAACCAGGTACATGCCCTCAACCGGAATCGAACCCGGGACCCTTCAGTCCGCAGGCTGACGCTCTATCCACTGAACCAAACCAGTTAGGGTGAAACATAACATTTTTACAATTATTGGTTACAGCAAATAATTTTTGAGGCCCTTTACTTTCCTGTGGTTGTGGTGGTAGAGATAGCTAGACTATGTAAGCAAATAGGCCACCTCATCTGGGAAGGGACTTGAAGTGTCAACCTTGTTTCTATTGCTCAGGTATAAGAAGCATGATTGTTAAAATTAACTGATGCAGTGTTAATGGGGCTTTCTTCTTGGCAGCATGAGGTAGTTGAAAAAGTACAGTATTGAAAAAGCAGGACAGCCCGGCTAGTGTTGCTCAGTGGTTAAGCATTGACCCATGAACCAGGAGGTCATGGTTTCATTCCTGGTCAGGGCATATGCCTGTGTTGTGGGCTCAATCCTCAGTGTATGTGTCAGGTGGCAGGGGAGGGAGGTATGCAGGAGACTGCCGATTAATGATTATCTATCATCGTTGATGTTTCTCTCTTTCCCCCTTTCTCTTCCTCTCTATGAAATCAATAAAAACATATTTTGTAAAAAAATGAAAGGCAGGGCAACAGGTCATTAGTCCGACTACTGAAGACCAGAGTTATCAGATGAGTTTTCCACCCAAGGTGGCAAAGGTTCTGGGCACCCCTTGTAAGGACAGACACAATGGGTGGGGGGGGTGCTCTGGTAAGGCAGGCTAAAGGCCATCAAGCAGGGGCACCTTCTTTGAGGAAATGCGCCCTACTTATCTGTGTAGAGTTGAGGCCACCATGACTTTCTAAATAAACTTGTGCTTGTAAAAGAAAAGGACGATATTTGAGGGTCAAATCCAAGTCCTATCACATAATAACTGTATGGTATTGGGTGAGTCATTTCACATCTTTGTCAGAAAACTTCATCTCTAAAATGGAAATGAGAACATTACATTTGCAGAGCTCTATGAGGCTTAACAATAAAGTATGCAAAGCAACTGGCATGCAATAAATGGTACTTATTATGACTAATCTTGTTCTAGTTTCTATTGACACAGCTTCTATTTTTAGTGAACATAAATTTGATCTTAAATTTATTCTGGACATATAAGCTAACCTTGATCTTATTGCAAAAATTGAAACAAAAATCTAGACTAACAATGATTAAGGCTATTACCAATAAAAATATTCATAGCTTTTTGACCACTTATCTAGCTCATCAGATTTGCAACATTAGACCTCATTTCTGTATATTCATCTGCAGCAGGATTCAGATCACAGAAGGTGTATATTCCCCAAAGTAGATTTTTGGAACTGTTTTCAACACATACGATCTAGGAAACTGTTACAGAGTCGCTTGTTTGCCGTATGGCTGGGCAAGTGTGTCTGGCAGATTGAAGGAGAAAGTTATCACCTTCAAAATAAAGATGGTGGTTGCAACCACTCATTCATAAGGATGCCAACTCTTCCATGAAGACTTCCAGTAAAGATGAATCTTTGTTTTGTTTCTATTCCTATGTGCTGTCCTTGCATTTCAATCACAGAACTCGCACAATTCTGTTGGGTATTGTACTTAGTTATAAACATGACGTTTTTATTCACAGGACAAAATAGGTCACTTCCATTTCCCAAACTTCCATCCACAGGAGGAAGAGAGTGTTCAGGAACTGTGAATACTTCACGTATGACCCTCTTCTCTGGCCTCCACATCATCTTTGTCACTCTGAAGGGAGTGAGGGGGAAAGGCCTCTCCTTGTTTCTGGAAAGACAGATTGGTATCTTTCCCTTTCAGACAATGCTCACAGTTTTACCACTCTGAATTCTTTGAGATTATCTAGATTAATCTCATTATGCCTTCATCTCTGTTTATGCCACAAAAATCCCAGAACTCCTAGGTTATCCTTTAACTCCCAACTCTAATCTCTTAAGACACTATAGTCAAAACTTGAAGGGGAAATAAGAAGCTTCACAGACAAAAAAAGGCTAAGGGAGTTTATCACCACCAAGCCAGCAATGCAAGGAATGCTAAAGGGACTGGTATAAAAATAAGAAATAAAAAGCTCAGAAAGAAATCAGCCACACAAAAAAAGAAATGGCTACAAACAAGTACCTTTCAATAATAACTTTAAACATAAACGGACCAAATGCTCCAAACAAAAGACATCGAGTGGCTGAATGGATAAAAAAACATGACCCATACATCTGCTGTCTACAAGAAACCCAACTCATTAGAAGGGACTTACACAGACTGAAAGTGAAAGGATGGAAAAATATCTTTCAGGCAAATGGAAAGGAAAAGAAAGCTGGGGTAGCAATACTTATATCGGACAAAATAGACCTCAAAGTGAAGGCCATAACAAGAGATAAGGAAGGCCACTTCATAATACTAAAGGGATCAATACAACAAGAAGATATAACCCTGGTAAACATATATGCACCCAATGCAGGAGCACCCAAATTCATAAAAAATCTCCTGGAACATATCAAAGGAGAGATCAACAACAATACAATCATAGTAGGGGACTTTAATACACCACTGACAGCACTGGATAAGTCCTCTAGAAAAACAATCAGCAAAGAAACAGCAATCCTAAATGACTCACTAGATCAGATGGACTTAATAATCTTCAGAACACTTCACCCCAAAGCCAGAGAATATACATTCTACTCAAATGCTCATAAGACATATTCAAAAATAGACCATATATTGGGTCACAAGCAAAGTATCCCCAAATTCAAGAAGATTGAAATCATAAAAAGCATCTTCGCAGACCACGATGGCATAATATTAGAAATAAACTACAATAAAAAAAACCCAAAATACTCAAACACCTGGAAGCTGAATAGCATGCTATTAAATATTGATTGGGTCACCAATGAGATCAAAGAAGAAATTAAAAACATCCTGGAAACTAATGACAATGAAAACACAACAATCCAAAACCTATGGGACACAATGAAAGCAGTCCTGAGAGGGAAGTTTATAGCTCTACAGGCCTATCTCAAAAAACAAGAAAAAATGGTAGTAAATCATCTAACTCTACAACTCAAAGAACTAGAAAGAGAGCAACAAGAAAACCCCAGAGTGAGCAGAAGGAAGGAGATAATAAAGATTAGAGCAGAAATAAATGACATAGAGACCAAAAAAACAATACAGAAAATCAATGAAACCAAGAGCTGGTTCTTTGAAAGGATAAACAAGATTGACAAACCTCTAGCCAGACTCACCAAGAAGCAAAGAGAGAGGACCCAAATAAACAAAATCAGAAATGATAGAGGCGAAATAACAACAGACCCCACAGAAATACAAATGATTGTTAAAAAAAATACTATGGACAGCTCTACTCCAGCAAACTAGACAACCTGGAGGAAATGGACAAATTCCTAGAAAAATACAACATTCCAAAACTCAATCAGGAAGAATCTAAAAATCTCAACAGGCCAATAACTATGGAAGAAATTGAAGCAGTCATCAAAAAGCTTCCAGCAAACAAAAGCCCAGGACCAGACGGCTTCACAGGGGAGTTTTACCAAACATTCAAGGAAGAACTAAAACCTATCCTCCTCAGACTACTACAAAAAATTCAAGAGGAAGGAACACTTCCAAGCTCATTCTATGAAGCCAGCATCACCCTAATACCAAAACCAGGTAAAGACAACACAATGAAAGAGAATTACAGGCCAATATCCCTCATGAACATAGATGCCAAAATCCTCAACAAAATCTTAGCAAATCGGATCCAGCAGTACATCTGAAAGATCTTACACCATGACCAAGTAGGATTTAACCCAGGGATGCAAGGATGGTACAACATCCCCAAATCAATAAACGTGATACATCACATAAACAAATTGAAAGAAAAAAACCACATGGTCATATCAATTGATGCAGAAAAAGCATTTGACAAAATTCAACACCCATTTTTTGATAAAAACTCTCAGTAAGGCGGGAGTAGAAGGATCATACCTCAACATAATAAAAGCCATATATGACAGGCCCACAGCCAGCATCATACTCAATGGACAAAAACTAACACCATTTCCCCTAAGAACAGGAACAAGACAGGGATGCCCCCTCTCACCACTCCTGTTCAACATAGTACTGGAAGTGTTAGCCATTGCAATTAGGCAAGAAGAAGGAATAAAAGGCATCCAAATTGGAAAAGAGGAAGTAAAACTGTCCTCATTTGCAGACGACATGATATTATACATACAAAACCCTAGAGACTCCATCAAAAAGCTACTAGACTTAATACATGAATTTGGCAATGTAGCAGGATACAAAATTAACCCCAAGAAATCTGAGGCATTTCTATACACCAATAGTGAACTTTCAGAAAGAGAGATTATAAAAACAACCCCAGTTACCATCACACCAAAAAAATTAAGCTACCTAGGAATAAACTTAACTAAAGAGGTAAAAGACCTCTACTCAGAAAACTACAGGACGTTGAAAAAAGATATAGAGGAAGACAGAAACAGATGGAAGAACATACCGTGTTCATGGATTGGTAGAATCAACATCATTAAAATGTCCATACTACCCAAAGCAATCTATAAATTCAACGCACTTCCCATTAAAATACCAACGGCATACTTCATAGACCTAGAACGAACTCTCCAAAAATTCATCTGGAATTAAAAAAGACCCCGAATAGCTGCAGCAATCCTGAAAAAGAACAAAGTAGGTGGGATCTCAATACCAGATATCAAGATATATTACAAAGCCACTGTTCTCAAAACTGTCTGGTACTGGCACAAGAATAGGCATATAGATCAATGGAATAGAATAGAGAGCCCAGAAATCGGCCCGAACCAATATGCTCAATTAATATTTGACAAAGGAGGCAAGAACATACAATGGAGCCAAGATAGTCTCTTCAATAAATGGTGTTGGGAAAATTGGACGGATATATGCAAGAAAATGAAACTAGACCACCAACTTACACCATACACAAAAATAAACTCAAAATGGATAAAGGACTTAAATGTACGACAGGAAACCATACAAATTCTAGAAGAATCCAAAGGCAAGAAAATCTCAGACATATGCCGAAGCAATTTCTTCACTGATACAGCTCCTAGGGCACTTGAAACTAAAGAGAAAATGAACAAATGGGACTACATCAAAATAAAAAGCTTCTGCACAGCAAAAGAAACCATCAACAAAACAACGAGAAAACCCACTGTGTGGGAAAACATATTTGCCAATGTCATATCTGATAAGGGCCTAATCTCCAAAATTTATAGGGAACTCATACAACTCAACAAAAGGAAGATAAACAATCCAATCAAAAAATGGGCAAAGGACCTAAATAGACACCTTTCAAAAGAGGACATTCAGAAAGCCAAGAGACATATGAAAACATGCTCAAAGTCACTAATCATCCGAGAGATGCAAATCAAAACAACAACGAGGTACCATCTCACACCTGTCAGACTGGCTATCATCAACAAATCAACAAACGACAAGTGCTGGAGAGGATGTGGAGAAAAAGGAACACTTGTGCACTGGTGGTGGGAATGCAGACTGGTGCAGCCACTATGGAAGACAGTATGGAGTTTCCTCAAAAAACTGAAAATGGAACTCCCATTTGACCCTGTGATCCCACTTCTAGGAATATATCCCAAGAAACCAGAAACACCAATCAGAAAGGATATATGCACCCCTATGTTCATAGCAGCACAATTCACCGTAGCTAAGATCTGGAAACAGCCTAAGTGCCCATCAGTAGATGAATGGATTAGAAAACAGTGGTACATCTACATGATGGAATACTATGCTGCTCTAAAAAGGAAGGAACTCTTACCATTTGCAACAGCATGGATGGAACTGGAGAGCATTATGCTAAGTGAAATAAGCCAGTCAATGAAGGAAAAATACCACATGATCTCACTCATTCATGGATAATAGAGACCATTATAAACTTTTGAACAATAATAGATACAGAGGCAGAGCTGCCTCAAACAGATTGTCAAACTGCAGCAGGAAGGTCGGGGAGGGTTGGGGGGCAGGAGGGAGGGGGGTAAGAGATCAACCAAAGGACTTGTATGCATGCATATAAGCATAACCAATGGACACAAGACACTGGGGGATAGGGGAGGCTATGGTACTGTCTAGGGCGGAGGGGGGGAAATGGACACATATGTAATACCCTTTGTAATACTTTAAGCAATTAAAAAAATAAATAAAAATTAAAAATAAATAAATAAATAAATCTTTACAAAATCCTGTAAAAAAAAAAAAAAAAGACACTATAGTCCGTGATTAAATCTCATCCCTAGAAACATTTTTCACTATTCATCCATATCCCTCCTTATTTTTTACTTTTATTCATTTTTCCATATAGCACTATAAACACCTATTTTTATTATTTCTTTATAGTTTGTCTCCCTCTGCTAAACTTCAAGCATCATGAGAACAGGTATTTTTCAGTGTTTCATTTACTAGTATTACTTTTATCCTCAATATCTGGAATCGTGCCTGTCACATAGTAGGTGCTTAATACATATTTACTGAATGAATATTGAACCAACAGTAAAATTATTGAGCTCAGAGGTTATATCCTATTTCTAACTGTCTCTTTCTCACTGCTTTAGATATTAGTCACTAAATGTGTATTGAATTGAATTAAGGTGAACATCTTTACCAAGCCAAGTCTTTGGATTCTTTCAATTGCCCTGACATTGCGAACTGGGGAACAAACATAACCTAAAATATGGTGGTTCATGTAACCTGAGTAAAGACTGTGAACACTAATTTAGACCTCAAATAATTTTATAATGAAGAATTGGTGATAGAAAAAAATTTCAAAGTGCACAGCATCTATCTTTGCTACTTGTTTGTAATCCTTACTTTGGTAAATACCTCTGTTATTCTCTAGTTTATTCAGAATGGCCAATACCAAACCATCAATGTTCATACTTTTATCAACATAACAAAATCTATAACAAAACATATTTATACTAGCACCACTTCCCAACATTAATAAAAATATAATACAATGTACTTCTGGCCCATGAATAAACAAGGAATGATAAGAAATCAATAGCAACATGAAACCTCATACTTCACTATATCTTAAAAACAATCTGACATCTACACATAAAGCCCAAGCTAACCAATGAGTATGGTCCTAACCAATGTGTCTGTGGCCCTGGTTATCCTGAAAAAAAAAAAAATGAGGGCTTGCCTGACTGGGAAAGCAGAAGAGATGACTATAGGGAGAACCTGTTTTCTTTGAACAGTATTTCCAGGAACATCAGGACCATTTGGTGCTAAAAGCAGTCATCAGAAAAAGGTTAAATAGAAATAAAACACACTACTGATTAAAATGATAAAATTCTACTATGTTGATAAAAGTATGAATATTGATGGTTTGGTATGGGCCATTCTGAATAAACTAGAGAATAACAGAGGTATTTACCAAAGTATTTAAGAATCATAAATACATAGATTTTGGTGTTTATATCATCTTTATTTTGACCAAGTTTTAAGGAAATATTTTTGTTGTAATTTTTTGCTCTTTCCAACTTGACTACATTTTCTCTATTTTTTAAAAACCATTTTTTCAAAAAAAAATGTGCAATAAAAACATTGGTATGAATGTTAGCAGTTACTAAATTTATGTGTGTTGGGTGTCTATGGGCATTTAAAGATAAATTACAAAGCTAAAAAGGTATAAATAATTTTAGAATGTTGCTTAACATGATGGATTTAAAACTTTCTCAGATCTATAGAAAATTGCTCTTAGGTAGCAGTCACACTATTATAAGCTAAAATTAATACAAACCTCAAAACTCATGTGAAGAGGGAATACTACTCATTGGTCTGAACCCATAATTGGGTCTCTTCTCCTGGGCTTTAATCCCAGTACTGTGAGTCAAAATAAGTCATATCCATTTTAACCCCATGTTGCCTCAGTTTCCAAATTTGTTATAAGGAAAAAATACTGACCTACCTTGCCGAGCCTTAGAGATTTAAAGATGAAATATTACTGCTCTTGGAAAATATGAGCTGCAATAATGCTAATTATTATTACAAAAATAAATGCATGTTCATCATATGGTAATTTAGGCAGAATGAGTTTGGGGAAAGGAGACTCTCAGAGCTCTTTTGTGTCAGTTAAATGAGTCCTCTCCGTTTAGTTGGTTCCCTAATAGCAGTTGGCTGAACATAGGATTTGCAAAATATAGGATTTGCAAAGCAGTGATGATGGGGCTAGCAGAATGAAAGATTTTTAAAGAAAATCTAAGTTATTTGACACATTTAGACTCTAAGGAAACAGTGTAACTCACTGCAGCATCTTGATACCAAAGACCTGTATGTCCATATCCAGGATTCACAAACTACCAATACAACCCACAGAGTCTGTCCAGCCAAATGTGTCAGTCCCACAGTTAGTTAGTCACATCGACACGGGCTCTATCAGCATCCCACAAAATCTAATTCACATACGGGGCCAAAGAACTTATCACAATTAAAAAAAATTAATTCCTACTTGCAGAACTTCTTGCTAATTAGAATTATTATGGCAATCATTTAATTATACATTCAGCCCTTTCTGCATGACAGTGACCCAAAATAGACAGAGGCAGCATATCAAACTGGCTCTTGAGAATTTCATGGGTTCTGCCTCACTTACATTCCCTTATTCAGCCAAATAAATATTTATATCATCAGCATTATTGTGTTGTGTGGTAGATGTACATAGGGAATTTTAGACACTAGGGTTGAGATAACATTGTTTTCTGGCAAGGTTACCAAGCAGGCTTCTCATGGAACAGTAGAGAACTTAAGGGGGCATCAGTTTCAGAGGAGAGAGGAAAGCTGTCAGACCATTTTGGATGCATGAGGTGATTTAGAAAACAGTAACCCAAGCATTTTCCCCAAATTAATGGGGAACAGAGAAGAAAGATTTGAAGCAGGACTGTATTAAAGAAGCATACGGACAATTATAAGAAAATATTTGTTGGATATACACAATAGGTAAAAATGCAGAGAGAAGACATTTGATTCATTTGTTTCAAGAGGCCATTTTGAAATTATCTTTAATAATTGTCTAATTGGAGGCTCTTTTATTTTTTAATCAGTAGCTGAAATCCCATGAGATTGGTTTTTGCCTCCAGCTTTTCATCTTTCACTGGGTTGCCAGAATGAGCTTTTACCTAAAATGCAAATTTACCATGTTCCCCAGCTTAAAATCCTTCAATGGCTCCTCTTTTGCTAAAGCACACGTCTAAACTCCTTTTAACTATGATTCCAGGGACTCAAGACTGGGTCTCTGCTTCATCTCTCAGCATTTGCTGCTTTGAACTCTACTTCATTTCCATGGCCTTCAGGATAAAGTCCAAAACTTCTCAACATGACATCTATACCTACCTTCCAGCCTCTGAAACTACTGTTCTTCATCCTGCTGCAGCGGGATTTTCATCTCTAAGCCTTGTGTTGTTTTGAAAAATCCCTGTCACACTAGTCCTGTGATGGCAAACCTATGACACGCGTGTCAAAGGTGATACGCGAACTCATTTCTTTGGTTGATTTTTCTTTGTTAAACGGCATTTAAATATATAAAATAAATATCAAAAATATAAATCTTTGTTTTACTAAGGTTGCAAATATCACAAAATGTCTATATGTGACACAGCACCAGAGTTAAGTTAGGGTTTTTCAAAATGCTAACACGCCAAGCTCAAAAGGTTCACCATCACTGCGACTAGTCCATCCGATAGGATTGTATTTTAAAACATCACTTTCTCTGTGAAATTTTTTCTAGCTACTTATTACCACCACAAAACCAAAATAGATGACTTCCTATACCATTCCTATTAAACCTAAAGTAATTTGTATTGACACATATATCACATTGCATAGACTATTAAGTGGTATTTACTTACATGTCTACTTTTCCCTTTTTAAAAATCTTTTTATTGATTTTTAGAGAGAGAGAGAAATATTGACTTGTTCCACTTATTTTTTATCTATGCATTCATGGGTTGCTTCTTATCTGTACCCTGGCCAACCACAACCTTGGTGTATCAGGAGGATTCTCCAACCAAGTGAGTATCTGGCCAGGGTTACTTTTCCCTTTGAATGTGTTCTCCAAACATTTTGATCACACCCATTAGTAATAAGTTTAATCATGTGCCCCAAATATATGTATATTTATTGATATAAATTAGGTAGAGGTTGTCAACTAATGGTCACTGGTGGCAACTCAAAAAGGAATCCCCAGTTTGAGGTGCAGTGAAGGAAACTTTAGTGCAAATAGCTCCATGATAACACAGCCGTGAAAATAGCAATGCTGTGGAACAGCTCCACGGGGTTAGAGCTCGCTGCTGTGAAAACAGCACGGATGCACGAAACAAAATAACAGACCTCAGCGGGGTGGGATGGAGGTTTGGTGGGGGAGGGGACAGGAAGAGATTAACCAAAAAACATATACGCATATACCCATAACCCCTGGACACAGACAATAGAATACAGACTTGGGGTGGGGTGGGGCAGGGGTGGAATGAAGGGGGGCAAGAGAGAAAATGGGAGACGTTTGTAATACTATCAACAACAAACATCATGGCTGGCATACAAAGGGAAAAAAGAAATAGAGTGTGGCCACCTAACAGCACCACAGTGCTTGAGCACTGCTGCTGTGAAAGCAGCACGGCTGGCCTGAGGATGCCCGGGGGCAAGTGTGCCTACTCAGCTAGGCAGCTCCAGTCGGTGCTGCTTCTTTATGCTCAGCTGGGGAACAAAGTTTTCAGGGCATCAGCTTCAACTGGGGAAACTCAGTCTTCTAGGGAACTGCAGCTCAGAGCTGGCTTATAAAGACCAAGGTTCCCGCCCCTGGCCCCTGATTGGTCAGAAAAGGACCACTCTGATTGGTCAGGGCTGTGTAGTTGTGATTGGATGGGAAAGCTTCAGTCCTATTGGTTGCAATATCATTCTTGGGACTCCTTTATAAGGTTTGGCACAGAGAGCAGAAACACAGTGCAGGCAAGCAGTTTAGCAGAGGTTTCTCCCTTAAGTTGAGAGGACCCTGGGCAGAAAAGGCTTGAGAGGTTTTTGGGTTTCTTTACCTTTTTGAGTCCTATTAGCCAGCAGGAACTCTTCTTAGCCCTCAGGGTCCACAAAGTACTACTCGCCAATGGCGGAGCAGAGAGGAGAGGAGGCAGTGCCAATACTTTATGTACATATAAAAAACACAGAAAGTGGGGGAACTTTTGCAATGCTATCAACAAAAGCCAGCATGGCTGGCCTGAAGGGGAAAAAAAAGGGGGAGGGGCTGCATGGCCACCCTAATGCTTGGGCAAGGCTGCTATGAAAACTCCATGACCAAGAAAAAACAAAAATAAAAACAAACACGGCTGCCTTAGAGCATGGTAGTGGTTGAGCACAAAATGGCAGGCATACAACCCCATAGTGCTTGATCACGGTGGCCATGAAAACATGGCTGGCTCAGTAAGAGAAAAAAGATGGATGCATTACAGCTCCTTAGTGCTTGAGCACAGATGCTGTGAAAACAACACGACTGGCTGAGGACACCTTGGCGGTAGACTCTCCTCTGTCTCTTCTCCTCTCCTCTGTGCTGTGTTGCACCGCCTCCCCTCCTCTCTGATGCCTCCTCTTCCTCCGCCTCTTCAGCTACGCAACTCCGCTCAAGTCCATTCTGGTCCCAGCTGGTCCACAATCTGCTCTGGAACAACGTCTTCAGGGCTTCAGCTTCAGCTGCAGAAACTCAGTCTTCAGGGAAACCACAGCTCCTGGGCTAGAAGGGAGCTGGCTTATATAGACCAAAGTCCCAGCCCCTGGTCCCTGATTGGTCAGAAAAAGACCACTCTGATTGGTCAGAGCTGTGCAGTTGTGATTGGATGGGAAAGCTTCAGTTCTATTGGTTGCAATAGAATTCTATGAACTCCTTTATAAGGTTTGGCAGAGATGGAATAAACACAGTGCAGGCAGGCAATTAAGCAGTGCACAGGCAGGCGTTGTAGCACAGAGGCTTCTCCATTAAGTTAAATTTTTATGAGAGGCCCCCGTGCAAAAATGGCTGCTAGGCTCTGCTTTTTCTTTTTTCTTTTTGAGCCCAGGTAGCTCCAGGAGCACTTCTTAGCCCTCAGGGTTTATAACGTACTACTTTATGTACATATAAAATACAAAAATAGAAATATAAAAAGATGAATTAAATATAAATGGAAGTTTTAAGTCTTTTTTTCTTGCTACCTAATGGTTATTTTCCATAGCCCTTGCTGAAGTGTGTGTACACCTCTTTGAATTAGCTTATAATAATAACAACAACTCAATAAGTTTAAATGTATAAATAACATTAATTCAACAAATGTTAAAAATTTCAACTATATATTATATGCTTATCTAGACACTTGAGGTACAGGAATGAGTAAGACATTCCTATTCTTGAACTTACATGTGATGGTGGGGGCAAATAAGAAACTGGATAATAGCATAACTTGATTATAAACAGCTTGAAGGGATAATATATAGTACAGTGAGAAATAGCTAGGTTTTAGAATTAGGCCTACACAGATTAAATCCTAATTGAGTATTTACAAATTCAGTGACCTGAGGCAAATAATTTAACTCTAAACTTCTTTCCTATGAAATGAGGACAAGAAAAAAATAAATAAAATAACAATAAGTCCCATCTCAATAGCATCCTTTAATAATGAAAAATATACAATGGTCAAAGTTTCTGACATAAAGGCCTAATTGGTCATATTTTTGCTGCCCCAACAACTCCACCTTTATTGCTAACACTGTCACTCCAATGTGTTGTGCATTCTACTTGGGAGAAAAATCATCGATCTAGCCTATATGCATCTCTAGGTCAGAAATCATAGTAAACATTCCCTAAAGTTTTGTCAAATAGACATATAAGTACATGTATTTAATCAATCTTTAATGAAAAACTAATCCATCCATTTTCCTTTCAATCCTCCAAAACATTGGCAATAAATCATGCTGATGCCCTTTGAAATTAGGCTGGAATATTTTATTATTATTTTTTTAATTTAAAAAATATTATTGAGAGTATTAATGATGCCCCTTCTTTCTCCCCCACTTCTCCCTCCACCTAAATCCCAGCCGACCCCAGGCCTTCACCCCCTATTTTCTGTGTAATGCCAATATGCATATAAATTCTTTGGTAAGTCTCTTCTAACCCTCCTCCCGCTTCCCTCTGAGATTGTTCAGTCTGTTCCATGTTTACAAGCCTCTGGTTCTATTTTATTCATCAGTTTATTCTGTTTAATAAATTCTTTGTTTATTTATTGTTATAATTAGATTCAATTGTTGATAAATATGTATTTATTGTCATTTTATTGTTCATATTTTTCTTCTTCTTCTTCTTCTTCTTCTTCTTCTTCTTCTTCTTCTTCTTCTTCTTCTTCTCCTTCTTCAAAAAGACCCTTTAACATTTCATGTAATACTGGCTTGGTAATCATGTAATACTGGAATTTCTTTAGCTTTTTCTTGTGAAGCTCTTTATCTGACCTTCAATTCTAAATGATGGCATTGCTGGCTAGAATAATCTTGGTTCTAGGTCCTTACTATTCATCATTTTGAAATTTCTTGCCACTCCCTACTGGTGTACAAAGTTCCTGTTTTGAAATCAGATGACCAGTTTGTATGAACGCTCTTTTGTAGGTAACTATCCGCTTCTTTCTTGCTGCTTTTAAGATTCTTTCTTTGTCTTTAACCTTTCACATATTAATTATGATGTGTCTTGGTGTGGGCCTCTTTGAGTTCCTCTTGTTTGGGACTTTCTGCCTTTCCTGGATTTATAAGTCTATTTATTTCACCAGGTAGCAGAACTTTTCTGTCATTATTTTTTCAAATAGGTTTTCAATTTCTTGCTCTCTCTCTTCTCCTTCCAGCACCCCTCTGATGCAAATGTGGATATGCTTGAAGTTGTCCCAGGGGCTCCTTACACTATCTTCATGTTTTTGGATTATTTTTTCTTTTTGATGTTCTGATTCTGTGCTTTTTGCTTCCTGATATTCCAAATAACTGATTTGACTTTTGGTGTCCTCTGCTCTACTATTGTTTCCCTGTAAATTATCCTTCATTTCAGTAATTGTATCCTTCATTTCTGACTTGCCCTTTTTCATGTTTTTGATGTTCTCACTAATTTCCCTGAAATTCTCACTAAGATCCTTGAAATTATCACTATGTACCTTGAATCTCTCATTAAGATCCTTGAGTAGCCTTACAACCATTGTTTTGATCTCTATCTAGTAGTTTTCTTGCTCCCATTTCATTTAGTTCTTTTTTCTGGAGATTTCTTCTGTTCTTTCATTTATGACATACTAGAGGCCCAGTGCACAAAATTAGTGCATGAGTATGGTCCCTATGCCTAACCTGCCATCAGGGCCATATTCCGCGGCTGCCGGTAGCCAGCCCCACCAACCGCTACCACCTGCTCAGGTTCCCAGTTTGCCATTGGGCAATTGGAGCCTGACGGCTGTGGGGAGGAACTGGGAATTCGGCCCATGGTCCCACCCCTGCTGCAGGTTGCCTTCTGTATGTGACCAGTGGGGTGGGGGCCTTGGCCTGGTGCCACCCGCATCCCCCACCACCCACCTCTTGGTCCCCGTTCACCATCAGGAGATCAGAGCCTGCCAGCCGGGGAAAGGGACCAAGAGGTCAGCCGTTCCACCTGCTCACTGGCCCCACCGCCTGCCACTATCCACTCTGGTTTCACGTTTGCCATTGGGCGATTGGAGCCTGTGGGCTGGAGGGAGGGACCAAGAGGCCAGCCATTCCTAACAGCTTGCTGGCCCTGCTGCCCGTCGCCACCCACCCCAGTCCCCAGTTCACTATTGGGCGATCAGAGTCTGATGGCCAGGGGAGGGACTAAGAGGTTGGCCATTCCTGCCCACTTGCCAGCGCCAGCCCCACCCCTACAGTGGATCATCCTCTGTGGGCCTTGGCCTGGCACTACCTGCATCCCCCACCACCCACCCCCAGGTCCCCATTCACCATCGGGCGCTGGGAGCCTGCCAGCCAGGGAAAGGGCCCAAGAGGTGGTTAGTGCACCTCATAGTGACTAGTCGAGTGGTTGTTCTGGTCATTCTGCTGTTATGGTCACTGGGCTTTTAATTTATAGGATTTCTCTGTCTCTACACTTATGCTGGCTGCTTCCTTGTGGTTGTTTTTATGTATTAGATAGAGCAGCATTTACCTATGTCTCCTGGAATTGATAGAGTGGCCTTGTGTAGTAGGTACCCTGTAGGGCGCAGTGGCTCAGCCTCCCCAGTCACTTGAGCAGAGCACTCTATGTGTGTGGCTCTGAGACCAGCTGGGACTATAGTGGAAGCACTGCTGTGCAGGAGACCTTCTTATGGAGCAGGTCTTGCTTCAGTGGGACTTTGGTGCTTAATGAGTCTGCCCTTGGGTGTCTTGCATGTGGATGTGTAGAGTTGTAATCTGGCATGGTTTGAAGCTGTCCACAGGGTGCACTTGCTTTCCCCCCACCCTGGGAGGTGCAAAGTCAGTCACTGCCTGTGCCTTGCCTAGACTCACCCATCAGGAGCTACAGAGCAATCTGCAGATGGCTGTTATTTGTATTGAGCTTAGAAGTGCCTAGGAGAGGCCAAGCTGTGAAGCAAGGCAGGCTGCTGCTAGTGCCAGGCCTGGGGCTGCTTATTGAGTTGTATGTGGCATGCTTATACCAGCTGCTGCTTGTTTGAGAGATTTTAGTAAAGTCTGAAGCTTGAGTCAGGATAAACCATTCATATGGAAAAGCTGCTGGAAACAGTTTGGGTGGGGCTACACACTAGGTGGTGTGGGTTTTCCAAGAATCACCAAGGTGGAGTGAACAGTGTGAACCAGATTGATGGAGCCTGAGATATGGCACCTGACAGTGAGCTCTGCAATGGGGGAGGTCTCAGCGTAGGAACAATGACCTCTGCCAGCACTTTTGTCTGGGAGAAAGATTCCCCCTCCCCAGTCTTGCCCTGATATCAGATAATCTAGTTCCTCCCAGTATGTCCATTGATCCACCAAGCCACTGCCCCAGCACTGGAGCTCAGAGGGAGCAAGTCCAAGTAAATCCATGTGCTGGCCCTTTAAGAAAAACTGCCTGTGTCTCCAGCAGCCTCAGTGTTACTCAGCCACATCCCTGCTGGTTTTTATTGCCTGAAGTTATGGGACTTCTCTTTCCAGTACTGGAACCCTGTTCTGAGGGGTCTGGTGTGGGGCTGGGACCCCTTGCTCCTCACTGGATGTCTCCATGTCTCCACAGCTTAGATATCCACCCTCCAGATTTAAAAAATTGTCACATGTGTGTGTCAGACACCCTCGCTTCCACCCCTACTACCAGTCTCAATGAAGTTTCGTCTTTAATTCTCTAGTTGTAGAGCTCCCATTCAGCCAGATTTCAGGCAATTCTGAATGATGGTTGTTCTGTATTTTAGTTGTAATTTTGATGTGGTTGTGGGAGGTAGCAAGTACCAGCATTTACCTATGCTTCCATGTTGATTCTCCAAAAAGACTATTCTTTTACAAATGAATTGTCATGATACTTTTGTAAAAAATCAATTCTAAGTAAGAGCATTTATATCTGGACTATAATCAGAAATGTCTACATTACTGTCCAAATGGTTAATTCGCTCCTATTGATTTATATGTCTATCTTTATGCCCATAACACATACGCTTCATTACTGTAATCCTGTGGCAAATTTTGAAACAGGGGTATATGAGTTCTCCTACTTTGTTGTTGTTATTTTATCCAGTTTGTTTGGACTCTTCTGTGTCCTTTTTTAAAAATATTTTTTATTGATTTCAGAAAGGGGAGGAGAGATAGAAATATTAATGATGAATGAGAGTCATTGATTGGCTGCCTCCTGCACACTTCCTACTGGGGATCAAGCCTGCAACCCAGGCATGTGCCCTGAACAGGAATTGAACCATGACCTCCTGGTTTATAGGTTGATGTTCAACCACTGAGCCACACTGCCTGGGGTTCTGTGTCCTTTTTATTTCCATGTAAATTTTAACATAACCTTATTAATTTATACCAAAAAAGGTGGTTAGGATTTTAAGAGATTATATTGAATGTGTAGATCAATTTGTGGGAGTACTGATATATCAAAATATTTAAGTCTTTCAATACAGGAGCATGGGATGTCTTTCCATTTATTTTAGTCTTATTTCTTTCAATAATGTTATGTTTTCTGTGCAAAAATCTTGTACCTTTTTGTGCAATTTGCTCCTAAGTATTGTTTATTTTTTATGCTATTATAGTTAGAATTGCTCTCTCAATTTCCTTTTTAGATTATGTATTGCTAGTACAGAAATGCATTTTTGTATATTAATCTTGTATCCTGCAACCTTGCAGAACTAATGTGTTACTTCTAATAGTTTTTAAATAGATTCCTTAAAATTTTCCATATAGAAAAAACTGTAAATAGAGTATGATTGTATTCTTAACAGGCTTCAAAAAGAGACCTTATGGAGAACTTCATGCTAATTTAAGAATACCAATTGTAGAAATCTAAACAAAAGGAACACCCTTTAAAAATCCTGCTAGTTTCAAAGGCTAAGAAAAATCTTTGCAGAATATTCCACTTTCTCAACTATCTTTTTTATGTGGAATATTTTCTTTGGAGATCCATCAGAGGAAATTCTAGTAGAAGTTACCTAGAAATCAAGATAGAATTGTTATATAGTATAAATAACATATATATTACCACTCACCTCCTCTAATTAGAATAAGCATTTGGCAGGATAATGTTGCTGCATGAGATTTTTGATTATTTATAGTTTCTCAGAAAATGTTCCCTATATAGGAGAAAGGGAAACTATTGGTAGATTATAGGAATGCACACCCTGAAACTTCTCTAACTTTTAAAACATAAATCAATCTCCAGATGAAATGTCTACATTACTATCCAAATAAACTACAAGAACATACTTGTGGGAGTTGCTCTATAGAAATACATTATCTGTCTATAAATACTATAATAATGCATTCATAAGAGCCAATCCAACCTTTAGCTCAACATGATAAAAGAGAAGAGTATAGAATTTTGAATAAAACAGACACAGGGAAAACAACAACAAAAATGCGTTAGAATCTGGCTTACTACCTGCTCAGTTATCTGAGTTTTATTTTTTATCTATAAATTTAAATTCCAATATAATAACACTTTCAGAGGACAACATAAGAGAGACTTAATAAATTGATATAATTTTGTGGATGGTGGTAGTGTACTTCTTAGATAACCTAAGAAAGCAATCAATAAAGGTTAGATCCTCATATTCACTAGAGTAAAAAAAAAAAATGCTTAGAGTAACCCTAGTGTTCACTGACAAACCGAATTCACTGTAAGCCATTGTAGATTTCATAAATATAAATATTTCAGAGCCACTGCATATACAGAGTTTTCCCTATTTTATAATGGACCTGAATGATTAGTATCATACAGTTGCTTTAGTGGAAGTCATTCACAAACCCTAGTTCATGGACATGTATTAGTTTTCTCAACATACCTTCCTTTGGAGAACTACTACTCCCCATTGCATTGTAATTCTTCTATGTTTATGTGGCTTCATTCACAATGGTTCCCCAAATGGCTTTGGATTAGGAACATTGCCAGATCTAGCAAAAAAAAGTGTATTTCATGACTCTGACCAGAGTGATTAGCTCAGTGATAGCCATGTGACCCCACACAGCCCAATAAAAACCGACACTAGAACTTTTCAAGAGCTTTTATGAAATACACTACCATTTTGTCTGACATTGGGAGCTGTAAGAATGACATTGGATTGGGACTTCTGGCAACTATTTTGTTGCCACATGGAGAAGACCTCTTGGGAAGGAAAACAAGTAGAAATAAGCAAAGATGTAGCCAAAAGGAGGGAAAAAAGCATAAAGTCATTTCTAACCCCCTGGATTTCTTAGTTATATAAATCAAATATAAATCAATTAATTCTTATTTCTCTCTCTCTCTCTCTCTCTCTCTCTCTCTCTCTCTCTCCCCCCCCCCCCCCCCCCGTCTACCTCCAACACTCCCTTTATTCAGCTAGTTTTAGTTTGTTTTCTGTGTCTGAGTGTTCTTTCAATACAAGTTTAAGACTTCTCCCAATATTCCATGCTGAGTCTAGCAGGTAATAATAGACAAATTTTCAAAATGCAGATGTAAAAGAGGAGAAAATGAAGGGAACAACAGAAAGCAGTTTAAAAGAATAAAGTATACAAGGCTAAAATACGTAGATCTTCATGAAAGTGAGTGGAGACAGTGGTACCAACCAATTCTTCCCAAGTTGCATTCATGCCCCTTATTCATAACCTTTACCATGGAAATGGTCTAGGCTTAAATCATTATTTATAAAAACAAAGTTATGATTCATAGGGTATGTAAGTGGCATTCTTGAAACAGAATGTAAAGTGTTCTATGCTCAATATATTGTGATTCTAATGACATTGAAGAACCTCAAAGAGCACTGATGACAGAGTGATGGCAGCTTGACTATGGTGATGTCAGACATTAAAGCACATATTGGAACAAGGGGTCCATTTTTCCTTTTTGATCACCCTTAATAGAGTTACAATCCACTCTGCCACAGAAAACCATGCAAAGTTGTTTAAAAAGTTCATTATCATAAATTTTATATATTTCCTGTTGTTATTGATGAGGGGGAAGGCATTAATATAAGAAACTGAAGGATTGTGGATGAAAGAGGTAAGATTGGTCAGAGAAGGAGCTTTGGGAAATAAATGTCTTTGGAAGCCAACCCAGTTGGCATCGTTGGCATAGGGGTAAGAAAAGTGGTCTCAAGGCTGGAGGGGCACACGCAGAGTTATACTAGTAAGTGTACATTATGGAGCCCACTTACATTCGCTAAGTAAGGGGTCTACAAACTGCAGTCTTTGGGTCACATTGACCACCTGGCTATTTTTATAGTGAAATATGTTTTTCACACTATTAAGCAGTTGGAAAAAAGAAGTAGCCCAGCCAGTGTGGCTCAGTGGTTGAGCGGCAGTACTTTACAGTGATTAAAACACAAATATCTTGCTCTTCACTTCTAACTTGAGATATATAACAATCAGAAACGAGGTAAAGTAAGGGGAATTAAAATGAACTTTGAGCTGATAGTAATAACCACTCAGTAATGAGTTATGATTTATCTTTAAGATATCACCTTTCCCCCTTATTTCCTTGACAACTGTTAGCTTTGAAGAGTAAATGCTTTTATTCTATTTCTTTTTAACATTTCTGACTGCCTCTGTCTGTCTTTCGAGGCATCCTCTCTATAATGAAAGGATAAAATTATGTTTTCTCAACTATTAAATTTTCATTGGGTCTGAAATCTGAAAGAGAATCATATCTGGGAATAGGAACCCCTGAGATGTATTTCCAGTTTCATTCCTGGTTGTGACACTTAAGACAGCTCATTTACATTCTTTTATACTCTCATTCACAATGCGCTCACGCACTGTAGTCTCTGTCTCCAAAGTATAGGCAGTGAGAGATTTTCAACTAAAGAAGCTAAAAATTGGAAATGAATTATGTCACCAGAGACACATACAAGCATCTAGATGCAAAGACTAAACCAGATCTTTGGGTCCCCACAGAACACCTTACCCAGTCTATAGGATGCTGAAACTCTCTCAAACTCTCAAACTCCAAATTGGTTCTTCACTCCTTGAGTTTATAGTGGAGACCAAGAACAATGTAGCGACAATTAACAATAAATATACTCTTTCCTAAAACCATCAATAAATAGACTGACTCAAATATAGAAAAAGTAAACTATAATTTTTCCATCTATAGTGTATTTATTTGAGTGGATTTCAAATTCATTCATTGACAGAGTGTACACACATCTTATTTTTGTAGTATATTGATAACTGGTCAGCCAGCCAGATAGATACACTGAAGGCAACAGGCAAAATGTTGTCTCTGATAAGGGTTTAATCTCCAACATTTACAGGGAACTCATACAACTTAACGAAAGGAAGATGAACAACTCAATCAAAAAATGGGAAAAGAACCTAAATGGACACTTTTTGAAAGAGGACATACAGAAGGTCAACAGACATAGGAAAACATGCTCAAAGTCACTAGTCATCTGAGATTTGCAAATCAAAACAACAATGAGGTACCATCTCACACCTGTCAGAATAGCTATCATGAACACATCAACAAATGACAAGTGCTGGCGAGGATGTGGAGAAAAAGGTACCCTCGTGCACTGCTGGTGGGAATGCAGACTGGTGCAGCCACTGTGGAAGACAGTATGGAGTTTCCTTAAAAAACTAAAAATGGAACTCCCATTTGACCCAGTGATCCCACTTCTAGGACTATATCCTAAGAAACTAGAAACACCAATCAGAAAGGATATATGCACCCCTATGTTCCTAGCAGCACAATTTAAAATAGCTAAGATTTGGAAACTGCCTAAGTGCCCATCAGCAGAGTGGATTATAAAACTGTGGTACATCTTCACAATGGAATACTATGCTGCTGTAAAAAGGAAGGAACTCCTACCATTTGCAACAGCATGGATGGATCTGGAGAGCATTATGCTATGCGAAATGGGTCAGTCAGAGAAAGATAAATATCACATGATCTCACTCATTTGTGGAATATAATGAACAACATAAACTGATGAACCAAAATAGATCCAGAGACAGAGAAGCATTGATCAGACCGTCAAACCTCAGAGGGAAGATAGGGAAGGGTGCGGGTAAGAGGGAGAGATCAACCAAAGGACATGCATGCATGCATATAAGCCTAACCAATGGACACAGACACCAGGGGGTTGAAGGCATGAGCAGGGGGTGGAAGTGGGGGGGCAAAGGGGGGCTAAGGATACATATGTAATACCTTAATCAATAAAGAAAAGCAAAAAAGCAAAAAGTAGAGGTTATTCTTTGTTGCTCACCAGTTAGTCTTATTTAATGTAACTTAATTATAGCTCATAAAAGCATGGCCATGAAATATATGTTTGAAACAACATAATTCACAATTCAATAAGGAGTTAAGAAGAGACCCAAGTTCTTCCTACCAGATGTGCAATGCACTCTCTATCTATTAGTCAACCTATTTTAGCACTTCTGATAAATGCTTTGTTAAAATTATCCTACTTGATCCTCATAAAATCCCTGCTAAACATGTAATATTATCAACCCCATTTTACAGCTGAGGAAACTGAATCTAAGCTGCATGAAGAAACTCGCTCTAGAAAAAAAAACAGCTGAAGCAGGGCAATTTGACTCCACACTCTGTCTTTTTAACCACACCATTACCTCCAATTCCTTTTTGGCTCCTCAGCCTCCTTTCCCTAGCTCAAGGCTTGGGGTATTTTTTTTTCTTCTGTAAAGTTCCAGATAGTAAATACTTTAGGCTTTTAACTACATGGTCTCTGATGAAACTACTCAACTCTATTATAAAGTGAAATCAGCCACAGACAACATTGAAACAAATGGGCATTCCTGTGTTCTGTAGACTTTATGGACTCTGAAATTTGAATTTGTTATAATTTTCCATATAAAAAAGTACACTTCATTATTTTAAAATGTTTTTATTGATTTTTAGAGATAGATGAAGGGAGATAACCCTTTTTGACTTATCTATTGGGCAAGACAAACCTTTTTTTTTTTTAAATATATTTTATTGATTTTTTACAGAGAGGAAGGGGGAGAGAGAGAGAGCCAGAAACATCAATGAGAGAGAAACATCAATCAGCTGCCTCCTGCACATCTCCCACTGGGGATGTGCCCGCAACCCAGGTACGTGCCCTTGACCGGAATCGAACCCGGGACCCTTCAGTCCACAGGCTGATGCTCTATCCACTGAGCCAAACCGGTTTCGGCGACAAACCTTAATTACTAAACATCTCTTCTCTGTCCTGCATTGACTGTCCTCTCCCCTGAAGCCCCAAGGTTTTCCTTAGCTCAAAATGTCATATAAAGCTCATTTCCCTTTCTAGCTTTGAATCCGTCATGTATGTGGGGTCTCTGACTCTTTCGTGTATTTGGGGTTTCCATATCTCTTTGCTTAATTAAAATGTGGTCATTTGCTCTTGCTAACCTGTTTCATGTCTATGTGATTATTAGAGCAGCCAGAAGAACCTTGAGGTAGAGGAGGGTTCCTTCCTCCCCCACAAGTTCTAGCAGGTCTAGATTGTCACTTGTGGAAAACAAACTAAATTAAGCTGAGGACCCTCTTCTTGGCTAGAAAGAGCAGGAGCAAGTGTTCAGGAGGAATCCTCTTTGTCCATCCTGACAACTATGTTAATCTCGAAGTGTGGCAAAGGCAAAAATGAAGTTGTTCATTCAAAGTTTAGATCCAGGCACCAAAATGTATTGAATTAATGAAGCTATCCTTTTTTAAACTCTTTTTAAAAAACATAGATAATGCCTTAAAAGTACTCAAAGATTATACATTAAATGTCAAAATTTATTTGAATGTGAATATTGATATTTTAGTCATATTATGTGTTGCTTTAAAAACCAAATAATGAACAAAAGTGGTATATCACATCAATTTACCTAAATCAACTTTAGGCTGTTCATAAAAGAAAGCTGTTTGCCAGACTGATCATTTTTCAAAAATGTACCCTGATATATAAAGAGTAAATTATATTTCAGACTTATTGGTATTTCATAAGATATATCTACAGTCTATATAGTTTTTTACAAAAGCACCAGTTTTAGAGAGTTGAAACTATCACAGTTTCAATATTTATTAACTATTGTCAATATTTTAGTTTTGATCTTCTAAGGTTAACCAAATGACTCTGCAATTTAAAGTAAACAAATTTAATGGAATTGGGTCATTGATTAACTCAAAACAAAACAAAAAGTTGATGGGCTAGTGAGAAGATCTTTCTGTTACAGTCTCTAGTACTTATCTTGACCTCAGTTTACCATTCATTGCATATACATGTGCTTGCTTTATGACTGGGAAAGCCCTACAGAAAGTGTAACATATGAACTATATTATACATTTTATAAATAAGTGGCATATAATGTCACTGATGGAGGAGCATATTAATTTTAAAAATTAAGCAAGCTCTAATAATTTTTGATAATAGATCGTAATAGGTCAAAAGGGAAAATTAACTATGTTTGCATATTAAGAATAAATTTGAATGATGTTACTTTAAGGCAGGATATGAATGGTAAAAAAAAAAAAAAGGGACCCAAAATTACTTAGAGACAATTTGAAACAAAGGCAACTGAATAGCTTAATAAAAAGATGTGAAGATTTGTTAACTGAAGTATTTTTCTTGAAATATTAATATTCCTTTTCTCAGAATGAAAGAAAATGCTTCTTACAATATTATGATGCTTGCATGTTTGGCTGAAAATTCTAGAGGGTGCTTGGAAAACTTATTCATCTATTCTGGATACATGAAAGTCACATTTGCTGCTGTTGACAATTGTCCACTGTTTACAGATTCTGCTTTTTGTCCATCTTACTTACTTTAGCTTTCCTAAGTGGAAATTAGAGCTAACATTTTTTATCACTTATTAAATGACAGCCACTTAATCTATTTAATTTTATTTCATTTTAAACTACCCTTTAAATGATATGCATTATCATCATCCTCCCCGTTTTGCTAATGAAAAATCAGGATTAGAGAGGTGACCAGGCCAGGTGATATTAAATAACTAGTAAATGACACAGGCTGGTTTTGAATCCAGGGATGATTGTCTATAAGGCCTATGGTCTATTTATTTTATAACATATCCTTCATCTCCCTGTCTACTGAGAGCACTTACTATATCCATGGTATTATAGTAGGTATTCAGGTGTTTTCCTAGCCACATAATACCTTTGCTTATAAGGAGAGGGCTCATTCTTTGTTTGTATCTTACTTTTGTTTGATTTCTCAGATTTGCCATCATATCTAAAGTTGTGCTTTCATGCACTCTTATTTACCTTATTAGAGGCCGGGTGCATGAAATTTGTGCACAGGTGGGGTCCCTAGACCTGGCCAGAGATCAGGGCCCATTGGGCCATCTTGCCCAGTCCCAATTGGGGCCTGCCAGCTGCCAGACAGGGCCTGCAGGATGGGGCCTGCCAGAAGGCACCTGCTGGATTGGGGGGAGAGATGGCAGGAGGTTTGCCAGCCAGGGGGAGGGATTGGGGGAGGTTGGCTGGCCTTGGGAGGTTGGCTGTGGGAGCGCACTGACCACCAGGGGGCAGCTTCTAGTGGTCATAGTGACTAGTTGACTGGTCGTTTCGGTCATTCCAGTCATTTGGTTATAATGGCCGCTTAGGCTTTTATATATAGACTAGAGGCCCGGTGCACAAAAATTTGTGCACTCGGGGGGGAGGGGGGCCCCACAGCCCGGCCTGTGCCCTCTCGCAGTCTGGGACGCCTCGGGAGATAACGACCTGCTGGCTTAGGCCTGCTCCCGGGTGGCAGAGGGCAGGCCCAATCCCTAGATGCAGCTCCTGGTCGGGCTCAGAGCAGGGCCAATTGGGGAGTTGGGGCGCCGCCCCCTGTCATACACAAAGCAGGGCGATCGGGAGGTTGTGATTCCACCCTCAGTCACGCTCAGGGTAGGGCCGATTGGGGGGTTAGGGCACCATCCCCTGTCACACTCAAGGCAGGGTTGAAGGGGAGGTTGCGGCGCCACCCCCTGTCACACACAGAGCAGGGCCAATCAGGGGTTTGGGTGATATTAAATAACTAGTAAATGACACAGGCTGGTTTTGAATCCAGGGATGATTGTCTATAAGGCCTATGGTCTATTTATTTTATAACATATCCTTCATCTCCAGTCTGGGTGAGGAGCTGAGGGCTGTTTTCAGGCTGGGGGTGACTGAAGCTCCCAACCGCTCCTTTTTTTTTTTTTTTTTTTTTATTCTGGGCCAGCTTTAGCTTTGAGGCTTGGCTCCAGCTCTTAGGCCTCCACTGCTGAAAGTAGGTTTCTGGCCTTTGCTTACAATGTTGCGATCCTGCTGGCTGAAGCCTGGCAGGTTTCTGGGGTTTTGTTTAGCTTCTATGTTTGTTACATAGTTGCTTGCAGCTCAGAGGCCTGCAGTGGCAGGCAGGGAACGTTGGAGTCCTCCGTCACTGAAGCAAGCAAGCCTCATGTTAGTTTCAAGCTGCCTGGCTGCCGGCTGCCATCTTGGCTGACAGTTAATTTGCATATTTCCCTGATTAGCCAATGGGAAGGGTAGCGCTCGTACGCCAATTACCATGTTTCTCTTTTATTAGATAGGATAGATATTTGCTGAGTCTGAGCTCTTTAGGACATTTGTTGGGACATCTACATTGAGAACATTATGTCAGGTAGTCAATTCAAAGTCTCAGTTTCTTCATCAGCAAATCAGGGTACCTATTCTGTCCACTCATTGATGAGAAAATAAATTTAGTGTGAATTAAATGGCTTTGTGAATCCTCTTGCAAATGAATGGATCTTCAACATTTGAGTATGAAAGAAATTAATAGTTAATTTGGTATTTCCAAAGAAAATTTTGGCATATACATAAAAATCTGGTATGTAAAATTTCTCTGCTGCAATTTAACACAGTAGTGGATCTCAGCAGTAAGAGAAAATAAACCAATTTAGCTGCCCAAAGAAATTCACATATGTTTAAAGATTAACCCATGAATGACACAGAAATTACTTTCAGATATGAGGATATTCTACCCATACAGTTTTGTTCCATGTTTGACACCATTTAAAGTGGTGTAGTAACTGAATTTTAATCCATACTAGTTAATATAGCTGAGCTTAGGTTAAGCAAATCCAAATAGTAGGGTAACACTAATATACCCTTCCATTTCTGTATTCAGTTCTTCCAAGTTAATAATCCTGAAATTATTTTCAATGTAGGAACAGAACAATCAAAAATCAAACTGAAAATGACCTGTTTATTAGTGCCCCAATTGCATAGTTTATTCTAAGCCATGGTAACAGTGAATAATATTCACAATACCCATTTATATGTAAGTGAACAAAAGCTCATAAGCTTTTTGATTTTGTCTCAATTGGTTAATCTTTCCTGATTTATGCTCATCAAGAATACTTTGAGCCCTGGCCAGGGTGTCTCAGTGGTTGGGAGGGTCAGCCTGTGCACTGGGAGGGTTGTGAGTTCCATTCCTGGTCAAAGCCACATGCCTGTGTTGCAGGTTTGATTCCTGCCCCAAGTTGGGGTGTTTGCAAGAGCAATCAATGGATGTGTCTATTTCACATGGATATTTCTCTTCTCTTTTGCTTTCTCTCTCCCGATCCCCCCTCTCTTCTACTCTCTCTAAAAAGCAATGGAAAAAATATCCACATCCCCACTCCTTGGGTGAGGATTAAAAAAAAGAATGCTTTAAAATCTGATTTCCCTAGACTATTACTGTTATTATTTAATATTTATTGAGCGTGTCAAGCATTGGCCAAAGTAAAAGTAGACCTAGCCCATTCATAATGAGCTTATTTATTTCTTATTCCTGCTTTTAAATAGACTTGAAAATGTGATGGCATATTTCTGTAATATTCAATGAATTTTTTCCAAATTTAATGAGGTTCTGATTTGGTTAAAGATTTGTACGTTTCAGACTGCTCATTCTAGTTTTATCTGAACAGGTTTGCCCATCCTTGTTATGGATTTACACTGATGTCTTATAGCTTCTTAACATTCATAACCCATTTGTGATTCTATATGAATTTGCAGAGAACTCACACATCAATTCTGTGTAATTTTTAAAGGGTTTATTTCCAGTTATCTCTTAAGAGCAAGATTGCTTTAAACTTCACATAATTCTGAAGGGAGCCCTATGTACTCTTTAAATACACCAACAGCAGAATAATTTTGTTATGGTACTTTCCATTCAGCCTCTACTAAACACTCCATTTGTGTATATAAAGCAAATATATGGCTACACCTTACTTAACATCTCAATATAATTACCCTCCTAGACTAATGATGATAAATGTATAGCTTCTAGTAACCAAAATTTTAAGTTAACACTAGTGGCCTGGTGCACAAAATTCATGCACATTAAAAGGGAATTAGAGGAAATATTTTAATATTGCTATTTGCCCTTTATAATAGAAGTGTCAGAGATGAAAAATTAGTAAAATGTATATGAAAATCTCCTTCCTGTCAGAGTCTGGGGCACACCGCGGGACCCAGAGTCAAGTCCCCACCCACCCGTGTGCACCTCGAAATTGTGCAAGACCCAGACCCAGCCGGCCCCACACCATTGGGCAAGATCCAGACCTAGCAGGCTCCACCCCATCAAGCCCCGTTGGGCAAGGGGCACAGCCTCAGGTCCCCCGGTCTGGTGCTGGGGTGGGGGGCATGGCCTTAGGTCCCCTGTCAAGCCTCACCAGGTGGGGGGCGCAGCCTCAGGTCCCCCTCCCTGGCCTGGTGCCATGCAGCCTCAGTCCCTGAGGTTTTCTGCTCCCCACTCTGATCCACTCTGCTGCTCCCTGTTCTGTTGTTCTGTTCAGCTGGGTGGTTCCACTGTGCAACTCCATGCTGCTCTGCTCCACTATTCTCCACTGCTCTGCTCCCCACTCCGCTGCTCTGAGCTGCTCCAATCTGCTGCTCTGCTCAGCTGCTCGGCTCCACTCCACTGATCCCTGCTGTGGTGCTCTGCGCCACTCCACTCTGCTGCTCCCTGCTCTGCTGCACTACTCAGCTGCGTAGCTCCACTGCGTTCCTCCCCGCTGCTCTGCTCCACTGCTCCCTGCTGCTCTGCTGCACTGCTCCACACTCTACTGCTCTGCTCCCCACCACTCGGCTCTTCTGCTCCCCAATGTGCTGCTCCGCTCTTCTCCCCGCTGTGCTGCTCTGCACCACACTGCTCCACACCACTCCACTCTGCTTGCTGCTCTACTCTGCTCCGCTGTTATGCTCAGCTGCGTGGCTCCACCGCACTCCTCCATGCTGCTTTGCCATACTGCTGCCCTCTCCGCTGCTCTGCTCTGCTGCTCGGCTCTGCTCCACTCCACTGCTTCATTGTGCTGCTCCCCGCTGTGCAGCTCCACGCCATTCTTATCTGCTCCCCGCTGTGCTGCTCTGCTGCTCCCCACTGCTCCGCTCTGCTGCTTCCCGCTCTGTTGCTCTGCTCCGCTGCTCCTCCACGAGGCTCTGCTCCCCACTCTGCTGATCCACTCCACTCTGCTGCTCCCCGCTCCATGCCGCTACTCCACACTCCACTGCTCTGCTCTGCACTGCTGCTCCGCCAAGTTCCTCCATGCTGCTCTGCTGTGCTGCTCCTTGCTGCACTGTTCCCCACTCCGCTGCTCTGTGCTGCTCCACTACGCTGCTCTGCCTGCTGCTCAGCTCCGCTCCACTCCACTGCTCCATTATGCTGCTCCCCACTGCACTGCTCTTCTGCTCCTTGATGGGCTGCTCTGCGCCACTCTGCTATTCTCCCGGCTGTGCTGCTCTGGACTGCTCTGCACCGCTGCTATGCTCAACTGTGTGGCTCCACTGTGCTCCTCCATACCACTCTGCTGTACTGTTCCCCACTCCGCTGCTCTGTGCTGCTGCTCGGCTCCGCTCCTCTCCACTGCATCATTGTGCTGCTCTCCGCTGTGCTGCTTCGCACCATGCCTCTCTGCTGCTCCCTGCTCTGCTGCTTTGCTCCATGGCTCTGCTCAGCTGTGTGGCTCCATCACACTCCTCCAAGCTGCTCTGCTCCTCTGCTATGCTCAGCTGCATGGCTGCACCGTGCTCCTCCATACCGCTCTGCTGCACTGCTCCCCAATCCGCTGCTCTGCTCTGCTGCTTGGCTCCGCACCGCTCCACTGCTCTGCGCTGCTCCACTCTGCTGCTCTGCTCTGCTTCTCGGCTCCGCTCCACTCCACTGCTCCGTTGCAATGCTCCCCACTGCACTGCTGCTCTGCGCCGCTCTGCTCTGCTGCTCTGCTCAGCTGTGTTGCTCCACCACGCTCTGCTCCACTGCTCCCCACTCTGCTGCTCTGCTGCTCTACTCTGTACCGCTTTGCTCTTCTGCTCCACACTCCGCTCTTCACTCCGCTCTTCTCCCCGCTGTGCTGCTCTGCACCACGCCGCTCCATGCCACTCCGCTCTGCTGCTCTACTCTGTTCCGCTGTTATGCTCAGCTGCATGGCTCCACCGCACTCCTCCCCACTCTGCTGCTCTGTGCTGCTCAGCTCCGCTCCACTCCACTGCATCATTGTGCTGCTCCACACCGTTCTGCTCTTCTGCTTCCCGCTGTGCTGCTCTGCATCACGCTGCTCTGCTGCTCTACACCACTCCACTCTATTGCTCCCCGCTCTGCTGCTGTGCTCAGCTGCATGGCTCCACCGTGCTCCTCCATGCTGCTCTGCTCTACTGCTCCCCACTCCGCTGCTGCACTCTGCTGCTCCATGCCACTACTCCCCACTCCACTGCTCTGCTCTGCTCTGCAGCTCTGCCAAGCTCCTCCCTGCTGCTCTGCCGTGCTGCTTCCTGCTCCCCACTGTGCTGTTCCTCAGCTCCGTGCTCCTCCGTGCTGCTCTGCTAATGAACAAAACCTTCAGTGCTTCAGCTGGAAAAATTCAGTCTTCAAGGGAACCGTAGTTGCAGAGCCAGATGGAAACTGGCTTATATAGACCAAAGTCCCAGCCCCTGGTCTCTGATTGGTCAGAAAAGAGTCACTGTGATTGGTCAGAGCTGTGCTGTTGTGATTGGATGGGAAAGCTTCAGTCCTATTGGTTGCAACAGAATTCACGGAACTCCTTCATAAGGTTTGGCACAGAAAGCAAAAACACAGTGCAGGCAGGCAGTTTAGCACAGAGGCTTCTCCCTTAAGTTAAGAGAGGACCCTGTGCAGAAAAGGCTGAGAGGCATTTTTTTTAATCTTTTTGAGCCCTATTAGACAGCAGGAGCTCTTCTTCCCCTCCGGGTCCACAAAGTACTACTG
This sequence comes from Myotis nattereri, assembly GCF_964212035.1. NCBI lineage: Eukaryota > Metazoa > Chordata > Mammalia > Chiroptera > Vespertilionidae > Myotis > Myotis nattereri. The sequence continues at coordinate 88,570,179 of NC_138078.1, forward strand.
TGCCAATACTTTATGTACATATAAAACACACAGAGAAAATGGGGGAACTTTTGCAATACTGTGAACAAAAACCAGCATGGCTGTCTTGAAAAAAAAAAAAAAAAAAAAAAAAGGCCTGCATGGCCACCCTAATGCTTGAGCAGGGCTGCTATGAAAACACCATGACCAAAACAAAACAAACACACACACACACACACACACACACACACACACACAAAACCCCCAAAACCAGCTGCTTTAGAGCATCATAGTGCTTGAGCACAGCATGGCCAGTGTACAGCCCCTTGGTGCTTTGGGCACAGCTGCCATGAAAACAACATGGCTGACTCAGTAAGAGAAAAAAAAATGGCCGCATTACAGCGCCTTAGTGCTTGAGCACAGTTGCTCTGAAAACAGCATGACCTGGCTGAGAACACCTTGGCAGTAAAGGTTGCTGCTGCGCTGCCTCTCTGCTGCCTGCTCAGCTAGGCAGCTCGGCTCAAGTCCATTCTGGTCCCAGCTGGCCCACAACCTGCTCGGGAACAACGCCTTCAGTGCTTCAGCTTCAGCTGCCGAAACTTGGTCTCCAGGGAAACCGCAGCCTGTAAGCTGGATTGGAACTGGCTTATATAGTCCAAAGTCCCCGCCCCTGGCCCCTGATTGGTCAGAAAAGGACCACTCTGATTGGTCAGGGCTGTGCGGTTGTGATTGGATGGGAAAGCTTCAGTCCTATTGGCTGCAATAGCATTCTTGGGACTCCTTTATAAGGTTTGGCACAGAGAGCAGAAACACAGTGCAGGCAGGCAGTTTAGCACAGAGGCTTCTCCCTTAAGTTGGGAGGGCCCTGTGCAGAAAAGGCTGAGAGGCTTTTTCTTTACCTTTTTTAGTCCTATTAGCCAGCAGGAACTCTTCTGAGCCCTCAGGGTCCACAAAGTACTACTCGCCAATGGGGGAGCAGAGAGGAGAGGAGGCAGTGCCAATACTTTATGTACATATAAAAAACACAGAAAGTGGGGGAACTTTTGCAATACTGTCAACAAAATCCAAAAGCCTTTTCTGCCCCAACAACTCCGCCGTTATTGTTAGCACTGTTCCTCCAATGTGTTCTGCATTCCACTTGGCAGACAAATCCTCTATCTAGCCTATATGCATTTTTAGGCCAGAAATCATAGTAAACATACCCTAATTCTTTGTCAAATAAACATATAAGTACATGCATTTAATAAATCATTAATGGAAAATTGATCCAGCCATTTTCTCATCCATCCTTCTAGCATGGTTTTATTTATTATTATTTTTAGATATATTTTTATTTATTTCAGAGAAGAAAGGAGAGAGAGAAAGAAATAGAAACATTGATGATGATAATCATTATTGGCTGCCCCCTGCATGCCCCACACTAGGGATTAAGCCTGAAACCCAAGAAAGGGCCCTGACCTGGAATCCAACCATGACCTCCTAGGTGGATGTTCATCGGTGGATGCTCTGTTAAGCCACATCACATAAGAGGGGCCTACTGATATTTGTAAAAGTAATTAACATTTATAAACATTTGTAATTTGAGTAATAAATCAAATGTTATTCTAGTCATCTTTCTTTTTGTGCACAAAAGTATTCTAAATTCTTGCTCTTTTCTTATTTAGATAATACTCTGAAGGGCATGATCATCTATTCTGGGAGCCATGTTTTCCAATGTGCTGCTCATGTCCCTTGATAGCCAGAAGGTAATGTCCTTAATTACTGAAGTTCTCTCAGCTTTAAGGTCAAAACTAGTACAGAGACACATTTTAATGTACAACCCCCTAGGTCTGGGCCAGAGCATACCCGGAATCAAGAGTATGCCTGAGAACTAATAACATATAAAGCCAGGCTGAGATGTCTAAAGCTGATGGTGATCATGAAATTGGAGAAGCCAATTGAAGCTAATAGACAGAATGATCTATCTATACTAATAAAAGGGTAATATGCTACTTAGACCAGGAGACCTTCCGGATGTCCTTTTGGACAAAGCCATGGTGGCGGGGCCGAGCTAGAGGCAGTTAGGGGCGATCAGGCCAACGGGGGGGGGGGGGGGCAGTTGGGGGTGGGCAGTGGGGAAGTTGGGGGCAAGCAGGTGGCAGGGGGCAGTTGGGGGTGAGCAGGCTGGCTTGGGGGACAGTTTGGGGTGAGCAGGCCAGCAGGGGGGGAGTTGGGGGCAATCAGGTTGGCAAGGGGGGCATTTGGGGGTGAGCAGGCTGGCAGGGGGCAGTTGGAGGTGAGCAGGCCAGCAGGGGTGGCAGTTGGGGGCAAGCAGGCTGGCAGGAGGCAGGCCGGCAGGGGGAGCAGTTGAGTGTGAGCAGGGTGGGGGGGGGCAGTTAGGGGTGATCAGCCCAGAAGAGGTGGCAGTTGTGGGACGATCAAGCCTGCAGGAAGAGTGATTGGGGTGGCAGTCAGGGAGGCAGGTGAGCAGTTAGGAGCCAGCAGTCCCGGATTGTGAGAGGGATATCTGACTGCTGGTTTAGGCCCAATCCCACAGGGGTCCCAGATTGGAGAGGGTGCAGGCCAGGCTGAGGGACAACCCCTCCCCTCGTGCACGAACTTCGTACACTGGGCCACTAGTCTCTCTATATAAAAGGATTTGCTAAGTGTCCGACTGTCCATGTGGTCACTATGATGTGTGCTGACCACCAGGGGGCAGACGCTTAATGCAGGAGCTGCCGTGACTTGCACTGGCCATTTGCAGAGAAACGGCACCGCGGACCTGGTGCCCACAAAACAACACTTGGCATCCCCCCACTGGGACTTAGGCCCTGCCACCATCCCAGAACTACACCCCACCAAATCACAGCTGATGCTGCCAAGACCCCATGGCATAAAATGCAGCCCACAGCCCAGCCCAGCCCAGAAATGGTCGCTGTGGGTGCTGGGTAATGACATCACATAGCAACGCCCGGCTTCTTCTCCCTAGCGATGACTAGCCTCCTTGCAGTTTCTTCAGCCCAGGAACACGACTTGCTTTATAGCCAGGTGGAAACATTTTACACTTTAACCAAATGTCTGTGAAGTGTTTTCCCATTGCCTCATCTCATTTGATCCTCACAGAAGTCCTGTAATAAGTAGATAGGAGACTCAGAGGAATCCTATTTTCTTTTCATTAGCTGGAAAATGGAGATTTAGAAAGCTTAGAAACTTGACCCGACTGAAAAGAAGTAAGAAATGGTGGACCTTGAAAATGACTTCAGGTTTTCTCACTGTGCAGAATATAGTCAAACAGTGCTGCATGTTAATATTTTACCCTTTGTTCTTCCTGTGTGATCTACAATAGTAATCTGCTTTGTGTTGATATTTACCACTGTGTGGTTGACAATTACCTGAAAGAGAAGTTGGGGTGCTTCACTGGGTTGGAAAAAGTTTAGCTAAATCAGAAAGCAGGTCTAATTAAGCAAGTTTATCTATATATATAAAGCTCTCTCTAGCGCCAATCACACACGTGTGTTTCGATCTGTCATTGTTGATCATGAATTTGGTTGACACTTCTCTAATAGAGAAAGGGCAAATAGTGATATTAAAATGTTTCTTCTAATTAATTTCCTTTCAATGTGCACGAATCCGTGCAACAGGTCTCTAGTCCTATCTAATAGAAAAACATGGTAATTAGCCGTACCTCCGCTACCCTTCTCATTGGCTAATCAGAGCAAAATGCAAATTAACTGCCAGCCAAGATGGCGGCCGGCAGCCAGGCAGCTTGAAGCGAACATGAGGCTTGCTTGCTTCAGTGACAGAGGAAGCCAACGTTCCCCGCCTGCCGCTGCTGGCCTCTGAGCTTGCAGTTTGAAACATTGTTACAAATATAGAAGCTAAACAAAACCCCAGGAACCTGTTTTCAGCCAGCCGGGATCTCAGAGCTGGAGTTGAAACAGTGTTTCGATTATAGAACCCAAACAAACCAGATACCTGCTTTCAGCAGCGGAGGCCTAAGAGCTGGAGCCAAGCCTCAGAGCTAAAGCTGGCCCAGAATAAAAAAGAAAAGAAAAAAAGGAGTGGTTGGGAGTTTCAGTCACCCGCCAGCCTGAAAACAGCCCTCAGCCCCTCACCCAGACTGGCCAGGCACCCCAGTGGAGACCCCTACCCTGAAGGGGGTGCGACCAGCTGCACACAGCCATCAGTCCCTTACCCAGGTTGGCCAGGCACCCAAGCGGGACCCCCACCCTGATCAAGGACACCCTTCAGGGCAAACCAGCCGGCCCCCACCCATGCACCAGGCCTCTATTCTATATAGTAAAAGGGTAATATGCCTCCCAGCACCAGGATCAGCAGAGCCGCGAGGCCTCCCAGCACTGGGATCAGTGTGACGGGGCAGCGCCCAAACCCCCTGATCGCCCTGCGGCTCTGTGTGTGACAGGGGGCGTGGTCACAACCTCCCTATCTGCCCTGCTCTGTGTGTGACGGGGTGCGGCGCCCCACCCCACTTCGCCCCCACGGGCCCTGCTCTGTGTGTGATGGGGTAGAGCCACAACCTCCCCATCGGCCCTGCCCTGAGTGTGACAGTGGTGGTGCCCCAACCCCCTGATCAGCCCTACTCTGTGGGTGGTAGGGGGAAGCTCCCCAACCCCCTGATCGGCCCTGCTCTGTGTGTGACGGGGTAGAGTCATACCCTCCCCATCAGCCCTGCCCTGAGTGTGACAGGGTGCAGCGCCGCAACCCCCTGATCCGCCCTGCTCTGTGTGTGACAGGGGGCGATGTCCCAACTCCCCTATCGGCCCTACTCTGTGCGTGACAGGGGGAAGCTCCCCAAACTCCTGATGGGCCCTGCTCTGTGCATGACACGGGGGAGCTCCCCAACCCCCTGATCGAACCTGCTCTGTGCATGACAGGGTATGGAGCCCCAATCCCCCTGATGGGCCCTGCTCTGTGAGTGACAGGGGCAGTGCCCAACCCCCTGGTTGGCCCTGCTCTGTGCATGACAGGGGGTGATGCCGCAACCTCCCCGTAGACCCTGCCTTGAGTGTGACAGAAAGCGGTGCCCCAACCCCACAATCGGCTCGATCCTGAACATCACTAGGGGTGGCATCGCAACCTCCAGATCCACCCTGCTCTGTGCATGACAGGGGGCGGAGCCCCAACTCCCCAATCAGCACTTCTCTGAGCCCGACCAGGGACTGCACCTAGGGATTGGGCCTTCCCTCTGCCACCTGGGAGCAGGCATAAGCCAGCAGGTCGTTATCTCCTGAGGGTTCCCAGACTGCGAGAGGGCACAGGCCAGGCTGAGGGACCCCCCCCCCTCCTCCCTGAGTGCACACATTTTTGTGCACCGGGCCTCTAGTCCTATCTAATAAAAGAGAAACATGGTAATTTGCCGTACATCCGCTACCCTTCCCATTGGCTAATCAGGGTGATATGCAAATTAACTGCCAGCCAAGATGGCGGCCGGCAGCCAGGCAGCTTGAAGCAAATACGAGGCTTGCTTGCTTCAGTGACGGAGGAAGCCAACGTTCCCCTCCTGCCCCTGCCGGCCTCTGAGCTTGCAGTTTGAAACATTGTTACAAATATAGAAGCTAAACAAAACCCCAGAAACCTGCTTTTAGACAGCTGGGATCTCAGAGCTGGAGTTGAAACAGTGTTTCGATTATAGAACCCAAACAAACCAGATACCTGCTTTCAGCAGCCCTGGAGCCAAGCTTCAGAGCTAAAGCTGGCCCAGAATAAAAAAGAAAAAGAAAAAAAGGAGCGGTTGGGAGTTTCAGTCACCCGCCAGCCTGAAAACAGCCCTCAGCCCCTCACCCAGACTGGCCAGGCACCCAAGCGGGACCCCCACCCTGATCCAGAACACCCTTCAGGGCAAACCAGCAGGCCCCCACCCGTGCATCAGGCCTCTATCCTATATAGTAAGAAGGTAATATGCCTCCCAGCACCAGGATCAGCGTGACAGGGGGAAGCGCCCAAACCCCCTGATCGCCCAGCGGCTCTTTGTGTGACAGGGGGCGGGGACACAACCTCCCTGTCCGCCCTGCTCTGTTCGTGACAGGGGAAGGCGCCCCAACCCCCTGATCAGCCCTGCTCTGTGCCTGATAGGGGGAGCTCCCCAACCTCCTGATCGCCCTGCGGCTCTGTGCGTGAGAGGGTGCGGTGCCCCAACCCCCTGATTGGCCCTGCTCTGTGTGTGACAGGGTGTGGCGCCCCAACACCCCCCCTCCCCCCCGCCACGGGCCCTGCTCTGTGTGTGAAGGGGTAGAGCCATAACCTCCCCATTGGCCCTGCCCTGAATGTGACAGTGAAGGCACCCCAACCCCCTGATTGGCCCTGCTTTGTGGGTGATAGAGGGCGACGCCCCAACCACCCCCCACGGGCCCTGCTCTGTGTGTGACGGGGTAGAGTCATAACCTACCCATAGGCCCTGCCCTGAGTGTGATAGGGTGTGACGCCCCAACCCCCTGATCTGCCCTGCTCTGTGTGTGACAGGGGGCGGTGCCCCCACTCACCTATCGGCCCTACTCTGTGAGTGACAGGGCGGAGGTCCTCAACCACCTGATTGGCCCTGCTCTGTGCGTGACAGGGGCGAGTTCCCCAACCCCCTGATGGGCCCTGCTCTGTGAGTGACAGGGGGCAGCGCCTCAACCCCCTGATTGGCCCTGCTCTGTGCATGACAGGGGGTAGCGCAGCAACCTCCCCATCCACCCTGCCTTGAGTGTGACAGGGGGCGGTGCCCCAACCTCCCAATCCGCCCTACCCTCAGCGTGACTGAGAGTGGCATCTCAACCTCCCAATCTGCCCTGCTCTGTGCATGAGGGGGGCGGCACCCCAACTCCCCAATTGGCCCTGCTCTGAGCCTGTCCAGGGGCTGTACCTAGGGATTGGGCCTGCCCTCTGCCACCCGGGAGCAGGCCTAAGCCAGCAGGTCGTTATCTCCCAAGGGGTCCCAGACTGCGAGAGGGCACAGGCCGGGCTGAGGGACCCCTCCTCCCCCCCGAGTGAACAAATTTTTGTTCACCGGGCCTCTAGTATATATATAAAAAGCCAGCATCTGGAATGACCAATGACCAGTCGTTATGATGCCCACTGTGGCCCACAAACTGGCCTGATCAAGGGTTGGGGCCAGCTGGCCAACCTCCTGCAGCCCCTCACCCCAACCAGCCCGCCCCTAATAGGCCTGCCCCACCACGATACGCCTGGAGCCCCTTCCCCAGGCCAATGCATCCCTGATGGCACTCCCCACCCCAATAGAGGGTGGGGCTGGCTGGCGAACCTCCTGCAGCTCCTCCCCTCAACTATCCCCAGCCTTTATGGGCCCCCATCATCCCTTATTGCCCCCCCCCCAATCCGATCAGGGCCAGGGTCAGCTGGCCCACCACCCACAGCCCCTCCCCATGGCTGGCCCCACCCAGAACTGGCCCCCCAACCCCAATCGGGGGTGGGGCCCTCTGGCCAATTACCTGTGGTCCCTCTCTCCAGCCAGCCTTGCCCTGATCGGGCCCCAATCGGGGCTGGCCAGCTGGCCAACCTCCTGTTATCTCCTCCTCCTGACAGGCCCAGCCCTGATCTGCCTCAATTGGGGCTGGGCTGGCTGGACCCCACCCGTGCATGCATTCATGCACTGGGCCTCTAGTGCAATAATAAAAAGGGTGGTCTCTAGTCGCAGACTGCCTGGGTTTGTACCCTAGTTAACTATTTACTACTTATATGGACATGGACAAGTTGTTTAACTTCTCTAAGCTTATTTCAGAACCTATAAAAGGGGGGATTTAATAGTGTGTGCCTCTTAAGATAACTGTGGAGAATTAAAAGAGATCCTATGTAATAAAGAGCTAATATGCAAAATTGTCATCATGCCCTCACACCTTCGCACCCTCGCACCAAGGCCAAGGGTCTTGACGGGGGTGGGGCCAGCTGGATCTGGGTCTCACGCGATTTCAAGGCGTGCGCTGGTGGGCAGGCACTTGACTCTGGGTCCCACAGCATGCCCCAGACGCTAACAGGAGGGAGATTTTCATATACATTTTACGAATTTTTTTTCATCTCTGACACCTCTATTATAGAGAAAGGGCAAATAGCAATATTAACATATTTTCTCTAATTAATTCCCTTTTAATGTGCATGAATTTCATGCACCAGGCCATTAGTCATGTATAAAAAGCACCAAGAATGGTACATGGAACCTAGTGAGTGCATAATGAATATTAGCTTTCATTACTATTATTATCATCATCAACATCATTTAACGGTAACAGTAATGCTAAACACAAATGTATAACTTTGTAAAATATCTTTATAATAAACATTGGTGTCACTCACTTTGATTTTGCATGGTATAACATATTGTGCTTTCTTAGTTAAAATATATTTCCTTTTAAGGAATTTCCAGATTGTATCAGTTTGGGTCCCACAAAAATCTAAGGACAAGATAGGATTAGAAAAGCAAGAAATTAATTTCAGGGAAAAAAAAACAAACCCAAAACCTATGAAGGATAAAGGTAGAGGCAGCGGGAGTAGTCCGGGGGAGTCCAGAATGCAGTGCAGGTCTGACCCCTGTGAAAGAAGAGAAGGAATAAAGAGAACCGAGCAGCAAGATACTGCACTATTTTGAGAAACTTTAGGCAAGGCAAACTGGGAGTCCCTGAACCATGGTTACCTGCTAGAAGAATCCCCTGTTGGGCAGGAATGAGTCCGTACTAGTAGTACTCCTGTCATGCTCCACCATTGGCTGGGAGAACCAGGAACTATGTGTGACCTTATCCTTCACAAGGAAACACATCTGGAGGCTGTCAGCTAACGAGGCATATCATGGCAGTTTCCCTGCAAGGACCAAGTAGTGTATCTCAATGCTGGGTGCTGGATATCTTGATATTCTTTTTTTAAAATATATTTTATTGATTTTTTACAGAGAGGAAGGGAGGGGGATAAAGAGTTAGAAACATCGATGAGAGAGAAACACCGATCAGCTGCCTCCTGCACACCCCCTACTGGGGATGTGCCTGAAACCAAGGTACATGCCCTTGACTGGAATCGAACCTGAGACCCTTCAGTCCGCAGACCGATGCTCTATCCACTGAGCCAAACCAGTCAGGACTCTTGATATTCTTATAAAATTTTTGAGCTATATTCTGGAATGCAGTTAATTGGGAATTATTTGATCATTTCTGGTCTGGTTTTTAAGATATGTTAGGAAGGACTAGAGCCACGTTTAGTCTAAGGCTAATTATTCTCCACCACTAAGGTGATATCCTTCTGAGTATTTTCCCCATGAACTGGAAGGTTTGCCAGGCTTGCTGGTAGGAGCAGTCACTACTCCTAGCCCTGAGAGAGTGTTGAATCCTGTTTTTTCTTACCTTTTTATCTAGTTCTTTTCCAGAGTCTCCACACATGTGTTGGGAAGGAATTTTCCTCCACTCTCTAGGTTCTTCTGGCTGGTCCAAGAATTAAATTGACAGGGGACAGATTAATAGGAGAAAATCAAATTTAATTTCATATCAACGGAGGTCCCATACATATGGGACCTAAGAAGTGACCAAAGCACCCTGTTCATATACCTTTTAGACAAATAAACTTAGGCTTGGGTACTGATTAGTGAAGAAACTAAGGAGAGTTTGTTTATACAGCTTTCTTGGCCCTGAATTATTCTTCAGCTCTGGTGATAAGAATGTCTCTTTACCTCCCAGTGCAGTGAAGGTACCTTTCACATGGGAGATTTATTTCCTGCTTTCAGGGGGACAGACAGGAGGGTCAGAGTGTCCTTCTCGCACCAGCTGTTTCTTAAGTAACTTTAGTTCAAAATAATTAAAATGTCAAAGTGGCATGTTTTGGGGCAGCCCGCCCTCATCAGCACTCTGGTAAACCCCTCAGGAGGGATCGTTTGTAGATCTCTGGGGTTCTCTTTCTGCGCAGTTCTCTCCTCTCTAGCACTGTGTCTTACACACTCAAGCTGCCATGGTCTTCCTAGTACTTTTCTTTTGAAGTTAGGTTTTCTGTCTTGTTGTCCCCTCCTATACCATGGCTTAGAAACCCTTTGAAGCCAGCAATCTGGGGAAACCCAGGGGCTCCATTTGCATTTTTCCCATCGATCATGGATCACTCTCCTTCCTTGTTCGATATCAGTTGTCTTAAAAACTGTTGTTACACATATATTTTTGTCTGATTTTCTGTTGTTTCTGGCAGGAAGGTAAATCTGGTCTTTGTTACTCCATCTTGGCCAGAGGTTAAAATTCTGCTTTACAGTTTGAACATGGTACAGAATTTATAATCCTGATTTAGCTTGTCAGAAAGACAGCCGATATTTTAAAAAATCTCTAAACCTTGAATATCATACTTTTCACCCTGTGCTACACACGCTATTCTACTAAGACAGATTAAAATGCTTTTTGTGGAAAGGAAAGCTATGGTTAATGACATGAAGTTACAAAATTTTAATTTTTTTCCAGATGTAATGGGAAACATAATTTTTATGGCAATTCAGTAGTTGGCTATATGCAAAAAGTAAATTCAAGTTAACATTTTTTAAAGGTCCTAATATTTTTTACGATTTTTTATTGCTATTTAGAGAGAGAGGACAGGAGAGGGAGAGACAGAGAAACATTGATGTGAGAGTGAATTGAGCTCACAGCCCAGGCACGTTCCCTGAAGAGGAATCAAACCAGCAACCTTTTGGTGCACAGGGATACACTCAACCAACTGAGCCACACAGGCCAGGGCAGTCCTAATATTTTTAAATGCAAAGAAAATTCTAACAAGGACCACAAAATTCAAGACAGAACTACTAGCTCTATTAAGATGCATACAAGAATAATCTCATTTTAAATTATAGTAGCAACTGCCTTGATGTTTGCCAGTGTGCCTTTTCTATTTGAGACTTGTAAACAAAACAGCCAAGGCTGATATTTAAGGATGAATAACAATTTGCAATGTTGTAAATGGACCGCAAGAATTCTACTGCTTTGAAGTTTAAATTGTAATTTGCATCTTTAATGAAGTTTGACCTCATGCAGGTTTACTGCTTTGATTGGTGGTTGCTTAGTACTAGAAGTACGATCATTTGGAGTAATTTTCTGAGAAATGTGTTTATATAAACACAATTACAAAATGAACAGTTCTCTGCTAAGGTTGTTGTAGTTGTTCTAAAGCTAAGATTTGCCCATATTTGCAATGTTAAGAAGTTTTATTTTTGCCCAATGTTTCCAGTGTCTGAAGTGGATAGTCCTTGTTTATCTAAGAGCTGATGTGATCTGACATCTGAACCCAAGGACAATCACAGGGGTTTGTATTTTATATTGACTTTTCACAAAATCTGCATTTTACTGATGAAGAGAATGTGTTGAGATCCTCAAGCTTCTCTGTATGAGAGGAATAGTTATTTATTCATTGTATACAAAAAAAAATCCAATACTCTACAGTGCTACTTATCTCTAGATCACAGAGTCAAGTAATAACTACCATCTGTAGAATTTTACCATTTTAATGATGGATGACCAGCACAATATTCTGCGTTTCAAAAATACTATAAAGCTATGTCTTTAAGGCTGAAACTATGGTTGAAAAGAGAAAGTAAATTTCTTTTTAAAATACCAAATTGACTCATTTTCAATGAATTCATGACATATTTTGTCATCATATAGGCACTAGCTCATCCATTTTGTTTTCAGGAGAAATGAAACCAAAATGTTCAATGACTGTTCTTGAATTCTAATCACCACTATCATTCTGAACAAGATGCAAGTCAATCTCTCAGGTATGGTGACAGTCAATCATTCACATTATCTTTGTGTCAATCTTCCTCATTTCTAAGCTTTCTTTGTGTAATTCCTGTTCAATAAATTATTTCAGCCATAGGAGGTAAGTTCTCATTTGAAGCAGAAGGCTACAAGTAAAAGCAAACAAAATATTGCTTGTAGGAATTTCAAGAAATGAATCAATGAAATGTTTTAAATATGTTGATTCCTCATATAATCTTCAATAGGCCACTTTCTCTACACTGACAATTAACATGGGTGTTTAAACAATATAATGATAGGTCAATTTTGCTAATATTTGAAAAATTAGTATCTGGATGTCTTATGGTATGTCCATTTCCATAAAGTAAGAGCTCAATGCTTTCGGGTGGCAAATAAATGCGAACCATCTCCCAAAGAAATACGTTGAGAGCCAGATAATCAAACTCAGTAGAAACTTTTGCAGTTAATATTATAGATTTTTTTTAAACCTAAAACAATATCATTTATCATTTCTCTAGGCTCAAATTTTGGGGCCAGGAATGCATTCTCCCTTCCTTTCCCTTCCCCAAGTTCAAGTCCTAACTTATTTTCCAACTACTGTCAGTATTATATAAATGGCCTGATCCAGTTTAATACTTTTTCCCTGATGTAGTCTGATCCTATTCCCTGTGTCACTGCCACTGTTCTCTCTCTATTCTCACTGTACCCACCCTTCAAGCTCCAGCTCAAACCTCCCTTCTCTATAACTATTTTCCTAATCTTCTCTGCTCTTCCTTATTCCAGAAGTGGTCTGTGAATTAACAAACCAACATCACTAGGGAACTTAGTAGAAATGCTGGATTCTGGGCCCACACCCAGACCTACTGAATCAGAATCTACATTTTTACAAGGTTCACAGGTTTTGCATGTAAATTAACATTTAATACCTCCTCTTCAGCCCTAGTGATGTCTCATGTACTTTAGATATTCACAGTAGTCATTGCCTATATAAGTACTTGTTATTTTCACCAAACTAAACTAGTTAGGTTTTCATGGGCATGTCTTATCTCCTCACTTAGTATTAAAGCTTTTTAAAGGCAGCCACGAGGTCTTATCTCTTTCAATAACCCTGATGGAACCAAATATTTTATTTCCCATGCTGTGTTTTGATTCCAAGTTTCAACTTGTATGAATTTCTAGTGTATGATGTTGTTTTCCCTTCAGATGATAGAAATGCAACTTCTATTGCTTAGCTCAGTACCTAGCACGCAGTGAGTAGCCAAATAAATATTTTCTGAATGTATAAATTACTAAAATCAATTTTTGACAAGAAAAATCTGGTTTTCAATTTTGCATCAGTGGTACCTCATCCAAGTTATGTTATTGGGAGAACAATGCATAATGAGAATATTAACATAGTCTTCAGCCTCTAAGGCAGTGTTTCTCAACCTGTTGGTCATGACCCCTTTGGCGGTCGAATGACCCTTTCACAGGGTCGCCTAAGACCATCCTGCATATCAGATATTTACATTACGATTCTTAACAGTAGCAACATTACAGTTATGAAGTAGCAACGAAAATAATTTTATGGTTGGGTCACAACATGAGGAACTTTATTTAAAGGGCCAGAAGGTTGAGAACCACTGCAAGGCTTCTGGGCACATTTACTTAAATTCTAATTGGACTATTAAAACATTAATAATCATGTTTCTAGAATAGCTTTTTAATCTCCAGGGTCATTGAGCCTAACAGCAATCCTTCACCCTTCTCTGCAAGTCAGTATACTGAGATTCAGTTGCTAGCTCTGTGTCTCACTATAACATAGTGATTAAGAATAGACTTTGGGCCTTAGCTGGTTTGGCTCAGTGAATAGAGTGTCAACCTGCCTACTAAAGGGTCCCAGGTTCGATTCCAGTCAAGGGTACATGCTGGGGTTGCAGGCTCAATCCCTAGTAGGGCGCATGCAGGAGGCAGCCAATAAAAGATTCTCATCATTGATGTTTTTATCTCTCTCCCCCTCTCCCTTCCTCTCTGAAATCAATAAAAAATATATTTTTAAAAAAGACTGGACATTGGCATCAGACTGCAAGTGTTTTCCTTCTGAGCCCACCACTTCCTACCTATGTGACCTTAAGTGTATTATTTTACACCTTTGTGCCTCAGTTTCTGTGTCTGAATGGTGGGAATAATAATAGTCTTTACTTCATAGAGTTGATATAAAGATTAAATTAGCTAATACATGCAAAGTGTCCACCTGAGAGCCAAGTGCATATTAAGGCTCAAAGACTAGTAGCTACAGTTATTAAAACATATAGCTAGAAAGTCTGTCTTCCTGAAATGCTATTCTAGAGTTTCAATTATTTATATGTAGGTAGTGTGGGAAAACTTTAGTATGTTCTTATTCTGTCATCTTTTTGTGACTCAGTATTTAACTTACGTTTGCTGGTAGGAATGGCTTCCAGCACTATATAACTCTGATATGTGCAGTAACGATGTGTGTTTCTATTTTCCAATCCTTAGGTACAGGTACAATATTAAAGCAGAGTGCTGACTCATTCCAGAAGAGAAAGAATACTCTTTCCTGGTTCAGGTACAAATGACTCAGCCAATTCCATGACCTTCCAATAAAGGGTTGACTAAGTAAGCAGGAATTGGGTTATGCCAGAATGCTTAAGACCTTGATCTTTGCCATACCACTAAATGAAACAAATACCAAAGTCAAGATTCTTTTTAAATGATGTGATGATACCTAGGTAACACCATAATAGTAAGTAATGAGCCTTTGTAATTGGGTATAATATAAATAATACCCAATTGCCTGTCAGTGAATATATGCATTACAGCTTGGCAAGTTAAATATTTTCTAAAATCCTGTTGGAAATTTATAAAAATGATGTCTTTTTATCCATAATAGAGCAATTTTTAGAATGCCTTGGATTAAATAACAATATCGCTGTCTAAGAATGTAAAATAGTTGCATATTCAGTTAATCAAACAGTATAATTGATTCTTTATCATACTGTATTCAAGCCTAGAAACACTGAAGCTTCTCACCCTTAAGCAGCAGCCTTGGGGTTTTGCAAGCTTAGGGTGAGTTTAATTAAAGTCAGGGGAGAAAACCAATTAAGCACTGAGAAGCACAGGCATCCCTCATGCACTCTAAAGACAAAAATATCATTTAGAATAAGATGATGCCATAATCTCAGTATAAATGCCACTGTCTACTTCAGCAGTTCTGGAGGCCTAGGTGTTCTGAGAAGTTTGAAGAGCAGCTAGCTTATGAGCTTTCAATTCATAACTGCATGGGATAATTTCCATCAGTTTTAAATATTCTCTGATAGGAAGTGCTTAGAAAGAAGATTTCATAAATATAAAGAGTGACCATGCTTTAAGACTAGAATACACCTATGTCAAAGTGTGTCTCTCCCAAGATCAGGTAGATTTAAATTCTATTTGAGTAGGTTTGAGAAGCCAAGGGTTAACATTTTCCATCACGTCGACATACAAAAGTGATAAAAATAAATGGATATAAGGATCCAGCTTCATGCAATGGAGACGTTTGTGTCATTTGATGCTGTGTCATTACACTTCCCCATCACTATTGCGCAGTACCGCCCACTGGGAAAATGGTAGAGCAGAACAATGTGCTGTTATACAGCTTGCCAATCAATCAAGAAGCCAGAGAAAGAAGCAACTACAAGCATTATTTCAAATGCAGCCCTTGGAAACTATGAGGAATGGGAGGGACAAAGCAGTCAGTGGCAACCAAAAATTGGAAGCTGATTAAATGTGATTTACTGGGGTTTATTTTCTCATCTTCAATTCAGATTCTTGCAAATATTAATTGCAATGTAGAACAAGAATATGCAGAGTGCATTACAGAAAGTCAGGGCTATTGCTCTAATTGGTGACAAGCAAATCAGCTATCTGGGTAATGTAGTGCAACAGCATGGACTCCTTTACACTTTGGTGTGACCCCCTGATGGAGCCTTCAAGCTGTTGAGGTCAGTTGATTTCACCCATGAGAAGTCTTGCAAATATTCCTTTAGCAGTATCTAGCAGATATCTACATGTAGAATGCTCAAGAAAAACATATCCAAATGCTTTACAATCAAGTGCCATTATTTTAACAGCATTTTTAGCTCCTGAGTTAATATGTGATAAATCTTAGCAGTGGAGAATATTCTCTATGGTTACCAGTACAAATAGAAGTTGCCTCCTGTTTAGAAAATGTTAACATATTTCTCATGATTTAACCAATCCTATAACATCATGGTGATATCTAAAAATGATTTTGTAAGTGACTGAATGTAACAACTCAAATATACTTGCAAGGCTAGCTGATAATCCATTTTCAGTTTCTGAAAGAGGACTTTGAAATTATTAATAACTAGAGGCCTGGTGCATGAAATTCTTGCACTTTGGGAGGGGGTCTCTCAGCCTGGCCTGCACCCTCTTGCAGCCCAGGAGCCCTCAGGGGATGTCTGACTGATGGGTTAGTGCTGCTGTGGAGGTGGGAGATGCTCCTGCCACTGTCGCTGCACTCTCCAGCTAGCCATGAGCCTGGCTCAGGGTTTCTGGATGAGCAATGCTCCTCTGGTGGGACCACACTGACCCCCAGGAGGCAGCTCCTGCATTGAGCATCTGCCCCCTGATGGTCAGTGTGCATCATAGCAACCGGTCGTTCCATTGTTCAGTTGATTTGCATATTAGCTTTTTATTATATAGGATTCCTAAGTCAAGCCATGTGGCATAGAGGAAAACACAATAGATGTGGGTCAGGACCCCTAAATTCTATTCTGTCTCCAATTTGATGTATAAATTGGACAAGTCTCTTTGCCTCAGTTTTCTATCTGTGGAAATGAGAGGGAGGGCAAAATAATTTCTGAATTCCATTTTAGTTCTAAGTATTCAGAAATTCTTTTAGTCAAAGCTGCTTCTCATAAAACTGCAACTGGGATGTGAACAAAATTCCTAAAAAATGACCAGCAAATATCCAGAGAGAGACCAGAATGAAACAATTAAAATCAGTTCTATCCTGTTTATATTGCAGTGAGGAAATGAATTACCAGTTTACCATTAACCTACTATTTGTTTTCAAACACGGTAGACTGTGATAGTTAGCCCAATGACTCAGGAGGCACTTCCTGTCTAGCTTTCTACAAGCAACTACCACCCACATCCAATGTGTCACCAAGTCTCAGTGATCCTCCAATTCCCTTGACTATTTTGCTGTTGCCTTTCCCACCCACATAACTCATAGAGTGAAAGATGAGCTAAACTGTTAATTACTATCAGCAAAATACACATGTATATGAATTAGCTTAATTTTAATTGCCAATTCTAAACCCAAGTAATGATGATACACTTTGGAGAACAGAGGGAATATCAGCTGGCCAACAGAATCACTCAGTGCTGTATAACATACTAGATAGGAGTGGTGGCTACAATAAAATGACACTGGCCCAGATTTGGTCAGTTGTAGATCTTAGACAAAACAGTGCCAATACATAATGTTTTCACATGGGTTCCATTCATATCACACCCATTAACAAATTTAGAACGTTAACTTTACATTGCTTTCTGCTAGTACACACAGAGAACTTACATCATAAATCACAAATATTCAGTTTAACATAATATAAAACCTATATCACCAGAATGCATTTGATTTTGACAAATTTCTTACACAAAGAAAAGCAAGTGTAAATATGAAAATAAGCAAACAGTTAGGAAAGAGATTTACAGCTTCAAAATACAGGGAAGCAGAACGTGCAAGTGTTATTTGCATATGAGTCTAAGAGTTCTGGGGTGCCACCAGCTCCATGCTTGGCTCTATCATAGCCTCCATGTAAGAGCTCAATAAATCATTCAGCTTTTCAATTCTTAGGTTTACAGACCTAGTTGTCTTACTAATTGTGAGCAAATGACCATGTATCTTTGTTTAAAATTTACTATATGCCACTGGGTTTTAATTTAAATCTTTAGAAGAAAAAAAGTAGGCAAGGGAATTGGCACCTATAAAGAGTATCTGAAAATGAATGAGGTTGTGCCCTGGCTGGTGTGGCTCAGTTGGCTGGGCATCATCCCATGTGCCAGAAGGTTGCCAGTTTGATTCCCAGTCAGGGCACATGCCTGAGTTGTGGGCTAGATCCCTGGTAGGGGGCATGCAGGAGGCATATGATCAATGTTGTGCCCTCACACTGATAAATGTTTCTCTCCCTTTCCCTTTATCTCTTTCTAAAAATCAATAAAAATAATTTTTAAAAAATGAGTCAGGTTGAAAATAAAATAGTAAAAGTATGCTATGTAACTAAATAAATTGCCTTTAGTATTTGATGCAAAATAAAGCATTTATTAAAAAATAAAAGGAAAGTGGGATTCAGAGAATTGAATGGATTCAGTTGCCCTCTTCCAAGATTCAAATGAAACTGTCCATAGAAGTTGCTCAGTTCCTAGAGTCATGGAATGTACTTTCCAAGACTTTCTTTTGTTCTTAATGTTAGAGAGCAAGCAAAGTTTTTTCTATATTCTGATTAATAAATGGAAAAGAAAGAACACATTGCAAAGAAACCTTTGCTATAAAAAAACAGATTCTTCTCTCTAAGAAAAGTGAGGTGAGGGATGAGGGTGAGAGAACTCCAGTAGGACTAGACCCAGGTGTGCAAATGAACTCAATTAGTGTATTCTGTATGACAAACTGTGCAAAATAATTGTTAAAGTTTGATGCTTCCTAAACTTTAAAGCAGCTGAGATTGGGCAAAGAAGAATGAAAATGCACTCAAACCTAAAAGAGATAATGTTGATGCTGCAATCATCATATATAGGAGAAAGTTTAATTATGGTTTAAAATACAGACTTTTTGAACTTCTAATCATAGTTCCATGAAAGACATAGATAACAAAGCTCAGAAAGAAATTTCCACTGCTATAAAAAATAGGAAGTGGTGGTTGGAGAATTTTCCACTGCTATTAAAAATTAACATTGTAGAGCTAATGGCAGAAACTGGCATCAAATCTTCAAATATTCTTCTAATCAAAATTCATCCATTCATTCAACAAATGTTTTGGAGGTACATATTATTTCCCAGACATTCTTCTAGGCACTTGAGATATGGCAGTGAACAAAACAGAAAATTATCCTTGCTTTTGGGGGAGAAGACAATAGATAATAAGTAATATGAAAATTACTTATGATAGAAGGTGATAATTGTGCTGGGGAAACAAAAATAAAGTGCAGTAAGAGCTACAGCAAGAGTGGACATTGGCTGGCATTATAAATAAGGTGATTTTGGTAGGCTTTATTGAAAACGTGATATTTGATTAAAAATTAAAGGAAATGAGGTAACAAGTATGTGGATATCTAAGGAACAGCATTACAATACCAAGGCCCTAAAGAAATATACTTGGTGGGTTTGATGACCAGCAGATTAGTGCAACTAGAGCAGAGTGAGTGAAGGGGAGAGTGGGAGGAGATGAGTTCAGAGAGGTAAAGAAGAAAGAGATCATCTAGGACATTGTAGGCCGTCATAAAAACTTTGATTTTTATACTAGACAAAATGAAGAGCCATTAGAAGGCTATGAACAGAGGAGTAACATGATATGCCTTTTGAAAAGATCACTTTAGCTTTTATATAATACTAGGCTATTGACAGAAAAAAATAGTAGAAACTAGAGACCACTTACTGCAATATTTCAATTATTCAGGTGAAAGGTGATGATGGCTTGGACAAAGAAAGCAAAAGTAAAGATAGTAAGAAGTGGTCAGCTTTTATCTGTGGAAGCAAGAGGAAAGGCAAGGAAAATGGTTGCAGATACTGGTAGGAGGGTAGATTTACTTTTGGTGGGATCTGTGAATATTCTTTTCTAATTGCTTCAATTTTCTCAGTGATGCAGAAGCAAAGTCATAAGCTCTCATAAGAATGGGAGGCTCTCATCAGTTGGGAGCTTTAGTAGTAAAAGTATGAAATATTCATCTAAGAGAGTGGAACAATTAAATAACAGTAGTTTATTATGATTGACCGGCACCACTAAATAATGTGTACTTGAGATTCATGGCCATGAATTTAAAGAGAGCTTGTTAGTATGACTGGGTATTTTTTTTAAGTCAAGTTCAACAGCAAAGGTGCCGGTGCAAAGTAATCAGAGAGTTGGTGTGTTAGTCCACTCAGGTTACTCGAACAAACACCACTGGTAGGGTGGCTTAAACAACAGAGATTCTTTTCTCACAGTTCTGGAGGCTATAAGTACCAGATAAAGGTCCACCAGGGTTCAGTTTCTGGTAAGGAGTCTCTTACTGATTACAGCTATCTTCTTTGTCCTCACATGGCCTTTCCCCTGAGTTTACATGGACAGGTAGAAGGAGAGAGAGCTCTTTCTTTCTCTTCTTATAAGGCCACCAGTACTATTGGATTATGGCTTCATTCTTATACCTCATTTAACCTTAATTACCTCCTAACTGTCCTATCTCCAAATATAGTCACATTGAGGGTTAGGACTTCAATGTATGAACTTGAGGGGGACACAATTCAGTTCATATCAGCTAGGTTTAGAATTAGTTATACTTTTGCCAAAAGAAAAAGAGGTTGTGAGAGAGAGCAGGGAGTATTACCCTATAATATATACAGGTCAATTATATTAATTGATCATGGATTTAAGAAGAGTAGGTGAAGAGAGGAATTCAAGAAAGTGAGACACCAAAAAATATATAGTAGTAGCAAGGGACTGGAAGTCTCAGTTTAAAGATTGTTACAGTTAAGTTATTTTAGGGTATAAAATTTAAAAAAATAGGAGGTGGTGGTTGGAGAATCAGAAGTTGTAACTGATATTTTGGAGGTATGAAAATTATTGGCAATGCCAAGTTCTGAATTATGATATTTCAGCAGATGATGATTTTTCAGTGGGTGAATGAATTGCATCAAACCTCCTTTCAGAACAAGGACAATCATTTTTGAGCTTCTGGGAGTATTTTCTGCTGAGAGCTCAAACAGTTTAGTTGCTTCCTGTGCATTGCCCTCCAATGAAGACAATTGCTTTGGCCAAGGTTATACCCCTACCTGGAGGCAGCCCATATTCAATGACTGGTTAATTAAAAACTCTGTGGGGCCATCTTACTTCCAGAGCTCCTTGTAGGATCAGATGAGACCTTTGTTGCTATTTGGTCTGCAGTTGACTTTTTTTCTCTGCCCAATCCTGCTTCTTTCATTGCCTCATGGGTGTTGTGTCTGAAAGCACTCTTCAATAAACTTCATGCAAACATCCATCTCACAGTCTGTTTCATGAAGAACCCAACATGGGATAGTTGGTACTAGACATGCTCTGAGGAAGCAGACTTTAAAATGGAATATTGGAGTTGGATCACTCATCAGCTGGCTGGAAATAAGAATGCTGTTACTGGTGGTAGCTGGTGTATGGATAGCCTTTGGCATGTTATAGCAATGCAATTGTAAAAATTCTCAGAGTGGAGGGAAATGCACTGACAGTGGCAATATCTCAGGAGTTTGAGAAGTTCAGGACAATTAGTAATAAGAAAAATGGACAATGGATGGCTGTTGCTAAGTGTGACAGATGATTGGGAGAAACAATGGAAGTGTGAGTGTGACTAATCACTAATTTAAGGGGAAGTGTGAAAGTCAGAGGGCCTTGGCATCATTTACATACTTTCACTTTCTGCAACCAGAGGATCAGGCCCAATACTTAATTATAATAACAGTGTAGGTCCAGGGAAGGTTTATGTTCCCACCTGTGGCACATTTTTTATACCAGGGTAGAGCCTCCTGTTGAGAGGAAGAGGAAGCCTAAGATGTGGGATGAGGGCATCTGGTAGATACCCTTGACATTTGTAACATGGATGAACCCTGAAAGCATTGTGCTAAGTGAAAGAAGTCAGTCACAAAAGATCACATTTTATATAGTCCCTATTCACATGAATGGGGTTTAGCTAAATGGTGCAGGGTATCTTTTTGATTAATGAAGATATTCTAAAATCTACTCTTATGATGTTGGCATACATATACTTGTAAAAACCACTGAATTGGACCTGCTGGTGTAGCTCAGTGGTTGAGTGTCCACCTATGAACCAGAAAGTCATGGTTTGATTCCCGATGAGGGCACATGCCCAGGTTGTGGGCTCAATAGCCAGTGTGGGGTGTGCAGGAGGCAGCCAATCAATGATTTTTTTTTATCATTGATGTTCTATCTCTCCCTCTCCCTCCCTCTCTGAAATCAAATAAATAAATAAATAAATAAATAAATAAATAAATAAATAAATACAACAATAACAAAAACAACCCACTGAATTGTACACTTTAAATGGGTAAATTGTATGGTGTGTGAATCACATCTAAATAGAGCTGTTTTAAAAAATCTTGAATTCTCTCCTTCCCCCAAATCCAACATTTCTTGATAATGCTACAGAGGCCTATCTTGCAAAAAATCCCATGGCCTCTCATGCCTTATCCTTAGCTCCCCTTCTGGCCACCAAACCAATACTTAGAGTCATGTCACACATAACCTGGATGTGGAAGTTTTGAGTGTAGTAAAAGAGGAAAAGAACTAAAGCAAAGATCTGAAGAACCTAACCAGCATGTACCAGAATCTGATACAATATATATGGGACTGAATCCTAATGGTGCTGGATCAAGGGAGGATGTGGGGAAACATTAATTCTCAGTTAGATAAGTGAATATCTATCAATATCAATGCACTCTCTTATAATGCAATGTAAACACCCTGGCCAGGACCCTAGATGATGGTGCTAATATGCTGCTAGGACAGCACTTGGAAGTTTGGATAATGTGATGGCCCAAAGAAAGTGAAGTAAAAATTTTAGGGCTGCCATGGAAGATGATGGAGGACAGGATCAAAATGCTTAGTGAAGTGGGCATGCTAGAGAGGACATATTCTGTATGACCACAACATGCACAGGTTGTCTATGTTCTTCCAGTAAGCCTGGAGGATGCCTTATTTAGAAATGTGATAAGGAATGTGTTGGTGAGTTAGGCACTATTGTCACTGAGGAGTGCAGTGGTATCCAACCTCTGTAAGCAAGGGCTGGTGGCAAGAGGTATTGATATAGAACTAAATCACATGAAAATATTGGTGAATTAGGTGATCCTAAAATAATTAAGTTGTGCTTAACCATGAGAAATGGCAGGGCACAATTATTATGATAAGAGTCAGGGCTGTAGTGGTAGCCAGCAGGCCTGACCCGTAGAGCCCTCAGGAGATGGTTAATGGAGCACAATGCTCCCATGGAGGTTGATTCTCCTCATAATATTTTAGGTTAGGTTCCCTAGAAACGGAGCCTGAGGCCAGAATTCTTGTCCAAATGCATCATCAAGGGTAGGCTCTCTGGAGGGTTCTGGAGGGAAGTGAAGGAATCAGGCCAGAACAAGGAAAGTTGCCGAGAAAAAATAAATGTAGCTTCCAACAGATATTTATTGAGCCCTTACCCTATGCTTTACACAGGCAGCTCTGGAGCATGACCTGGGCAGTGTGCTTTCAAGATCAGATTGTGTGCATCTTATCCCAATGCTGCATTGTTCAGTGATGTCAGATCCGGGTATCATTTACACCAGTGGTCGGCAAACTCATTAGTCAACAGAGCCAAATATCAACAGTACAACGATTGAAATTTGTTTTGAGAGCCAAATTTTTTAAACTTAAACTATATAGGTAGGTGCATTGTTATTAACTTAATTAGGGTACTCCTAAGGCTTAGGAAGAGCCACACTCAAGGGGCCAAAGAGCCGCATGTGGCTCGCGAACCACAGTTTGCCGACCACTGATTTACACCAACCGTAGTAGGAGAATGCAGCACAGAAATCAGCAGAGAGTACAAATCAGGACCCCTCCCTTTTTTTAGAGAGACAGGGAGGGAGGGAGAGAGGCAAACATTCATGCATGAGAGAAACATCAATCGGTTTCTTCCTGTATGCACCCTGCCCGGGGATGGAATTCACAACCTTTGTATGTGCCTTGACCATAAATTGAACCCACCACCTTTTTGTGTATGGGATGATGCTCCAACTAATTGAACCACCCAACCAGGGCGAGTCAGGGCCCTCGTTTATTCTAAGCCAGTATACCAGAATACCACTGTACGAATCTCACCATAGAATAAGTCTCGCCTTTAGAAGACCCCCAAATTAGTCAGTCAGTCATTCATTGCCTGGGTTGGCGGGACATAACCTCTTGGGTGAGAAGATTCCTGTCCTTGGAAAATTTTTCAGAGAAGCGTGCTACTGTAAGCATTTTCTGAAGGTCTAATGTCTCTTCCTCATAAGACAGAAAGTGAGGACACCACCCAACAAGTCGTACACAGGCAGGCACCTCTATGGCATCACTTCAAATCCTCTCAGCCTCACCTTTCATTGCAGCCCCCACCAGAGCTACCAGTTCACACAGGGACAGGTGTTTCAGTTCATCACAGTGTAGCCTGACAGCACCTTGCCTAGACCAGCATCTTGAGTCTTGGACTTCATACTCCAGAGCTTCTCTGAGGGTGAAGACCGAGAAACGATTGAAAACTTCTCATGCTTTATCTGGGACCACCCAGTGTGGGTGAATTAAAGCCTTAAAGACAACTGTTGACTCTGAAGGATAAATATTCTTTCTTTCTCCAGGTAGATGATTCTGAGATGCACTTTAGAAGGCTCCTCAGATATCTCTTCAAGATCAAGCACTCATCCTGTAATGGGGAGAAAAAAAAAATCCACTATGCAAACTGCAAGGCCGTTGGGATGAGAAAACAGAGGAAATGTTTCCATAAATGTGGGGGATGATAAGGGTTTTGCCACAAAGAGACACAGGCAGCAGGACAATCGGTGGCCTGATTTGGTCAGGCAGATATTACCATCTTGCCGGAAGAAGTTCCTTTTCTTTGTGATAGGACCCATTTCAAGCCATTAGGTCCTAGTCTCAGAATTGTTGACTAAAAGAAAGGGATTTAGATGGAGTGAGAACAGAAGAGTCCATGAATGTTAGAGCAGAGAATTTTAGAGCTCTCCACATCCCCTTATGTGGGCTCGCCCTTCTTCCTCTTTCCCTCTCTCTGTCACTCACTCTTGTCCTCGAAGATTCAACTATTGCCAGCCTTTATCACTGTCTCAGACTCTGCCTTTAGGAAAAACCCTTGCAAGGCAAGGGATAATAGCAATCCATTCTTCCTATACATTTAAAGGGCCCAGATACATCAGACATCCCACACAGGCAGCCAAGGTAATTACATTTTGACTCTATTTATTGAATAAACAACTCTAATTAATTTATTTGCCATCAAGGTTAAAATACAGCATAATTTGATGTACTGCTTTAACGTGGAAACTATCATTCAGAAAACTACTTCTCTATAACATGAAATCTGTTTTAATATGATAAATCTGTTTCTTTCATTTTTCCTGCTTCTATAAAGGTTGTGTGGATAAATTTAACTTTGTAAATTCTTTGAGCTTCTCAGCTAAAAAAGAGCAAGATGTAAAATATTTTCATTACTATCTTAATGGGCTCAAGCAAAAAAACTAAACAAATTAAAACAAACCCTCTCAAATACCACCAGCTAAGAATATCCAACAGCGAGAAGATATGTGTTGCCTCTTGTTGCTGAAACATATATTTCACTTTTTCTTCGTAATTCCTTATTTGCTTGGTAGGTTGATGTGGGAGACCGGATGTAGAAGAAATTTAAAGAAATTCTACAGCATTAATTAAAATAATGTTCTTTTAAAAATATCTTGATAATGAAGATTAATTTACTTTTTCACTTTATCAATGGGAGCTGTTATCATTTCAATCAAATTGTGTTAAAATAATATCTGACTTGGCAGTCCTGAAAAAAAGCACAGGTCAAGTACTCAATAAATACCTGTTGGAAGTATGAAGAGGACATGGATTAGGGTTTAGGGCTTTCTTAAATGTAGAAAAATATATGGTTTCCAGCTTGTTAACTGTTCCAGATCCTAAATATGAATAAAAGCTGGTGACGGTAATGGTGGAAACAGCAGCACAATTAGCAAATATCCTTAGACTAGATATACAGTTGTTGAAAGCTTTGCCAATGAAAAGGGGCCATTTGTGTCATTTTCAATTTTCCCTGGATTTTTATTTTTGCCATTTAAACCCTTTTTAACTTTGCTAATTATTTAAGGAATGAGATAGGGCTTGTGATTGTTTCTGTACAGTTGGCAATATTAATTTTCCTGCCAAAAAACTGTCCAAATATATTTTGTGTAATTAATGATGCTAACTTATTAATCTAAGTGGAATTTTCTTCTTTTGTTGGTTCATTTGATGCTTTGTTTTAATTAAAAGGGTGATATTTGTCAGCAGAGGGGTGGGTTTCTGAGTCGGGTCCATAGGAGCTGGGTTTTTTCTTCCTGTCACTCTGCAGCGCAGCTCATAGCCTCCGGGGTTAGACAGACCTGGACTCCAAGCCTGACTCGACACTTCCCTGTGAATGATTTTGACCAAATGATCTTTGAAGGCCTGTTTTCTCATCCATAAAGTGGCAATCATATTGACACTCTCCTCTCTGAACTGCTCTAAGGGTTAAACACTAATCACAACATCTGGCATGTACTTAAGAGGTTAAATGCATACTAGTTATTATGATTAACACATGATACAGCCTCATGCTTTTTTAAAAAAATCTTTATTGTTCAGATTATTACAGATGTCCCTCTTTTTTCCCCTCGTAGCTCCCCTCTACCCAGTTCCTACCCCATCCCTGGCCCTCGCCACCCCACTGTCCCTGTCCATAGATACTGCATACATGCATATAAGATCTTTGTCCAATCTCTTCCCGCACCCTCCCACACCCCATTTCCCCTGAGAATTGTCAATCTGCTCCATTTCCATGGCCCTGATTCTATTACATTCACCAGTTTATTCTATTCATCAGATTTTTTACTCATTTGATTTTTAGATTCACTTGTTGATAGATATGTATTTATGCTTTTTTAATGGAAATATAATTCTATTACCATTTCTTAACATTTTCTATACCAAAACAGTAGGATAAGTTACACTGTCTTTTGTGTTTGTTTGATTTTTTGCCATAAAATAATTTATTTTTTAATTACATTTTTTCTTTATTAAAACAGTCCATATTACCCAAGGAACTGGCAATTAAAAGGAAGAAAGAAATTGTTACATTATTTTATCTCAGTAGCAAGTTTTTTCTAGTTTTATTGAGATACTAGAGGCCTGATGCACGAAATTCTGACAAGGGGCTCAGCCCTCACAGCCCTGGCTTTGTCTGAAAGGTCATTTGGCTGTCTGGTCTAATTAGCATATTCGGCTTTTATTATCCTACTAGTGGCCTGGTGCATGAAATTTGTGCACAGGAGGAGGTGTCCCTCAGCCCAGCCTGCACCCTCTCCAATCTGGGACCCCACAGGGATCAGGCCTAAACCGGCAGTCAGACATCCCTCTCGCAATCTGGGACTGCTGGCTTCTAACCGCTCACCTGCCTGCCTGACTGATCACCCCTAACCACACTGCCTGCTGGCCTGCTTGCCCCCAACTGTCCACCTGCCAGCCTGCTCACCCCAACTTCCCACCCTCCTGGCCTGATCTCCCATAACCACCTCTGCCTCATCCCTGCCACCATGGCTTTGTTTGGAAGGATGTCCGGAAGGTCTCCCAGAAGGTCTCCCAGTCTAATTAGCATATTACCCTTTTATTAGTATAGATAGAGTCCTGGTGCATGGGTGGAGGCCAGCTGGTCTTCCCTGAAGGGGGTCGGGGGGGGTCCCCTTAGGTGGTGGGGCCAGCCTGGGCTAGGAACCTGGGGCTGTTTGCAGACCAGCCACGCCCCCATCAGGGTGGAGGTCCCCACTGGGAAGCGTGGCCAACCTGGGTGAGGTGTTGAGGGCCATTTTCAGGCTGGCTACACACCTTGGGGGTGGGGGTCCCCGCTGGGGGGGCATGACCAACCTGGGAGTGGGGCTGATGGCAGTTTGCAGGCTGGTCATGCCTCCATCAGAGTGAGGGTGCCCTCGGGGGTGGGGTGGGCCTGGGCAAGGGGCTGATGGCCGTTTGCAGGCTGGCCACACCCCCTTCAGGGTGGGGGTCCCCACTGGGGGGCATGGCTCTCCTGGGCAAGGGGCTGAGGGTCGTTTGCAAGCTGGCTACACCCACATCGGAGTGGGGGTCTCCGCTGGTGGGGGCATGGCCAGCCTGGGTGAGGGGCTGATGGCCATTTTCAGGCTGGTCACGCCCCCATCAGGGTGAGGTCCCTGCTGGGGGCAGGGTGGGCCTAGGCAAGGGGCTGAGGGCCATTTGGGGGTGGTTTGCAGGTCGGCCAAGATCCCAGCTTTGTCTGGAAGGATGTCCAGAAGGTCTCTGGAAGGTCTCCTGGTCTAATTAGATATTACTCTTTTATTAGTATAGTTATAATAAAAGCCTAATATGCTAAGTGTCTAGTCGTCCAGTTGGCCATTCAACCAATCAACATTTAATATGCTAATAATATGCTAAGGTCACTCACTGTTCACTATGATGTGCACTGATCACCATGGGGCAGATGCTCTGACAGGTAGGTTAGCTTGCTGCTGGGTTATGGCTGATTGGGACTGAGCGAGATGGGCTGGTCATGCCATGGAGACCTCCTGCGGTCTCTCCCCAGCTGGCCAACCTCCCGCATCCCTCCCTGGCCCCGATCGTGCACCTGTGGGGTCCCTCGGCCTGGCCTGTGCCCTTTCGCAATCCCGGCTGAGGGACTCCCACCCTGAGTGCAAGAATTATGTGCACCATGCCTCTAGTTATAGATAATTGGCATGTAACACTGTGTGTACAGCATAATTATTTGACTTACATATATTATAAAATAATTACCACAAGTTTAATTAGCATCCATCATCTTATATTTATTAGAAAAAGGAGAAAAATAAAAAAATAGTATTTTTTCCTTGTGATGAAAACCCTTAGAATTTACTGTCTTAACAACTTTCATATATATCATACAATATGCAGTTGTTTAGAAATACAGTTAAAGCATTAATTTGTATCTCTTTAACAACAATTGTGGAATATTTACATTGAGCCAGGCACTGGGGCTCCAGCAAGGAAATTGCAAATGAACTACAAAAATTATACACAACTTTATGGTAAGGTAATGAATTATTACTGAATGAAATAGCTTATTTTTATTTATAAAATATATTTGTTTCAAATTACTGTATGTAGATGTACATTCAAATTTACTTCTGATGAACAAAACGGAACTGGAAGTGTGGATACATGGAACAAACTGGCTGGTTCCTGAGGAGATGAGGGTGGAGGTGACTGGATAAAGAAGGTGAAGGAATCAGCTAAATAACCTAGACGCATATCCCACGTACACAGACAATTGTGTGGTGAGGCCAAGGGAGAGGAAGGTGGGAATAGGTGGAGGGGGCTAAGGGGAAAAAAAAAGGGGGACTCCTGAAATAATGTCCACATTAAAAAATTTTAATAGAAAAAGAAACATGAAAATAAAGGAAAAAAAAAACAGAAAAAAGTCAAAGGATGAAGATGAAAATGGAAATCACCTCTAGTCTATCTACATATATATACAAGGTGGGGAAAAAGTAGGTTTACAGTTGTTCCTATGGAAAATAATACAATAATTAATCAATAATAATACAAGAATAAACTCCGTGTTTTATATAATCACAATTGTAAACCTACTTTTGTCCCAGCATGTATGTATGTATGTATGTATGTATGTATGTATGTATGTATGTATATATATGCACACACATACTAGTATATATTCATATATACATATATACATACATGCAGACAATATGTGTGTATATATCTCTATATCTGTATATATAATTAATATTTTGTGTATATTTTTCTATTTTTTAATATATTTAGTATGTATTTTTTCAGTTGGGACTATATCCTGCATACTCTTTTGTAAACTCTTATATTCATGTGAACCATATAGTAAATAGTTTTCTTTGATTGAAAATATTCTTCTACAACATGATTTTTAAATAGTACATAATAGAACAGTATAAACACATATCATAATTTATTTTACCAATTCCCTATGGCATTTTTATTGATTTTAAAATTTCATTAACATAAATAATGTGGCGACAAACTTTGACATCATCACATCCTGTTTCACTTTTAGCAAATAAGTTCATAGATGAAATAGCAGCCATCAGGCGAGGATGGCCTCCTCATCCCATCCCCAGCTCTATGACTGACCTGCGTCCCCATTCATTATTTCATTCCTTCCCAAGTATTCTAGAGTCTACTTCCTTCTACATTTTCAGAGAACACGTTCTTTATTATTTTTCTCTCTCTTTTGTATATGATTTTTTCCCCCTCTCTCTTGGTCCTTCCCATCAACATTTCATAATCTTCAAAAAAATGTAAAACCTCTTTCATTAACTTCATGTCTTCATTTACCTTACATCTATACCCAGGTACTCCTTCTTCTCCATCCAATCAGAGTCCTGGGTAGGTTTTTGTATTTTTGTTTTTGACACCCCCCTGTTCCATAAGTTTGTATATAGTAAATTAGAAAGTATTAGCAATTCT
The DNA here is from genome assembly GCF_964212035.1 of Myotis nattereri. NCBI lineage: Eukaryota > Metazoa > Chordata > Mammalia > Chiroptera > Vespertilionidae > Myotis > Myotis nattereri. Next base: position 88,600,357 of record NC_138078.1, read on the forward strand.
ACCATCTTTAATCTATTTACTTCTTTCCACATTTCTACTATTAGTTTATACCATTACCATATCTTGCCTGGGCCACTGTAGACTTGGATCCTAAGGGTTCTCTCTGCATCTACTCTACTTCTCTTTTCTTTTTTTTTTCTTTTCTTTCTTTGTTAATCCTCACTGGAGGATATTGAAAGTGAAAGGGTGGGAGAGAGACAGAGAGAGAAACAAGATTGTGCGAGAGACACATTGATTTGTTGCCTCCTGGGGCAGGGATGGAGCCTGCAACCTATGTATGTGCCCTTGACTGGAATAGAACCTGGGGTCCTTCAGTCCCCAGGCCTATGCTCTATCCACTGGGCCAAACCAGCTAGGGATTTACCTCTCTTTCAAATCTTTTCTACTAACAGAAGCCAGAACAAATTTTTAATTGCAAATCTGAACATATCAACTCCACCCCTCCACCAAGATAGATGCCTACAATTAAAGTCCTTCAGTGGCTTCCCACTGCTTTTCAGATAAAAATCAAGTCCTTATCTTCCTGATCCGAGCCTGTCTTACTTCTCTTTGCCTCACTTCTTCCCATGCTCTGTGCCGCAGACACACTTACCCTCTTTTAATTTCATGGATATGCCATGTTTCCTTCTGTCCCTGGTCTTTGCAAATGTTCTCTCATCCACCGCAAACCCAGTTCATCACAGTATCCTCACTCTCCTGTGCTTGGCTGATTTATACATACCCATTACATTTTAGTTCATATGTCATTCCCATAAGAGAAAACTTTCAGGTCACAGCCCCTCTATTTCATATATATATAACACTTTCCCTTGTCAGAGCAGCAACCTAATATTTATTTACATGACTGTCCCATTAATATCTGTCTCCCTCACTAGATTGCATGAGGATTATGTTCACGTTTACCATTGCATGTGCAACATCAAACACAGTGACAGGCTAAAAGTAGGCACTCAATAAGTACGTCTGTTGACTAAAAGGATAAATGGATGCCAATCAGAATTATACCCCATTACATCACTGAAACTGCTTTTCTGAAAGATGCTAATGACCTTGGTGCTAAATCTGATAGATATTTTACATTTATTTAACTTGGTTGCTCAGCAGCACATGAGATTTTTTAAAAACCCATGTTTCCTGAAAAATTTTCTCCTCTTGTTTTCCAATATATGAAATGTCTTGGATTTCTATGTTTATTCACTTGCAAGACCTTTACCTAGTTCCTCTTCTTCTGTTAATTATGTAAACACTCATGGTCAACAGGATTATTTTCTTTGTCCTTTTTACTACTAATTTATATTCTCTCATTGGTTGATATCATCGGCTCTCACTGCTACGATGAACATGTATGTTCTGATGACTCCCTAATCTACATCTTCAACCCAGATCTCTTCCCTGACCTTTGGACCTGTGTATTCAATGGTCTACTATACAAATTTAAATGGATGTCTTATAAGCACCATAAAAATAACATGTCTAAAATTGATCTTTTTGCCTTCCACATTCAAATTTTCTTTGGTGCTCCCCATCTCAAAGAATGACACTGTCCTGTCATGCACTCAGTTTATTAAATTCGAAACCTGGGCCAGCCGGGCGTGGCTCAGTGAGCGTCCACCTATGAACCAGGAGTTCATAGTTCGATTCCTGGTCAGGGCACATGCTCAGGTTGTAGGCTCAAGCCCCAGTGTGGGGCGTGCAGGAGGCAGTGATTCTCTCTCATCATTGATGTTTCTATCTCCCTCTCTCTCCTTCTCCCTTTCTCTCTGAAATCAATAAAAATATTTAAAGAGAAAAGAAACCTAGTAGTATTATATGATTTCTCCATTTTGTCTGCCAACACATCAAGTCAGTACCCAAGCCCTCCTGGATCTATCTGTTGAATTCCATGTTGACCTCATCCATTATCTCCATCTTTACTATCACTGTCCCATTTTAGGCCACCAACATTCTTGTCCAGATTACAGAACAAGCATCCTAACTGGTGTCCCTCACTCTAGTTTCACCCTCTTTAATTCATTCTCTCTCTCTCTCTCTCTCTCTCTCTCTCTCTCTCTCTCTCTTTTCTTATTTTTGTGGCTAGAGTCATCATATTTAACTCTGCATTTATTATGCTATTCCCTTGTTTGAAAGATTTCTTCATTGGCCTTAAGATAAAGCCATAGCACCTTTCTAAAATTAATAAAACCTTTCCTATTTCTTGAGCTGCCTCTTTCACTTTAATCTACTGCCATTCTATTTTCCAGCTATGCCAAGCTTCCGTTCCATCTGCTAACATGGCATGCATTCTCTCACCTTGAAACTCTCATAATCTCTTCCTCTGGCTGCAGTACCCTCTACCCATTCTTCACCAAGCTAATTCCTACTCATTGTTTTAATCTCAATTTCAAATCATTTTTATAGAGCTTTTCCCAATTCCCATTGCCATCACAGTCTAGGTTATGTATTGCTCTTCTATGCTCCCATAGCTTGATGTATTTTTTTTGTATTACCTATTATTATAATTTACTGTAATTATATCTGTTTACTCATCTGTCTTTTCTGCTATATTGTAAACTCTGTGTTGAGAGGAATTATGATTCTTTTGATAACTCTTATATCCTCAGTACCCAAGCGCAAGATAGATACAAAATATATATTGACTGACTGAATTAAACTTTCCCAATGTAATATTTTATGACTATGTTTTAGAACAGTAAAAAAAAATTGACATTACAGGGACACATTTTATATGCATTCTTATCTTTTGGTTTTAACACATCTACTTTTTAGATAACAAGGATGAGGGACTGGGTTTACACAGTGTCTATTATAGAGCTTTATTAGTGTAAGTAGTTAAATACTTCATGATCTTGTTCAAGAAAGTTATCTTTTTGGGACATTAATTTCTTCATCTGAAAAAATGAGGTCATTGGAATGAATGATCTTTTATGCTCCACACGATATATATGATTATATGAAATCACAAGTATGTTGATACTCCTCAAAAACTGTTATAACTACAGAAATCTCAACACTGAGTAGTTAATAATAGTGTGATAGAGTTTTTTGGTGGGAAGTAGCAGGGGTCTGATTATTCTGATGAGCTGGGAATGCTCTATTTAAAAATTCTCCTAGTAGTCTAACTTGACAGCATACAGAATGGCAAAAGAAGCCTAGTCAGGTGATACTGTAAGTCAGATTTCTGCATCGTAAGCCACAGGTGCTGAGAAGCAAATTTAATGAAGAGAATGTAGGAGGACACAAATTTAGCAGCCGTGGAACTAAATAATGCAAAGATAGCTAAATTGGAGATGATGAATGTTGTTAAAGTGGCAAAAATCAAGAGAACCAGGTATTGCTACACAGCTGTGGCTTCTCTTTAAAAATGGCTGGCTGCTTCCAGAAGCAGTTGAAGCATAGGAAATAGAAAACTTCCTTCTCCGAGGCAATACATCAGCTGCCTAAACCACCTCCTCATCAGTCAAGCTTGTTGGCCTTTGACTCCACACAATCTTTGTGACACTGTTATCAATGATACTTCAGAAACATCTGCTCTAGAGCTGTCCATTACTGCCATGGAAGACAGCAAATTTAATGGCACCAAAAAGGAGTGACAGGAGACCTATTAATGTGTAGCAATGGTAAGAAGCAACACAATAATCATGATCAGGGCCCACCAAATCCTTCGGCACTTCAGTGCCTAGTTTACTTACTAGCACACAGTGGGAAAGCTTCATCAGTGTTTGTGATGTCACTGACAAATAAAAAGTTAATGAATGACTTAAATTATTGCGTTACACAAAATATACGATGTTGCCTATAAATCAAAGTAGGCTTAAGTTGAAGATAACGGTGAGTCATTTGTGGTACAATTTGATTATTTTTGTTTGTACAGAATACTTAGAGGTTTATACATAAAGCTCTGTAGCCCGATATCCATTTACTGATTCACTCATTTAATGTTTCATTTTTCAACAAATATTTTAGTTCCTACTCTTTGGGTTGCTAAGGATACACCAATGAATAAAACAGATAAAAAATCCATGCCTTCATGGGGCTTGGATTCTAGTGATACAATAAAAATAAAAATAAATATAGATAATGGTAAGTGTGAAGAAGAAAGGTAAAGCAGGTACTGGGAGTTGGGACTGGGGAGAGGGGTCTGTGGTTTTAAATAGGAAGGCAGATAAGGCTTCTGTAATAAGTTGACACTTGACTAGAGAAGAGGTGAAATAAGAAGACAAGCTTGTGGGAGAAGAACTTCAGAGGCAGGAGGAACAGTCATGCAAAGTCCCTAAGGCAGGAGTGTGTCTTCCCAGGGAGGCTAGTATGGCTGAGTCAGAGTGAGAGAAGAAAATTGAAACAGGATTCCATCCTAACTGTCATGAAACTACTGTTCTTGTCTACTCTGAACACTTCCTAGTGTGTAAAAGGTCCCCAAGATAACATTCTCTCTTTCGGATACTTGGCAAGGCAAGTGGGTCTCAGGATGTTGTTAGGAATGAACTCTACTGAAGAGGAGAGTACTGTACGCAGATGCGAGTTAAATTAAGCTCACCATTAGAGAAACTATGTGGGGGCAAATTTCTTACATTTGGAGATATTATATTAGCAACCGCAGAGTTGTTCCAGTTTCTCTCCTGTCTCTTTCTCTCTGCTTTTGATGAAGAGATTTGAAAGAATTAATCTGAGAACTTGGGGAATTGATGTAAACAGTAGGCTGATGCAGTAAACCTATCATAAGAAGAATTCTTTGGGATGACACCTTTTTGTGAGAAGAGGAGCTGTGTTTTGCTTTCCTAGAGTCAAGGGACCTCTGAGCAAAGCCTGCATAAAGGGAATGGAGGAGTGGGAGATGAAAGAGGTAAAGGGATGGTGTGGTGCAACATGTTAACAGTAGAAAGGAGAGGGCAATATGGAAAGGGAATGATATGCCTATGGTGATCCAAAGATTGTAAGCATTCATACCTTCCCCTTCTGAAATTTATTTATGATTGTGAGTACCCAAAAGTTAGGTTCTGTGTTCATTTGGTTCTTCTTTGTTTCTTTTAATTTTGATATACAGATAAAAATAACGGTAATCTTCATAGTAATAATTACCTATCTTTTATCTAGCAAAATGTATGCCAAATGAACTTTCTAACAGAGTATATAAAAGAATGACCATGAGGAAGAACAATAACAATTAACAATGTCAGCCACTTAGTTATATGGACAAAATTTATACACAACTCAGGCATTTTAAGCTTAAGATTTTTCTATTCATTGTTCACTTTTCATTATGAAAAATGGTTTTAGAAATAAGAACCATTTGGGAAACTAAACTTGATTCTACCTTATACTAAATGATGTTCCCAGCCTTCCAGAATATCTGCAACCCTCTGCCCCACCCTCTGTAGCCTCTCTTAATGCTACTTCTTGGAAATGGAAAAGCATAACACCAAGTTTCATTTTTCTGAAAATATATCTTCCTCATTTTAACTGCAAATCATTTTTTGAAGGCCTGGAGGATGCTGCATCAGCAATCAAAGAATCAAGAGTGTTAGAAAAACATTTTGTGAAGTACAGTACCAAGTAAAGTGAACACTCAGCAAGCACATTCCTGCCTTTGTGTGTCACAGTTTGCCAGCTTGTTATGTACAAATGTGATTCATGTGACTCTCACAATGTCTGTGTGTTTGCAGCAGTACCACTGGCATTCTAAGATAGGTTGTGCTACATATTTTAGGCATAGGAAAGAACTAGCACATTTACTTTTGAAAATACACGGAAAAGCTGTATAGTCTAGTCAACATCTGCAAATCTGTCTTTGTTCAACAGTGGCTTTTATTTCAACTTGATGATAATAAGACTAAGTCTTCATTAATTTAAGAAACATGCATTCCTGCCCAACTGGTGTTGCTCAACAGTTGAATGTCAACTCAGGTACAAGGAGGTCATGGGTTTAATTACTGGTCAGGGCACATGCCCGGGTTGTGGGCTTGAGCTCGAGTAGGGGGCGTGTAGGATGCAGCTGATCAATGATGTTTCTCTCTCATCAGTGTTTCAATCTCTGTCCCTCACCCTTCCTCTCTCTCTAAAAAAAAAAATCAATGAAAACATTTTTTTAAAAAATGTACATCCCTGCATGACATATTTCTATTTCCTCTTAATTTATTTTCTTCATAGGATATGAATGCTAAAGTGATTTCACCATGGGCAAAGGTATTTTAGAATTCGTGGTCATATTCAAACAGCTGTTAAAGGGACAAATCAGAAATGGAAAATTATAGGCAAACCAGTAGTAGGTATGGAGATATGGAAACATTTAATCCCCAGCTCTTTAATTATTTATTTCTTCTTTTATTTTTTAACTTAAATCACTTTTTATTCTTCAATTACATTGACTTACAATAGTATATTAGTTTCAGGTGTACACCCTAATGATTAGACATTATATAACTTACTAAGTGATCATCCCTATAAATCTAGTACCCATCTGACACCATATATAATTATTACCATACTAGAGGCCTGATGCACGAAATTTGTGCAAGAGTAGGCCTTCCTTCCCCTAGCTGCCATCACAGGCTTCCCTCTGGCACCCGGGACCCGGGCTTCCCTCGCAGCCCCGGCTTTGTCCAAAAGGTTGTCTGGAAGGATGTCTGGTCTAATTAGCATATTACACTTTTATTATTATAGATTACTGATTATATTGCCTATGCTGTACTTTACATCCCCTTGACTATTCTGTAACTACCAATTTGTACTTCTTAATTCCTCCACTTTTTCACTCATCCCTCTAACCACCCTCTCATCTGGCAACCATCAAAATGTTCCCTGTATCTATGAGCCTGTTTCCGTTCTACTTAATCATTTATTTTATTTTATTAGATTCAATTGTTGATAGGTATCTATTTATTGCCATTTTATTATTTATATTTTTTCTCTTTTTTTTTTATTCTTCTTAAAGAAGGCCCTTTAACATTTCATGTAATACTGGTTTAATGGTGATGAACTCCTTTAGATTTTGCTTGTCTGGGAAGCTCCATATATGCCTTTGGATTCTAAATGATAGCTTTGCTGGGTAGAGTAATCTTGTTTGTAGGTCCTTGCTTTTCATCACTTTATTTCTTACCCATCCCCTTTGGCCTGAAATATTTCTGTTGAGAAATCAGCTGACAGTTTTATGGGAGCTCCCTTGCTGGTAACTAACTGCTTTTCTCTTGCTGCTTTTAAGATTCTCTCTTTGTCTTTAATCTTTGGCATTTTAATTATGATGTTTCTTGGTGTGGGTCTCTTTGGGTTCATCTTGTTTGGAACTCCCTGTGTTTCCCGGACTTGTATATTTATTTCCTGTCATTAGTTTTTCAAATAGGTTTTCAATTTCTTGCTATCTCTCTTCTCCTTCTGGTACCCCCATGATGTAAATGTTGGTAGACTTGAAGTTGTCGCAGAGGCTCCCTACATTATCTTCATTTTTTTGGGATATTTTTTTCCTGTTCCAATTGGGTGTTTTTTACTTCCTTATGTTCCAAATTGCTGTTTTGCTTATCATATTCATTTACTCTACTGTTGATTCTCTGTAAATTATTCTTCCTTTCAGTTAGTATATTCTTCATTTCTGACCTGTTCTTTTTTATGGTTTCTATGCTATTTTGTATGTTTTTTTTATGTCCTTTTATATGCTGTTGAAGTTCTCTCTAAGTTCAACTACTCTTTCCCTAAGTTTATTGAGCATCCTTATAAGCAGTGTTTTGAATTCTGCATCTAGTGAATTACTTGTCTTTGTTTGTTTAATTCTTTTTCTGGAGTTTTGTTCTGTTCTTTCATTTGGCATGTGTTTCTTTGTCTCCTCATTTTGGCAGCCTCCCTATGTTTGTTTCTATGTATTAGGTAGAGATGCTATGTCTCCTGGATTTGATAGGATGGCCTAATGTAGTAGGTGTCCTGTAGGGTCCAGTGGTACAGCTGCTCTTATCACTCAAGCTGAGCATGCCAGTGGAGTCCCTTCCACCCCTTTTGGGCTGTGTATATCCTCTTGTTATAGTTGAACCTTTATTGCAATTGGCAGGTCAGTGGGAGAAATTTAATCCAAGGCTAATTGTCTGCAAGGACTGGCTGTGGCCACTGACCTCTGAGGAATATCAGCTGTGCAGGGGCCTGCCTCATAGAGTAGAACTTACTTCAGTGGGGCTCTGGTGCCTGATGAGTTCACCCATTGAGTGTGTCACTGTAGAGATGCTTGGGTGGTATGAAACTGTCCATCAGGTGCACTGGCTCTGGGGTCTCCTGGGAGGTATAGGCCAAAGTTAGTCACTGCCTACATTTTGCCCAGGGCCACCCTACTTGAGCTACAAAGTGATCTGCAGCTTGTTGCCACTTGTGCTGGGCTTGGAGGTGCCCAGGAGAGGCCAAGGTACAAACTACACCCAACTGCTGCTAGTGCCAGGCCTGGGGCCACTTAGTGAGAGGTAGCAGGTATGGTGAGTACAGATGCTACTTGTTTGAAAAATTTTAGGAAAGTGAAGTATGAGCCAAGACAAGCTATTTGTATGGAAAAGACTCTGAAAACAGCTTGAGTGAGCCCATAAGTTTGGTAGGGTGAGGTCATGGAATCACCAGGGTTAGGTAAACAGTAATAGCCAGGTTGATGGAGACTCAGATATGGCACCCACCTGCCAGCTCTGGGTAGGGGGAGGGACTCATTAAAGGAACAATGGTCTCTGCAAGCCCTTTTGTCTGGGAGAAAGCTGCCTTCCCAGCTCTCACCCTATGCCAGACACTAAAGTCCCTTCCTGTATATCCTTGGTGTCTTTCAAGCTGCTATCCCAGGGCTGGAGCTCAGAGGGAGTGTGTCAGTATAAGTGCATGCCTGAGCCCTTTAAGAGGAACTGCTTGGGACTCCAGCAGCCCTCTGTCTCACTCAGCTACAATCCCTGCTGGTTTTTACAGCCAGAAGTTATGGGGACTTCTTTTCCCAACACTGGAATCCTGGGCTTGAGGGCCTGGTGTAGGGCTGGGATCCCTGGCTTCCCTGGGGGGACCTCCACAGCCAAGATATCCCACCCAATTTTTATCCACCACACATAGGTGTGGGACCAGCCTGTTCAGTGTCCCTGCTCCTCTTACTAGTCTCAAAGTGGCTTCTCCTTTATATCACTAGTTGTAGGACTTCTATTCAGCTGGAATTCAGGCAGTTTTGAATGATGGTTGTTCTGTGGTTTAGTTGTCATTTTAATATGGTTGTGGAAGAATGCTAGTACTATATTTACCTTTGCCGCCATCTTGACTGGGAGTCTTTGCTTTTTAATTTTTGGCCTGATAATTTCTAGGTGATTGTTTTCTATGTATGATATTAATTTCAAAATTTTTGATCACTAGGCATGTTGTGTACATATTTGTATGAGAAGTTACTAGTAAAAGAGATTACAAACAATTGACTGCATACATAGGGACATAATACTTGTAAAATGGAGGCAAAACAACCTTCTTGCACTATTTAATTGGAAATTAAATTTGTTTAAATATAGGCTGCTATGAAAAGTCCTAGTAAACCTCAGACTTATATACGCAACTCTACTCAGGATTTTCACTATTTTATAAATTACTCAAATTCAGTACAGAAAAGATTGAACAAGTCATCACCTTCCTTAAACTGTTTTCTTCAGTGGTTTCTATATGCATTTATGCTAGCCAAAAACCTGGGAGTCATCCTTGGCTCCTCTCTTTGCTCTCACATCCCACAGCTAATTAATCATAAAAGTCCTGTCAGTTTTACTTTGACAGTATCTCTTAAATCTTTCAAATGTGTCTGCCACACCCACAGTCCTAGCTACTGTGATTCCTTACCTACATTGAAGAAATACTCATCTAATTATCTCTTTATCATCAGAAAATATTTTAAAAATGACTTTACATCCTGCTATTTCACATGTTTTGATATATTTTGTTTTCATTTCCATTCTGCTCTATTATTTTTCAAGTTTCTTTGAAATTTTGTTCTTAATCTATGGATTATTTATAAATGTGTCATTTAATTTCCAAATCTTCGGAGATTTTCCTGTTGTCATTCTATTATTGGTTTCTACTTTGGTTTGATTATGTTCAGAAAACATAGTGTGTATGATTTCAGGTCTTTTATATTTTTTAAGGTTTGTCTTATGACCTAAGATATTGTTTATCTTCAGGAATGTTATGTGGCTGCATTAAAAAAAAAGTCAGTTGTGCTGTTGCTGGCTGCAGTGTTCTATATATTTCAATTAAATCCTGTTCATGGGTTATATTGGATATATATACTGAGTGGCCAGATTATTATGACCACCTGACATTTGTAGGCAAATTAGCTATAATTTCCTGCTGAAGTTGCTAGAGGGCCAGACCATTAAAAATAGGGAAGCAGGTTGTTTACCACAACAGTAGAAGTGATTTTTTTTCCTGAAGATATGGGGAAACAATGTGATTTAACAGCCCTTGATCATGGGATATATATATATATATATATATATATATATATATAGCCTATCTAATAAAAGAGAAACATGGTAATTAGCGTACATCCGCTATCCTTCCCATTGGCTAACCAGTGAGATATGCAAATTAACTGCCAGCCAAGATGGCGGCCAGCAGCCAGGCAGCTTGAAGTTAACATGAGGCTTGCTTACTTCAGTGACAGAGGAAACCAACGTTCCCGGCCTGCCTTGCCGGCCTCTGAGCTTGCAGTTTGAAACATTGTTACAAATATAGAAGCTAAACAAAACCCCAGAAACCTGCTTTCAGCCAGCCAGGATCTCAGAGCTGGAGTTGAAACAGTGTTTCGATTATAGAACCCAAACAAACCAGATACCTGCTTTCAGCAGCAGAGGCCTCAGAGCTGGAGCCAGAGCTAACACTGGCCCAGAATAAAAAAGAAAAAGAAAAAAAGGAGCAGTTGGGAGCTTTAGTCACCCACCACCCTGAAAACAGTCCTCAGCTCCTCACCCAGACTGGCCAGGCACCCCAGTGGGGACCCCCACCCTGAAGGGTGTGTGACCAGCTGAAAACAGCCATCATCGCCTCACCCAGGCTGGCCAGGCACCCCAGTGGGAACCCCCACCCTGATGCAGGACACCCTTCAGGGCAAACCAGTCGGCCCCCACCCGTGCACCAGGCCTCTATCCTATATAGTAAAAGGGTAATATGCCTCCCAGCACTGGTATCAGCGGAGCTGAGAGGCCTCCTGGCACTGGGATCAGCATGACAGGGAGCAGCGCCCAAACCCCCTGATCGCCCTGCGGCTCTGTGTGTGACAGGGTGCAGCTCCCCAATCACGCCCCACCTCCACAGGCCCTGCTCTGTGTGTGACGGGGTAGAGCCATAACTTCCCCATCGGCCCTGCCTTGAGTGTGAGAGTGGTGGTGCCCCACCCCCTGATCAGCCCTGCTCTGTGGGTGATAGAGGGCGGTGCCCCAATACTCCCTCCACGGGCCCTGCTCTGTGTGTGATGGGGTAGAGCCATAACCTCCCCATCGGCCCTGCACTGAGTGTGACAGTGGCGGCACCCCAACCCCCCTGGTGGGCCCTGCTCTGTGCATGACAGGGTACAGAACCCCTACCCCCCTGATGGGCCCTGTTCTGTGCGTGACAGGGGACAGTGCCCCAACCCCGATTGGCCCTGCTCTGAATGACAGGGGGTGGCGCCGCAACCTCCCCATGGACTCTGCCTTGAGTGTGACAGGGGGCGGTGCCCCAACCCCCAATCGGCCCTACCCTGAGCGTGACTGAGGGTGGCATCGCATCCTCCCTATCCGCCCTGCTCTGTGCATGACAGGGGGCAGCGCCCAAACTCTCCAATTGGCCGTGCTCTGAGCCCAACCAGGGTCTGCCCCTAGGGATTGGGCCTGCCCTCTACCACCTGGGAGCAGGCCTAAGCCAGCAGGTCGTTATCTCCCGAGGCCTCCCAGACTGCAAGAGGGCACAGGCTGAGCTGAGGGAGCCCCCCTACCCCCCAAGTGCACAAATTTTTTTGCACCAGTCCTCTAATATACACACACACACACACACACACACACACACACACACACACACACTGATTGGCCTGATTATTATGACCACCCTATCAGCACTTCGTTGGGCCACATTTTGCCTTCAATACTGTGGTGATTCTTCTTGGCATTGACTCCATGAGATGTTGAAAGGTGATGCGAGGAATCTGACACCATGCCTGATGAATAGCACTGTCCAGTTCTGAGAGATTTGATGGTTGTGGAACCAGCTGCCTGTTGGCTCTTTTAACTTCGTCCCACAAATGCTCAATTGGATTGAGATCTGGTGGTTATGGGGGCCACCTAAGCAAGGTAAAGTCTCCCTCATGTTCTTGAAAGCACTCCTGCACAATACGAGCACCGTGGCATGGCACATTGTCTTGTTGGAAGAAGCCATCTCCATTGGGATACGCCATCAACATGATAGGATGAACCTGATCAGCAACGATACTTAGGTATGTTGTGCTATTCAGACGTTGTTCCACACAAATTAAAAGGCCCAAATCATGCCAGGAAACCATGCCCCAAACCATAACACTGCCCCCACCAGCTTGAAGGGTTGTACTCATGCATGTGGGGTGCATGCTTTCATGCTGTTTCCGCCAAATTCTCACTCTGCCATCTGCATGATGCAACTGGAAATGTGATTCATCGGACCCCATGACTTTTTTCCAATGCTCGACTGTCCAATCCTTGTGTTCCTGTCTGTATTGGAGACTTTTTATCTTGGTAACTGCAGACAGTAAAAGTATTCAAACAGGCCTTTGGCTTCCATATCCCATTTGATGCAGTGCACAGCTAATTTGCCTACAAACGTCAGGTGAACATAATAATCTGGCCACTCAGTGTATAATACAAGCATAATATGCTAATTAGACCAGACAGTTGAACGACCTTCCTGACATCATTCCAGATGTCCTTCCAGATGAAGCTGCTGCCACGGGGACTGAGTCAAGGCGGTTAGGGGCAACCAGGAATGCAGCCGAGCAGTTAGGGGCAATCAGGCAGGCAGGCAAGCAGTTAGGGGAGATCTGGCAGGCAGGCAGAGGTGGTTAGGTGTGATCAGGCAGGTGAGCGGTTAGGAGCGATCAGGCAGGCAGGTAAGTGGTTAGGGGTGATCAGGCAGGTAGGCAGACAAGCAGCTAGGAGACAGTGGTCCCAGATTGCAAGAGGGATGTCTGACTGCCATTTTAGGCCCGATCCCATAGGAATCAGGCCTAAACCAGCAGTCAGAGAGCCCCTGAGGGGTTCCAGATTGCGAGAGGGTGCAGACTGGACTGAGTGACCTCCCCACCCATGCACGAATTTTGTGCACTGGGCCTCTAGTATATATGAGAAAAGAAGGACAAATAATAAAAGGATCCATTCATCAGGAAACATGACATCCTAAATGTGTATGCACCAAACAATAGTCTCAAAACACATAAAACAAAAACTGATACCACTGTCTAGTCTCCCAGAGAAGGTATAGAAGATTTTTTTTCCTGTTTGGCCTGCCACTATCACCTGTTAAGGGAGGTAGAGCAACACTGGTTTCCATTAGCAAGGTAGGGAAGATTAGTTCTTTGCTTGGATCCACCAAAACTACCCAGCAGTGGAATCTGAGCATGTTATCTACTTGAACAGGGTTGGAGAATGGACTGAAGATCAGTTCCTCACTTTGCCCTGCTAAAACTACAGTACGGATAGAGGATGGGAGAATGGTTTCTATTGGTGTTTGACTGGAATACGGTTGTTTTATAAATGACACAACCCCCCTTCAAATCCATATATTGAAGCTTTAACACCTAATGTGACTGTATTTGGAAATAGGGCTTTTAAGCAGATAATAAAGGTTAAATGAGCTTATAAAGGTAAGGCCTTAATCTGATAGGACTGGTGTCCTTATAAGAAGAGGAAGAGAGAATAGAGATCATTCTCTTTTCCTGTATGCACAGAGGAAAAACCATGTGAGGAGATAGCCAGAAAGCACCTGTCTATAAGTCAGGAAGTGAGGTCTCACCAGAAACCAATCCTGACCCATGATCTTGGACTTCTGACCTCCAGACTATGAGCAAATACATTTTTGTTGTTTAGGTCACCAAGTCTTTGGCATTTTGTTATGCAGCCCAAGCAGGCTTTTACAGGCAGGTATAGCCAAAACGTTTTCCTGCTGTTAGGCCACCATTTCCTGGTCCTTTGGTTAGGGGGAGTAAGTTTTCCTTGAAGCTTTTCTTTTTCTGTGCCTGTTGGTATTTTTGGGTTCAGAGCTTCTGTAGCACTCTGTCTGGGATATATGAGTGATAATGAGAACACCACGGGAACTCACCACTATGTCTTTCCTCATTGTCTAAGGTTCCTAGGCAGCCTGTCTTCTTATTTTTATTTGTCATAGGTTTCCTATGCTTGTTTGTTGTGCAATGTCCAGAGTAATTTTAGTTGTTAGAGGGAGGACATCTGGGTGTTAGCTCTCAAATGTTTTATTCATGTTATCAAAACCTAAAATTAGTAAATATATTTACTCTCCTCCCAAACATTGCAAGGACATAGGACACTTTAATTATGATCATTTTACTTTCAGTTCTTTATTTTATTGGTTTAAAAATATGAAACCTATTTATAATCTCTTATAATTACAATTTCTAAACTTTTTGAAGGTCTGAAATAATTGTCATTGGTTATTGCTATCACTCACAATTCATCACTTTTGTGTGAGTGTGTTCAGAGAGGGACTTGTCTGATTTATACAAAGCTGTTAGCAATGCTCATTTCTGAGTAGTAAAATTATGCGTAGTTTTATACTAGTGTTTTTATTATTTTTCAAATTTCCTACAATAAATACGGACTACTTGATTCATATAAACCATAAACCTTTTCTCTTTTGTAGCTTACATTTCTCGCAAATAAGCTAGGCCTGTTGAATATGCCAGATAACCACTCAATTAAGTGAAAATGTTTTTAATTAAGCAAATCATTAATTTTGAAAGTAAATCTGTATATGAAAGTACAATTAATTAATTTGCTAATTTTTTAAGCTGTTGTGGGCATTACCCTGTGCTTTTCTTGGTAAGAATGACTATAATGAGCAAACATGCAAATATTTTCTCTCCCATAATCGTGGTTAAACCAGGACAACTAATGTTAACAAAGGAAGTGTTTAATTCACAATGTATTTAAAACAGAAGATGGAGCCTGGCTGAATTTGTTAGTCATGTGTCAAATGGTGAAGAGATCTATAAACAGAAATGCTGGACAGGTTTGGGGAATGACACTGGGTATTTATAGGAAGGTAATACGGACCCTTATGGTAGTTACAGGTAGAAGATGTTGGACACACTGCTATAGAATTATATAGCCAGGCGGAAAAGTACCATACCTTTAGAAACCCCCAAGAAAGATCTTCTTCTGTCTCTTTCAATATTATCTTTTAGAATCAAGCACCCTAATTAGTCTTTATCAAATGTCTGTGGGGTAAATATGGGTCCTGTTAGTAATATCCGCAAAAGCCCTTGCATTAGTTGGCCAGTCAACAGTATGTGAACCTTCTTTGATCTTCAATTTTCTACACACCCCACCCCCACCCAGTCAGCCCTTTGGCTGACATGCTGAGTGGTCAGATCTCTTGCTTTTTTCACATATTTCAATGGTATGATAATGAATCCTAAGTATTTCTAATTTAGTTTTTTGTTGTTGTTTTTGGGGACTCTGTTAAAAAACAGATGGTACCATTCCATTTGTTTTTGGTTTTTCTCATACTATCACTTAGAACTTGAACCTTTAAAATGAATTAAGATTGCGTCAAAGTAGCTAGAGCAAAATAGTCTGTGAATATATGTAAAATTTTTTACAAGGCCTAGAATTTAGAAGATGTTCAACAAATATTCCCATCTTTTGATTAAATTTCTAGAGAGAATAAATATCTTATAAGCTACTTTATTTTTTTTAATTCAACAAATGTTTTTATTCAACAAATATTTTATAGTCTGCATACTTTACATTCTGTTCATTATTATTTTTGCTATTTTTATGAACACTAGACATGTGTCATTACCAATAATGCAGACATATGATGATAGCACACATTTATTTTGTTTAAGATGAAGTAGTGTGGTATGCGATAATGAACATTTGTCTTTGAAGCCTCATATTATTATCCAGCCTGCTACACTTTCTAGCTGAATGAACATAAATCAATCACTTATTTCCTTTGAATATCAGTTTTCTCACATACAAAAATGCAGTTAATAATATAGCTTTACTATTTGTAAGATTGTTACAATAACAATCTATAAAACACTTAAAATGTGTCAAGATTTTAAAGTGCTATACAAATATTATATATCTAAATATATTAACTACTCATTTATTTGTGAAGATTTTTATTTTATGCTAACATCAAAGTTCTTTGCAAACAGTCCACACAATATTTATATACACTCTATATACAATAAGTGTGAATGATTACATTTTCAGGTGGGGAACCTTAGTGAGAGAAATATGGTAAGATAGAAAACAGAATAAATTTCAGTCTTCTTAATCTGATATGTTTATTAAATAGATAATGTCTTTCTTTTCACCTGTTTTTGAAAACTATAAACATTAGTGAAATTGTCTTAATAAAAAATTAAATGAAAATCACAAGTTCTAGAATGGTCATCAGTATAATTTGCAAAAGTGTACAGTAACCTCACTGATAGGCAAACATATCTTTTAACAGTGTATATATCAGTTCAGAATTCAGAAGTGAGGAAACTTAATTTTAAATGTGATCAAATATATAGTGTAGTACAGGATTTTGCAGCCTTCTCAGATACAAGGGTAGAGATTATATGAAAATAAGTTTTTTTCTATCTTAAATTCAATCAGAATACAATTGACATGAACTTATTTTATTTTAGAAGTCTCAAAAACCTAACACAGTTGAATAACCTATTAAACAATTTGAAACCTCTATTATCATAAATGGCATCAATGCAATGAAGAGGTCAAAAAAAGAAATGTTTCGTAGTTGTTTCTTTGAGACCAAATCCACATACCACAGAGGATCAGTAAAGCAACAGCCAAGAGAATGCCTGTGCTTTGTGGACATTCTAGCCATGAGGTTCTCTTTTATATTTAATCTCATTGGCAAACCAAAATACAGTAGCTGCTTTGGTTACACTGAATTTTGGTTCTGTCACCTTGAATCACACTCTGTCACAGAAAATGAAGACAATGGGGAAAAAAAGCCTGTATTCATTTCAAATATATTCATAAGCCTTATTAGACCCAGTGGATTGTTTTCTTGAGCATATCCCAAAAGATGTCAGGCCTTTTCAAATCCAGCCATCTCTTGTGTCAATAAGCCTGTTTAAGAGATGAGATGATTTTGATTCAAATTTAGTATCAAAATAACAAGCCCAACACAATAATCTCAAACATTACCTCTGCATTACATCTAACTCAATATGCAGAAAACACTTACCCTCTGACATTTCAAAGTAATAAATCAGCACCACCTGTCCCTGGGCTCCGCTTCTTGTCTCCTCCTTACACCCTGTTCAAGGACATTCATCATGTTCCTTCCATTAGTTCACACCATAAAGATGTGTTGTTCTGACACCTGTATATCAGCCAAAGTTATACTCCAGGTATGCCAACATACCTTATCATATTGTCATGAACACCAGCCCCCTTTTTTTTCCATTGAAAAGCTCCTTGGCTCTCTAGAGTAAAATGGCTATACATAAATTTATCATCATTGGTTACATTTTGTTTGAGAAGAACCCGGTGTCAGTTACATTACAGTTTGATCTTACAGTGATTTCCAGCATCAGGTAGTGAGAGTGAGAATGGAGAAATACAATCTTGTCTTCAAATATGACAATACCTGTAATTCCAATTAATTTGAGATCTTCTGGGCATAGAGTATATATACTGCAGATTAGTTTTGTTTCTTGCAGGGAAAAAAATGTACTATGGTACACAGATTTAACAATTGCTATTCCACTAATTACAAATGACCTTGAAAACCCATGTTATGTGGTGATTCATATTTTATAATCACTTTTAATCACTCTGCTTTAGAAGAGGAGTTAACTTAGCATGGAGCCTTAGTCATTTTTCTGTCTGCTGTGTTACTTCAGAGGTGAGACAAACCTTATTTCTCTGAGAAAATGCTTCCTCCCCAGTTGTGATGCAATTGAAGAATAATTAAATGGGGCTAAAAGTGATAGGATACATGGCTGTCATGATTCATGCTCATACACTAAAAGGCTCCAATGCTTCTAGATGGGAATATTAGGCATGGCTTTATGGAAGGAGCAAGTACAAATAGTTAGGGATCTTCACTGCTATCCCTTATTTAGTCCTCCTATAAGTTCCATTTTATGGGAGAAAGTAGCATCAGAGAAGATGAGCAGTTGAGTAACTTTTCTAAGCCTCATGTTCTTCATCTGGAAAAAAAGGTCAGATACCTCTAATACACCTAACAGTTATGACAGTCTATAATCATTACTTATTTCCACCTCAACCCCTTTCAGGATCTGCCATACCTCAGACTCCAGGCTCCAGACCATTTCAGAAGTTGTCGTGTGTGTGTGTGTGTGTGTGGGGGGGGGGGTTGGGGGAGTGGTAGTTGGGTTGGGAAGGAATGGGTATGAGAACCACAGATTTTGCTTCTTCTAACTTTGATACTGTAGTTTGTACCTTGCACCTATGTATTCCTATCACTGGTTTGACTGCCTGTAATATGAGTTCCCCAGTATCTCTCTCCTACCGATGAACTTGTTGCCTTGTAAGTGCTTCCAAAACACCTAAACAAGATTTTTTTCAATGCCATTGTGGGCCAAAATCGCCATTACTTATTTGCCCTGTGCTTTCCATACTGGCCTGATTTCTAAATTTCATATCTTTCTTTAGATTTATGATCCAATGTGCTCACCACTGAAATAACTAAACTCTAAAATTATTGTGTTGCCTGAATTGTTTCCACATTTATCTTTCAGTTTTACCTCAACTCTTCCTAGTTCTGAATCTACAGTCTGATTTCGAACTTTGACAAAGTTAATGGTCAAAGTGCACCTTTTTCTTATCTTAATATTGATTGGAGCATCTATGAATATGTTGTTAAAAGGAAAAAAAAACACCTTTCTTAATGTCTGCCCTTTATTACATTATCCTAAAAGATCTGGTCTTTAGCAATTATTCTGTTTGAGTTGCTGGAACCTTGAAGACCTTTGTATCATTTCTGCAATGCTTGGTAAACCTTTGCATTAGCAACACAAAAGAGGCAAGCAAGGAAAAAGAGAAGAAAATGTACTATTCTATTTTTTTAAAAAACCACAAACAAAAAACCAAGTATTTCCCCATTTTGAGTATTTTTAAAGACATTCTCAAAGCTAAAAGCACAGTTATCATTAGGTTAGGTTTTTTAATTAGGTTACAAGTGAAACAACATAGAAGGATGAATGAATTTCTAACAAATCATTTTACCATACAAGTTAGATGTAAAACATAGAGTCTATATACAAATTGTAAAATTAAAACTTTGTTAGACAACTTAGAGACATATATGGCACTTGTGTTATAAGTCAATGTGGAACCATTTAGTCTATATGATCATCTGTAGTGTTTATTCAATGAGGGTAAATTTCAATTGAGGTATGATAAAACATGTTTTGGAAGAAAATGAATAACAGACAAAAAATACATTAATCAAAATAACATCATTAGGATACACCTTAGAACATTGTCTTTACTTGAAATTAGAGTCTTCTGGAAAATAAACAATAAAACTTTCTTATGAGAATTGTGGACAAAATTACAAAACACAAGATGTTTTAAATAATACATGCATTGTTTTTCTTTAGGGGTTTACACAACCATTTTGTCTCATTATGCCTTATTGGTGCAAACCCCTGAAGCAAAACTGCATGTATTATTAAAAATGTCCACCAGAAATCCCTGGCAGACCAAGATCCTCCTTGCAATTTCTGCATCACCCTTATTTAACTAACAGTAAGAGTGGCACTTATCTTTTCCTAGTCTGTAGAAATACAAACATTGCTAGCCACATGTTTCTTTTAAAACTGTTATTTTAAAAAGTTATATTTATTATATTCAATATCCTTTGTGCTAATGAAGAGGACTTTTCTTTTAGATTAAAGAGTGTTTATAATAATCTATTACAAGAAAAAGAAACAAAAATAAATTCTGTAATGTGAGTTTTTTGGGGTTATATTCCAACTTTAAAAATTGATCTATACTATAGCAAATAAATCATTTCTTCAGGTTTGAGTAGATATTTTAGACACACATATATACACACACATCACACACACAACTTCTCATTTGTTTTTTAAAATGAGTTTGAGTCTTCCAATATATACTATGTGGGTTTAGTCAATTGCCCATATCAAATTTGTGAAATGTACTGCTTTTTAATGAAAACATATTAGAAGGGTGAGGGTGCCATAACGTTTCCACTATCTTTCCTGTAACCAAATAAAGTGAAGCGTGTTTATTTTTAAAAGTACTCTTAGCTTATCAGTGCTGTTGTCAAAAAGAAGGCATAGTCTCAGGCAGAATATAAGTGTTGGCATTTTTGGATTCCATTTTCTCTAAATAGACTTCATTTTGAATAAGATTGCACTCAAAGGCTGTCTTTCAAAACAGTACTATTTCTCCTTGAAGTGACAGTTTTCCATTTCTACGTTTGCATTTTTAAAAGTATTCTAGACAGAAAAGATGTCACCCCAAATCAGTGACGCAACACTTACTTAGGAATTTACCGTAAAAGCAACCATAGTACTCTGTAATTTATATACTTTCAAACTTCCCTTCAAATACTACTCAAAGTGGCATTCTAATAAACAACTCCTTTCAAAACTTAGAGAGAGTAAAAGTACAATAATTCCTTGGATATTGTGAATAGAATTAAAGAAAAAAAAACACTTTTATTAAATAATTTAAAAAAAAACTGATCAAGTAAGCTTGACGTTTTCTTTAGAGTGACAGAGAGCATGGCATTCCTGGTATCCATTCCATTTCACAGCTCTGACACCACCCAACTTTTAAGTTTATTTGATCAGATGTTTTAAAAATGGCTGTCACAAATATTCTGCTTTTGTTTTATTGTTTGTCTGATTTTTGATGAATATTCCTGCAGAATTTCTTAATATTTTTCTACCCACCCCTTGCGGGTCAGACTGGGCTATTCACTAACCTCCAAAGATCACATAGTATTATTGTTTCCAGCTTCTTTGTTCCATTGCCAGCTGCACAAATCCTACCAGTGTGTTTTATTTTATGATGAAGGCCTGAGATTATTTTATAGTTTTCCTTTTCAACCCCCAAATTTTAAGAGTGATATATAATAGATATAAACAAGGAGTGAAGGTATGGTTATCCTTTACAAAACAATAAGAAGAACATTATCAACTGATGAACAAAAATAGATACAGAGGCAAAGAAGCATCAAATAGGTTGTCAAAATACAGCAGGAAGGCAGGGGAGGGTTTGAGGGGGGGGTAAGAGATAAAACCGAAGGACTTGTATACATGCATATAAGCATAACCAATGGACGCAAGACACTGGTGGGGGTGGTGGTGAGGGCATGTGCCAGGGGATAGAAGAGTCCAGGAGGAGGTCAATGGGGGAAAAAAGGAAACATATGTACTACTACTTATAATACTTTAAACAATAAAATAAAATTAAAACAAACAAACACAATAATAAGGGTAGACTACAGACTGTGAGAAAACCTTGAAAGAGAAAGCCAATAGATTCTTAGCCTGAATAAAGAAAAACATAGCCCAACAATGAAAGAGGAACTATCTTATTTAATAAAGAGGTAATATGCAAATTAACCCTCACAACATCACACCGTCACAAGATGGCTGCACCCATAGCAGAGATGGGGTTCCCGTAACACAAGATGGCTGTGCCCACAGCAGAGGTGGGGCTCCTGTAATGAGCTGTCATGAGCAATCAGCAGGGACCTGAGGCTGCATGGTGCTGGGCTGGGGTGGCGGACCTGAGGTTGTGCCTCCCGCCCGGCAGGGCTTGATAGGGGACCTGAGGCTATGCCCCAAGTCCGGCAATGGGCTGGGGGACCTGAGGCTGTGCCCCCTACCTGGCAGGGCTTGACGGGAGTGGGACCTGCCAGGTCTGGATCTCACCTAGTGAGGTGGGGCCGGCTGGGTCTGGTCTCGTGCAATTTCGAGGCGTGCACGGGTGGGTGCAGACTTAACTCTGGGTCCTTTGGTGTGCCCCAGACTCTAACAGGAGGAAGATTTTCATATACATTTTGCTAATTTTCTTTCATCTCTGACATTTCTATTATAGAGAAAGGGCAAATAACAATATTAAAATATTTCCTCTAATTAATTCCCTTTTAATGTGCACAAATTTCATACACCAGGCCACTAGTTCTACTATAAAACATGGGAGAAAGCATCAATAATTGCCCATGCTTATAGAAAGGGAATACCAGGAATAAGAGAAAATTCAAGTGCAACCGACAGCAGAAATAATTGGAGAACCATAAAATGGGAAACTGCTCAGTTTGATCACTGCAAGTTACATCCCATCTGACATTTGAAGCAGATAGTAATTGTATCAATATCTACTTTGGGGCAAGAAGTTGAGTTTCAGAGGTGGGCAGTTTTTCCCCATGGCTGTAACTTCTTGGAAGAAATCAGAAGCATCAATGTTGAGACTACAAGCTAAGGTAACCTATGTTGTCACAGACCTTGGGACTTCCAAACTTTCACCCAAAACAGGTTGAAACCTAAAATTAAGCAGTATGCCTTGGTCCTTGTGGATACGTAAGAAGCATAAATTTTCTTGATCACAGAACTTTTCTAAAACAATTATTAGAGATGGGTTTTCCAAATGTGTAATTTTGCCACATGATACATGAGGTAATTTTTTTGGTAACACACTGATAATCTTTTAAATTAATAGTTATATGCAACTGGCATATTAACCCATGCTTTCATAGATATAATTACTTAGGGTGAGTATAGATTGAATTAAAAGTAAATTAATTTAAATGAATTATTAATTAAAATTATAGTGGTATTCATATACAGAAATTATAAAGGTGATAAAAACGGCTGACATTTGGGAAATGTTGTACTGGGATATCTATTACCACAGGAAGAAAAATTAATTCAAGATGAAAAATTCAAATGAATAGAAGAAATGAATAAAGAACTGAAGGGTAGCAGATTATACCATCCCAAAATATATCACTTTGGCACAAGGATTATTTTGAGTTGAAAGCAATTGAGAAGGACCAGATAAAAGGAAACCCCTCTCCCCCTAGTTGCCTAAAAACAGAACATAAATTTACCAAGCTATCCCTACTTCTCTCTCTATCAGAGAGGACAAAAAAATAATCACTAGAGAAAACTTTAGACCCTTAATAGCCTGGATAATAACTAACTAGCCTTTATTGCTGACCTTGGAAGTCTAAAACTGCTTTTCTTTGTCTTGTCATTTCCCCACAAATTCATTTTTCTTTGTTGAAAATGTTATACATGCTGGGATTCTAAGTCACTTTGGTCACTCGTTACTCCCTGGATATCTTCCATGTATGCATGAAGTACATGTGTTAATAAACTCCTGTTTGTTTTTGTCTTGTTAATCTGTCTTTCCATACAGAGGTCTCAGCCAAGAACACAGAAAGGTAGAGGGAAAATTATTCTTCCTCCCAACAGAAACTAATCAAAATTCTTAAAACTGAGTACCATTAATAGTGGGGGGGGGGGAAATAACCCACTCGGCATGGCTCAGAGGTTGAATGGCAACCAATGAACTAGAAGGTCACAGTTTGATTCCCAGCCAGGACACATGCCCAGGTTGTGTGCTCAATCCCCAGTGTGGGGCGTGCAGGAGGCAGCTGATCAATAATTTTCGCTTATCATTGCTATTTCTAAATCTCTCTCTACCTCTTCTTTCCTCTCTGCAATCAATTTAAAAACATATTTTAAAAAATAGTTAAAAAAGAAAAAGTTAAATTCAAATCTGGAACTGAAATTCCACATTTTATAGGGAGAAGAGAGAGATGGTAGGTAGGAATCTAAAAAACATGTAAATATGTGCTACATTTCTTTTGGGTTGAGGGACAGAAAATAAATACTATTGAATACTTTCAAAAATATAGGTTTAAAAGTTTATATTAAAACTAGTGGCCCGGTGCATAAAATTCGTGCTTGAGGGGGGTGTCCCTCAGCCCGGCCTGCACCCTCTCCAATCTGGGACCCCTCAAAGGATGTCCTACTGCCAGTTTACAGGGATCGGGCCTAAACCGGCAGTCGGATATCCCTCTCATAATCTGGGACTGCTGGCTCCTAACCACTCACCTGCCTGCCTGCCTGCCTGATTGCCCCTAACCACTCTGCCTGCTGGCCTGCTTGCCCCTAACTGCCCCTCATCACTGGCCTGCTCACCCCAAAATGCCTCCCTGCCAGCCTGATCACCCCCAGTTGTCCCCTGTGCCAGTGTGCTCACCCCCAACTACCCCCCTGCTGGCCTGCTTGCTCCTAACTGCCCCCCCCCCGCTGGCCTGCTTGCCCCCATCTCCCCTCCCCACTGGCCTGCTCGCCCCCTACTGCCCCTCTGCTGGCCTTCTCACTCCAAATTGCCCCCCCCCCACTGTCCTGATCACCTCCAACTGACCTTCACTAATGGCCTGCTGGCTCCCAACTGACCCCCCTGCTGGTCTGCTTACCCCCAATAGTTCCGCCCCCCATCAGCTTGGTCACCCAAACTGCCATCCCATCCTGGTCTGATCACCCACAACTGCCCTCCCCTCTTGCCCTCTAATCGCCTCTACCTTGGCCCCACCACAATGGCTTTGTCTAGAAGAATGTCTGGAAGGTCTCCTGGAAGGTCTCCCAGTCTAATTAGCATATTACCCTTTCATTGGTATAGATAGAGGCCTGGTGCACGGGTGGGGGCTGGCTGGTTTGCCCTGAAGGGTGTCCTGGATAAGAGTGGGGGGTCCCGCTGGGGTGCCTGGCCAGCCTGGGTGAGGGGCTGATGGCTGTTTTCAGGCTGGCCAAGCCCCGCAGCAACCCAAGCTCCCTTTTTTCTTTTTCTTTTTTCTTTTTTCAGCGCCTCCTTGAGCAGAGGCCAGGGCAGGCTGGAAGCAGGTATCTGGGATTTATTTATCTTCTATATTTGAAACTTTGTAGCCTTGAGTGGAGCCCAGTGCCAGCCAGGGCAGGCGGGAAGCTTGGCTTCCTCCATCGCCAGGGGCAACCCAAGCGTCCTGCTCATACCAGCTCTGTGGCCGCAGCCATCTTAGTTGGGTTAATTTGCATACTCACTCCTGATTGGCTGGTGGGTGTAGCAGAGTGATGGTTAATTTGCATGTTTCTTTTTTATTAGTGTAGATTGAAGGATAACCAGTAGTAGAATACACATGCAAAGAGAGACACATAAACATAATACAAACACATAATCACACACATATTTCAAAACTTTAAGGAAAGACATGAATTAAAAAGAAACTAAATGGATGGATAATAGAAAATAAAAAAGTATGAATTAGAAATAAAACCAAATATATGAATACTAAAATTCATATATTCAAACTCTCACAGATTGGCTTAAAAATCCAATTAAGTGGTATTTACATGAGATGCAAGAAGTTTGAGAATAAGAGATGAAAAGTATTATAGGAAAATACTAATAAAAAGCCAGGTGTGACATTATTGATATCAGAGAAACAGAATTCAAAGCAAAAAGTATTAAAAGGGCACAGAGAATATATTTAATATTGAAAGAATAATCTATCAAAATATATAACAGTCATGAACTTTATTACTTTATTATGCAGTTTCAAAATTTATCTACAAAAACTGATAGTTTCAAGGAAAAATCTGCAATCATAGTGAAAATTCAACATACTTCACTAAATTTCTAGATCAAGTACATTAGAAAAGTAAGGTAGAATATAGAGAATTTAAATTTTACAATAAGCACTCAATTTAATATACCACTATTATAAACATACACATATTTGTACTGTAAAAGAACACATATTATTTTCAAACAAATATGATATAGTCTCAAAAACTGACCATACACTAAGCCTCAAAAAAAAAATCTCAATAAATTTGGTAATTAAAATCTTACAGGCCACTTTGTACTACTGACCACCATGCAATAGAGTTAGAAAACAATAACCAAAATGTAGTAAAAGAAAACAAGCAAATGCCTTATATAGTCATGAGCTGCTAAAAGACAGGGATACATTCTAAGAAATAAATCATCAGGTGATTTTGTTGTGCAAATAGCATAGAGTGCATTAACATAAATCTTATGGGATTATCATTGACCAAAGCCAAAATGTTTTTATGAGTTGCATAACTGTATACTTTCAAATTTAAGTGTACACTTTGGAATATATCTTGTGTTTAAAAAATTAAAATAAAATTTCAGTTTAGAACTGAATGATGTCAGATACCAGTATCAAACTGGTAGAATGTGAAATAGGGAGATTTAGGGGGCTATCTACAGATCAAATAAAATGAATATATGGAAAACATGAAAAGTACAAAATAAATGAAACATTTTGGCTCAATGGATAGAGCGATGGCCTGGGGACTGAAGGGTCTTAGGTTCGATTCTGGTCAAGGACACATGTGTGGGTTGCACAATTGATACCCAGTAGGGGGCGTGTAGGAGGCAGCCAATCAATGATTCTCCTTATTGATGTTTCTATCTCTCTCTCTCCCTCTCCCTTCCTCTCTGAAATCAATAAATATTCAAAAAAGAAACAATCTTTTTACTCAAAAAGCTGATAGAAGAACCACAAAGTAAATTTCATTAAATCGAAGAAAGAAGTTAATAAAGATAAGAGCAGAAATTAATAATAAAAAACAAAACAAAATATAGATTTGATTTAAAAACAAACAAATTGCAAGGGGACCAAGAAAATAGACAAACTGCTGTTGCATATAATTAAGAAAAACAGGAAAAAATTCAAGTGAACAGCTTAAAGGACTTAGATAAAGAGAAGATTAAACTGTTAACTCATGCTATGGAAATGTTATATATATATATATAACATTATATATATATATATATATATATATATATATACACACATATATATATAATGTTATATATATAATGTTATATATATATATATATATATATATATATATATATATACATATATATAAAGTTATATATATATAACATGGATATGGTAAATCACCAAGATATTTGTTGAATAAAATAAGTAAATTGCAAAACCCATGCAATGTATGATCCCCTTCAGAATAAAACACAAATCAAAACAATACTGTTTATGTAAAAGTGTTAAAAAAAAAAAGTCTGGAAAAACACATACCTAACTGATAATAGTGGTTACCACTAGGAGACAGGACAGGGCATTTGGGATATTGTTCAAAGTACATTTAGCCTTACTTGTTATATTTTAATTATTTTACTAAGAGAACATATTCTTTTATTACTTGTTTAATTTAAATTAGCCTAAAGGTAACAATCACAACAAAACAACAATGTTGACCAATTATCTTACTATGACCGGATTATAAAGATAACGGAGACAGTTAAGGAAACAATGAGGCCAAAGGGGGAAGCAAGAATCAGATTAAAGGGTTTTGCAAAATATTATTGATTTTTTTAAAATATATTTTATTGATTTTTTACAGAGAGGAAGGGAGAGAGACAGAGTTAGAAACATCGATCAGCTGCCTCCTGCATATCTCCCACTGGGGATATGCCCGAAACCCAGGTACATGCCCTTGACCGGAATCGAACCTGGGACCTTTCAGTCCGCAGGCCGACGCTCTATCCACTGAGCCAAACCGGTCTTGGCAAAATATTATTGATTTTTGCCATAAAGGTGAAATGGGAGTATTTGAAGAGCATTAAGAAAGATTTGTGTTTGAAAAAGTTAATCAGATGCTAGAGAATATGTTTGTACAAAGAATGCATTATAGTAAAGAAGTTACTTGTGAGTATGCCTTATTTTCCTATCTACACAGTATGTTTTTGAGGGCAAGACACATGTTTTATTTATTTTGGAATCCTACCACAGCACTTAGTCAAATGTTTAATTATAAGTAATCATTTAAGAAAGTTCGTTAAATTCAATTTTAATTGTGTTGCTCTACCTGATTCCATGCAAAGTATTCACAAAGTGTATTACTCTCCCTAATTATCAGTTACTAGGAAGGTTTCTGTGATTCTTGAAGAAAAATATTTAAAGTCCAAAAATTATTAATTATTAATTACCACTGCTGAATATTGTGGTAAGTTTTGGTGGCATTAAACATTGTAATTTAGTAATGTAATGTAATGGCATTAAAGATTGTAATTTAGTAATGTAATAAATCAGGCATATATATCATTCTGGACTAAGGAGAGGGAAGGCAGAAGGAATATATGATTAAAGTCATTATGACTCATTATAGAATCTAAATATGTCCCTTCAAACTATATGAGAAAAACTTGAAAATGTTTCAATATGCTTCAAAAATGCTAATTGTTCTCTAAGCTATTTGTTTGACTCAAGCATGAGGAAATTGACATATTAACTACTTACTGGTAAAGTAATGGGGACACAGGTTAAAATCATGCCCGTGCTGCAGTCCTCCAGGGATAATTTGGCATTCAAGCACGTCTAAGAGACCAAAGAGTCCTTAATGTATAACTGCAGTGATTTTTGCCTTTTAAAACATTCTGAAAGGAAGAAGAGGTTGCCTATCAGAATAAACTGCTATGATGAGCAAAGTTTTCTCAGTGGTAAATTGTTTATGTCACTCAGGAATAATTTGACAAGAAGCATCTTACTGTTAGGTTGTCACCTACAAGGCTCTCACATCAAGCATTTTTGGACTACAGTAATGATAATAATTTTTTAAAAATCATTTTACTAAATATCATGTAAACATGATATTTTTGTTCATAGTCATAATCATAGTCATAGTCATAGTTATTGCTCAAGACTTAAAGAATTCATACAAGTCAGCCAGAGCTGCAGAGAAGCCGATACTCAAAGGTCCTGGCATCTTCCTTTGAGATGTTTTAAGTTGTGGATTAAAAGACGGAGCTCTATAATAAATCTGACAATTCCAGTGACCAAAATTAACCTCACAGGATGATCTGATCATAAATTCCTAACTGGGTAGGTTATGGTGGGTAGTCATACACCAGGCATCTAAATTCTTTAGTAAAAGGTTTATCTTTGCCTCAAGCAAGTTCTATTCATTGTTCTTGTGCATCTAGGTTAACACACCTTTAAAATGCCAGAGTAATCCTTTTTTTTCCAGACCCATAGGATGCTCAACCATCCTCAAGGAAACCCATAATCTTGATTGAGTTACAGGATGGTTATAGAGCTCCCAGCCTTGCTTTCTCCCACTTTCATGTAACTTTCCTTATAGAGCTTCCTTAATTCCAAATGTGTGAAAGAAACTATAAAACTGTCATTCTCCTGAGCATTTGAAATTTTGTTTCTTGGGATGTCATCAGTTGGGTTCAAATAAACTCTTATAATAACTCATAAAATTTTTTTTACAAGTTTGAACATTGCATATGCTAAAGCATGTTCTAGATCAGTGGTTCTCAACCTGTGGGTCGCGACCTCTTTGGGGGTCGAATGACCCTTTCACAGGGTTGCCTAAGACCATCGGAAAACACATATATAATTACATATTGTTTTTGTGATTAACCACTATGCTTTAATTATGTTCAATTTGTAACAATGAAATTGGGGGTCACCACAACATGAGGAACTGTATTAAAGGGTCACAGCATTAGGAAGGTTGAGAACCACTGTTCTAGATAGTTCCAACAAGGTAGAAAATCATTATTGACAAACCCCTCTATTGTCATTTTATTTCTTGCTATATGGAGATATAATTTACATATAACATTATGTAAGTTTAAGCTTGTTAAGAAGAAATACATTTTCCTTGATCCTCCTAGGTTTTTTTAGCTGGTCTAAGAATTAAATTAACATGAATCAGATTAATAGGGGAAAATCAAATTTTAATATGTATGTGTGGGAAATTTACATAAGTATGAACATTTCAGAGATATTAAGGCAAAATCTGGTATACATGTCATTCTACACTAAGGAGAGGGAAGGTAGAAGTCTGGGACTTCAAAGGGAAGTAAAGAGCTTCTCAGGGAAATGAAAAGAATAAACAAATATTTTCTTGGCCATCTAGAGAAGATGGGTCACAGAGAGGACTTTGATGAAATGAAACTTGCTAGGTTGCTCCCTGTCTGCCACACCTAGTTCAAATTATACTACAGTTATCTATGTTGATCATTCTTCCCAGAACAGGTTCTGTATCTTAAATTCTTCTAGGCAGTTTGGGGGAGAGTCAAAGATTCTTTCTGAGTCATTTATTTCTTAACTAGAGGTCCAGTGCACGAATTTGTACAACAGTGGGGTCCCTTGGCCTGGCCTGTGGGATTGGGCCAAAACCTGCTCTCCAACTCCCCTGAGGGGTCCCAAATTGTGAGAGGGTGCAGGTCAGGCCGAGGGACTCAGCCAGTGTTCAATCAGGGCTTGGGAGTGACGTGGGAAGTTGGCCAGCAGGGAGGGACCACGGGAGGGCTCCAGGGTGTGTCTGGCCCATCTAACTCAGTCCCAATTAGCCAACCCCCAGCAGCAAGCTAACCTACCAGTCAGAACGTCTGCCACCTGGTGGTCAGTGTACATCATAGCGACCAGTCGACAGGTCAACTATATGTCCCCTGGTGGTCAGTGCATGTCATAGCAAGTGGTTGAGTGCCTTAGAATATCATTAGCATATTACATCTTGATTGGTTGAATGGACACTTAACATATTAGGCTTTTATTATATAGGATAATAAAATAATCCTCTTGCCAGAGACACATTTTGAGGTGGTACATTTTGATTCCCTACAAGGTGTACAGCATGATGACTTAATGTGTATATATGTGTATATATATATATTGCAAAATGCTTACCAAATAAGGTTAGTTGACATCTCTATCACCTTATATAATTGCCATTTTGTGTGTGTGTGTGTGGTGAGGTCATTTAAGATCTAGTGTCTTAGCAACTTTCAAGTACATAATATAGCTTTTTAAACTATAGTCACAGTGCTGTACATTAGATCTGCAGAACTTATTCATATTATAACTGTAAATCTGTACCCTTTAACCAAGAATATGTCCATTTTTTTTCCTCCCCCAGCCTCTGGCAACCACCATTCTACTATGTTTCTATGAGTTTGGCATTTTTAGATTCCACATGTAAGTGAGATCATGCAATATTTCTCTTTCTCTTTCTGATTTTTTTTTCTCTTGAACTATTTTTTTGAGAGATTTTACCCCCTGTGACTAAATAATTGCCTTATTCCAGTGTAACTGGTGAACCAATGGGTCTGGGATGCCTGTCACTACTTGTGCCAATTAAGCAGAGGTTGATAATGCCAGCAGTATGGGAGAGCAGCAGGTCATCCACAAAAATCTTCTCTGCAACCTCCCCATAAGCAAGCTTCTTATATTGGGTAGGACAAAGATTACATGGGGAAGTAAGAATTACAGGCGTGGGGAAATAGGCAATGTGGGCTGGGCAGGACTCCATTGTTTGGGCTACAAGGTTATTAAATCTTTCCATGATAATAGATGGCTCTTGAATGAGAATGGACCACATTCCACTGTTGACTCCCAAGTCCAAGGTTGACTCCCAGGTCCTGGAGCATATATCTCCCAGCCAGGTTAGAATGTCCTTTCTTTAATCAGAACAAGACAATCACAGTTAACAGAGCATGATTAATACATCTTACTAGTGGCCTGGTGCATGGATTCATGCACATTGACAGGAAATTAATTAGAAGAAAGATTCTTGTGCTAATTATGTTACTGCAAAGAACTAAATGTCAAAATAGTATATATAATATAATATTATAAAGTTAAAACACACTTGTGATTGGTGCCAGGGAGAGCTTTATATGCATCATGCATGTGCGAGTCAATGTTTATTTTTAAATTGCCAGTGTGTGTCATATGTACCGGCCGGTCTGTCGGATGGTGGGAGAGTCGGACATATGTATGGTCCATCACTCAGCCTTTTATATATATAGATAACTATAGCTAGTCCCCAGTATTCTATTTTTGTCCCTAACACTAGTAAGGTTCTCAAAGCATTTTATAAAATAAAAGTTGCAATGCTATTTTCCACATACTTATGAAAATGTCTCTACATCACTCCAACTCTTTCAACTATTCAAATATTGAATACAATTCTCTCTCCTGTATTGACGTGATTCATGGGCAGGAAAAAAAAATGTAGAGCCCCCCCGCCCCCCTTTTATAAAAAGGAATAAATGCAATGTCAGGGAGGAAAAATAATTTCCCCTCTACCCTTCTAAGTTTTGGGTGAGACATCCCTGTAACAACAAGGCAGATTAAAAGGAGAAAAATAAACAGAAGTTTAATGACATGTATACCTCCTGTATACATGGGACAGACCCAGGTAAACTGAGTAACTGTGCTAAATAGGCCAAACCACCACCTTCAATAGCATCTCCAGTTAAAGACTGGATGTTGGGGGATTGGGAGGAGCGTTATGGGAGGTCTAGAATTTTAGTCATCCTTTACTTCATGGTACAGAGAGGAAGACACCTTTACAAAGGTTTACCCTTTTATTTTCTATTTTTAAAAAATACTTTTTTATTGATTTAAGAGAGTAAGGGAGAGAGGGAGAGAGAGAGACAGAAACATCAATGATGAGAGAGAATCATTGATCAGCTGCCTCCTGCACTCCCCACAATGGGGATGGAGTCCGCAACCCGGGCATGTGCCCTTGACCAGAATCAAACCTGGGACCCTTCAGTCCGAAGGCTGACGCTCTATCCACTGAGCCAAACTGGCTAGGACAAAATGTTTTCCCTTTTAAATGTAAATGTCTCTTACAAAAGCGTAACTTCTACCCAGTTTTCAGAACTTTTCCTAAGTCTGATGTTTCTTAAAAATAATCAGCCTGAAATAATTCTCATGCCAAAGAGGAATATTTTAGAGTCATATATCCTCCCTCCCTCCAACAATAAGTCTTTTCCTCTGATTATGTCTAACTTTGTTTCAACCTAGGTTTGTGAACAATGTAGAAAGTGAATTGTTATCTGATATTCAGTTTGTAGCTTTATTCACTAACAAATTCTGAGAAGCCTTCCTGAAAGGGAAAAAAGTAGGGGTAGTAGTTACTTTGCTCACTAGAGAAATTCCTCTTAAGACTTCCAGCAAACCACATAAGCTGATTACTCAAAAGATAATGATAGTGTATAAAACCTAAAGGTAAATGAACTATGTGCAAACTTTTGTTCACTTTGCATTGTCTCTTTCCCACTAGAATTACTACCCAAACAGAAGCCAACGATATAAAAAAAGATCCCCCCTTCATTGTGCACCTGTAAGGTCCTAAGACCCCCGGAGAGTCCGACGGAGGAGGCGACGACCCCAAGTCAAACGCAGAGATCGAAACTTGATGCAAAAGCAAGAGGTTCTTTATTACAAGCGCGGCGCAGGGGCTCTCAGGCAGACAGGCAACAACACAAGGGGAGTGCTGGCTGACTGGAGCCCCGAGCAATTGCAGAGCAGGAGTTTATAAAGGCAAAAACCACACGCAGGTGGCCAGGGAAACAGGGAACGGGGTTAACAGTTAACTCATAACTCATCTCTTATAGGGACAGGCCTTTGTTATTAGTTGACTCATTTCCTAAGGGGCTAGGGTGGTCTGGTATGCGCAGACCGATCCCAGGGAGCGATTAGATAGCTATGCTATGACCAAACCAGGGCACCAGAGCTTTACGGGAAGGGTCAGTTGAGACACAGGAGGGGGGGGAGGTCTTCTCTTTAATCTTACATTAACCAGAGCTTACTGGAAAAGTTGGTTAAGGGAAAAGGGAGGTTTCAGCAACCTTACATTCCCCCCTTTTCTTTTGGAGAGTTCCAATCATGGAACTAGAGGTCCTTCGTCTAGGGGTGCAGTTTGATACCGTTGCTGAAGGACCATCACCTGGACCGCACTGATCCGATCCCGGATAAAGGCGATTAGGCGATTTAATATGCACGGCCCGAATGTTAACAGGAGGAGTAGAATAATCAGGGGCCCTAACAGTGAGGATATTAAGGTTGTGAACCAAGGTGAGCTGTTAAACCAACTTTCAAACCAGCCCTGTTTGGCTTCTCGCTCTCTTTTGCGAGTCTCTAACCTTTCCCTAAGTTTTGACATGGAATCCTTTATCACCCCTGAATGATCGGCATAGAAACAACATTGTTCTTTGAGGGCTGCACACAGCCCTCCCTCCTTTAAGAACAGGAGATCGAGTCCTCTCCTATTTTGTAGGACTACCTCAGACAAAGAAGTTAGAGACTCCTCAAGCTTAGTAATGGAGTGCTCTATATGTTTGAGGTCTTCATCTATAGCAGCTCTGAGTTCCTCAGTATAGGTGGGGCCTTTAATGAGGGCTGTTGCCCCTGTCCCTACTCCTGCCGCGACCCCCAGACCTAGGAGAGCAGCTAAGGTCAGTGAAACAAGTTCCCGTTTATCCCGATGGGAAGGAGAATAGGAGTCAAATTCCTTTTCGAACGCATTTGCTTGATAATACATGATCCTGGGAACTAACTGGACAAGGATGCAATAATCTTGAGAGCGGTTGAAGGCCTGGGCTGCTAAACACGGTGTAAGCCCTGTACTACAGGCCCACCATCCCCCTGTCGGGGGCACTAAGTAATAGCTTGCGGGAGAGGGGTATGCTAAGTTCTCGTTGCAGAGATGCTGGCGGTCTTTTGGCACTTGTCCTATACATGTGCCTTGCCCCGAGACCTCAGTAAGGGTCAGCTTCCCCTGCTGTCCCCACGAACAATGGTCATGGCTTGTGGTGTTGGTATAGTTTCCCCGGAAGGCTATTCCTTCATAGTAGGGGGGCCTTATAGTTAGGCAGAGCCAGCAAGACTCAGTTAGGTTAGACCTGGACATATTTAAAGAACTAAAGGCCCCCTCTACTAAGCCTAATAGTCTCTGACCAGAGTTTATCTCCGGGTCTATGGGGCCGGCCCGTTCCTCCCAGGAGGCTGGGCTGGTCTCTGCCACTGGGGTAGTGGTAGAAGGCTTTCCTTTCGTGGGGAGCTGCCGGCTGGACAAGACGGGATTGGGACCTACTGCAACCGGTGGTCTGTAATCTTCTACATCTAATTTTATCTTAAAAAGGAAGCCATCATATTTCCGGGTCTTATCATACAGCCGCAGCCCCCATGTTAGTCCCCAGCGCCATTTGTTTAGCTCATATGACCGCCCGGCTGGGGTAAAAGAGATATTTAGAGTATTTATCCATCCCCTATGACCGGAAGATTGGCTCTTATTTCTCTGAACTTGGATGAGATCCCACGCCGGGGGCTCTTTGATCCAATATGCAGTACCAGTTGTCTCACACCCCCATTCTGCACAAAAGTATTCATGTTCAGACCCACAATTTTTCCCATGTCCCTGCCTATCTTTGGGGCACACATAGAATTGGGACTCCGATAGAGCCTCGCGGGCTTCGGAATAACTGCAGAGTCTAGGATAGCCATCTTTCCCCTTTCCTATGTAAGTTCGGGACTCTACACCTGACTTGGTTTCCTCTACTGATTCATATGGGAGGTCCCATAGTCTATGTCCGGCTGCCATGGCACAGAGGTCTGGCGTTAGGTCCGGCCACCATGTCCCTTTAGGTGCAATATTGGTGATTGACCAAGCTGTCTGCCCGGTATGGGGGGACAGTACCCTCCAGGTTAGTCTCTTTGGGGCATGGGGGTTGCTACTTATCAGCGGCAGGCTCAGCAAGAGGAGGAGGGCGGTGGTGAATCCGCAGCTTGAGAGGGTTGTCGGTTTTCTCCACAGTCCATCCATGGCCGTCATCACTCGGAGGAGGTGCTCGCTTAACGTGGGAGGCGTGGATCCAAGCGGCTACACCGTCTACCTTGACTGCTGTCGGGGTTGTCAGCAACACCAGATGGGGTCCTTTCCACCTTGGCTCAAGATTAGCGGCTCGATGGCGTCTGATGTAGACAAAGTCTCCGACCTGGAACTGGTGGGGGACCTGCAGTTCCCCTGGTTGGTAGAGGGCAGCTAGGGGAGTCCACACCTCCTTCTGGACAGTCTCGAGGGCCTTCAGCCTGGCAAGCAGGGATTGAGGGGTGTGAGTATCTGTGGGCACAGACCAAGGGTCAGCGGCTAGGGGCGGAGGGGCCCCAAACAGAACCTCGAACGGTGTCACCCCTAAGGGGCCTGGGGTGTTTCGCGCGCGGAAAAGGGCAAAGGGAAGGAGGACCGTCCAGTCTGCCACGCCAGTCTCTAAGGACAATTTAGTCATAGCCTCTTTTAACGTTCTATTCATTCTTTCTACCTGACCTGAACTCTGGGGCCTGTAAGCACAATGCAATTTCCAATCTGCCCCTAGTATCTTGGCCATCCCCTGACTTACCTGGGCAACGAAGGCCGGACCGTTGTCTGATCCGATTACCTTAGGAATTCCAAACCGCGGAAAGATATCTTCCAAAATCTTCTTGGCGACCACGGTTGCAGTCTCTCTCCTGGTGGGGAAGGCTTCTACCCAACCTGAGAAGGTGTCTATGAAAACTAAAAGATATTTATAACCGTATCGGGCGGGCTTCACCTCTGTAAAATCTACCTCCCAGTAACTCCCAGGCCGGTCTCCCCTGAGTCTCTGTCCGGTCCCGGCCTGGGATGGATGTATATTTACCAGCTGACACGCCTTGCAGTGCTTAACTACTTCCTCTGAAAGGCGATCGAGTCCTTTGACATAGTGTCCAGTTGCCCGGCTGGTGGAGCTGAGGTGTTTGGCCCCCAGGTGAGTGAGGCGGTGCAGTTGTTGGAGGTAGGCAGTGGCTGCCTCCCTTGGTACTACCATCTTTTCCCCTGTAGTTCTCCACACCCCGAGTTTGTCCTTATGGTATTTTTCTGGCCTTTTAAGCAAGTCTTCTTCCTCCTCTGGGGTGTAGTGGAGGGTCTCTGGCTGTGGTACCGTGGGGCCAGCAGCGAGGGCGAGTAGCCGGGGCCCGAGAGCGGCCTGTCTCGCCTCGACGTCCGCTTTCCTGTTTCCTATAGCTATTTCCGAGGTCCCTTTCTGGTGGCCGGGACAATGGATGATAGCTACCTCCCGGGGGGCATGGACAGCCTCTAGGAGGTCAAGGATTTCCTTTTTATTCTTAATCTCCTTTCCTGCTGAAGTGAGGAGACCTCTCTGACGGTATATGGCCCCGTGCACATGAGCAGTGGCAAAAGCATAACGACTGTCAGTATAAATATTGGCCCGGCTACTCTCTGCAAGCCTGAGAGCCTGCGTCAGGGCAATCAATTCAGCCTTCTGGGCTGAAGTCCCTTCGGGCAAGCTACTAGCCCAAATGGTCCGATCCTTGCTGACAACAGCCGCTCCTGCCACCCTCTTACCTTCATGGAGATAGCTGCTTCCGTCCGTGAACCAGGTGAGTTGAGGCTCTGGCAAAGGAGAATCTTTGAGGTCTTTCCTCGGCCCTGTTTCTTCTGCCAGAATGTCACGGCATGAGTGCAGGACCTCTTTGCTCTCAGGGTTTACTTCTGGTAGTAGGGTTGCTGGGTTGAGAACTACTGGAGCCCCAAAATGGATCCGGTCTTCGTTTAGCAGGAGACTCTGGTAGTGAGTCATCCGGGCATTGGACAGCCACCGGTCCGGTGGCTGTCGGATAACACTCTCGAGAGTGTGTGGGGCCACTACAGTCAGTTTCTGTCCCAAGGTAAGTTTGTCTGCATCTCGCACAAGTAGGGCGGTGGCTGCGATTGCTCTCAAGCAGCCTGGCCACCCTCTGGCCACTGGGTCTAGTCTCTTGGATAAATAGGCTACCGGCCTCTTCCAGGGGCCTAAGGTTTGAGTTAGGACCCCTCTGGCTACTCCTTTCCTTTCATCTATAAACAGGGTAAAGGGCTTGGCCACGTCTGGTAAGGCCAATGCCGGAGCCGAGAGAAGAGCCTTTTTAATGTTGTCAAAGGCTTTCTGATGAGTCTCCCCCCATTCGAAGGGGTTCCCTTGTTTTGTCAGCGGGTAGAGGGGCTCCGCTAAGGTTGCAAAACCCGGAATCCAGAGGCGGCAGAATCCAGCTGTCCCCAGGAACTCGCGTACCTGCCGGGGGGTCTGTGGCCTGGGGATCTGGGTGACCGTGCTTTTTCGGGCTTCAGTAAGCCACCTCTTCCCCCCTTCTAGCGCATACCCTAAATAGGTCACTCTCCGCTGACATATCTGGGCCTTCTTGGCCGAGACCCGGTATCCTAAGCGGGAGAGCTCTAAAAGCAAGGCCCCGGTACCTGCTTCACAGTCCTCCTTAGTAGCTCCGGCGAGGAGAAGGTCATCCACGTACTGGAGAAGGGTGACTTGCGGGTGGTCAGCGCGGAAAGCAGCCAGGTCTTGATGAAGGGCCTCATCGAAGATGGTGGGGGAATTTTTGAATCCTTGCGGAAGTCGAGTCCAAGTCAGCTGCCCCGTTATTCCAGAATCTGGGTCTCTCCACTCGAAAGCGAAAATACTCTGGCTGGCAGGATGCAGTCGCAAGCAGAAGAAGGCATCTTTTAAGTCTAGAACTGAATACCACACATGGGACGGAGGGATAGAGCTCAAGAGATTGTAAGGATTGGGGACCGTGGGATGAATATCCTGTACCCTCTTGTTGACTTCTCTTAAGTCCTGCACCGGTCGGTAGTCATCAGTTCCGGGCTTCTTTACCGGGAGGAGTGGGGTGTTCCACGGGGAGTGGCACTTAACGAGGATCCCTAGGCGTAGGAGGCGTTGGACATGAACCTTGATCCCCCTCCAGGCCTCTTTTGCCATGGGATACTGCCGTACTGCAATCGGGGTTGCAGTGGACTTAAGCTCTACTATTACGGGGGGCCGTTCAGTAGCTAAACCCATCCCTGCGGTTTCAGCCCAAGCCTCAGGGTATTGATGTAACCACTCCGCTATCCTCTCGTCCTCTTGGATGTTATTCTCAAACAGCCGATGCTCGTCTTCGAGTTGAAGTGTCAAGAGGGTAATTGGTTCCCCATGTTGGGTCAGGGTCGGCCCCCGTGGGGTGAAGGTGATCTGAGCCCCCATTTTAGTTAACAAGTCTCTCCCTAGAAGGGGGGCTGGGCACTCAGGTATCACTAAAAAGGAATGAGTCACTCTTCCCGTGCCTAGATCTACTGTCCGTGTGGTGGTCCAAGAGTATTGCTCGTTTCCCGTTGCCCCTATCACCCAGGAGGTCTTCTGGGAGACCGGTCCTAGCGGTTTCTTAAGAACTGAATATTGGGCCCCTGTGTCCACCAGGAAGTTAACAGGCTTCCCCTCCACCTTAAGAGTTACCCTAGGCTCGGGGAGGGGGTCCGAGCCCCGACTTCTTCAATCACTATCTTCCTGGAGTGCCAGCGCCTTCTTTGCTAGCCTCTTTGGGCACTCCCGCTTCCAATGTCCTTCTTCCTTGCAATAAGCACATTGATTCTTTCCTAACGGTGGCCTGTTGCCCAGGGCCCTTGTCTGCCTTCCTTTTCCTTTCTCCTGCGGCTTACTCCCTTCTATTGCTGCAGCCAAGATACGGGTTAGCCTTTGCTCTTCCCTTTTTTCCTTTCTCTCCTCCTTTTCCTCTCTCTCTCTCTCCCTCCGCTGCTCCTTCTCCTCCTCGGTCTCCCTCTTATGGTACACTTTCTCTGCCTCCTTAACTAAATCTTGGAGGGTAAAGTCCTGTAATCCCTCCAGTCTCTGCAGCTTTTTCTTAATATCTAGTGCTGACTGCCCTATGAAGGCCATAGCTACCGAGGCCTTTTGTCCCTCCGAGGTGGGGTCAAATGGGGTGTACCGTCTGAACGCCTCCATTAGTCGCTCGAGAAAAACAGAAGGCGGTTCAGTGGGCCCCTGGATGACCTCTCTTACCTTAGCCAAATTCGTGGGGCGCCGAGCCGCCCCTCTGAGGCCGGCCACTAGAGTCTGGCGGTAGACCTTCAGGTGCTCCCTACCTTCTGCCGTGTTGAAGTCCCAGTCCGGTCTGGCCAGGGGAAAGGCCGCATCCACCAAATGGGGGAGTAGGGTCGGCCGGCCGTCGGGGCCGGGGGCGTTCTTTCGAGCCTCCAAAAGAATCCGCTCCCTTTCCTCTGTAGTAAAGAGAGCCTGGAGAAGCTGCTGACAGTCGTCCCAAGTGGGCTGGTGAGAGAACATAAGAGACTCGACCAGCCCCGTCAGGCGCTGGGGATCTTCTGAAAAGGGAGGGTGGTTAGTTTTCCAGTTATAGAGGTCTGCTGAGGAGAAGGGCCAGTATTGGAGTGGCTGAAGCGGAGCCGTTTCGTTATCGTCTCCGCGGGGGGGTGGAGGCCCGTATGGTCGGAGAGGGCAGGCCACGGTCGAATCTGGAGACGCGGGATGTCTCCTCTGACTCCGGGTTCCCTGGGCCGGTCCCTCTGCTGGAGGAGCGGGGGGAGGTGCTGAGGGCTCCGGTCTCTCCGGCGGCTCTGGCTGGAGAGGAGAGGGGTAAGGGGGTGGGGAATCCAGGAGGAGGAGATCGGTTTGAGAATCAGCCAGGGGACGTTTTGTCTGATCTGCGGGAGGGGCCTGGGCCACGAGAACCCGGGAGGTTCCGGACGTCAGCCAGGGTCTCAGCCAAGAGGGAGGGTTTTGGACCAGGTCCTGCCAGACGACAATATACGGCTGCTGGTCCGGGTGGCCCGCCGGGCCTGATTGGAACACCTTATTCTTTACTGCAAAAATAATGGACAGGTCAAAAGTTCCATCCGCTGGCCATCCTACGCCTAGGGCTGGCCAGTCGGATGAACAGAAAGTCTGCCAAGGACCCTTCTTGACACTGACGGAAAGGCTGAGTCCCCGACTCCGGACGTCAGTCCAGTGTGTCACTGTAAGAGAAAGAGGGGTGCTGCTTCCTTGGCCCATGTTACCTGGATGAGAGAGAAAGAGTAGGAGGCAAAAACAAAGAACAAGTAATGACGCGACGAGACACCGGATCCACAAGAATCTACACAAATACAGAATGCCCGCTGAGGGACGATATCCCTCCCTGACGCTAGTCCGGCCGGACACACGAGTGCCCGTTGCCGGACAGCCAGAACCAGAAGTGACCAAGACCTCCTCTTGGTCACCACCTGTCCCTGGGGCGTCCCCCAGGGTGACAGTTTTTCTGGCCGAAGCCTCTTCGACCAGAGGAGCCGACTCCTTACGGAGCCGACAACCTGTCTTCCTGAAAAACCGAAACTAAGAAACTGAGAACGAACAGAGGACAAGACAAGACACTGAACGACTCCGGAGTCTGCTTACCTCCAAGACCGATCCTAGCGCTTGAAGGGGGTCGCCTAATCCCGGACGAGCCCCCAAATGTAAGGTCCTAAGACCCCCGGAGAGTCCGACGGAGGAGGCGACGACCCCAAGTCAAACGCAGAGATCGAAACTTGATGCAAAAGCAAGAGGTTCTTTATTACAAGCGCGGCGCAGGGGCTCTCAGGCAGACAGGCAACAACACAAGGGGAGTGCTGGCTGACTGGAGCCCCGAGCAATTGCAGAGCAGGAGTTTATAAAGGCAAAAACCACACGCAGGTGGCCAGGGAAACAGGGAACGGGGTTAACAGTTAACTCATAACTCATCTCTTATAGGGACAGGCCTTTGTTATTAGTTGACTCATTTCCTAAGGGGCTAGGGTGGTCTGGTATGCGCAGACCGATCCCAGGGAGCGATTAGATAGCTATGCTATGACCAAACCAGGGCACCAGAGCTTTACGGGAAGGGTCAGTTGAGACACAGGAGGGGGGGGAGGTCTTCTCTTTAATCTTACATTAACCAGAGCTTACTGGAAAAGTTGGTTAAGGGAAAAGGGAGGTTTCAGCAACCTTACACACCCTGAAGTTTATATTCATTCTCTCAATTTATGTGGCAATTAAATTTGGGGCAGTATAACTCTACAAATAATCACAGTAGTTTTTCTTTTTTCATTAAAACAGTGCCATCTCCATAGGTAAAGGTAGGGTATTTATATACACATATGTATATACCTGATTTTTAATTCAGAAGCAAGCTCATCAATAATGCATGCTTTCTCTTTCCTTTATTGGTAGTTTGTCAAACAAAGGTGTATCTCAATATAGGCTACAGAAAAAAGAGTTATGCAGAAAAACAGAACAATTAGCCCCTTTCAGTGTTCCAAATAAGTGACAATAAGGTAATGCAGAGGGGCTTTCCTGCTACATAATACTCATAATAAGTATTTTCAACTGCATTTCTTTACTTATTATGAAACTAGAGAACCAATGGGTCTGGGTGGCCGGTCACTACTTGAGGCAATTAAGCAGAGACAGGGTTGAATCATATATGAGCATTTATTCCAATAATGCCAGCAGTATAGGAGAACAGCAGGTCATCCAGGAAAATCTGCTCTGTACCCCCTCCCCCCCTCCATAAGCTATCTGCTTATATGGTAGAGGGACAAAGATTACATGGGGAAGTAGGCAAAAGGAATAAGAATGAGTATGCAAAATATGCAGGCATGGAAAAGTAAGCAAAAGAAATAAAAATGGGTATAATGGTTACAGATTACAGGCAGGCTGGGGGTGTGCAAAGGCTGGGGGTTTGCAAAGGGCTGAGGGTTTGCAAAGGACTGGGACCTCTGATTTCACAACAGGCTGTTAATCTTTCCATGATAATAGGCAGCTCTGGGATGAGGATGATGGGCCCCATTTCCAGGTGAGCTCCAAGATTCCTTGTGCAACTCCCAGGGAGGTTAGAATGTGCTTTCTTTAATCAGAACAAAACAATCACGGTTAACAAAGCATGATTAATATTTCTCTAAATGTAGCTAGTCCCAAATATTCTATTTCTGCCCCTTACATTTATACTATAAATATTATGAGGGGTTTAAATAAAAAAAAATACTAGTTTCCATGGAAGATCCATTACTGCTGTATGATTGTCCAGATTTTGTTTTGTTTTGTTTTAAACTTTTGTGGCACTAAATTCTATTTTTAAAAAAATTCCATTTGTTAATACAGATGAAATCATTTGAATAGCAGCACCTGTCTTTTCATAATGTTACTTAGGTAAGTTTGAACCTATAATATGTCTATCATTAAGAAAAAGTTGCAATGAAAATGATTTACTTTTCTTTTTTTTAAGAGGAGCTAGGAAACATTAGAGGGAACCCAGGACCATAAACCAGGTGCTAAAGTCCAGGAGTGGAATAGGGTTGCAGCTTGGAGGTGGAGGCACAGGGTTGACAGGCAAGCAGCTCCTTCTTTCTACCTTTCCCTTCCTGCCCCTCTGATTCTCATTAATTATTGCTGCCTCATGGAGCAGGAATGAAAACCAGAGGAATAAAAAGGAAGTTTAGACCTGTTCTGACATCAGCCCAGAGGTGATTTTCCTGACCTGAAATGTTGAGGCCTGTGGAGGACCCTTTTAGTAACAGTGAACTGTTTGCTCTCTCTGAAGGCCTTTAGGCTAATAGCTCCTGCTATGGGTATGCTAATTAACCAAAAGAATTTTGCTTGAGGCTGGAGCAGCCCCTTTGTCAACAAAGAGGTGGAGGTGGAGAAATAAGCACAAAGTAATGACTCCAGAACCTGACTCAGATCAGCTGGGGTGGAGAAGGAACACAATGATTTAGAAATTGTAAACTCTTTTTTAGATTCCTTTGAATACCTGTCTATGGCCTATACCCACACCTTGCCTTGCCCCTTCCTCCATTCCCTTGACAATATAAGATGCCTCAATTCCAAATCCCCTTAAGATGGTTTTGAGAATTAGTTCTCCCATCTTTTCAAACTAGTGAGAAGGCTAAAAAGGCTAATTCCAATGTAACCCTGATATTTGGGGGCTAGCAATCTGAATCTGTGCCAACCAGCCCAGTGTACACTCTTGATAACCTATAATTAAGTCACTGCCTCTTTCCCAGAAACTGGCCTTGCAAAACCTGTTACCTAAATACAGAGGCCATAAACTCTGAACAATGCACAGCCCCAGAGGGCAGGGGCTATTAGTGCTGGCACCAGGCTAGACCATCAGATATGGTCTCAAGACCACCAATACCTGGGGCATTTTTGCAAAGCCCTCAAAGGGACCAGAAGCATAATCCATATTTGAGGGACAAAGACCCCAGAAAGATATAAAAGAGAAGCCCCCTGCATGTTACTTTACTCAGTTTGGGGAAGTTATTCCGCTGAGTCCGAGGGTGTAATAAACAGTGCAACTCCTTTTCTCTAAAGCATTGCTTGGTTTTTCTCTGGTCTTCTGCAACACTAGGTCTTCTCATCAACAAGCTTTTCCTTAAAACACTCATGCCTTGAATATTGGACTTTATTTGGAAACACTGGGCACACAGACCTTGTACCTATAGCACTTCCCTCACTTTGTCCTGGTCTGACTAGGAACAGAAGGAGACAGGGACCAATTCTCCTTGAACCACTCTCTCTTCTCTGGGCACTGAACTTTGGGCAGGTGAGAGAGGTGGCACATGTGCCGGGGTCCAACCCCAGCAGGTCCAGG
This sequence comes from Myotis nattereri, assembly GCF_964212035.1. Lineage (NCBI taxonomy): Eukaryota > Metazoa > Chordata > Mammalia > Chiroptera > Vespertilionidae > Myotis > Myotis nattereri. Next base: position 88,644,865 of record NC_138078.1, read on the forward strand.
GTTTCCCAAAGGCGTGGACGGAATCGGCGAAGAAGGAATGACACAGAGACAGCGTTCAGTTGATCAGCAGCCTAGCCAGGATCTCCAGCCAAGTTCTGGTCTGGATCTGCAGAGAGGTTCTGCTTAGGATCTCCAGCCAGGTTCTGTGTCCATGTTCTCTTGCTAGGTTCTCCAGGTTCTCCAGCCAGGTTCTGTAGCCATGTTCCCTCGCTAGGTTCTCCAGCCAGGTTCAGTCACCAGGTTCTAGTCAGGTTCTCTTGCCAATTTCTGTAGTCAGGTTCAGTCCAGGATCTTTTGCCATGTTCTCTCCAGCAAAGTTCTTCTGTCTCTAGGTTCTGTGTAGGTTCTGTCTTCTAAGTTCTGTGTTCTAAGTTCTGTGTCTTTACATCTGTATTTATACCAGTTGATTCCAATCCTATCAATCTCTATTCCAAAGGTTAGGGCGTTTCTTATCTCCATTCCAGGGAGTAAAGATTATGTAGCTTAAGCATGATTGTTCATAGTTAAAGTGATTAATTACCCGCCTGGCACTTAGTTAAGAGGTTTTATTCCCTCCCTAACTTCAGGGGAAAATCCCTACCTGGGGAAACAACCTTTCTCAGAGACCTTGGTTAAAACACATAGTGCCAAGAAGGTGAGAAAACATATTAAGAACAGTATGCCATATATGCCAGGTCCCTTGAAACAGCAAGGATGGACCGGCTCCCGGCACACATGACTGAGAAACTAGGAAAGGTTGTGTGGGCAAGAATGCGGGGGGTACTGGAGCTGGCTTTCCCCAAACAAACTGCATACCACACACCCTAGGTCTCGTTTTCCTGCAGCCACCACCATCACTCTCGGGCATTGTTCTCCCCCCAAGTAGTTGACATTTATCTTCCTCTTGTAAGATATGCTACTGTATATGGGAAAAATACTATGAGGAGAAAGTTTTAAGTATCAAATGCTAAATGTAAACTTTGAGTGGTTAGTGCACTTTAAAAGTAAACTGACTACAGCAGTTGACATAGGATTAGTTATTATGATAAGACTTAATATTTGAAGGAACAACATTTAATGTAGGACTCATTGCTCTGTAACATTTGTTAAACACTTGGAAATGGCTTGTGTCTAAACAGTATGTTTCCTTTTATTTTGGACTTTTATTTGAGTAAAATTTTAAGGAAAGTTCTCTATTATTACCTCCATAAGCAGGTTACTAAGTAAGTCTTTCTTATGGCTGTAAAGTATATAATTATACACTTTACAATTATATACAATTGTGTTGCCAAGGTGGCACACTATTCTGTAGATATTTATGTGGGCATATGCACAGGAAAATGGATTTCTTTCCTATGGAACACAGTTTGTTTCAACAAGACATGTTTGAGGCAAAAAGTCTTGTTTTATGGTCAGAAATCTCCCTATGTGGCATCTCTGAGCAGTACTGAACTCCCAGAACTTTTTTCAAATCCAAAGAAAAATATGGGGGTGTAAAAAGCAAACACCAAATTTACTGTAAAAAAAACTGGGTATAACAGTGACCTGAGGTCAGCTAACAATAGATGTGATAAAATAACCAAGGGGTATTGAGTACAGTGTAAAGAAACTTGAATTTGAATGGTACCTATCCCATGTACTAACTATAATGAAGGGGAAAATAAGACATTTGGAGGCCTAGCTATCTGAATCTGTGCCAGTAACCTGCATTCTGCCTTCTGACACACACTCTTGCTTGCCGTTAAACTCCATTCGTATCAAACTCTATTATCTGTGAGGCCTGTCCTGCCTTGCAGAACCTGTTTCCCAGAATACTCCCATTTTACAGAGGCCATGAACCATGAACCATATACAATCCCTGGAGGGACTGGCACCAGTGCTGGCAGTCCTCTGTGTGTGGTCTCACTTCCACCATCCCAAATCATGGAGGGCTGCAAAGCCCATGAAGGGTCCAGAAGTCTGATCCATATTTGGATGACAAAGGAACTAAAGGGTATAAAGGGAAGGCTTCATCCATATTAATCACTCAGGATTTGGAGACCAACTTCCCTGAGTCACGGCACTAGTGCAATCTGCAATAAAGGCTACTTTTTTGAATGAATGCCCAGCTGATTAATTCTCCCGCACCACCCGGCAGTTTATCTGCAACAATATGACCGTGTATATGTTACCTAATTACTCTATTAGCTTCCTTATCTAAAGAGTAAAAAAAAAAATGATTTTATATGTTTCACAGCATTATTGTAGGATTTTAAATAAGTTAATACATATTTACAATAGACAAGATATGGAATCAACCTTAGTGTCCATCAATGAATGAATAAAGAAAATATTGTCTATCTATAATATTAGTAAACCATAAAAAAGGAGATCCTGCATTTATGACAACATAAATGATGATAGAGAACATTATGCTAAGTAAAATAAGCCAGATAGGGGAAGATAAATACTGTATGATCTCATTCATATGTGGAATCCTAAAAAAAAATTTGTCAAGCTCACAAAACTAGAGAGTAGAATGGTGGTTGCTGGGGGCTTGGGGGAAATAGGTTTTAGTCAAAGAGTACAAACTTTCACTTATAAGATGAATATGTTCTGAGGATCTAACATACAGCTTGCTGCCTGTAGGTATTAAGACTGTATTATAGAGGTAAAATTTGCTAGCAGAAAAAAAAAATTTGCTAGCAGAGTATGCATTTAAGTATTCTTACCATACACAGACACAAAATGATAACTATGTGAGGTGTTGGATGTGTTAATTAATTTGATTGTGGCAAACATATCACAATGTATACATATATTAAATTATCATACTGTACCCTAAAAATATATATAATTTTACTTGGCAACTGTACCTCAATAAAGCAAGAAAGTTAAATAAGTTAATGCATATATGTTGTTATGCTGTGTTATTCAGAATTTTTTGTTGCAAGTATCAGACCTTTAAAATAGCCAAAACAAAGGAAGGAATATACTAATTAATGTGATTCAGAAGGGAAAAACAGGGCTAAATTACTATAGGATCAGTTGGATCCAAGATTTCAAATAATGTTATCAGGGCTTCACATCTCTCTCTTTTTTCTTCTCTCCCTCTCCTCGTTTTTCTCTTGATATCTCTCACTTGGTCTCCTAGCCTTCCTTTGTTCTTGAAATCATTATTGGGCAGATTCATTTCATATTTTGAAATATATGCCCCTTGGTTACTCCAGGATGACATTGTCTTCAATGCCCAGGTTTCAGAAGTAAAAAAAAAAAAAAAAAAAAAAAAGATCCTATCTCCCTCTGAGCCCATACATATCCCCATAAATACTTTGATTGTTCTGACTGTGAACCAATCATTTTGAGTACTCTGGTCAGGCTAGGTCATGTACCCACCACTTGGGGAGAATAGAAAGATCTCCATCATGTTCAGGTCTATAAGAATAGCATGCTGCAATGCTTCTCAACTCTAGGTAAACTTTAGAAACACCTGGAAACTCATTATTTCAATTACAGTTTACATTCAATAATATTTTGTATTAGTTTCAGGTAGTACAGCATGGTGGTTAGATAGTCATATACTTTACAAAGAGTACTTCCCCCAATATTTCCAGTACCCAACTGGCACCATATAATTATTACAATATTATTGACTATATTGGGAAACTTTTTTAAAAAATAGGGGTTCTGCTGGGGTCCAACCCCAGCAGGTCCAGGGGTCCCCAAAGGTGTGGACAGAGTCGGCGAAGAAGGAATGACACGGAGACAGCGTTCAGGTGATCAGCAGCCTAGCCAGGATCTCTAGCCAGGATCTCTAGCCAAGTTCTGGTCTGGATCTCCAGCCAAGTTCTGTTCAGGATCTCCAGCGAAGTTCTGATTCTGTTCTCTCACTAGGTTCTCCAGCCAGGTTCTCCAGGTTCTCCAGCCAGGTTCTGTAGCCATGTTCCCTCACAAGGTTCTCCAGCCAGGTTCTGTCCAGGTTCTCCAGCCAGGTTCAGTCACCAGGTTCTAGTCAGGTTCTCTTGCCATGTTCTATCCAGGTTCTGTAGCCAGGTTCTGTTTCTAGGTTCTGTGGCCAGTTTCTGTCCAGGATCTTTTGCCATGTTCTCTCGCTAGGTTCTGTCTCTAGGTTCTGTCTCCAGTTTCTGTCCAGGATCTTTTGCCATGTTCTCTCCAGCAAAGTTCTTCTGTCTCTAGGTTCTGTGTAGGTTCTGTGTCTAGGTTGTGTCTAGGTTGTGTCTAGGTTCTGTAGAGCTGTTATCTTGTTACATCTGTATTTACACCAGTTGCTTCCAATCCTATCAACCTCTATTCCAAAGGTTAGGGCGATTCTTATCTCCATTCCAGGGAGTAAAGATTATGTAGCTTAAGCATGATTGTTCGTACTTAAAATGATTAATTACCCGCCTGGCACTTAGTTAAGGGGTTTTATTCCCTCCCTAACTTCAGGGGAAAATCCCTATCTGGGGAAACGACCTTTCTCAGAGAGGTGACCTTGGTTAAAATACATAGTGCCAAGAAGGTGAGCAAACATATTAAGAACAGTATGCCATATATGCCAGGACCCTTGAAACAGCAAGGATGGACCGGCTCCCAGCAGGGTTCCTGGGCCATAGCCATTAAAGTAAGTGAAGGGAATATGGAGCAAGAATTGAAGACCACTGAAATAGCATGATATGAGAGGGGTAGTTCTCAAAAGTGAAAAAAGGGGGGGGGTGGTTTAGGGCCAGAAGAGAAAAGGGTGGTGGAAAGCAACAAAAGACAAACATTTGCTACATGTGTATAGCAAAATGCTTGGCATATTCTAACACCTAAAATGTTAGGTGTAATTACTACTGTTTTATTATGAAATAGGAACATAAAGGGTGGTCATCTGAAATGTTAGTGTGTACCACTTGCTTTTCATGTGTGAACAGTAACTCTAGGCATCCTATGTAATAAAAGAGAAACATGGTAATTGGCGTATGACCGCTACCCTTCCCATTGGCTAATCAGGGCGATATGCAAATTAACTGGCAGCCAAGATGGCGGCCAGCAGCCAGGCAGCTTGAAACTAACATGAAGCTTGCTTGCTTTAGTGACAGAGGACTCCAACGTTCCTCGCCTGCCGCTGCAGGCCTCTGAGCTGGCAGTTTGAAACATAGTTACAAAAATAGAAGCTAAACAAAACCCCAGAAACCAGCTTTCAGCTAGCCAGGATCTCAGACCTGGTGTTGATACAGAGTTTCGATTGTAGAACCTAAACAAACCAGATACCTGCTTTCAGGAGCGGAGGCCTAAGAGCTGGAGCCTCAGAGCTAAAGCTGGCTCAGAATAAAAAAAGAAAAAGAAAAAAAGGAGCAGTTGGGAGCTTCAGTCCCAGCCTGAAAACAGCCCTTAGCCCCTCACCCAGACTGGCCAGGCACCCCAGTGGGGACCCCCACCCTGAAGGGTATTGACCAGCTGCAAACAGCCATCATCCCCTCATCCAGGCTGGCCAGGCACCCTAGTGGGGACCCTCACCCTGATCCGGGACACCCTTCAGGGCAAACCAGCCAGCCCCCACCCATGCACCAGGCCTCTATTCTATATAGTAAAAGGGTAATATGCCTCCCAGCACCAGGATCAGCGGAGCCGCGAGGTCTCCAGGCACTGGAATCAGTGGCTCTGTGTGTGACAGGGGGCGGGGCCACAACCTCCCTATCGGCCCTGCTCTGTTCCTGACAGGGGAAGGCGCCCCAACCCCCTGATAGGCCCTGCTCTGTGCCTGATAGGGGGGAGCTCCCCAACCTCCTGATCGCCCTGCGGCTCTGTGTGTGACAGGGTGCAGCGCCCCAACCCCCCCACCCCACGGGCCCTGCTCTGTGTGTGATGGGGTAGAGCCATAACCTCTCCATCCGCCCTGCCCTGAGTGTGAGAGTGGCGGCACCCCAACCACCTGATCAGCCCTGCTCTGTGGGTGATAGAGGGTGGCGCCCCAACCCCTGATCCGCCCAGCTTTGTGCGTGACAGGGGGGAGCTCCCCAACCCCCTGATGGGCCCTGCTCTGTGCATGACAGGGGGCAGCCCCCCAACCCCCTGATTGGCCCTGCTCTGTGCGTGACAGGGGGTGAAGCCGCAACCTCCCCATCGACCCTGCCTTGAGTGTGACAGGGTGCGGTGCCCCAACCCCCCAATCAGCCCTACCCTGAGCGTGACTGAGGGTGGCATTGCAACCTCCCAATCCGCCCTGCTCTGTGCATGACAGGGGGCGGCGCCCAAATTCCCCAATCAGCCCTGCTCTGAGCCCGACCAGGGGCTGCACCTAGGGATTGGGCCTGCCCTCTGCCATCTGGGAGCAGGCCTAAGCCAGCAGGTCATTATCTCCCGAGGGGTCCCAGACTGCGAGAGGGCACAGGCCGGGCTGAGGGACACCCCCTCCCCCCCGAGTGCACAAATTTTTGTGCACCAGGCCTCTAGTTATTATTATAATAGAAAAAAAACTGCTTTTGAACAAAGGGAGATTAAAAATAAAGTAGATGATGAATGCAAGGCGTAGATATTTGTGAGTAAATGTAAAAACTTTTAAAAAAACTTCTAAGAATTAATTTAGAAAAAATTATGCTAAATATGTATTGAGGCTCTACTCTGTGCCAGTCATTGTTCAGTGTGTTGTGAGTCCTTTAGTTAATTGAAGAGAAAGATAAAAATCTTATCTTTGTGGAATTTATTTTCTAGTGAATAGAGACAGTCAATGAACAAACAAAAAAATAAGCAATATAGACTGTCATATGGTGATAAATGCTATGAAGACAAAGGAAAGCAGGGAGGTGCCAGATAGGAGGTAGGAGAGCAGGTGGTGATATTTTGTAGTTTTACATGGGGTGACCTGGGAAGTCCTCACTAAGGTGACATTTGAGCAAAACCTGAATGAAGTTAAGGGAGTACATATGTTTACATTGAGATGATGAGTATTCTAGACCAAAGGCAAATACTTTGAAGTGGGAACGTGCCTAGAATATTTGAAGAATAGCAAGAAAATCAGGATGGTTGGAGTGAAGTAAGCGAAGGGGAAAGTAATAGGACATGTGGTGATAGAGATCAGACCATATAGGACCTGATAGAGAGCTTGGGAGACTTTTTCTGTAAAGAGCCAGAAAGTAAATATTTTCAGCTTTGTGGGCCAAAAGGCAAAATTGAAGATATTGTATAGGCACTTACATAACAACAAAGAAAACACATTTCCACTATTCCTATTAATAAAATTCAAAATCTGTAGTAATAAAAGCATAATATGCAAATCAACTGAATAACTAAACAGCAGAACAACCATCCAGATGACCTTCCAGATGACCATGCTATGACACGCACTGGCGCCAAACCAGCCAAGGTGGGTGCGATGTGATTGGTTGGTAGACCCCACCACCACCCCAGGATCATCCCGCAGAGGGAGACTTAGGCCACTGGCCGGTGGGGTGATCAATGCAGGGGTGGGGGGGTGGCTCCGCAATCGCCCCTAGAGGGAGTCCCAGGCTACCCTCTGTGCAGCGATCAATCACAGAGCCCTGGACGGGTGGGTGGAGCTTCCTGTAGGTGTGGCCTTTCTCTGTGTGATGATCCATTGTCGAGCCCACAATCAATTGCCTCAAAGAGGGAGGCCCAGGCTACCCAGCCAGCAATGTTGTGGCAGGTGGGTGGGGCCTCCCTCTGGGGGGGTGATCAGTCTGAGAGCCCCTTGATTGATTGCCCCATAGAGGGAGGCCCAGGCCCAGGCCACCAGTCAGCGATGCTGTGGCAAGTGTGTGGGGCCGGCCAGTGATCGCCCCACAGAGGGAGGCCCAGGCCAGCCAAGCAATCACACCTCACACATGTTGCTGGCAGAGGGAGGGACAGTGCCACACAGATGGCAAGCAGTGGCAGCAGTGGGGGCGGGGCCAGCTGCCAGCAACAAGGGGAAGGAAAGCCCCGATAGGCCCTGAATCCGGCCAGGCCTAGGGACCCTACCCAAGAGGTCCCAGATTGTGAGAGGGCGCAGGCCTGGATAAGGTGTTCCCTGCCCACACGCCCTCCCCTGCCACCACCATGCATGAATTTTGTGCACCGGGCCTCTAGTATAATAATAATAATAATTGAGTACAATTGTTTGTAATATAGGTATACTAACAAGAAGAATGACATGCTTTTCGGGGGGCGGGGGGAGGTTTACAATTTAGCTTAATTGGAGTTTGAAGGTATCACTCCCCATCATCAAAATCAATTTCAAATGTTCATCTCTTAATGTTGATCTATAATGAGATTTTTTTGCATTTCATCATTGAAAGGTTTATTTTTTCATACAGTCAGGTACTTTGGAAAACTGATATAAATTCATGGGCCTATGGTTTTAAATGAGCACATGTATTGCCTGAAAGGCATTTATAATGATTATATTACATTCTTATTTTGATATTTGCCTTTTAATATGCCATTACATTGCAGCTTAACCACTTCCAATCAGAGGTTAGGTGGAAATTCTTCAGTGCACAGTTTGGATTTTGAAAAGTGGAAATTTTCTGTTTCACTGGGATCAGTGTCAGAAAAAATAAAAACTGTATTTTGAGCTCAGTAAATATATCCATTGTACATTTGTGGGGAAATATAAAGCTTATTTTTTAATTTAATTTTTTACAGGGTGGGAAGTGTATAGAACATCTTGACACCACTTATAATTCAAATGTTGTCATTGAAATGATTACCACAGTATACATTTCAAATATAAATGTTGTTTTGGCTTATAAACATAGGTTGAATTTATTAAGAAACATCATTAAGTCTGGAGCAAAGTTAATTTCTAAAACTTTGTGTTTAGAAATAATGGTTGAAAACAATTGCCAGAAGCCAGTCCATCCTTGTTGCTTGACACAGTCGCTGCAGGGAAGAAACATCTGCACAGCATATGTTTCAAGGGACCTGACGTATATGGCATACTGTTCTTAATATGTTTGCTCCCCTTCTTAGCGCTATGTGTTTTAAGTCACCTCTCCAAGAAAGATTGTTTCCTCAGGTGGGGATTTTTTCCCTGGAGTTAGGGATTAACAGGACTAAGGAAGAGAATAAATCAGTGAAACCCCCTAGTGTGACAGAAATACCATGTACTACTTATGAAGAACTTGGACTAAGACTGTTGGCAATAAATTTGGGACTTGTTGGGCCCACATCTCCAGGGGTCTGCCCACCAGGGAAAGCACCAAAGCCTATAACCCTGGAGACCCACCAACACAGGGCAGCCCCAGGGAAGGCAAGCAGCGAGGCTGGGAGGACATAACCTTTACTGGGCAGGATAATCTCCTTCAGTCACTTCCCTGTAGCTTATCAGTAGAGCAGTGACCTTGGAATAGCCCTTATAATGGAACACAAAGATTAACCTAGACAGGATTAAACTCAACAGAACTAGATTAACCTTTGGAATAGAATGGATAGGATTAAAATAAACTGGTATAAATACAGATGTAACAGGACAATAAAGACAGAGGCTGGCTGGAGAACCTGGCTAGAGAACCTGGCTAGAGAACCTCGCTATGCTGATCAACTAAAAGCTGCCTCCGTGTAATTCCTTCTTCGCCGACTCCGTCCACACCTTTGGGAACCCCTGGACCTGCTGGGGCTGGGCCCCAACAAACAATTCTTCTCATTCAGAAAAATTTCAATCCTGAACTCAAAAAATTGTAAAAAAAAGAATGACTGTTAAGTCATTGAACTGTTTGCTTTGTGGTAGGGCAAGTCAGAATATTCAGCTTTTAATATTGACAATAGTTCAGTACACAAGAGTGACTGAAATTTACCATTAACTCTACTGGTTTAATAACACATGACAGATTCAAGTTTCCCACAGTGTACCTGCTAATGACTAATACAATGAATAATCATAGCCTTTAAACACCTCACATTTTAATGAGCATTGAAAATTTGTTCAACTATTACTTTTTCTTCTTTAGGCATATTTTTACTACCATCATTTGACACATCTTAGTAGACTCCACTTCAGGTTGCACTGAATTAGTATTTTCTCAACTTCTTTGAACATGTTCTCACCTGTAGTTGTTCCATGCAGATTATTCATACACGTTAATCTTCAGTGACTTCAAATTCAGCATTGACTCCTGAAATAAAAAACAACCGAGCAGTGTTGGTAGCATCTGTTAATGTACCAAAAGCCAAGGAAAACCACTTGAAATTGTTTTGCTTTTTTAAATTTATTATTTGTGTGACCACCAATGTCCTCAACTCTTCAAACAACTGTTCTTACATAAAGGCTATAATCAAGCATGATATTTTATTCACCATCAGTAAATGGTTTACCTTGTTTGGCTAACACAAGCCACTCAGAAACTTAATTTAGTAGCAGCCTCATTATCATTTTTTTTTTTATTTTTACAAAGAATTTCTGCTGTCAGGAAATATACCATTTTAAATTTTGATAATTTTCTGATTTTTTTTGCTATGAGTTGGAAATATTGAGATGAGTATGGTGTCTGCTAATGTCAATATATATTGTATTCCTTTAACAATGACAGTTTTACTGTCATTGCAAAAGAAACACAATGCCTTAAAAGAATAATATAATATTCATGTCAACTTTTCTTTCTTTTTTTTGTTTTGTTTTGACATTACAGCTATTTACTGGTAGTAAAAAATAGGTAAAATGTATCTATGGTTGTATGTGTGGCACATGGAATACACTGGAGTTATAACTGCATCACTGTGATTTGTAGTACACTGAGGAGGATCATGAAAGCATTGATAGCACTACATGTTATTTTTATTGTAATTACTGAACACTGCCATTGTAGTACAAAAGCAGCCATAAATAATGCATAAATGAATGACAGTCCCCCAATAAAACTTTATTTATGAACATTGAAGTTTGAATTTCATTTGAATTTTTACATATTAAAAAATATTCTTTTTTTATTGTTTAAGGTATTATAAATAATAGTACATATGTCTCCTTTTTCCCCCATTGGCCTCCCCCAGCCTCCCCAATCCCTGGCACTTGCCCTTAACCCCCCCACCAATATCCTGTGTCTATTGGTTGTGCTTATATGCATGCATACAAGACCTTTGGTTGATCTCTTACCCCCCCAACCCTCCCCTGCCTTCCCACTGTAGTTTGATAGTCTGTTCGATGCTTCTTTGCCTCTGTATCTATTTTTGTTCAACAGTTTATAATGTTCTTTATATTCTACAAATGAGTGAGATCATGTGGTATTTATCTTTCACTGACTGGCTTATTTCACTTAGCATAAGGCTCTCCAGTTCCATACATGCTGTGGCAAATGGTAAGAATTCTTTCTTTTTTTACAGCAGCATAGTATTCCATTGTGTAGATGTACCACAGTTTTCTAATCCACTCATCTGCTGATGGGCATTTAGGCTGTTTCCAAATCTTAGCTATTGTAAATTGTGCTGCTATGAACATAGGGGTGCATATATCCTTTCTCATTGGTGTTTCTTTTTTCTTAAGATATATTCCTAGAAGTGGGATTACTGGGTCAAATGGCAGTTCCGTTTTTAATTTTTTGAGGAAACTCCATACTGTTCTCCACAGTGGCTGCAACAGTCTGCATTCCCACCAGCAGTGAATGAAGATTCCTTTTTCTCTGCATCCTCTCCAGCACTTGTCGTTTGTTGATTTGTTGATGATAGCCATTCTGACAGGTGTGAGATGGTACCTCATTGTTGTTTTTATTTGCATCTCTCAAGTGATTAGTGACTTTGAGCATGTTTTCATATGTCTCTTGGCTTTCTGTATGTCCTCTTTTGAAAAGTGTCTATTTAGGTCCTTTGCCCATTTTTTTTTCTTCTTAAATAAATCTTTATTGTTCAGATTATTACTGTTGTTCCCCCCTTTTTCCCCCATAGCTCCCCTCCACCCAGTTCCCACCCCACCCTCTGTCCTTACCCCCCCCCCCCCACTGTCCTCATCCATAGGTGTATGCTTTTTGTTGCCGGGTCATACACATTGAAAATGTAGCTATTTCTATCTGCGACATGTCCCTGTGTTCAGCCACACAGGGACCGTCTCAACCTCACAGGGGCCATCGCAGCCTCACAGGGACCGTCTCGGCCTCACCGGGACCATCTCGGCCTCCCAGGGGCCGTCTCTGCTTCACAGGGGCCGTCTTGGCCTCACCAGGACTATCCCAGCCTCACCGGGACTGTCTCGGCCTCACAGGGGCTGTCGCAGCTTCGCAGGGGGCACCGCATCCCACATTGGTGGTGAAGGTGCGAGACAGAAGCTCCTCTCACTGTCTCTTCTGCTGCTCCCCTGCGTATCGACGATGTTGGAAGTTTCTGAGAGAAGTCTGCAGGTGCTGGACATCATACTTTAACTGGTCAACACGAAGTTTGGTATTCTGTCTTTTGTTGGGCTGCTCCTTGCTGGACAAAATCTCCAGGCGTTTTTGCTGGCTGAATATCTGGTATGTTTGCCTGGATTTTGTTTTCTACTAAGTGCACAGACTGCTTGTCTGCCATCTCCCGGCATCCCATGTGAGACTGGATCTGGTGGACCTGTTGGGGGTTTGCTGGTACAGCGGTTCCATGTTGCCAGCCCAGCTGGGTCTGGTTCCGGCTTCCTCCAAACCTGATTCTGCTTCTTGAGTGTGTCCCTTATGGGTGTGAGGAGTTGAAATCTGCAGTTTGTTGGGTTCCCTTTGCCCATTTTTTGATTGGATTGTTTGCCGGAAGCCGGTCCATCCTTGCTGCTTGACACAGTCGCTGCAGGGAAGAAACATCTGCACAGCTTATGTTTCAAGGGGCCTGGCGTATATGGCATACTGTTCTTAATATGTTTGCTCACCTTCTTGGCACTATGTATTTTAACCAAGGTCACCTCTCTGAGAAAGGTTGTTTCCCCAGGTAGGGATTTTCCCCTGAAGTTAGGGAGGATATGAAACCCCTTGACTAAGTGCCAGGTGGGTAGTTAATCACTTTAACTACAAACAATCATGCTTAAGCTACATAATCTTTACTCCCTGGGATGGAGATAAGAAACGCCCTAACATTTGGAATAGAGATTGATAAGATTAAAATCAACTGGTATAAATACAGATGTAACAAGACAACAGAAAACAGAACCTAGAGACAGAACCTAGCGAGAGAACATGGCAAAAGATCCTGGACAGAACCTGGCTACAGAACCTGGCTGGAGAACCTAGCAAGAGAACATGGCGAGAGAACCTGGCTACAGAACCTGGCTGAAGAACCTGGCTACAGAATCTGGCCACCAAACCTGGCTGGAGAACCTAGAGAACCTGGCGACAGAACTTGGCTGGAGATCCTGGATAGAACCAGGCGAGAGAACCCAACCATGCTGGTCACCTGAACTCAGTCTCCGTGTCATTCCTTCATCGCCGACTCCGTCCACACCTATGGGAACCCCTGGACCTGCTGGGGTTGTTTATCTTCCTTTTAATTTGCATGAGTTCCCTATAAATGTTGGAGATGAAACCCTTATGAGTGATAACATTGGTAAGTATGTTCTCCCATGCAGCAGGCTTTCTTGTTGTTTTGCTGATGGCTTCTTTGTTGTGCAGAAGCTTTTTATTTTGATGTAGTCCCATTTGTTTATTTTCTCTTTAGTTTCCATTACTCTAGGAGCAGTCTCGGTAAGATATTGCTGGGACAAATGTCTGCTATTTTGCTGCCTATGGCTTCATCTAATCTTTTTTTTTTAATATATTTTATTGATTTTTTTACAGAGAAGAAGGCAGAGGGATAGAGAGTTAGAAACATCAGTGAGAGAGATCGATCAGCTGCCTCCTGCATGCCCCCCACTGGGGATGTGCCTGCAACCAGGGTACATGCCCTTGACCGGAATCGAACCCGGGACCCTTGAGTCCACAGGCCGACGCTCTATCCACTGAGCCAAACCGGTTCGGCATCTAATCTTTTTATGGTTTCCCATCTATGTTCAAGTCCTTTATCCATTTTGAGTTTATTTTTGTGTATGGTGTAAGTTGGTGGTCTAGTTTCATGTTTTTGCATGTATCTGTCCAGTTTCCCCAACACCATTTATTAAAGAGACTGTCTTGTCTCCATTGTATGCTCTTGCTTCCTTTGTCAAATATTAATTGAGCATACTGGCTAGTGTCAATTTCTGGGTTCTCTGTTCTGTTCCACTGGTCTATATGTCTGTTCTTGTGCCAGCACTAGGCAGTGTTGAGAACAGTGGCTTTTAGTATAGCTTGATATCTGGTATTGTGATCCCTCCAACACTGTTCTTCTTTCTCAAGATTGCTGCAGCTATTCGGGGTCTATTTTTATTCCAGATGAATTTTTTTGAAAATTTGTTCTAGGTCTTTGAAGTATACCGTTGGTATTTTAATGGGGATTGCATTGAATTTATAGATTGCTTTGGGTAGTATGGACATTTTAATGATGTTGATTCTACTAATCCATGAACATGGTATATTCTTCCATTTGTTCATGTCTTTCTCTATCTCTTTTTTTAGCATCCTGAAATTTTCTGAGTACAGGTCCTTTGTCTCCTTGGTTAACCACTCCTGTTTGACATAGTAATGGAAGTACTAGCCATTGTGATCAGAAAAGAAGAAGAAATAAAAGGCATTCAAATTGGAAAAGAAGTAATAAAACTGTCCTTATTTACAGATGACATGATATTGTACATAGAAAAGCCAAAAGACTCCATCAAAAAACTACTAGACTTAATAAATGAATTTGGCAATGTAGCAGGATACAAAATTAACACCCAGAAGTCTATGGCTTTTCTATATACCAATAATGAACTCACAGAAAGAGAAATTAAAAAATCAATCCCATTTACCATTGCAACAAAAAAATTAAGGTACCTAGGAATAAAAATATTCTTTTGTTTTTATTTTTAATTCTTTAAAATTTTAAAAGAAGAATTTAAGCATTCTGAGTTTATGGGCCATTCTAAACCAAGCTATATGCCATAATAGTCTTATAGGCCATAGTTTGCCGTCCCTATTATAGATAATAGTAATGACTGTAATTTTTATTTTGATTGAGATGAGAAGTCCCTGGATGGATTGAGCAGAGAACTTACATGATTAGACCTATATTTTATTTAAAGATTTGTTATTGATTTTTAGAGAGAGAGGAAGGGAGAGGGAGAGAGAAACATCAATGTGAGAGTGAAATATGGATCACTGCCTCTTGCATGCCCCCTACCAGGGATTGAGCCCACAACCCCGGCATGTGCACTGACCAGAAATCAAACCAGCAACCTTTCGGTGCATAGGATGATGCCTGAGCCACACTGGCCAGGTCAGACCTACTTAAAAACGAACAAGAAAAAAAACACTATTCTTATGTATGGGTAGAAATAAATATAGTCTCGACAAAGGTGGGTTCAGTAAGAACAGTTAAGAAGCAATTGTAATAATCCAAGGGAGATATGATGTATCTTTAAAAGGAGTTGTGGTAGAAGGGGAAATGTATAGGGGTTAGATTCTGGAACTTTCCCATTGTTAGAATCTCTCCTAGGGCTTAGAAAGGACTTATCCAAATAAAAGTTAAGCTTCCTTGGTTTTGTGGTAAATCTGTCTTTGCAGATAAGATTTGCAGATGTATTAGATGTAGATGAAAAAAAAAGGGCGAGTTAAGAATAACTTCAGGTTCCTGGCCTGAGCAATTGCAAGAAAGGAGAAGCTCGTTAGGAGAATGGTAAGATTTGGGAAGGAGAAGATTTAGAGGAGGAATTCAGCAGTTCTGTTTTGAGCCATCTATTAAACATCTATATGGAGATGTGAATGGGTGATAGTGTGTGAGACTGATGTTCACGAGAAAGGTCATGGCTTGAGATACAAATTTGTTAGTCGTATGCATATAACTAAAATTAAAACCATGAAATGGGATTAGATTACTGAGGATATAAATATAAAAAATCAATTGAAAACTGAGTCTTGAAGTCTTTGCAACATTTGGACATTGAATAGATAAGAAAGAATTTGTAAAGGAATCTAAAAAATAGTGCCAGTGAATTAGGAGGGAAGCCATGAGGAATGTACTTGGAGAATAAAAGAGACAAATATCCAAAACTCTGGGTTACCCAGGTGGAGATTAAGCTGAAGAGCCTTCTCTTTCTTATCCCACCAATATGATACTTAAAACCAAGATCAATCTATCTACATGTCATTACAAATACATGTACCTCAGCCAAATGAAAACAGTATGGAGGTGATTCAAAATTTAAAAATAGAAATATCATATAATCCAGAAGTGTCACTACTGGGAATATATCTGAAGGATTCAAGAAACCTATGTGGCAGAGAGAGACAAAATAAAAGAGATATCTGCAGTCCCATGTTTATAGCAGCATTATTTATAATAGCTAAATATGAAAATAACCTAAGTGCTAAGTGCTCATCAAGGAATGAGTGGAAGTTGTAAGATATATATGTATGTATGTATGTATGTATGTATGTATTTATGTATGTATATATGTGTGTGTATAAAATTCAGCCATGAAGAAGAAGAAATTGTGCCATTTGCAACAACATGGATGGACCTGGAATACATTATGCTAAGTGTAATTAGTCAGACAAAGACAAATATTGTATGATATCACTTATATTTGGGATCTAAAAAGAAAGAATAGGAAAAAAAAAGTCATAGAAAAAGAGATCAGGTGGGGAGGGGGAATTAATGAAGATGTTCAAAAGTACAAACTTCCAGTTATGAGAAATAAGTATGGGGGTGTAGTGTACAACATGAATTCTAATAGTTAATGCTTCTGTATGGTATATTTTAGTGTTGTTAAAGAGAATAGATCCCAATAACTCATCACAATAAAAACAATGTTTTTCCTTTTTTGTAGCTATATGAGATGATGGATGTTAACTTATAGGATAATCATTTCACAAATTTGAAAGTCACATTATTATGCTGTACTCCTTAAACTTATACAGTGCTCTGTCAGTTATATCTCAATAAAACTGTAAGAAAACAATTACATGCACCTTCATACTTACAGATATATAAATACAAAAATATTCATGCTTACAGGTATATAAAAACTATTCTGCAAATATTTATTAAATTTCAGTGTTTAGGGATATACATATACAGAGTATATACACAATTAGAGGATTATAGTATTTTCCTCTAAAGTTATCATATCTAATTCATCCTCTGAGTTCCCTCTCAATCCAGAAATTCAGAGGCAAATATTTATGTAAAAACAACATACAAGGTACTAGTATATAGCAAAAAATAATTAACAGAAGATGATGTTGGGACACTCTCATTGCTGCTTGGCACTCTGAGATAGTTCCACTTTCTGCTAAATACATTGTTTCAATTTCTCATTCTAAAAAATTTGTTAAGACTTGCTCTAGGCAAATTAATGAATAGAGCACAGTTTTCATTTGGCAAAAGTCTCCCTCTCTCCAAACAACCTTGAGGCCCAGCCCGCTCAGTGACCCATCAGTATACCCAAGGCTGCTTCCCCCACCCACCACTGCTTCTACCTCATACTGGGATTTCTATGCTTTCCCTTGCTGAAGCTTCTGGATAGCATACCTCTGTCAAAGGGAATATCTCTGTGCTTTCCAAGAGAACAGTTAGCTGATCTAATTAACTAATGTTTGTTAATGTGTTCACTTGAGAGAATTAGGCACATCCGGAATATTTTAACAGTGTCCTTTCAAAGCAAATACTCCAGCTTGTGTTGCCTAACTGCAAGTGTTTAAATGCTGAGAATTTGGGGGAGAGGGGAAAGAGGAAGGTCAAAGGGGAAGATATTTGTGGGAAGAAGAAAATGACATTGCCCTCAAATCTCACCAACCTGGTAGCTTCACATTCCACTTAGCCTTGAAGAGAGCAGTTATAAATGAATCTGTATCTGTATTCAGTGTTGGAAGGAAAGCCAGCAGGACAGGAAGAGGAATGAGGGTTTCAGCGAAGTGAGTGAGGCCAATGGTTTCATCACAGGGACAGATGTCTGACTGACTGTGAAAGAAGAGGAAAGTGGGAGAAGGTATTCCTTATGGCAAAACCAAATCAACATGTACCGTCCCTTTCAATCATAGCTTGGGAGAGCAGCTTGATTGCAAAAGTTAAGAATTATGTTTGGAACTTTTTTAATTTTTTTTTACTTTATTTAGGTATGTAAAATAAACTACACATATTGAAATTATACAGTTTGATGAGTTAGGACTTGTGTATATACCCATGAGACTATTACTACAATCAAGATGATGTCCAAGTATGTCACATCCAAAAGTTTCCTCATGTCTTTTTGTAATCCTCTCTCTCTTTGCTCTGCCATCCACAGGTCACTACTGATCTGCTTTCTGCCATTATAGATGACATTTTCTGAAATTTCAAGTAAATAACTTTAGACAGTATATACTCTTTGGGGCTGACTTCTGTTTTCTGCATAATTATTTTAAGATTTCTTAATGCTGTAGCTTTAGCTGCTGAGTAGTATTCCACTGTATGGATATACCATAAGGGTTTATCCATTTACAAATTGATGGGAATTTGGGTTGTTTCCTTTTTTTTTTCTATGAAAAATGAGCATCCATATACAGGTCTTTATATGAACTTTATGTGAATATGTGTTGTCTCTTAGAAGATACCCAGGTATGGCTCACATTTTTTAAAAAGCTGTGGTACATTTACATAATGGAATATGACTCAACCATAAAAAATAAAGAAATCTTACCTTTTGTGACAGCATGGATAGACCTGGAGAGTATCATGATAAGTGAAATAAGCTAGTCATAGAAAGACTAGTACATATGATTTCACTTATATGTGGAATCTAATGAACAAAATAAACAAAATAGAAACTGACGCATAGATACAGACTGACAACTGTCAGAGGGGAGGTGGGAGGGGGCCTAGGTGAAAAAGGGAAGGAAAGGGATTAAGCAAAAACAAACAAAACAAAACAAAAAACCCTCATAGACAATAGTATGTTGATTACCAGGGAAAGGGGGTATAAATAGTGATAGAAGACTTGACTTTGGGTGGTGAACACACAATACAATATATAGGTAATGTATTATAGAAATGTCCCCCTGGGAACTATATAATTTTATTAACCAATGTCACCCCAATAAATTAAACAAATAGAAGCCTCCAAATTATGTACAATGGGTTGATTAGTGTTCCCCCCAAAAAGATTAATTCATAACCCAACCATTTTGGTAGATTCCTTCAGGTTTTGTATGTAGGTGATCATGGCATATGCAGATAAAGACAGTTAAGCTTCTTTTCCAATCTGGGTGCCTTTTATTTCTTTTTCTTTCTTTATTAAATTTCAGGCATTTTACCTCTTTGTTTTTTTTTTTAGTTTTGATAATTTCTACTGCTAATACCTTCAATTTAATAATACTTTTGCACGGTCTAATCTGATATTAATAACAACAAGTGAATTCTTTAACTCTGATTTTCTATTTTTCATCTCTAGAAGTTCAATTTAGGTCATTTTTATGTCTTCCGTGTCTGTCTTTATAATGCATATGCTTTTCTCTACCTTCTTGAATATATGTATTGTATTTATAATAATTATTTTAATTTCCTTGTCTACTAAATACATTATCTGCTTCACTTGTTGGTTTCTCCCCTTTCATTGATTGGTTTTATCATTAAGAGTCATATTTTTCTGCTTTTTTACATGCCTGCTAAGTTTTTATTGGATGCTAGATATTGTGAAATGTATAACATTAGTGCTAGACATTTTGGTATACCTTTAAATACATTTAGAAATTTGTCTGGGATGCAGGTAAATTACTTGGAAAAAAATGTTGTGTGTGTGCCTTGCTTTTAAATTTTGTTAAGAAGTTCCACATAGTCTTCAGCTTGGGTCTAGTATGGCCCCACTACTGATGCAAATATCCCTCTGAGGACTCCATTTAATTCCCCAGACTTTAGGAGGTCTTGCCACTCTGGCTTAATGGAGCATGACTATACCAGCCCTAATGGGAGCTATAGGAATTTTTCTGCTGGCTCCTTTCAGTGCTCCACCCCTCCCCCTCCCCCCCCCATCTTACCAGGTTCATGACATACATATACAGATAACTATATAGCCAAAAACCCTAATAAAACCATGTGTAGATCTTCAGGACTTTCTTTTTCTGGGCAACTCTTTCCTCTGTGGTAGTCTGCCTTATAAAATCTATCTGGCTTGATTTCTTTGAATGCTGATTTTGTCTCAACTCTAGAAAACTGTCACGCTCTGGGTACCCCCTCCCAGTGCTACAGCCTGAAAACTCTCCATATCACAAGCTAAGACAATCAGAGGACTTACCTCATTGTTTCCCTTTCTTTCAGAAATAACTATTCTGCGCTGCCTCTTGTTCAACATCTGAAAATCATTCTTTAATTTTTATTTATTTATTTATTTATTTATTTATTTATTTATTTATTTATTTTATAGTTAAGGCAAGAGGGTAAATCTGGTCCTTCCATTATTAATCTGGTTGAATCTTTTGACAAGACAAACAAGAAAACAAAATCTGCAAGCTGACTCTCAGATTTTAGTAGGAACTATCATTTTAAAAATCATACATATAAGAGTTAAAAAAAAAATTATCCAGATCCTTCCACTTCTAATTACAGACTGCTTTGTATTTCTGTTGGGGACAGAACAAAATCGTACAGAAAATTATGTTTCCTGAATATTAAAGCTAAATTAGTTTTTCTAATCTATACATTGAGCTAGGAATGTGTGTCTGTTTGTTTCTCAAGTGTTCAATGTAATTAGTTCTCAAGAATTTTTTCCAAAACCAACTTTATGTAAATGTGCCACAGTAAATTGTAGCTGGCTATCTTAATTCTTTTTTTCTGGACTCATTTCACCACCTATTATCACAGACTTAAATCAAGCACTTGTTTTATTCAAATACATATATTTGAATTTTGATTTAGTTGTATGTCTCTCTCTGTCTCTCTCCCCCATCTCTTCCCCTCTTTCTTTGCACACACACACAGGCACACACACAAATGGAAACACACACAGAGAGAGTTAAACAGAAAAGGAAACAAATAATCTTAGGCTACCTGTGAAAAATGTAATTTATTTGAATTTCATTAATACATAGAGTGATCAGCACAGTAGAGTTGCCCACTTTTGACATGTGAATTTTTTTATTTTTACCTGCATTTATACCTTCCATCCTCAAGTTTTTTATAGTTTCCACATTGTACTTTTCCAGGTATGCATACTGTACAAAGTGGACAACCAGCTACTTTGTACCCTCTACATACTACCAGAATGATGAAATTGTGAATGCTGAGTGACATTTAATAAAATGGTACTTTATATTACAGTTTTCTTACTTTTTACTTAAGAATATACTATGCAGAAAATCATTTCAGTTTTTACTTTTTTCTTTTGTATTTCCAAATGCTTTATTGAGAACTAGTGTCCCGGTGCATGAAATTTGTGCACGGAGGGGGCGGTTCCCTCAGCTCAGCCTGCACCCTCTCCAATTGGGCACCCCTTGGGGGATGTCGGACTACCTGATCTCACCCCCACCTGCCCTCCCCTGCAGGCCTGATCTCACCCCTAACGGTCCTCCCCTGCCAGCCTGATCTTGCCCCCAACTGTCCTCCACTGCCAGCCTGATCTTGCCCCCAACTGTCCAGGCCTGGTTGCCCCCAACTGCCCTCCCCTGCTGGCTTCATCTCACCCCCAACGGCCCTCCCTTACCAGCCTGATCTCACCCCCAACGACCCTTCCCTGTTGGCCTGATCTTGCCCCCAACTGTCCTCCCCTGCAGGCCTGATCTCGCCCCCAACTGCCCTCCTCTGCCCGCCAATTTGATTCTGATTGGTCGGTTTTTATGCCAGTCAGCATCAAAAGCTCCACCTCCTAGACAGCCATTGGCTCTTCACAGTTGACCCAGATTTGGTTCTGATTGGTCAGTTTCTATGCCAGTCAGCATCAAAAGCTCTGCCTCCTAGACAGCCATTTGCTCCTCACAGTTGACCCTGATTTGGTTCTGATTGGTCAGTTTCTATGCCACTCAGTGTCAAAAGCTTTGCCCCCTAAGCAACCATTGTCTCCTCACAGTTGACCCAGATTTGTTTCTGATTGGTCAGTTTCTATGCCAGTTAGCATCTCTGGGCCTATCGATGGGGCCTGATCAGAAAGGCAGGACTGATCAGCAGCCCCAGTGGAGGCCTGGAGAAAAATGGAGGTGCAGCTGCTGGCCAGACTGGGAGAGAAAGAGAGGCAAGTTCTGATCAAAAGCTGCCACAGAGAGGATGGATCAGTCCCTGCTTCTCTCTTCAGGCCTCTCTCTGGCCCTGATTCCCAGCCCCCTCAGCAGTCAGTGTTGGTGTACCAGGCTTGCAGCAGAAGCAGTCAGTGCTGGGTTGCCATGCCAGCGCTGACTGCAGGATTGACTTCGGTTGGTCAGCCTGGGTTGTTACTACCTAGAATACTTTGGTGTACATGGACTATCAGATGACTGTTGAACCTGGACATAAGTCTTGAGTCTAGTGGCAAGGAGAGAGAGATGGTACTCTGTCCACCCTGGCCCAGATGTTTACTTGTATGTAAATGAGCAAAGCTTTGTGTTCAGGGGGGCCCCATAAGTGCAGATTTAAAATGACATTTTCTGAAGTCAAAGAGCATGTCCACACTGGGAATGGAATTAAAATGTGTATTCCCTGGCAGTGCTTTCCTCTGATACTTCTGACCATATTTTAATGTGTAGTTTAAAAATATTTATCACTCACATGTTATACAATATAAATCACTTCTAAAACAGAAAATAAGACATCATTTAAGTTTTTAGCAAATGTTCTTTTTATTTTTTATATTAGTGACATTTAATTCTATATCATGTGTCTGAAATCTACATTATGTATTTCATTTGGAAAACCCACAAGTTCAAGTTACATTAAATCATATCTTAGAGAAACCAAAATGGCGGCATAGGTTAACGCCGGAGATTGCTGCCTCGAACAACCACTTCAAAAAACAACTAAAAGACGGAACGGACATCATCCAAAACCACAGGAAGGCTGGCTGAGTGGAAATTATACAACTAGGAGGAAAGAGAATATCATACCCAGACTCAGAGGAGGCGCAGTGCTGAAGTGAAATACTCAGGTGCAGAGTGCACGTGGAGCGGGCTGGAGGCGGAGGGTGCGATTGTTGTTTTCAATCAGGAGGGAGTTTCAGACTCTGAGCTCCAGATCTGGACGGGTCTCTAGGGACCCAGACTCAAACGGGAGAAGCGGGACTGTCTGGCTTCGGTCGGAACTCGAAGGCAGCTTTCTCTCCGAGGTTTGCAGCGGTTGCTGGGACTCTGTGAGGCAGAGCCCCTAGGGACGGAACTGAGAGCAGCCATAACTACTCGCTCCAGCCTGCCCTGTAGATCCCCAGGGACCTGCCCCGCCCAAGCCCTGTGCAGAGCCATTTGCCGGATAGCCTCAGGCAAAGGCTAGATTAGCACCGCCCTAGAGATCCAGCACAGAAGCTCTCCCACTGCAGACACAGCTGACTCTCATAGCCAGTTAGCCTGGAGGTCAAATCACCCCTGGTATTGCCGACAACAATCAAGGCTTAACTACAGCAAGACTGCCCACAAAGACCACTAGGGGGTGCACCAAGAAAGCATTAAAAATGCGCAGACAAAGAAACAGGACAAAACTGTCAATGGAGGATATTGAGTTCAGAACCACACTTTTAAGGTCTCTTAAGAACTGTCTAGAAGCCGCCAATAAATGTAGTGAGATCCTCAAGAAATCTAATGAGACCCTCGATGTTATGATAAAGAACCAACTAGAAATTAAGCATACACGGACTGAAATAATGAATACTATACAGACTCCCAACAGCAGACCAGAGGAGCGCAAGAATCAAGGCAAAGATTTGAAATGCAAAGAAGCAAAAAACACCCAACCAGAAAAGCAAAATGAAAAAAGAATCCGAAAATACGAAGATAGTGTAAGGAGCCTCTGGGACAGCTTCAAGTGAACCAACATCAGAATTATAGGGGTGCCAAAAGATGAGAGAGAGCAAGATATTGAAAACCTATTTGAAGAAATAATGACAGAAAACTTCCCCCACCTGGTGAAAGAAATAGACTTACAGGTCCAGGAAGCGCAGAGAACCCCAAACAAAAGGAATCCAAAGAGGACCACACCAAGACACATCATCATTAAAATGCCAAGAGCAAAAGACAAAGAGAGAATCTTAAAAGCAGCAAGAGAAAGAAACTCAGTTACCTACAAGGGAATACCCATATGACTGTCAGCTGATTTCTCAACAGAAACTTTGCAGGCCAGAAGGGAGTGGCAAGAAATGTTCAAAGTGATGAATACCAAGAACCTACAACCAAGATTACTTTATCCAGCAAAGCTATCATTCAGAACTGAAGGTCAGATAAAGAGCTTCACAGATAAGGAAAAGCTAAAGGAGTTCATCACCACCAAACCAGGATTATATGAAATGCTGAAAGGTATCCTTTAAGAAGAGGAAGAAGAAAAAGGTAAAGATACAAATTATGAACAACAAACATGCATCTATCAACAAGTGAATCTAAGAATCAAGTGAATAAATAATCTGGTGATCATAATAGAATCAGGGACATAGAAAGGGAATGGACTGACTATTCTTGGGGGGGAAAGGGGTGTGGGAGATGCGGGAAGAGACTGGACAAAAATCATGCACCTATGGATGAGGACAGTGGATGGGGAGTTAGGGCGGAGGGTAGGGTGGGAACTGGGAGGAGGGGAGTTATGGGGGGAAAAAGAGGAACAAATGTAATAATCTGAACAATAAAGATTTAATTTAAAAAACCAAACAAAAAAAAACCCCATATCTTATTTTATCAATTCATTTTACTTCCTATGCAATGTGATTGGAAATGTAGAGCAAAAGTCACCTGTGTAGACTTTTAACCAAGCTTCTAAGACCCAATGTTATTTATTTAAATCTTGCTGGATATTATTGTTGAATACTTTTATTCACTTGCCAAAAGTAAATTAGGCCATAATTACTCACTTTATAACATCCTTTTTGTATATCACATAAGCTGATTGTTCCTGTCATTTGTTTATAAGCTGACAGTATACTATAGTCAAAGTGAAAACCAAATTGAGAGCTAAATGATGCCAACAACTTGCAGAAATAAACACTTTTTATTTGGTCTTAAAGACTATAATTTTGGAAACAAACCTTGGAAAAAAATATTTCCTAATTGGAAATAAACCAGAGCTGGAAATTACCTAGTACAATTATGTTCTAAGAGGCCATCAGAAAAATAAAATTACATCGGCTGTGGGAAATCTTGTTGAATCAATCAAAGCAGAAGTCACGTTGCCTTTTGGGGGCTACTTTTACTTATGAAGAGGGACATATATTATCATGATACATCGACATTATTGACTGTTAGATATTGAAGTAAAAATATAAACAACTGTTTTATTTTTAAAAATAATTTGTATTTTTCAATTATGGTTGACATATAATATTCAATCTTGATGTGGTTTCTTCTTTACATCCTTACTTATAGGAATTCTGTTCAGTTAGCCTTCGGGTGGCTCACCAGAGTGATTTTTCTATAGTTTAGTTGTAACTTTGATGAGGTCATGGGAGGAGGTAAGAACAACGTTTATCTACTCCGCCAGCTTGACTGGAAGTCTAGTCCTTCTTTTGTAACTTGGAAATATATAAAATCTCATCACACAGCAGCATTAACAAATAACATTTTCAATCAGTTTTAATTGCTAGGGAATATTAACCTGGAACCCCAATTAAGTGAAACGTTACTCCTTTTCCCCAAAAGAGAATTACATGAGTCTTAGTTTTCCAATAGGAAAAAACCCCACAAATGCAGTGCCCTCAGCGGTCCCGGATCTGTCTCCTGCTTCAACAGTGTTTGGACGGAACAGACCCAGGGACGCCCCTTCTTCCAGCCTCTGACCACTCTCCTGCTTCTCATCCAGTCCCCACCTTCAGAACCACCTCCCGGACCAGCCAACACACCATTTTTTTTCTACCTTAACTCCTTATTGCTGAACAACCATGAGCTCCCAAATTCCTCAGAATGATTCCACTGAGGTGGAGGCTGTGGTCAACCGCCTGGCCACTGCATCTGCTGGCTGCCTGCACCTACCTCTCTCTGGGTTATTATTTTGACCCTGACAATGTGGCTCTCGAGGGTGGGGGGCACTTCTTCCACGAGTTGGAGGAGAAGAAGTGCGAGGGCACTGAGCATCTCTTAAAGTTGCAAAACAAGCGTGGCAGCCGCATTCTCTTCCAGGACATGCAAAAACCTTCCCAAGGTGAGTGGGCAAAACTCAGGACACCATGGAAGCTGCACTGGCCTTGCAGAGGAACCTGACCCAGGCCTTTTGGGTTTTACCCGTGCAGATCCTCATCTCTGCTACTTCCTGGAGAACCACTTCCTGGATGAGGAGGTGAAACTGATCAAGAAGATGGGCGACCACCTAACTCACCTCTGCAGGCTGCCGCCCCCCAGGCTGGGCTGGGCTGGGATGTATCTCTTCGAAAGGCTCACCCTCAGGCACCACTAGGAGCCTTTGGAACCAGGAGGTCTTTCAGAGGCCCCTCTGCATCCCCCTGGTGTCTCTGGCTTTTACCTGAGCCTCTTCCCGAAACTACTAGCTATTCTTTTAACCACCCTGAAGCCTTCTCCCATGCATTGGACCAAATGAAACAATAAAGCTTTTTGCAACAAAAACAAACAAACAAACAAGAAACCTATGAATGCTAACACTTTCCACAGATACCAGGGAAGTTTTAAACATCTTGCATCTTAATTATTGTACAGAGACACATCGATATTCATCTGTTCACAATGAAAGACCATGGTTTCCATCTTTCATGCTCCAAAATTATGGTTGTCAGCTTTCCTCTCGTGTATGTCCATTGGTCTTGTTAGTCCCATATTCGTGCTCATTTGCTTACATTCTCATCCCTTTCCAACACACACACACTCACACTCCTTATGAGAGGACTAGGGGCCATTTTGAAGGCTCTTTGCTTACCTGAGGGTGGAGTCAATAGAGTTTGAAACAATAGAAATATTGCATTATGGAGTTAATTTCTTTGCAGACTGTAATAGTATATTAATTATAATGCAGAGTGATGAGTATACGCAGTCTGGCGATAGTGCCATAAGGAATGGGGCAGTTAAGAGAGGGCCTAGCCTGGCTGGCATGGCTCAGTGGTTGAGCATCAACCTGTGAACCAGGAGGTCATGGTTTAATTTCCAGTCAGGGCACATGCCCAGGTTGTGGTCTCAATCCCTAGTGTCGGGAGGCAGGAGGCAGCCAATCAATGATTGCCTCTCATCATTGATGTTTCTATTTCTTTCTCCCTCTCTGTAATCAATTAAAATATATTTGAGAGAGAGAGAGGGCCTAGTAGCCTTAGCTGGCTTGACTCAGTGGATAGAGCGACAGCCTCAGGACTGAGGGTTTTGGGTTCAGTTTTGGTAAAGGGCATGTACTTCGGTTACAGGCTCAAGGCTCCATCCCTGACTCTGGTCAGGGTGCACGCAGGAGGCAATCAATTGTGTCTCTCTCACATCAATGTTTGAGAGGGCCTAGGACAGCAGTTCTCATCTTGTGGGTCGTGACCCCTTTGGGGGTCGAATGACCCTTTCACAGGGGTCGCCTAAGACCATTGGAAAACACATATGTAATTACATGTTGTTTTTGTGATTAATCACTATACTTTAATTATGTTCAATTTGTAACAATGAAAATACATCCTGCATATCAGATATTTACATTACGATTCATAACAGTAGCAAAATTACAGTTATGAAGTAGCAACGAAAATAATTTTATGGTTGGGGGTTACCACAACATGAGGAACTGTATTAAAGGGTTGCTGCATTAGGAAGGTTGAGAACCACTGGCCTAGGAGAAAGGAACAGCCTATATCTTCTTTTTTTCTCTTGTTTCCCTTTGTCCCCCTGGACATTCTACAGCTGATCCCATCAAAAGTCAACTGTAATCCTGGCTATTATATAAGGACATGTAGTAGAAACAGGGTCAGCAAAGCACAGTCAATTGGTCTAATCCACCTACTTTTGTTCAGTCCATGAGCTGAGAATTATATTTTACATTTTTAACTGGTTGAAAAAATCAAAAGAAACTTATTTGGGGATATGAAAATTCTAGGAAATTCAAATCTCAGTTGTATAAATAAAGTTTTATTGAAACATAGTCACACTTGTTCATCCATTTTCTAAGGACGATTTTGCACAACAACAGAGTTGGGTCGTTCTGACAGAGACTGTATATGGAGCTCTTATCTCTTCTTACTGCTATTATAAATCACAATGATGCAGTCAGCATTTCAAATGCCACATGTATTACCTATCTGTGTGAAAGATATTTTCAAAAAAGAAATACTTAAAATTTCATTATAGATCATCATTAACAAATAAAATTTGCAGTCAATTTTAATAATTGATATTAACTTTGAACCCAAATTTAAATGAAACATTACCTCTCCTTACCCCCAAAAGAATTCCATTCTTTTCATATAGTAGACTTGTATTGCAAAATTTTTCTCAATTATTATATTTTGAATTTTGTCCATAAAAATCTAAGGAAGTTGTATTTTTTTAAAATGTAAATTCCTTCATAATATCCTTGATTTTTTCTCTTGGCCTACAAAGCCTAAAATATTTACTGACTTCTCCTTTACTGAAAAACAATCTCTGCCAGAGAGTGTTGGAAAACTTACTGGAAAAAAAGAATAATCCTGCAATCTGCAATGCATAACTAGAGATTTTTTATTTGTTTGTTTTGTGTTTTTCCTGTTCCCTTCACTAAAAGATTGGGAATTACATGCTTTGGATTTTAACTAACTCAAGTGGCCAAGAAATAGCAAAAAGGTGTGAGAGATTCAAATATCTATTTTATGAAAAGTTTGGAGCTGATACCCATAATTGAGTCTTTGTTTGCAACTATTCAAAGAAAAATAAAACAGAAAGAAAGAACCTTTTCCTTTCACAGGTTTTGATGTGGATTTTGTCAGTACAAGGAAGATCAGCTTTTGTTTTCCATAATGGTTTCATGTTTGCATGTATACTATTTTTAAAATTTTTTATATATTTTTAATATATTTTATTGATTTTTTTACAGAGAGGAAGGGAGAAAGATAGAGAGTTAGAAACATCGATGAGAGAGAAACATCGATCAGCTGTCTCCTGCACATCTCCTACTGGGGATGTGCCCACAACCCAGGTACATGCCCTTGACCGGAATCGAACCTGGGACCCTTCAGTCCACAGGCCGACGCTCTATCCACTGAGCCAAACCTGTTTCGGCTACTATTTTTAAATTTTAACTTAGATATTATTTAAATATTCCTATGGTTCAGAGTAACTGAGGCACATTTAAGATATTCTCTTGAGTGCCATGTCAGTGAAGTAGCAATGAAAGAAGCACATCTTTGTGAAAGTCACATAGAGAGCACATGTCCCCATCTGTCACATACTTATACACTAAAGCAGACTTAGCTGGAATGGTGTATTGATGGTTCCACTCATTTCTATTTAATAGTTATGTGGGTAGAACTGTGTTGGGTAAGGGGGCGGGAGGAAGACATGACCAATGCCTTTATTTTTTAAAAAATATATTATTGATTTTTTACAGAGAGGAAGGAAGAGGGATAGAGAGTTAGAAACATCGATGAGAGAGAAACATCAATCAGCTGCCTCCTGCACACCCCTACTGGGGATGTACCCACAACCAAGGTACATGCTCTTGACCAGAATCGAACCTGGGACCCTTGAGTCCGCAGGCTGGTGCTCTATCCACTGAGCCAAACTGGTTAGGGCACCAATGCCTTTAATGATTTCATAGTCTAGTGTGTGAAGAAAGATAAAAAATTACCACAAAATATAATAAGTGGCAGTATACACATTCTGTAATTACTTGTACAAAATTTGTGCACAATGTAATGAGAAGAGAGAGGAGGTTCTATTAGCTCTGTCTTGAAGAGTTAAGAAAGTCTTTACAGAGAAGATTGCCTTTCAACTGGGTTCGTGTAGGTGAAAAGAAATTAATCAGAAAAAAAGAGTCATATGCAAAAATATAGAAGCACCAAAGAAAAACCATTTTGTGTGTGTGCTCCTTAAGAAAGTTCTGTATGGTCTTTATTATCCAGAAATGAGTGAGATCATGTGATATTTTTCCTTCATTGACTGGCTTATTTCAATTAGCATGGAGGGCAGGAGGGGGGTGGGTAAGAGGTCAACTGAAGGACTTGTATGCATGCATATAAGCATAACCAATGGACATAAGACACTGGGGGGTAGGGGAGGCCAGGGGATTGTCAAGGGGACATATGTAATACTCTTTGTAATACTTTAAGCAAAAAAAAAAAAAAGAAAGTTCTGTATGGCTAGCGTATTTACTACTTTCTGATAATGGGTGGTTAGGGAAGAATGAATGAAGGTGAGAGTAAAAATGCTTCTTTAATTTAGGAAAGGATTGAAAATACTTCTGCTTTCTTTGCCTATACTAGTAAAATATATTATTTCTCATTGGAGGAGTAAATAGTACAAAAGGACTTTAAATGGAAAGATAACTTTGTAGCAATTAAAAGTCAACATTTAAAGATGACTGTTTCTAGAACTACTCAAGTTTACAGTTCTTCTTTATTCCAATGATGATTTCAAAACACTTTAAATATTCATACATACAACATGCTTTCCAATATATTCTTCCATTTTGAAACTCTGTGATATTAGTTGGAAGTGTTTATAGTCCCCTTTGATTAGATGAGAAAGCAGAGGCCCGGTGAGTTTAATTGAATTACTCCAACAGTAGAGTTTAACGTAATCCAGAACAGAGCTTCTTATCCCTCAATACCAAAGCTCAGCTCATTTGCCATTGTCAACCACACCCCTTTGAATCACCTTTAAAATCATTAACTTGTTCTTGGAAATAGTCTCAACAAATTATGCCATCTGGACAGGGCAAATCAATTTACATGGAATCGATTTGGGGATGTGTTTCAACTCAGTGGCACTGTTTTCTATTGGAAACTTTTTCTTGCTAATGAGTCCTCCCAGACCCTCTGCTAAAATCACATGTGAGTTTCCATTTGTGGATATCATTTCCCCAGGTTTTGACGGCAAAGGAGAGAGAAGTTAGTAGAGCAGAGCTCATGGTTGCAACTGAATCTGAGAAATACTTTGGCTGTAGAGAGGAGAGTGACACTGACAAACAGCCCCATGTGACAATGGAAGACACTGATGGCTGCGGCTAATCAGTAAGTTGTATATACGGTAGGACCTTTACCATTTTAGGTCCTGGTGAGGCTGATGGCTTGAGAGTCTCTGTAAATACCTACATCTCCAGTTAATCTTCTATTAGAAGTCATCCTCCCAGTCTCAAGAAAAAATAAAAAGTAAAGGAGGACATGAAAATGTAAGCAATATTGCATTCTGCACCCTAGATCTGAAGGCTGTAGCAAATATAGGCATAAACACAAAACAGTTCAATAAGATACACAGCTGTTCACATATGACTTATTATACAAAGCAAACATCATTGAATTGCGATTAATTAAAATATTTAGCTAATATATTTTTTGACTGGATCCCAAATAAGAGTCACCATAGGCAGAACTTCTATAACAATTTGTCCTAAGTTACTGGACAGCTCAAGTTAATACACACCTCTTACTTTTCAATGGACTTATTCCATTAGTATGTAAATTCCATCAGAACAGGGATAAATGTTAGCTAACTAATTTTTGGAAATTACCTTTCTTTCAGGCCAGTGTATCCTCAATGATTAGCATAGTAACTAAACAATCAATACATCTTAGCTAAATAATTTTTGGAAATTTCCCTAAATCCGAATTATTGTAGCCCTGGCAAGCACCATATTTCTCTGCCCTGGTTTTCTATCTTGGAGATTCTCAAAGTGTGGTTTGTAAGATCCCTTCAGAAGTTCTGCAACATTAACACTATTTTCCTAATACTAATCCCAAAATATAGGGCTTTTTTTTATTGTGTTGGCATTCACATTGATGGTACAAAAACAATGATGGGCAAAACTGCAGGGGCTTTGGTATGAGACAAGGCAACAAAAAGTAAGATTAGTCATTGTATTTTTTACCACTATGCACTTGCAACTAAAAAAGCCAGTTTCACTTAACAGTGTCCTCAAAGAAGCAACAAAATGTATTAATTATATTGAAACTTGACACTTAATAGTCTCTGATGAAATGGGAGTGTACATAAAGTACTGCATAGTGAAGCATGGGAGCTGCCTCAAGGAAAAACAATTATTAAGATATGTGCAATTATTAAGATATGGCTGTTTTTTCATGGAACATCATCTTACTAGAGAGGATGAATGATGAACTATTGTCATTCAGGATTGAGAATGAATCAAGTTAGTCTGCTACTTCAAAGAAAATCACTGCCAATATTGTTGCAAATAATAATATTTAATATTTCAAGTGGAAATAAAAATTTTGGAAAAATTGTTACTACCATGAGATGATAGCTTCCCAATGCTTGAAGACTTTTCTGATACGATTCATGGTGACAATAATGAAGGTGACTTTGTGATAATGTGGAATGAAATGTTTGGAAGAGCTAAAAGACTTAGTGAATAAATATTTTCCAAATGACCAATACCTGATGGTATAATATCATGCATGGGTAAAAAATTCATTGAAAGTATAAGATAGAGCAATAGCTTTTGCTGTAAGAAAGTACAGACAGTTCAGTGATATGGTTTTAAATTTCACATCACAACTAAGCTTTAAGACATTACTAACTGCCGAGTTTTAGTGGAGCAGGGTTTAGAGAGTGACTAGTTTTAACCAGATAGCAAAAAAAGAAAAAGAACACTCCATGTCAAGGAAAGGGCTTATGCAAATTCATAGAAACATGGATGAGCCTAGTGTGTGTGAGGAATTATATCTGATTTCATGTTGCTGGGACATGAAATGAGGAGCGTGAGAGCTAAATTTACTAAGATTTAGAGAGGTGAAGCAAGTGTTGTATTTCAAAACCACAAATCACTCAAAAGTTACTATGATAATTAGCATTCTTAAAAGTCCTTTGGTCGCTGTGCCATAACACTAGTGCCTCCTTCCCTGTCCGCATCCCTTCCTGGAACCATATTTCTCTCCCAAAACTTAATTCTTCCTATTTTCTTCTGCAGAGATATCCTAATTTCTTCAGTCTTACTCCCAAACTATTTTGTTTTCGTTTTTAACATTTCAAAGATCTTGGCCATAACTTTAAAAGTTAAGTTTTAAAGTCCCGACTATTTAAGTTTATTGGCAGTAGCCATTCTCCACAATCTTTTTCTAGGAAGAGGAAATAGGGTAGATTCATTGTACCAAGTGTACATACTTACAATTTTGATAAATACTGTCAACTTCCCCGTAAGTGATGGACAGTACTATTTTGCACTATCACTAATAATATATAATAATGTTGATTCTCCAAAATCCTTACTAATCAAATATTATAAATCTCTGTTGTTTTCATCAAACTATTAAAGGGAAAATGGTATTTTATTGTTTGCTTAATTTTCATTTGGACAATTGGTGAAGCTGAATACATTTCAAAAACGATTTAGTGATTTTTTTTCTCATTTCTTCTGTGATTTGTCAGTATATATACTTTGCCCACATTTCTAATTGAGGTTTTGATTTTTTAATATCAAAGTGAAGTTCTCAGTGAATATGAAGTTCAAAGTGAATACTAAAACTTTACTTCTATAAATGTTGCAAATTATATCTCTCAGACAGCTGTTTTCTTCCCACGTTGTTTATGGTGTCTTTTATAAACTCTCTAATCTTATCAAATAAGAGAGAAACATGGTAATTAGCATATGACTGCTACCCTTCCCATTGGCTAATCAAGGAGATATGCAAATTAACTGCCAGCCAAGATGGTGGCTGGCAGCCAGGCAGCTGGAAGCTAACATGAAGCTTGCTTGCTTCAGTGACGGAAGACTCCAACGTTCCCTGCCTGCCTTGCCGGACTCTGAGCTTGCAGTTTGAAACATTGTAACAAATATAGAAGCTAAACAAAACCCCAGAAACCTGCTTTCAGCCCGCTGGGATCTCAGAGCTGGAGTTAAACATTGTTTCAATTATAGAACCCAAACAAACCAGATACCTGCTTTCAGCAGCAGAGGCCTCAAGGCTGGAGCCAGAGCTAAAGCTGGCCCAGAATAAAAAAATAAAAGAATAAAAGGATCAGTTGAGAGCTTCAGTCACCCGTCAGCCTGAAAACAGCCCTCAGCCCCTCACCCAGACTGGCCAGGCACCCCAGTGGGGACCCCCAACCTGGAGGGTGTATGACCAGCTGCAAACAGCCATCATCCCCTCACCCAGGCTGGCCAGGTACCCCAGTGGGGACCCCCACCCTGATCCAGGACACCCTTCAGGGCAAACCAGCCAGCCCCACCAATGCACCAGGCCTCTATCCTATATAGTAAAAGGGTAATATGCCTCCCAGCACCGGGATCAGCGGAGCTAGAGGCCTCCCGGCACGGGATCAGCATGACAGGGGGCAGCGCCCAAACCCCCTGATCGGCCCTGCTCTGTGTGTGACAGGGTGCTGTGCCCCAGCCTCCTGATTAGTCCTGCTCTGTGCCTGATACGGGGGAACTCCCCAACCCCCTGATCGCCCTGCGGCTCTGTGTATGACAGGCTGCAGCGCCCCACCCCCCTGATCGGCCCTGCTCTGTGTGTGACAGGGTGTGGCGCCCCAACCTCCCCCCTCCCCCACATGGGCCCTGCTCTGTGTGTGATAGTGTAGAGCCATAACATCCCCATCGGCCCTGCCCTGAGTGTGACAGTGGCGGCACCCCAACCCCCTGATCAGCCCTGCTCTGTGGGTGATAGAGGGTGGTGCCCCAACCCCCTGATCCTCCCTGCTCTGTGTGTGACAGGGGGCGGTGCCCCAACTCCCCTATCGGCCCTACTCTGTGAGTGACAGGGGGGAGCTCCTCGACCCCCTGATGGGCCCTGCTCTGTGCGTGACAGGGGCGAGCTCCCCAACCCCCTGATCAACCCTGCTCTGTGTGTTACAGGGTACAGACCTCCAACCCCCCTGAGGGGTCCTGCTCTATGCGTGACAGGGGACAGTGCCCCAACCCCCTGATCGTCCCTGCTCTGTGTGTGACAGAGGGTGGCGCCGCAACCTCCCTATTGACCCTGCCTTGAGTGTGACAGGGGGCGGTGCCCCAACCCCCCAATCGGCCCTACCCTGAGCCCTCCCAATCCGCCCTGCTCTGTGCATGACAGGGGGCGGCGCCCCAATTCCCCAATCAGCCCTGCTCTGAGCCCTACCAGGGGCTGCACCTAGGGATTGGGCCTGCCCTCTGCCACCTGGGAGCAGGCCTAAGCCAGCAGGGCGTTATCTCCTGAGGGGTCCCAGACTGTGAGAGGGCACAGGCCCGGCTGAGGTACCCCCCTTCCCCCTGAGTGCACAAATTTTTGTGCACCAGGCCTCTAGTTAGTTATAAAAATTATATTTTTTTCTATAACATATTCAGGTAGACAATAATATAAGCCACAATGTATAATCATTTCCCCCAATATTTATGTATTTTTTGACTTATTTGTGCTGCATAATTACATTTTCTAAGCATTCTGGGTCAATGGTGAGTAGAGAATTATACATTTTTCTCTACTTGGCTTGTCTTCAATGTTTCACTATCAAGATGATGTTCTTCCTTTATTTTTCATAATTAATAATTAAGTTGTAAGCATATCCTATATTTCTAAACTGATTGGGCTATTAATATTCTCTCTTCTATCTGAGTCAATTTTGTTCATTTATAATTTTCTAGAAAATGTCTATTTAATAAAAATTTACAAATTTATTGGTAAAACTCTTTATTGCATATCTTGAAAACAGCTCTTTTGTATCTGTAGTTATGACATTTTTATCATTCTCAATTTTTAAAAATGTGCTTATTGGCTATAATTGCCAAATATCTGTCAATGTTAGTATTATTTCTAAAAGGCTGGCTTATATATTTATCAACTATTATAATTTTTATCAATTTTATTAATTTGTTTTTATACATTATTTGGTTATTTTGTTTTCTTATCTCTTAACAAATTTGAAATTAATTTTTTTATGTATCTTGTTATCAATAAATGTAGTTAAAGGCTATACATATTCCACTCAGAACCACTTCATTTGTAGACAAAGAGAGAGATGCCATCATCTCAGCATTTCTTCTTTCTAAATTTTCTAAATTTTCCTTTTGATATCTTCTTAAAGCAAAATTTCAAATAGATTTTTAAAATTCAAACCATTGTGGTTTTTGCCTAATATTTCAATTTATTTCTAGTTGGCGACACTAAGGTTGAGGGAAGTAATCTCTACGTCTTCTACTTAGATATTCTACTGAGTTTTTCTTTTGTGATAGTAAAAGATTAATATTGGAAGTATTCTCTGAGAATCTTGTAGAATTTTCAACTTATGATAGACTCCCATAGTAGAACTAATTTAAAAAGCAATATATGTTATGAGGTTTGACTGAGTAGCCTACAGCAGGCCAATACTCCTGTTGAGAACAAACAGAAAAACCTGGATAAAATTCAAACTTTATTTTGAAGTTTTCAGGATAGTTTCAAAGGCAACTAAAATTTGAAGTACCAGATCCTAGAGAAAAGGGAAGGCCATAGAGGTAAGCCTAGTCTTTTATCTGCTGCTTTTCTTCTTGGTCTGTTTACTGATTCTTGATACCAAGAAAGAGGAAGAGAAGCCAGAATAGCTTTGGTCCATTACATAGAATGGAGGGACAGATATTGGATTTCTAGTATTTCAAAGGCATTATACATGAGAAGCTAAGATCCCAGAGTGAAAGAAGGCACACATACATGATCTACACACTTGGCACTAATTTCCTCTTCAAGGCCTTTTCTCACTAAACTATACAGGGCAAGATGGTTAAAACAACAACAACAGCAACAGCAACTACAACGAGAGAGAGAGAGAGAGAGAGAGAGAGAGAGAGAGAGAGAGAGAGAGAGAGAGAGAGAGAGAGAAAAAACAGCTATAAAGGAAAGTAGAGTTTTCCAGTTTCCTGTACTGGGAACCAAAAATTGGAATTGAGGATCCCTCATTATGTAGCATCACTAAATGACACTGCAAACCTTCAGTTAGAACAAATGAGGAATTAAACTCTGGAAATGTAGGAAAAATATAAAGAGGAGTTTATAGAGACTGCAAGTGAGCATGGGCCTCTTCAGTCTAGGATTGGATTCAAGTGGTCTGACCCTTGTGTTCTGGATAAGAGATAGAGTACATCTTCCCTGGAGGAAGATAACCTTGTGTAGAGCTTTAATAATTTTTCACAGGCAAGTTCTGGTGGTCAGTTAAAAATTAAAGAGCATAACAAAAACCAACCTCTAGGGAAGAATATGGACAACAGAAGATCTGCTAGGAGTCCAGCTATTCAATTGTTAGACTTTGACTTTAAATTACTGTGATCAATACCTTCATGTACTAAAATAGTAAGAGAGTAACTTTGATTTTTCTAAATGAATGAAAGGCATTAAACCACAATTCAAGAATTGTGATGAACTCAAAGCACAATAATATAAAAAGAAAGTCACATGTAGACATATCATAGTGAAACTGTACAAAACTAATGTCAAAGAGAAAATCTTAAAAACATTTAGAAGACTCGCCACCTTTAAAACAGCAGCAGCTAAACAGAAGACTGCAAAGAACTGCTGTAATTTAAAAAAGCTAAATAATTAAAGGGATAAACCAAGCTAATGAATTGGAAGTCTTTATATTCTAATTATATCAGTTCTCTTCAAATTTATCTGTAGATTTAGTGCAGTCCCAATAAAAATATCAGCCACTTTGTGTGTGTGTGTGTGTGTGTGTGTGTGTGTGTGACTTGATAAGCTCATTTTAAAATGTGTAAGAAACTATAAAGACCCACCATAACCAAGACAATCTTGAACAACAACAAAACTGGAGGAGTTACACTACCAGATATCAAGACTTACTTTAAACTTACAGTAATTAAGACACCCTTCATTGTTTCATATAAACAAAGTTACATGATCAAGTCTCTACTAAGACTCAGTGAGGGAAAGAATAGTACTTTTTCAATAAATAGTGCTAGATTAATTGAACATCTAAATTAAACCATGATCTCTTCTTCCTACCATATAAAAAAATCAATCCCAGGTTAATTGTGACCTAACTATAAAAGGTAAAACATAAACCTCAAGGAAAATAAACTTTTAATCTTAGAATACATAAAGATCTCTTAAACAGGACAGAAAAAGCAACATTTATAAAGTAAACAAATAATAAATTGAACTGCATTAAAATTAAAAATGCATTTTTTTCTTTTTTTAATTCTTTATTGATTAAGGTATTACATGTATGTCCTTATTGCCCCATTGCCTTCTAGCCCCCCGCTCAAGCCCTCACCCCCCTAGTGACTGTGTCCATTGGTTAGGCTTATATGCATGCATACAAGTCCTTTGGTTGATCTCTCCCCCTTACCCCCACCCTCCTCTGCCTTCCCTCTGAGGTTTGAGGGTCTGATCAATGATTCTCTGTCTCTGGATTTGTTTTTGTTCATCAGTTTATGTCATTCATTATATTCCACAAATGAGTGAATTCATGTGATATTTATCTTTCTCCAACTGGCTTATTTTGCTTAGCAGAATGCTCTCCAGATCCATCCATGCTATTGCAAATGGTCGGAGTTCCTTCCTTTTTACAGCAACGTAGAATTCCATTGTGTAGATGTACCACTGTCTTTTAATCCACTCATCTGATGATGGGCACTTAGTTATTGTAAATTGTGCTGTTATGAACATGGGGATGCATATATCCTTTCTGATTGGTGTTTCTAGATTCTTGGGATATATTCCTGGAAGTGTGATCACTGGGTCAAATGGGAGTTCCATTTTTAGTTTTTTGAGAAAACTCCATACTGTTCTCCACAGTGGCTGCACGAGTCTGCATTCCCACCAGCAGTGCAGGAGGGGTCCTTTTTCTCTGCATCCTTGCCAGCATTTGTTTGTTGATTTGTTGATGATAGCCATTCTGACAGGTGTGAGATGATACCTCATTGTTGTTTTGATTTGCATCTCTTGGATGATTAGTGGCTTTGAGCATCCTATATAATAAAAAGCCAATATGCAAATAGACCGAATGGTGGAACAACTGGAACAACCAAACAACTGTTTGCTATGACATGCGCTGACCACCAGGGAGCATGTGTGGAACATGGTGGGCATTGGCCATGGTGGGATGGTGGAGCAGGTGAGCAGGGACACCAAACCCAAGGTAGGGCACAGGTTGCAGTCATCAGGGCAAGCCTCTGGTGGTTACTGAAAATTCTTTGCTCCCATGCACTGCAGTCCCACCCAGTGCTTGCACCTGCTGCCAGCGCCAGCCCAGCTCACACCCGCAGCCAACACCGGAGTTGACACTTGCATCTGCTCTTGGTGCTGGTCCTGGTTACGCGACGCCGTCAGCGAGTGTGAGTGACAGCTGCCAGCCCTGATCACCCCTGAAGGCTTCTCCACCTCCCCCTGCTCCTGAGGGGCAGCAGCTGCCACTCGCACTCGCTGCTGGTGCAGGTCCCTATTGCTTTACGGGTGTGAGCAGGGCCGGCACCATCAGCACATGGGAGTGGCAGCATCAGGAGCCGGGCTTCCGGCAGACAGGGGACCAGGGGTTGTGGTTGGAGGAACTAGGTGGGGGCACAGAGGATGGGTCAAGACTTGTCCCTGTGCCCACCACAGCCTAGTGGCCCACAGTTCCTTTGAAGGTGCATGAATTCGTGCACTGAGCCCCTAGTGTTTTCATATGTCTCTTGGCCTTCTGTATGTCTTCTTTTGAAAAGTATCTATTTAGGTCCATTGCCCATTTTTTGATTGGTTTATCTTCCTTTTGTTCAGTTGTATGAGTTCCCTATAAATGTTGGAGATTAAACCCTTATCGGTGATAACATTGGCAAATATGTTCTCCAATGTGTGGGCTTTCTCATTGTTTTGTTGATGGTTCTTTTGCTATGCAGAAGTTTTTTTTATTTTTATTTTTATGTAGTCTCATTTGTTTCTCTTTAGTTTCTATTGCCCTAGGAGCTGTATCGGTGAAGATATTGCTTTGGCATATGTCTGAGATTTTGCTGCCTGCGAATTCCTCTAATATGTTTATGATTTCCCATCTTATGTTTAAGTCCTTTATCTATGTTGAGTTTATTTTTGTGTATGATGTAAGTTGGTGGTCTAGTTTCATTTTTTGCATGTATCTGTCCAATTTTTCCAACACCATTTATAAAAAAATGTATTTTCATCAGAAGATATAATAAAAAGAATAAAAAAGAAAGCAATAGAGTAAAAAAATGTATTTGCAATTTTTTTATATAAAACAAAAAATAGGACATGCATCCAGACAAATAAGCAAAGTAGAATATGACTCAAGAGACATAGAAATGTGCAAAAGACTTGAATAGGTGTTTAAAAAATAAAAGATATCCATATGGACAATATGCATATAAAAAAATTATCAAAGGAATGAAAAATAAAAACCACAATTAAGTATTGCTAACTATTCACTGGAATGAACACTTTTAAAAGACTGACAATACTACATGCCAGAAAGGATACAGAGCAATTGAACTTTCGTGCACTGTTGATGGATATATAAATGAGTACAAACACTATGGAAAATTTGTGATATGTTTAAAGGCTGAGCATATATTAACCACGTAACCCAACAATTTCTACTCTTAGGTACATGCACAAAAAAAAGAGTGCATATATCTACCAATCTCTCTCTCTCTCTCTCTCTCTCTCTCTCTCTCTATATATATATATATATATATATATATATATATATATATATAAAGAGCCATCACATCTGAAACAACCAAACGGATGACCAAACAGGCTGAGTGGTGTGACAAGGCAGGCAGGGGTTTAGTGAGGGACAACCAAATGACTGAGCAGCAGGCTGCTTGGCTTGACCAGGTTGGCAGGGAAATTAGTGAGGGATGACCAAACGACTGAAAACCAGGGTGTTTGGGGTGATCAGGTGGGCAGGGGGGTTAGTGAGGGATAGCCAAATGACTGAACACCAGGCTGAATGGGGAGACCAGGCCGGCAGGGTGGGCAGTGAGGGGTGACCTGGTCAGCATGGTGGGGTAGTTGGGGGCAACCAGGTTGATGGGGTGGGGGGCGGCAGTTAGGGGATATCAGGCCAGCAGGCAGAGGCAGTTAGGGGTGAGCAGGCTAGCAGGGGGGACAGTTAGGGACGACCAGGCCGGCAGAGGGGGGTATTTGGGGCCGACCAGGCCAGCGGGAGGGGCATTTCAAGGTGACCAGGTTGGCAGGGGGGTATTTGGGGGCAACAAGGCTGGCAAGGGGCAGTTAGGGGAGACCAGGCCAGCAGAGGGGGCAGTAAGGGGCTACCATGCTGGCCAGGGTGACAGTTAGGGGCAACCAGGCCAGCAGGGTGAGGCAATTTAGGGTGACCAGGTTGGCAGCAGGGGGCAGTTGGAGGCAATCAGGTTGGCAGGGGGGTCAGTAAGGGGCAATCAGGTTGGCAGGCAGAGGTGGTTAGGGGTGATCAGGCTGGCACAGGGGTTAGTTAGGGGCAATCAGGCAGTCAGGCAGGTGAGCAGTTAGGAGTCAGCGGTCCTGGATTGTGAGAGGGATGTCCGACTGCAGGTTTAGGTCCCCAGGATTGGGCCTAAACCGGCAGTCAGACATCCCCCAAGGAGTCCTGGATTAGAGAGGGTGCAGGCTGGGCTGAGGGGACCCTTGCCCCCGTGCATGAATTTTGTGCACCGGACCTCTAGTATAATGTAGAATACTACTCTTATCAGTTTTGCACAGAGGAGCCCCAAATTGAAAACAATCCAAATATGTATTAACAATAGAATGCATATACAATGCATTCATATAATGTATTACTACATGGCAATAACAATGAAAAAAATCACAGTTACATGTAATATTAAGGAGAATCTCAGAAGCAATATTAATGGAAAGGTGCTAGATATAAGGAAAATTTACTGCAAGAGACATTTCTATAAATTTAAATAACAGCTTAACAAATCTACTTTATGGCATTTGAAATCTGGATAATGATTACCTTTGGTGGAGGATAATAATAGGTTGGAAGCATAAAGAAGGGCAGTGTTGTGTTGGTGATGTTCTACGCAAGAACTGAATAGCATCTACGTTACAACTGAATCATTGAGTGCCATTTTCTTAATATAATGGGCTGGTATGTTTGAAAATTTATGAAAAGGATAAAAAGATATGATATCAAAGACTAAAAATATCTAATTCTGAAAGATATTTGGTCACAATTTTTGAGGTGAATCCTCAAATTATTGTGGGTAATTTTGGCCAATTGTTAATAAATTCCATTAAGATATATGTAGAAGTTTCACAGGGGAGTTTTACCAAAAATTCAAAGAACTAAAACCTACCCTCCTCAGACTATTCCAAAAAATTTAAAAGGAAAGGACATTTTCAAGGTCTTTCTATGAAGCCAGCATTACCTGAATCCCAAAATCAGATAAAGACACTACAAAGAAAGAGAATTATAGGCCAATATCACTGATGCTAAAATACTCAACAAAATATTAGCAAATCTCATCCAGCAATACACCCAAAAGATCATACACCATGACCAAGTGGGATTTATTCTGGGGATGTAAGGCTGGTACAATATCCACAAATCAATAAAAGTGATGCATCACAT
This sequence comes from Myotis nattereri, assembly GCF_964212035.1. Classification (NCBI taxonomy): domain Eukaryota; kingdom Metazoa; phylum Chordata; class Mammalia; order Chiroptera; family Vespertilionidae; genus Myotis; species Myotis nattereri. The sequence goes on from NC_138078.1 coordinate 88,687,524, forward strand.
CAACACATTGAAAGACAAAAACCACATGATCATGTAAATTGATGCAGAAAAAGAATTTGACAAAATCCAACACCCTTTTTTGATGAAAACTCTCAGCAAAGTGGGAATAAAGGGATCATTCCTCAACATAATAAAAGCCTTATATGACAAACCTACAGTCAACATCGTATTCAATGAGCAAATACTAAAACCATTTCCCCTGAACAGGAACAATACAGAAATACCCACTTTCACCACTCCTGTATGACATAGTATTGGGAATGCTAGCCATTTGATCAGACAAAAAGAAAAAATAAAAGGTATTCAAATTGGAAAAGAAGTAAAACTGCCATTATTCATAGATGACATAATATTGTAAATAAAAAACTCTAAAGACTCTGAAAAACTCCTAGATTTAATAAATGAACTCATCAATGTAGCAGGATACAAAAATAACACCCAGAAAGAACTCACAGAAAGAGAAACAACAACAACAACAACAGAACAATTCCATTTACCATTGTACCAAAAAAAATTAAGATACCTAGGAATAAACTTAACTAAGGAGGTAAAAGACCTGTATTCAGAAAACAATAGGACTTTGAAAAAAAAAAGAGATAGAGGAAGATATAAACAAATGGAAGAACATACTGTGTTCATGGATTGGTAGAATCAACATCATTAAAATGTCCATACTACCCAAAGTAATCTATAGATTCAATGCAATGCTCATTAAAATACCAATGGCATATTTTACAGACCTATAACAAACTCTCCAAAAATTTATATGAAATAATAACAAAAAACAACAACCAAAAACGAATAGCCACAGCAATCCTGAGAAAGAAGAACAAAGTTGGAGGGATTACAATACCAGATATCAAGCTATATTGCAAAGCCACTGTTCTCAAAATGGCCTGGTGCTGGCACAAGAACACACGTATAGACCAATGGAACAGCACAGAGAACCCAGAAATCAACCCAAGCCAGTATGCTCAATTAATATTTGACAAAGGAGGCAAGAGCACACAATGGAGCCAAGACAGGCTCTTCAATAAATGGTGTTGGAAAAATTGGACAGATACATGCAAAAAAATGAAACTAGACCTCCAACTTACACCATACACAAGAATACACTCAAAATGGATGAAAGACTTAAATGTAAGATGGGAAACCATAAAAATCTTAGAAGAATCCATAGGCAGCAAAATATCCAACACATCTCATAGTAATATGTTTATGGACACATCTCTTAGGACAATAGAAACTAAGGAGAAAATAAACAAATGGGACTATGTCAAAATAAAAAGCTACTGCAGAGCAAAAGAAACCATCAACAAAATAACAAGAAAGCCCACTGCATGGGAAGACATATTTGCCAATGTGACATCTGATAAGGGTTTAATCTCCAAAATGTATAAGGAACTCATACAACTTAAGAAAAGGAAGATGAACAATCCAATGAAAAAAATGGGCAAAGGACCATTTTCAAAAAGACACTTTTTCAAAGAGAACATACAGAAAGCCAAGATACATATGAAAACATGCTCAAAGTCACTAATCATCTGAGAGATACAAATCAAAACAACAATGAAGTATCATCTCCCACCTGTCAGAATGGCTATCATCAACAAATCAACAAACCGTCCTTCACTGCTGGTGGGAAGGCAGACTGGTGCAGCCACTGTGGAAGACAGTATGGAGTTTCCTCAAAAAATTAAAAGTGGAACTCTCATTTGACCCAGTAATCCCAATTCTAGGAATATATCCCAAGAAACCAGAAACACCAATCAGAAAAGATATATGCACCCTTATGTTCATAGCAGCACAATTTACAATAGCTAAGATTTGGAAACAGCCTTAGTGCCCATCAGTAGATGAGTGGATTAAAAAACGATGATAAATCTACACAATGAAATACTATGCTGTTGTAAAAAAGAAAGAACTCCTACCATTTGCAACAGCATGGATGGACATGGAGAGCATTCCACTAAGCGAAATAAGCCAGTCAGAAATAGATGAATATCACATGATCTCACTCATTTGTGGAATATAATGAACAACATAAACTTATGAACAAAAATAGATCCAGAGACATAGAACCTTGACACACAGCCAAACCTCAGAGGGAAGGCCAGGGAAGGTGGGGATGGGGGGTAAGAGATCAACCAAAGGACTTCTATGTATGCATATAAGCATAACCAATGGACACAGATAGTAGGGTGGTGAGGGCATGTGCTGGGAATTGGGGGTGGCCAGGGAGAGGACAATGGGGGAAAAAGGAAACATGTAATACTTCCAACAATAAAGAATTTAAATTAAAAAAGGAAAAAAGGAGAAAAAGTTATATTTATAAGTAATAATACTCTTCATATGCTGGATGAAAGTAAACATGTTAAATATTTCTTTAGCGATCTAAGCTGCATATATTAGCTATATTTTTAAAATATGTTTTTATTGATTTCAGAAAGGAAGGGAGAGGGAGAGAGAGATAGAAACATCAATGATGAGAGAGAATCATTGGTTGGCTGCCTCCTGCATGCCCCCCACTGAGGATGGAGCCCGAAATATGGGCATGTGACCTCACCAGAAATGGAACTATGACCTCCTGGTTCATAAGTTGACGGTCAACCACTGAGCCATGCCAGTTGGGCTCTTGGCTATATTTTTTAATGATGCTTATCCATACTTATAGTAGTATTTAAAAATTCCATGAGTGCCAAGTGTAAATTCATAGGCTATATTTTCATTTTCTGGAATAATAATAATAATATTTGAACTCACATGAAGCAGTAAACTGAATTTCACTTCACGTCATTCACTCATTCATACAGAAAATTTATTGAGTAGCTACTATTTATGATATATCATAGTAGGCGATGGAAAGAAGATGTAATATCTGCTCCTAAAAATTTTCTGACAGTTTGATGTTATAAACAGAAGCAAACATGGGAGAAGTACAGTATATTGGTTAATAGAATGACATCTGAAGACAAATTGCATGGGTTAAAAACCAAGCTTTAATATTTGCTAACTGTGTGACCCTGGACAATATGTTTAACCTCTTTATGCCCATTTTTTTTTCATCTTAAAATCCTAATATATAAAAACCCTGGGTTGTAAATACCAGTAACTACTGAGGCTGACCAACTGGAAGTCAGTCCTGCAGGCTGAACAAAAATAGGTCCAGAGACATAGAACACTGACACACAGCCAAACCTGCTTCCACTGCAGGTGCAGTGCCCCAGCACTGACTGCTGAGGGGGCTGCGAATCAGGGACAGAGGGAGGTCTGAAGAGAGAAGCAGGGACTCATCCCTTGCCTCTGTGGCAGCTTTTGATCAGCACTTGCCTCTCTCTTTTTCTTCCAGTCTGGCCAGCAGCCTCCCCTCCATTTCTCTCCAGGCCTCCACTGGGGCTGCTGATCAGTCCCGCCTTTCTGATCAGGCCCCATTGATAGGCCCAGAGATGCTGACTGGCATAGAAACCAACCAATCAGAATAAAATCTGGGTCAACTGTGAGGAGCCAATGGCTACCTAGGAGGCGGAGCTTTTGACACTGACTGGCATAGAAACTGACCAGTCAGAACCAAATCTGTGTCAATTGTGAGGAGCCAGTGGCTTCCTAGGAGGCGAAGCTTTTGACTTTGACTGGCATAGAAATCGACCAATCAGAACCACATTGGCTGGCAGAAAAGGGCAATTGGGGGTGAGATCAGGCCTGCAGGGGAGGGCAGTTGGGGGTGAGATCAGGCCAGCCGGGGAGGGAAGTTAGGAGCGTCAGGCAGGCAGGCAGGCAGAGGGGTTAGGGGCAATTAGGCAGGCAGACAGAGGCAGTTAGGGGTGATCAGGTAGTCAGGCAGGTGAGCGGTTAGGAGCCAGCGGTCCCAGATTGTGAGAGGGGTGTCCAACCGAAGTGGGATGGGTCCTAAACCGGTAGTTGAATATCCCCCGAGGGGTCCCAGATTGGTAAGGCTGGGCTGAGAGAACCCCCTCTCCATGCACAAATTTCGTTCACTGGGCCACTAGTGTAATAATAATAGTACTAACTCACAGGGTCATTGTGAGGACTAAATTAAAGGAGATATGACAGGTAAATTATTTAGCACAATGTCTAGCTGCTAGACTTTAGCATGTAGTAAATGCCTAATAAATCCTGATTATTATTATAAAATAATAATAATATATTAAATGATACATTGTGATATATTTTATGATATGTTTTATGTTTTATGTGAACCCAGAATAAAGATACCAAATTAAACCTTGATGGTTTAGGGAAGAACTTCCATGGATGACATATCCTATGGTTACAATTTAACAAATTCTTACTGATTGCCTACTAGTGCTAGGTATTGTGCTAGGTTTTAAAGAAATAATCATTCACTGTTTATTGATGAGACAAACAATTATAATGCAGAAAGATACATGCTCTCATTGGGTAAGTAGATGCATTGCTTAAGAGTTTCCTAACAAAGTATGGGAAATACAGCATCCTGTCTTTCACACTGGAAATTAACAATGTATAATATGTTATTCAAGGACTGGAGATGAGAATAAAACAAAACAAAACACAAGAAAATAAAACAATAAGCCAGAATCTCCCAAACTTATTTGTAAATGGACCCTTTTTATTAAGGCATACTAACTATGCTCCTCTGAGCATCACTTTTGCAAGTCTTGTAATAAGAGTAACAGTAGCATTGAGATGAATGGCAAGCCCTCTCCAAAACTCATTTGTAAGGGGGATTAGAAGAGGAAGCAGTTAAGTTTATTAACTTTGCTTTTTCTTAGTCTGACTCCTTTTTCAGACAGTGAGCTATCGCCAGATCATTTAACCATTGCCTCCTTGAGGTTAACAACATCAACACTAGTAAAGCTTGTCAAGTCAACAAATCCACACAACCTTTCCCTGAAATCATTAACATGCAGCCTCACCAGTGCTTTCCAGGCAGAGAATAGCAGCAAAGCAGGGAGAGTGCTCCCTTTTTGGCTGCTAGTTGACAGAGCAATTACTGCATTTCACATAAACGACTAAAAAGAAATAGGGGCAGTGACTAGATTTTTCAGAAATTTTTTCTATCACAATATAAAATTATGAGAAATGCTTTAAAATTCAGAAGCTTATGCATGCAAATTTTTATACATTTCTACTTGTTTGACTTTCGAATTTCAAAATACACAATTGATGGAATATTTTTTTCCTTGAAAATACATGACAAATAGTAGGATGCTAGTTTCAAATTGAGTCCAAGTTTCTAATTTTGGTTCAATATACTAAACATATGCTATTAGGCAAATAAATTAATATAGCTACCTAGATTATGCCTAAATCTTTTGGTGAAATAAAGTCAAACTATCTTTTTTTTTAGGAAATCATGTCAGCCCCTTCTCACATCCCTACCACCAGAGTTAACAACATTCACAATCATAATTCAATTTGTTGAATGTTAGCTCTTTTTCTAATTATCTTGACAATAACATACTTTAATGCTTATGGTTTGAATTTCAAATTATGTCCAAAGAAACCCAAGCTAACCCAAATAAATATAGGATAATAGTAATTGATTAAAAGAAAGACACACACCACCCCACTTACCAAATGATAAACATAATATCACCTTTGTATAAATGTTTTAGACCTTCTCCATTTGTTTACTTCTATATTAACATATTTCATTATCTTTTAAATAGGTTCCAGAGAAGGAGGAAGGCAGAGAGAGAGAGAGAAAAAAAAAACACTGATGTGAGAGAGATACATTGATCTGCCTCCCAAATGCATTCTGATCAGGGATCTAACCGAAATCCAGTTATTTTTCCCGATTGGGAATGGAACCAGCGACCTTCCAGTGCACTGGATGATGCTTCAACCAACTAAGCCACACCAGCCAGGGCATATTTCATATTTTTAAATGAGATCTGTCATTCATGGAGTCCATCAACACTTTACCACAAAGTATCACCATGTAGACAATTATCATCATTATTACTTTTTGTTAATCCTCTGCTGAGGATATTTTTTCTATTGATTTTTTAGAGAGAGTGGAAGAGGGGAAGGGAAGGAGGAGAGAGAGAAACATCGATGTGAGAGAGATGCATCAACTGGTTTCTTCCTGAACACACTCCACTGGGCCAGGGATGGACCTGCAACCCAGGTACTGTGCTCTTGACCCCTAATCCAACCTGGGACCCTTCAGTGTTTCCAGCCAACACACTAACTACTGAGCCACATTGACCAGGGCTGTAGAAAGTCAACCTATTTTTTAAGATTTAGCCTAGCCAGCATGGCTCAGTGGTTGAGCATAGACCTATGAACTAGGTCACAGTGTGATTCCCAATGATGGTACATACCCAGGTTGTGGGCTCTATTCCTAGTGGGGGACATGTAGGAGGCATCCCATCAATGATTCTCTCTCATCAGTAATGTTTCTATCTCTATCTCTCTCTGTTTGTCCTTCTCCCTTCTGCTGAAATCAATAAAAAATATATTAAACAAAACAAATAACAACCAAAAATATTTAAATAAAATAGAGTTCCTTATATATTACTTATCATATATATGGTTTGCATTTTTTCTCCTATTTTGTAGGTCATCTTATACAAATATACATACAACTCATTGGCCTGTTTTCATGCTATGATTGAAGAGCTGAGTCCAGAGACTGTATAGCCCACAGAGCCTAAAACATTTACAATGTGGCCTTTACAGAAAAAGTTTGCCAACTCTGCCTTAGTCTGTTAGTCTTAATTATCAACTGGTTTCAGTAGGCTTTTGACAGAACTTGGGAATCAGTAGCTTTACTCTTGAATTTTTAAAGAGCATTTGAGCAGGATCCATATGCTATGAAAATCTAAGAATCAGACTTATATTCACATCCTGTAGGAGGGCTCTCCCTCTGCTGGGTCACAGACATAACAGGAAGTGGGCAAAATTTCCTGAGAAGAAGAGTTGTGATTGCCACCATCCTTGTACCTTGCACTTGGCCAAGACTCGGAGGTTTCTGACAATAACTGACGGTATTAACACTTGCCTACCTTAATAGTTAAAAATTCCTATGTGATCATTTTAGCAACTTTATTGAGATATAATTCATTCATGTACTTAAAGTATAAAGTTCAATTATTTTTAGTGTATTCAGGTATGAAGTTTAGAATATCTTCATCGCTTCAAAAATAAACCTCCTAACTTTAAGGATCACTCTCTAACCTTTGTACCTCCTCCAGACCTAAGCCACCACTAATATACCTTCCATCTCTAGAGATTTAAAGGTTCTGAAAATTTCATATGATTAAAATAATATAGTATGTGGTTTTCTTGTGCATAGTTTCTTCCATTCATCATAATGTTTTTAAGATTCATCCATATTATAGCATGTAGCAGTAAGTTTATTCTTTTGGTGGCTGAATAATATTTTATTCAGGCACACCTCATTTTCTCGTGCTTAGCTTTACTGTTCTTTAGTACAGATACTGACTTTTTCACAAATTGATGATTGTGGCAACCTTGTGTCGAACAAGTTTAACAGCATGATTTTTCCAAGAAAACTTTCTCACTTTGTGTCCCTGTGTCACACTCTGGTAATTCCCACAATATTTCAATTTATTATTATTACTAGAGGCCTGGTGCACTCAGGGGGAGAGTCCCTTAGCCCGGATTGCGAGAGGGTGCAGGCCAGGCCGAGAGACCCCACTGGAGCATGATTGGGGCCAGGGAGAGATGTGAAAGGTTGGCTAGCCAGGGATGGACCACGGGAGGGCTCCAGGGCATGTTGGGCCCTTCTCGCTCAGTCCTGATCGGCCAGACCCCAGCAGCAAGCTAACCTACTGGTCGGAGCATCTGTCCCCTGGTGGTCAGTGAACGTTTATGCTGCACAAATCTTTTTCTGGAAATGCTTCTCACAGTCTGGGACCCCTAGGGAGATAACGGCCTGCTGGCTTAGGCCTGCTCCCGGGTGGCAGAGGGGAGGCCCACCCAATCCCTAGGTGCAGCCCCTTGTCGGGCTCAGAGCAGGGCCAATTGGGGAGTTGAGGTGCTGCCCCCTGTCATACACAAAGCAGGGCGATCGGGAGGTTGTGATTCCACCTTCAGTCATGCTCAGGGTAGGGCCAATTGGGGGTTGGGGCACCATCTCCTGTCACACTCAAGGCAGGGTCAATGGGGAGGTTGCAGCGCCACCCCTTGTCATGCACAGAGCAGGGACCATCAGGGGGTTGGGGCGCTGCCCTCTATCACCCACAGAGCAGGGCCAATCAGGGGTTTGGGGTGCCGCCACTCTCACACTCGGGGCAGGGCCGATGGGGAGGTTATGGCTCTACCCCTTCACACACAGAGCAGGGCCCGTGGGGGGGGCGGGTTGGGGCGCTGCACCCTGTCACACACAGAGCCACAGGGAGATCAGGGGGTTTGGGCACTGGCCCCTGTCACGTTGATCCCGGTGCCAGGAGGCCTCGCGGCTCCGCTGATCCCGGTTCTGGGAGGCATATTACCCTTTTACTATATAGGGTAGAGGCCTGGTGCATGGGTGGATGCCGGCTGGTTTGCCCTGAAGGGTGTCCTGGATCAGGTTGGGGGTCCCCACTGGGGTGCATGGCCAGCCTGGGTGAGGGGATGATGGCTGTTTGCAGCTGGTCACACACCCTTCAGGGAGGGGGTCCCCACTGGGGTGCCTGGCCAGTCTGGGTTAGGAGTTGAGGGCTCTTTTCAGGCTGGGGGTGACTGAAGCTCCCAACCGCTCCTTTTTTTCTTTTCTTTTTTTTATTCTGGGCCAGCTTTAGCTTTGAGGCTTGGCTCCAGCTCTTAGGCCTCCGCTGCTGAAAGTAGGTTTCTGGCCTTTGCTTACAATGTTGCGATCCTGCTGGCTGAAGCCCGGCAGGTTTCTGGGGTTTTTTTTAGCTTCTATGTTTGTTACATAGTTGCTTGCAGCTCAGAGGCCTGCAGCGGCAGGCGGGGAACGTTGGAGTCCTCCGTCACTGAAGTAAGCATGCCTCATGTTAGTTTTAAGCTGCCTGGCTGCCGGACGCCATCTTGCCTGGCAGTTAATTTGCATATCTCCCTGATTAGCCAATGGGAAGGGTAGCGGTCGTACACCAATTACCATGTTTCTCTTTTATTAGATAGGATTATTATGTTTTTTTTATTAAAATAATAATATATTTATTGTTATATTTAATATGTAGTCATTCATAAATTTTAAATGCATAATTTAATCAGGTTTTAGCAAATGCATACACTTAAGTAACTATCATCCAATGATCAAGATATAGGTCATTTCTCTTACCCTTCGCTTCCTTTGGATTTCATTCTAGTAAACCCCCAGGACCTAAGCAATACTGTCAGAACAATGGATTTTCTTAACTGCATCATACTATATATTTTTTGAGTGTATCTAACTTATTTTTCTCAGCATAATATTTTGAGATTTATCCATATTGTTGCTGCATCTGTAGTTTTTTTTCTGTATATGTGTGAAGTAGTATCCTATTGTGTGATGATAAAGCCCTTGTTTAATAATTCTCCTATTATAGACATTAGGCTTGGTCCCAGTCTTTCTGTATTACAAATAAAGCTGATATGAACGTTTATGCTGCACAAATCTTTTTCTGGAAATGCTTTTATTTCTAATTTATAGACCATAGTGTGTTCGACGCAATAAGGATTATTATGTTTTTTATGGTGATCTGTGATCAGTAATATTTGATGTTATTATTAAAACTAGTAGCCCATTGAGCGATATCGTGAGCAGTAGGCTGCCCACTGCTTCCGCGGGAGCTGGCGGGAACCACAGCATGCTGCCGGGAGCAGCGGTGCTTCGATGGAAGCCGTGTGGCTTCTGTAGGAGGTGGAGGCGAGCCGCTGGTGCTCACGGGAGCTGGGAGGGAGCCACTCTGATTCTGCGGGAGGCGGGAGAGAGCCGCACTGCTTCCGCAGGAGGCTGGCCCGCCATCTCCTCTCTGGGTCTGTGCTCAGCTGCGGAGGCTGCAGGCTGGCCCCCCGTCCTTGTCCGTGTCTGCTTTGGCTTCAGGGGGCCAGCCTGAGCTGGGGCACAGCAGCTCGCTGGCCCCCCTATCTCTATTTCCGCCTCCACTCCAGGCCTCACCTACATGCGCAACCTCCTCCTGTCTGGTCCTGACCCCTTACAGTGTCCTGGCATAATTTGCATTATATATATATATATATATATATATATATATATATATATATATATATATATAATTTCATATATAATTTATAAATGGTGTGTATGCTCTGACTGCTTTACTGGCCAGCTGTTCTCCCAGTTCTTTCCCTCTCCTTGGACCTCCCTATTTTCTGAGACACAAAAATATTGAAATTAGACCAATTAATAACCCTGCAATGACCTTTAATTGTTCAACTAGGAAGAAGAGTCACATATCTCACTTGAAATCAAAAGCCAGAAATAATAAAACTTAGTGAGGAAGGCAAGTCAAAATTCAAGATTGGACAAAAGCCAGGACTCTTGCACCAAAAGGTAAGTCAAGTTTTGAACACAAAAGAAAAGTTCTTGAAAGAAATTAAAAGTGTTACTTCAGTGAACACATGAAAAATAAAAAACACAAAGCAGCCTTATCGCTGATATGGAAAAAGTTTTAATGGTCAGAATCAGGGGTCCTTAAACTACGGCCCGCAGGCCACATGCGGCCCACCGAAAACATTTGTTTTTTTACTTCAAAATAAGATATGTGCAGTGTGCATAGGAATTTGTTCCTAGTTTTTTTTAAAACTATAGTCCGACCCTCCAACGGTCTGAGGAACAGTGAACTGGCCCCCTGTTTAAAAAGTTTGAGGACCCCTGATCTGGGTAGAAGATTAACCCAGCCACAACATTCCCTTAAACCAAAGCCTAATTCAGAGCAGGTTCCTAACTCTCTTCAATTCTATTAAGGCTGAGAGAGATGAAGAAACTGAAGAAGGTGAAGAAGAAAAGTTTGAAGTTAGCAGAGGTTGGTTTATGAGGTTTAAGGAAAGAAGCTATTTCCATAACATAAAAGTGCAAGGTGGTGATGCAAGTGCTAATGTAGAAGCTGCAGTAGTTATCTAGAAAATCTAGTCAAGATAATTAATAAAGGTGGCTACACTAAACAGGTTTTTGCAGACAAAATTGTCTTATAGTGGAAAAGATGATATCTAGGACTTTCATTGCTAGAGAGGAGAAATCAATGCCTGGTTTCAAAGAACAGGCTGACTCTCTTGTTAGAAGCTAATGCAGCTGGTGACTTTAAGTTGAGGTCAATGCTCATTTAACCTCTTGAGGTCCTTAAGAATATGTTAAAGTTACTCTTCCTGTGCTCTATAAACGAAACAACAAAGCCTGTATGACAGCACATCTGTTTGTAACATGGTTTATTGAATAGTTTAAGCCCACTGTTGAAAACTATTGCTCAAGGAAAAAAAAATTATTTCCAAATCATACTGCTCATTGACAATGCCCCTGATCACCCAAGAGCTCTGATGGGAATGTACAATAAGAATGATGTTTTCATGCTTGCTAACACAACATGCATTCTGCAGCTTATGGCTCAAAGAGTAATTTTGAGTAATACATATCCTAAGACTAGAGATGCTATAGATAGCAATTCTTCTGATGGATCTGGCCAAAAAAAAAAAAAACAAACAAAAAAACCCCCACAAACAAACAAACAAACAAACACTTTTTGAAAAGGATTCACCATTCTATGTTTTTAAGAATATTCATGATTCATGGAAAGTGATAAAAATATCAACATTAATATGAATTTGGGAGAAGTTGATTCCAACCCTCAAGGATGATTTTGAGGTAGTTAAGATTTCAGTGGAGGATGTAGTGGAAATAGCAAGAGAAACAGAAATAGAAGTGGAGCCTAAACATTAGATTGAACTGCTTCAATCTCATTATAAAACTTTAAAGGATTAGGAGTTGCTTCATATGGATGAGCAAAGAAAGTGGTTCCTTGAGATGTTATCTACTTCTTGTGACGATGCTCAGAAGATTTTTGAAGTGACAATAAAGAATTTAAAATAGTACATAAACTTATTTGATAAAGCATTGGTGGGGTTTGAGAGCCTTGACTCCAATTTTGAAAGAAGTTCTACTTTGGGCAAAATGTTATCAAAAACATTGCATGCTATAGAGAAAACATTTAGGAAAGGAAGAAACAATCAATGTGGAATACGTTTTTGCATCTATGAATTTTATTTTGTTTTTATTATTTTTTAATTAAATTTATTGGGGTGACATTGGTTAATAGGATTACATACGTTTCAAGTATACATTTCTAGATACATGATCTGTATATTGCATCGTGTTCCCACCACCCAAAGTCAAATCATGTTCCATCACCATATATTTGCTTTCTTATTTTAAAAAATTGCCACAGCCACCCCAATTTTCAGCAACCACCATCCTTATCAGTCATCAACATCAAGGCAAGACCCACCACTAGCAAAAACAGTGCAACTTGCTGAAGCTTCAGATAATGGTTAGCATTTCTAGCAAAAAAAGCGTTTTTAAATTAAGGTATATACAATTTTATGGACACAATGCTATTGCACACAATAGATTACAGTACAGTGTAAACTTAACTTTTATATGCACTGCGAATCCAAAAAAAAAAATTGTTTGACTCCCTTCATTGTGATATTTGTGGTGGTCTGGAATGGAACCCACATTATCTCCGAAGTATACCTGTACTACATTTTGCTTATCTATTAAGGAGTTGATGGATATTGGAATTATTTCCACTTTTTAGGTATTATGAATAATGTTTTTATGAACATCGGTGTGCAAGGTTTTGTATGGACATATGTTTTTACTTCTTTGGGGCAAATACTTAAGAGTGGATTGCTGCGTCATATGATCATTCTATAATTAATTATTTGAGAATCTGCCAGACTGTTTTCTGTGTGTGCGCACGTGTGTGTTTTAGCATAAACATTTTTATTTATTTTTATCTTTAGTGTTGAAAGTATTACATATGTCCCTTTTTCTCCCCATTGACCCCCTTTAGACCTCCTCTAACCCCTGCCCCAGGCCTTCACCACCCTATCCTCTGTGTCCATGGGTTATGAATATATGCATACAAGTTCTTTGGTTGATCTCTTCCCACCCACCCATTCACCCACACCTTCCCTCTGAAATTCAACATAACAGACTATTTTTTAAAGCAGATGCCCTCTTTTACATTTCTCACAGCAGTGTATAAAAGTTCTGATTTTTCTGCCTCCTCTTCAACACTTCTTTCTTTCTAATTTTTTTTAATTATTCTAGCCATCCTAGTAGCTGTGAAATGATATATCATTGTGGTTTTGATTTGCATTTTATGAAGACCAAAATGTCAAACATTCTTTCATTTGTGTATTTCTCTTTTACTTATCTTTTTCAAATAGTTTACCTCTTATTCCAGTGTTTTATTTTTATACCATCACCTTGGGTGTTATGATTTTATTTTAATTTTTTAATTTTTTTTATTAGTTAAGGTATTACAAATGTGTCCTCATCCCCCCCATTAACCCCCAACCTCACCCCCACCCACGCACACTCATGCTCCCATCACCCTGTTGTCCATGTCCATTGGTTTGGCTTATATGTGTGTATACAAGTCCTTTGGTTGATCTCTTCCCCTTACCCGCTCCCTCCCCTACTTTCCTTCTGGGGATTGATAGCCTGATCACTGTTTCTCAGTCTTTGGATCTGTCCCTTTTCATCAGTCTATGTTGTTCTCTATAATCCACAAATGAGTGAGATCATGTGGTATTTATCTTTCTCTGACTGGCTTATTTCACTTAGCATAATGCTCTCCAGTTCCATCCATGCTGTTGCAAAAGGCAAGAGTTCCTTTTTTTTTTTTTTTTACCGCAGCATAGTATTCCATTGTGTATATGTACCACAGTTTTCTAATCCACTCATCTGCTGATGGGCACTTAGGCTGTTTCCAAATCTTAGCTATGGTGAATTGTGCTGCTATGAACATAGGGGTGCATATATCCTTTCTGACTGGTGTTTCTGGTTTCTTGGGATATATTCCTAGTAGTGGGATCACTGGATCAAATGGGAGTTCATTTTTAGTTTTTTGAGGAAGCTCCATACTGTTCTCCACAGTGGCTGTACCAGTCTGCATTCCCACCAGCAGTGCAGAAGGGTTCCTTTTTCTCTACATTCTCTCCAACACTTGTTGCTTGGTGATTTGTTGATGATAGCCATTCTGACAGGTGTGAGATGATAATGCATTGTCGTTTTGATTTGCATCTCTTGTATAATTAGTGACTTTGAGCATGTTTTCATATGTCTTTTGGCCTTCTGTATGTCCTCTTTCAAGAAGTGTCTATCTAGGTCCATTGCTCATTTTTTTATTGGATAGTTTATCTTCCTTTTGTTAAATTTCATAAGATCCCTGTAAATGTTGGAGATTAAACCCTGGTCGCTGGTATCATTGGAAAATATGTTTTCCCATGTAGTGGGTTTTCTTGTTGTTTTGTTGATGGTTTCCTTTGCTGTGCAAAAGCTTTTTATTTTGATGTAGTCTCATTTGTTTATTTTCTCTTTATTTCCATTGCCCTAGGAGCAGTGTCAGAGAAGAAATTCCTTCGGCATATGTTTGCGATTTCGCTGCCTGTGGATTCCTCTAGTATTTTTATGGTTTTCCGTCTTACATTTAAGTCTTTTATCCATTTTGAGTTTATTTTTGTGTATGGTGTAAGTTGGTGGTCTAGTTTCATCTTTTTGCATGTGTCTGTCCAATTTTCCCAACACCATTTATTGAAGAGACTGTCTTGACTCCATTGTATGCTCTTGCCTCCTTTGTCAAATATTAATTGGGCATAGTCCTTTGGGTTGATTTCTGGGGTCTCTATTCGTTTCCATTGATCTATATGTCTGTTCTTGTGCCAGTACCAAGTTGTTTTAAGAACAGTGGCTTTGTAATACAGTTTGATATCTGGTATTGAGATCCCACGTACTTTGTTCTTCTTTCTCAGGATTGCTGCAGCTATTCGAGGTCTTCTTTTATTCCAGATGAATTTTTGGAACATTAGTTCTAGATCTGTGAAATATGCCATTGGTAATTTAATGGGGATTGCATTGAATCTATAGATTGCTTTGGGTAGTATGGACATTTTGATGATGTTGATTCTAACAATCCATGAACATGGTATGTTCTTCCATCTGTTTATTTCTTCCTCTATCTCTTTTTACAGTGTCCTGTAGTTTTTCACATATAAGTCTTTTACCTCCTTAGTTAAGTTTTTTCCTAGGTATCTTAATTTTTTTGGTGTGATGGTAAATGGGATTGCTTTTGTAGTTTCACTTTCTGTAAGTTCACTATTGGTGTAAAGAAATGCCATGGATTTCTTGGCATTAATTTTATATCCTGCTGCATTGCCAAATTCATTTATTAAGTCTAATAATTTTTGATGGAGTCTTTAGGGTTCTCTATGTACAGTATCATGTCATCTGCAAATAAGGAAAGTTTTACTTCTTCTTTTCCAATCTGGATGCCTTTTATTTCTTCGTCTTCTCTGATCGCAATGGCTAGTACTTCCAGTACTATGTTGAACAGGAGCGGTGAGAGGGGGCATCCCTGTCTTGTTCCTGCTTTTAGGGGGGAATGGTTTTAGTTTTTGCCCATTGAGTATGATGTTGGCTGTGGGTTTGTCATATATGGCTTTTATTATGTTGAGGTATGATCCCTCAATTCCTATCTTGCTGAGAGTTTTTATAAAGAAAGGGTGTTGGATTTTGTCAAATGCTTTTTCCGCATCAATTGCTATGACTATGTGTTTTTTTCCTCTCAATTTGTTTATGTGATGTATCACGTTTATTGATTTGCGGATATTGTACCATCCTTGCATCCCTGGGATAAATCTTACTTGGTCGTGGTGTATGATCTTTTTGATGTACTGCTGGATCTGATTTGCTAGGATTTTGTTGAAGATTTTGGCATCTATGTTCATGAGGGATATTGGCCTATAATTCTCTTTCATTGTGTTGTCTTTATCTGGTTTTGGTATTAGGGTGATGCTGGCTTCATAGAATGAGCCTGGAAGTGTTTCTTCCTCTTGAATCTTTTGACATAGTCTGAGGAGGATAGGTTTTAGGTCTTCCTTGAATGTTTGGTAAAACTCCCCTGTGAAGCCGTCTGGCCCCCAGGTTTTGTTTGCTGGAAGCTTTTTGATTACTGCTTTGATTTCCTCCATAGTTATTGGCCTATTGATATTTTTAGATTCTTCCTGATTAAGTTTTGGAAGGTTGTATTTTTCTAGGAATATGTCCATTTCCTCCAGGTTGTCTAGTGTGTTGGAGTAGAGTTGTTCATAGCATTTTCTAACAATCCTTTGTATTTCTGTGGGGTCTGTTGTTATTTCTCTTCTTTCATTTCTGATTTTGTTTATTTGGATCCTCCCTCTTTGTTTCTTGGTCAGCCTGGCTAGAGGTTTATCAATCTTGTTCATCCTTTCAACAAACCAGCTCTTGGTTTTGTTGATCTTTTGTATTGTTTCTTTGGTCTTTATGTCGTTTATCTCCGCTCTGATCTTTGTTCTTTCCTTCCTTCTCCTTACACTGGGCTTTTCTTGTTGCTCTCTTTCTAACTCTTTTGAGTCGTAGAGTTAGGTAATTTATTATCATTGTTTCTAGTTTCTTGCAGTAGGCTTGTAGAGCTATGAACTTCCCTCTCAAGACTGCTCTCACTGTGTCCCGTAGGTTTTGGATTGTTGTGTTTTCATTGTCCATTGTTGCCATGAAGTTTTTTATTTCTTATTTGATCTCTCTGGTAACCCAGTCAATGTTTAGTAGCATGCTATTTAGTCTCCATGTGTTTGATTTTTTTGGATTGTTTTTGTTGTAATTGATTTCCAGTTTTATATCTTTGTGATCTGAGAAGATACTTGAAATGAGTTCCATTGTCTTGAATTTGAAGAGACTTTGTCTGTGACTCAATATATGGTCTATCTTTGAAGATGACCCATGTGCACTTGAGAAGAATGTATATTCTTTGGCTTTGGGGTGAAATGTTCTGAAGATGTCAATTAATTCCATCTGATCTAGTGAGTCATTTAGGATTGATGTTTCTTTGCTGATTTTTTGTTCAGAAGGTTTTTCCAGTGGTGATAACGGGGTGTTAAAGTCCCCTACTATGATTGAATTGCTGTCAATCTCTCCCTTGACCTTCTCCAGAAGATTTCTTACGTATTTGGGTGCTTCTATATTGGGTGCATATACATTTACTAGAGTTATTTCTCCTTGTTGGATTGCTCCCTTTAGTATTATGAAGTGGCCTTCTTTATCTCTTTTTATGTCCTTCACTTTGAGATCTAATTTGTCAGATATAAGTATTGTTACCCAGGCTTTTTTTCACTTCTATTCTCCTGAAAAACCTTTTTCCATCTCTTCACCATCAGTCTGTGTGTGTCTTTTTTGTTGAGGTGGGTTTCCTGTAGACAGCAGATATATGGGTCATGTTTTCTTATCCACTCAGTTACCCTATGTCTTTTGATTGGGCATTTGATCCATTTACATTTAAAGTTATTATTGATAGAAACTTGTTAGTCGCCATTTTTGTTCTTTACAGTTGTGTCCCTTCTTTGTTTCCTAATTTTTCGTTTTACAGCAGACCCTTTAGCATTTCTTGCATTGCTGGTTTGGTGGTAATAAACTCCTGTAGACCATTTATTTTTGTCTGTGAAGCTCCTGATTTGACCCTCAATTTTGATTGATAGCCTTGCTGGGTGCAGTATTCTTGTATTCAGACCCTTCCTTTGCATGACTTTGTATATTTCATTCCATTCCCTTCTTGCTTAATGTGTTTCTGTTGAGAAATCATTCACTAGTCTGATGGGGGAGCCTTTGTAGGTAACTTTTTGTCTCTCTCTGGCTGCTTTTAAGATGCTTGCTTTGTCGTTGGTGTTTGCCAATTTAATTATAATGTGCCTTGGCATCGGTCTTTTGAGGTTCATTTTGTTTGGGACTCTGTGAGCTTCTTGGATTTCTGTGTGTTTTTTCTTCCCTATATCAGGGAAATTTTCTGTTATTTTTTTTTTCAAACAGATTTTCTATTCCTTGCTCAGTTTCCTCTCCTTCTGGCACCCCTATTATTCGGATGTTGTTTCATTTCGTGTTGTCCCAGAGTTCTCTTAGAATCTCTTCCTGCTTTTTAATTTTTTTTCTAGAAGCTGTTCTGCTTGGGTATTTTTTTACTACCTTGTCTTCTAGCTCGCTGATGCAATCCTCTGTTTCTTCTAGTCTACTGTTGATGCTTTCTATTGAGTTCTTTATAGCAGTGATGTCATTTTTCATTTCTTCTTTGTTTTTCTTCATTTCCTCTTGGTTCTTACACATATTGTTGAATTTGTCTTCCATTCTTTTCATCCACTTTATGGCCATTTCTCTGAATTCTTTCTCTGACAGTTTGCTTACCTCCATTTCCTTTAATTTTTTTTCTGATGTTGCCTTTTTTTATTTCATATGTGGATTGTTTCTTTGTTTCACCATGATCTCTCTTCTCCAGGTGTTTGGTTACGTAGTTCTCTCTCTGCTGGGTTGATTTTAAGGCACAAAATACAACACAACAAGGCACAACATACAAGGCATTGAACACAAATGTATTCATGATATTAATAAGCCCAAATAAAGGTGACCACCATAGTGAAGAGAATTAGGGGATAAAGAAGAACAAATAGAAAAAGAGAAAAGAGAAAAAGACAAAAATGGAGTGCAGAAATGAGATTGGGGAAAGGGAGAGAGGAAAAAAAGTGAGAGAATGAAATAGAAGTGGGGAAGAGACTGTTTATATGGGGGAGAAAACTCTAGTAGAACTGCTACTAATCCCAATGAATTCCAGCAAGAGATCCCTGGAGAAGAATACAGACTACAAACAACCACTAATAGCAGGCGAGACAAGGGAAAACAGAAGCACAAAAATAATCAGAAAAAGAAAAAAAAAATCAAAACAGAAAAATGAAAATAAAAAACAAAACAATCTCACAAACAAGCATAGAAAAAACCAATATACTCAAAATCAAGCAAACACTACCAAAACGACAGAGAGAGAGAGAGAGAGAGAGAGAGAGAGAGAGAAATTGGATAGTGAAGAAAGATAAGAGAGAGAGGTGTATATGGATTTAGAGCAAGGGATTGGAAATTAGATATATAAGTAGGGTGAAATTTAGACAGGGGGTAAAAAGAAGGAATAGGGAAAATCTAAAGCAGGAATAGGGTAAGAGAAACAGGACAGCAAAAGGGGAAAAGTGAGGAAGAGAGTTTTTGCTTAAAGGTAAAGTTGAGATAGAGAAAAATGATGCTAAAGGGACGATGAAAATAGAGTGTAGAACACTAATCCCAAAATAAAATAAAAATAAAATTACACTTTAAAAAATGGTAAAATGATAGTAATAATACTGGTTAAAAATAAAAATGTAGTAATTAAAAAGGTAAAATCAGGTGATGAAAAAAAATAAAAAAAAAATAATAAAATAGGTTCTTAATTAAAAGGTGAAAAGAGAATAAAAAAAATAAATAAAAATGTGCATTAGTGAAGGTGCTTCAGATCTTCTACTCTTCTTTTTGGCACGCCTTAGTCCTGCCACGTATTCAGGAGAGTTTTGAAATTTCCCTGAGATACACTGTTCCTCCGTGTTGTAAACCACAGTACTGATTTTAATGCAGGCTGTATTTGTTTCCCAGACTGCCTTTATTTGTGTTCACAGGAGAGTCAGTTCGTGGCTCTGCCTCTGGGTGGCAGTGTGTCTAGATTGACCTCCGAGGCTATAAGTCCTCTCTATCCTGTAGTTAAGGCTTATTTTTCTCTATTGGACTTGAAACTGGTTTGGGAAAGTCCACTGCCCAGAGCTGGTTCTTTAATCGTTACTCCCCGCTCTGTTTCCCAGGTTCCCCTAAAACAACTTTCCCCTGCAGTCTCTGTGAGTGACCCCAACTGGACAATCCCATGCACTGGGTTTAATAATCAAATGCAAAGATTTAAGGGAAAGTGTAAAAACAAGAGCCTGAGAAATTGTGTGAATTCACAAGCCTCCAGCTTCCAGGTCTGTGCGCAGTCTCCACTGGCCCTCTTGCCCCTGGCACCAGGTAGCCAGCAGACTGGCAAAATCCGAGGCTGCTTTTTTTGCATCCAGTCCAGCTATGGGCTTATTTTTAGTGTTCCCTTCTGCCAGCAGCCCTGCGGGAGCCCTTCCACACTCGCAGATCACTCCAGCCCCAACGGCCACAGACTTTGTGGGGCTCAGATTTCCCCACGCATGCGTTCCTCTCTCCAACCTGAATTACAAACGGCACCTTTAGGGGAAGTCTAACCTTTCTTTGAGAAGAAGCAGTGCTTGTCTGAGTTCAAGTAGTAGCGCTGCCTGAGATCTGTTGTTTCCGGGTTAGTAGCCGATCTCTGGATGCCGGTACCAGCCACTCAAGATGGCATGGTCTCCACGACTGAGCCGGCGCTCTGGGAGAGATTTCATCCGCAGTCTCCAACAGTCCCCTTTTTCCGGGAGTTCTCTGTCTTTCCCAGCTGCAAACTGTCTCTCAGCTGAATATCCTCTGCTTATTGGGCTGTATGTTACCCGTTTCAGCTGCTCACTCTTATCTGCTCTGGGACAAGGCACAGGACACATCCATCTATATGTCCACCATTTTCTTTCTCCTATTCCAGTGTTTTAAAGTGAAATATTAGGTTCTTGAATTTGAATCTTTCTTCTTTCTTAATATTCACAATTATAGCTATAAATTCCTCTCCAAGTATTATGTTAGCTGCATCCCATAATATTTTTAGATTGTGTCTTTATTGTCACTTATGTCAAAGTATGTTCTGATTTTCCTTTTCATGTCTTCTTTGATCCATTTTTATATACGAGTGTGTTGATTAATTGCTATATTTGTGAATTTCAGAAACATTTCCCTGCTATAGATTTCTATTTCTATCCCATGTGGTCAGAGAACATACTTTGTCTTACTTATGATCTTTTAATTTCATTGAGTTTTGTATTATGGCTTAGCATATGCTTTACCTTAGAGAATGTTCTGTGTAAACTTAAGAAGAATATATATTCTGTTGTGGTTGGGTAGAGTATTTTGTACATGTCTGGTTAGGTCTAGTTGGTTTATAGTATTGTTAAAGTCTCTTGTTCTATTCATTATTGAAAGTAGAATATTAAAGTTTACAACTATTATATTTGAATTGATTATCCCCTCGTTTCTGTCAGGTTTTGTTTCTTGTATTATGGTGCTCTGATATTACATGCATTTATATTTTATAATTGTTATATCTGCCTGATGGTTTGACTTGCATGATATATCTTTTATGTACTTTTACCTTCAATCTGTTTGTATCGTTAAATCAAAAGTCTGAGATATAGTTCAATCATGTTTCTTAGCCCATTCTAACAATCTCTACCTTTTTATTGGATCTTTTAATTTGTTAACATTTATTGTTATTATTGATATAGTTGAATTTATGTTTACTATTTTACTTTTTTGTTATATATATCATATATTTTATTCCTTTATTCCTCTCTTATTTGTTTATTTCATATTAAATGAATATTTTCTAATGTATCATTTTATTTTCTTTAATAATTTTTTATTGTATTTATTTTTTAGTGGGTGGTCTAGAGTATATATATATATATATATATATATATATATATATATATATCTTAACTTATTTGATTCAGCTTTCAAGTTATACTACCTCAATTCTAGTGATATATACTAAGTTACATTCATATAGCTCTATTTCTTTTCCCCTGCATTATTATTATATATACTAGAGGCCCAGTGCACAAAAATTTGTGCACTTGGGGGGGGGTCCCCTCAGCCCGGCCTGTGCCCATTCACAGCCCAGGACCCCTTGGGGGATGTCCACCTGTCAAGTTAGGTCCACTCTCTGGGGGATCATACCTAAGCTTGCAGTCAAGGATCCTTATGGCAGCCAGGGAGCCCTTGGGGGATGTCTGACTAAAAGCTTAGGCCCCCAAGGGATAGGGTCTAAACCAGGGGTGGGCAAACTTTTTGACTCGAGGGCCACAATGGGTTCTTAAACTGGACTGGAGGGCTGGAACAAAAGCATGGATGGAGTGTTTGTGTGAACTAATATAAATTCAAAGGAAACATCCTATCTAATAAAAGAGAAATATGGTAATTGGCGTACGACCGCTACCCTTCCCATTGGCTAATCAGGGAGATGTGCAAATTAAATGCCAGCCAAGATGGTGGCTGGCAGCCAGGCAGTTGATGCAAACAGGGAGCCTTGCTTGCTTCAGTGACGGAGGACTCCAACATTCCCCGCCTGACTTGCCGGCCTCTCAGCTGCAACTCTAAGCAACTATGTTGCAAATATAGAAGCTAAAAGAACCCCAGAAACCTGCTTTACTCAGCCGGCTTCAGCCAGCTGGACCACAACATTGTATCAAATATAGACGGTAAACAAAGGCCAGAAACCTGTTTTCAGCAGCCGAGGCCTCAGAGCTAAAGCTGGCCCAGAATAAAAAAAAAAAAAAAGAAAAGAAAGAAAGGAGCAGTTGGGAGCTTCAGTCACCTGTAAGCCTGAAAACGGCCCTCAGCCCCTCAGCCAGACTGGCCAGGCACCCCAGTGGGGACTCCCACCCTGATCCAGGACACACTTCAGGGTAAACCAGCCAGCCCCCACCCATGCACAAGGCCTCTATTCTATATAGTAAAAGGGTAATATGCCTCCCGGCACTGGGATCAGCGGAGCTGCGAGGCCTACCAGCACCGGGATCAGCGTGACAGGGGACAGCACCCAAACCCCCTGATCGCCCTGCGGCTCTGTGTGTGACAGAGTGCAGTGCCCCAACCACCAGATCTGCCCTGCTCTGTGCATGACAGGGGGCAGCGCCCCAACTCCCCAATTGGCCCTGCTCTGAGCCTGACCAGGGGCTACACCTAGGGATTGGGCCTGCCCTCTGCCACCTGGGAGCAGGCCTAAGCCAGCAGGTCGTTATCTCCCAAGGGGTCCCAGACTGTGAGAGGGCACAGGCCGGGCTGAGGGACCCCCTCTCCCCACCGAGTGCACAAATTTTTGTGCACCAGGCCTCTAGTCATTACATAAAAGGGTAAGGTCTTTTTTTTTTTTTAGTTTTATTCATTTCAAACGGGCCGGATTGGGCCTGCGGGCCGTAGTTTGCCCACGGCTCGTCTAAACTGTTAGTTGGACATTCTTAGTGCTGCCACTGAGGTGGGAGAGGCTCCTGCCACAACCTCTGCACTGGCTAGCCATGAGCCAGCTTCTGGCTGAGTGGCACCCCACATATGGAAGTGCACTGACCACTAGGGGGCAGCTCCTGCATTGAGCATCTGCCCCCTGGTGGCCAGCGCGCATCATAGCAACCGGTCATTCTGTAGTTCAGTCAATGTGCATATTAGCCTTTTATTATTATTATATAGGATGTCCCTATTTCCCCCCTTTTGCCCCCTCTACCCAGCTCTTACCCCCCACTTCTCTCTGGCCATCACCATACTGTTGTCTGTGTCCATGGGTTGTGCATATATATTCTTTGGCTAATCCCTTCTTTAAATTCACTTCTTTAAATTTTTATTTTCAGATAAGTGCTTATAACTGCACTATTATATATTTTCTATTATATCATTTAGAATTAAGATATTTTTTAATTGAAACCTTGTAAATTTTAGCACAATTTAATAAATTATGCTAGAAGCAATTATGAGATTTTTCATGTAATGCATACACATTTCAATTAATATTTTATTTTTAATTTTTTAATTTGAAATAATCTCATACATGCAAAAAAAACTATAAAATACTACAGCATATTATATGTACCCTTCGCCCAATTTCTTAGGTGTTAATAATTTAAACATAACCATTATATAGCTAACAAAATTTGGAATATATTTTTCTTATAATCTCTTTAATGTTACTTAATCCATTTACTTTGTTTTTGTTAATCTTCACCCAAGGATATTTTTCCATTGAATTTTAGAGAGAGTGAAGAGAAAGGGAGAGACACATTGATTGGTTGCCTCCTGCACATGCTCTGATAGGGACTGGGGATCAAGCCAGCAACTGAGGTACCTGCTCTTGACTGGAATAGAACCTGGGACCCTTCAGTCCATGGGCTAATGTTCTATCCACTGAACAGAACAGGCTGCAGCTTAATTCATTTACTTTTAATCTATATGTCTTTATATTTAAACTGGGTTTTGTTTTTGATTCACCCTCATAGTCTGTCTTTTAATTGGTGCATTTATGCCACTGACTTTAAGAGTGCTTACTGATAGAGTTACTGCCATATCAGGCTGCTGCTGGGGTTTTCTGGGGTGGGCGTGCCTTGCCATCCTGGGACCCGTCGATCTGGGGTCCCGGGGCGGCAAGGCACGGGCGGCTGCTGGGGCTTTCTGGGGCGAGCGTGCCTTGCCGCCCGTGCCTTGCCACCCTATGGGAGGCTGGCCTGCCCTGCCTGCAGTATGCAAATTGGCCGCCATCTTTGTTTGTGGTTAATTTGCATATCACAATGATTAGCCAATGGGAGGTGTAGTGAAGGTATGGTCAATTACCATGTTTGTCTATTATTAGATAGGATTACATCTATTAATATTAGAAACATAACAATACATTGTTTTAATTATTATATTTGTGGTCATTTCCATAGCCTAATTTAACTTAGCTCCCACCTACCTCCATTTTGCTGTTGTTGGTAAATGTATTACACATATATTACATTTTCATACATTATAGGCCAAACTATTTTATGCAATTGATTTTTAAAATATATTTTTATTTATTTTTTACAGAGAGGAAGGGAGAGGGATAGAGAGTTAGAAACATCAGTGAGAGAGAAACATCGATCAGCTGCCTCCTGCACATTCCCTACTGGGGATGCACCCACAACCAAGGTACATGTCCTTGACTGGAATTGAACCTGGGACCCTTGAGTCCTCAGGCCGATGCTGTATCCACTGAGCCAAACTGGTTAGGGCTATGCAATTGATTTTTAAATCTCTGAAGATAGAAGAGAAAATTCCATTTCTACTGTCTCTTATAAATGCATAATTACTTTTATTGTTCTTTGCTTTTTTATATGTAGACTAGAGGCCCAGTGCACTTGGGAAGGGGGGTCCCTCAGCCTGTCCTGCACCCTCTCACCGTCTGGGAGCCCTGGGGGAATGTCCGACTGATGGCTTAGTGGGCTTAAGCCATCAATCTGACATCCTTAGCATTGCCACGGAGGCAGGAGCAGCTCCCACCACTGCCGCTGTGCTCGCCAGCTGTGAGCCTGGCTTCTGTCTGAGTGGCACTTCCCACTGTGGTAGCACACTGACCACCAGGAGGCAGCTCCTGTGTTGGTGTCTGCCCCCTGGTGGTCAGCGTGCATCATAGTGACTGGTCATTCCACCATTTGGTCATTTGCATATTAGCCTTTTATTATGTAGGATACACTGTAGATGACGCCCCCTAGAACCATAAGAATGCAAAAAATTCACTGTTAACTCATTCACAAATTGCCCCCACTTAAAATCAAATTTCCAAACTGGGGGGCATGTGCTACACCTTGGGAAACAGTGGGCCTGACACTTTTCCTCTCTGAGTTTCATTTCTGAATACATACACATATACCTTGGGAATTGTAATCTCTTCTCTGCCTACCTCACTGGGCTGTCATGAGGACGTTCTGAGCTAATAAACCTAGAAATGTTTCATCAAGTTAGTGATGTCTAAATGGGAAGAGATTTTTATTTTTTTTTAATTTGGTTTTATTGCTTAAAGTATTACACGAGTACCCTTGCAGGTAGCAGGTGCTGATTAGGGAAGGAGGACATGATTGTTTCCTGGGACTGTAGCTATGGAAGCTTTGCAGAAGGTTCCGCAGGCCTCGGAGGGGTCTGCTCTGGCCAGCATCCCTGTAGCGGTGGTCATCCCTGAAGGCACTGGCGGGGGTCAGGGTGTTAGGGGGGCACTAGGAGGGTGGTGAGGCTGAAGGGGGAGTAACTGTCAAACCTTCCCACTTGACGCCATTCTTTAAATTGTACCTGGCTGTTTCACAGCTGTATGTGCTCAGGACAGTGCTCTAATCTCTTGGAGCCGGGGGGGGGGGCGGGGGGGCGGGCCAGGGCAGGGGGGGGGCGGGGGGGCGGGCCAGGGCAGAGCCAGGCTGGCTAGGAGGGCGGGTTTAGTCATGCCCCCAGGAAGGTTCAGTGCTTCTGTTGCGGAGACGGTGCTGCTGCTGTGGGGGGGCGTGGGTGGTGGTGGTCTGACCTTGGGGGCCCATTCAGGCCTGCCTCCACCCGGGTCTGAAGTTGTAGGGAGGAAAGACATGCCCAACCCCAGTGGAGGGGGCCTGGCATGCTATTGTTGTGGGCGGCCCTGGAGGGGTTGGCAGGGTAAGAGATCGGGAGTCGGAGGTGCGGGCTGCAGCTACCCCCAAGGCTGGGTCTTCTCCCCATCTGGTCAGCCTCCCTGTCCCCCAAAGGGTGTGGGGGCTGGAGTAGGGTGTCCGTGCAGGGGGATTGGAAGAGCTCCCGCTTCCTCTTCCTTCTTTGCAGTCCAGGATCCTGTCAAGCACTGTCCTCAGACCCCCGGAACTTGGCTCTGGCCTCCATTCCCCTGCTGCTTGCGCAGCCTCCTGCTGGTCTTTCAATATGCAAATTGGTTGTTACTGGGACACCGTAACAGCAATTAGCATATTACCTCTTTATATGTATAGATTTGAATACTCTTTGAATACTTGCTTTCAGCCTGAAGACCTTCATTTATTTTTTGTAAGGCAGTTCTGCCAGCAACATATTCTGTCAGTTTTTGTGTATCTGGGAAAGTCTATTTAATACTCATTTTTGAAAAATAGCTTTGCTAGATATAGAATTCTTGGTTGACAATTTTGTCCTCTGAGAACTTTGCCTTTTGGCCCTCATTGTTTCTATTGAGAAGTCAGCTATTAAACTTATTGAAGTTTCCTTGTGAGTAATGAGTCAGTTTTATTTTGCTCCTTTTAAGATTTTTTTCCTTGTCTTTGACTTTCAGCATTTTTATTTTTTATCTATTTGTGGATGTCTTTGTATTTATCTTAGAATTTTTTGAACTATTTTAGACACGTAAGTTAATGTTTTTCAACAAATTATTTGCTAGGCTTTCAGCCATCGTTTCTTCCAATATTTTCTTCTGCTTTATCTTTCACTTATCTCTCATAATGAATAATTATTTTTCAATTGATGATGTACACATTTCTCTCATTTTTCTTAATACTTTCTTCCATTTGTTTTTTGGTTCATATGGTCTTTATTGAATAGGTATATCTTGAAGCTTGCTTACTCTTTCTTCTGCCAGTTCAGTTCTACTGTTGAAACTCTCTACTGATTTTTTTTTTCATTTTATTTTAGTTATTATGCTTTTTAATTCTATTATTTCCATTTGGTTATTTTTGTAATTTCTATCTCTATTGCTATTTTTTATTTGATGCAACATTATTGCTATGCTTTTTTTTTCTTTAAACATGGGTTCTGTGGTATGTTTATAATGGCTACTTTACATACTTTTTCATATAAATCTGACATCTTGTCACTGTTACAGGCACTTTCTTTTAACTGTTTTTTCTTTCAGTGGATGGATATACTGTCCCTTTTTTTGCATGTTTCATAGTTTGTTACTGTAAACTGGACATTTTAGATAATATATTGTAACAACTTTGGGTAATACTCCCCTCTAGGAGCTTCTTACCATGTTTGTTTATTTGTTTAGTGATTGACTGTCTTATTTTAGTAAAATCAAGACTCCTCCCTCCCATAGTGTTCAGCCTCTGATATTGTTGCTCAGAAAAGCAGTTTTAAGTAGAGTTTCAGTGACGCTGAGATAACAGTTTTTGAAGGACTCTTTTTTTCTTTCCTTTACCATACTCACCTGCTGAATTCCAATATTTGCAGATGATTGCTCTGTTGTTTTCAACAGTGCTATGGGGAATAAATTGTTTTACAAATGAATGCAATCAAACTTTGACTCCTTTGAAAAAAAATAGTTTCTAATGTCAGTGTTTGATTTTTGTTCTGACCCCAGCAAAGCTTCTCCTGGCTGTCTTATTTCTGGTTCTCACCTTCAAAGTAGCTGGCCTGCACTTTAGCCTATATCTTACACCTTCTTTCAATCACCTTTTACCACACTTATTGGATGAGCCCTCACTGAGGTGAGCAGAAGCCTTAAGTATTCTCAGCTTGTCTCTCCTGACATGAAACTACCATCCCCCAAGCTGGAGAAAGAGTGATCAGGATTCACTATATTCAGAAGTGCTGTATCCATGTTAGAGCCTCTGTTTCATGTGTCAGGGCTGGGTATAAAAAAAGGAAGTCTCTCACTCAATTGCAGTTGCCCATTCATGTCTTAGCCTCAGCAACAGGTACCTGGGGATAAGATGAGAAATGCTGACATTCTTCTCTTCCTAGGGAAACACACACACACACACACACACACACACACACCAAAAAAAAAACACAAAAAAAACAAAAAAAGAAACCACACCCTTTATCTGGGTGCTGTTGGAAAAAGAACACTATGTTATTGGTTGCAACATTCTGGAGTGGAGTCTCTGTTTCCTGGAGCTGGAAGGTGGAAAAGGGAGGTAGTAATCTTGATTAAAATAGATATTTCTTTATTTTCTATTTATCCTCAGGATCGTTTCCAGAGGCATTAGTTAGTTAATTTTTTTCTTAAATAGTTTCACCAGTTTCACTATAGTCAATTTCTTCTATATGATATTGATTAAAATTGATATATGATTAATACTTCCTCTTTATAAAAGAATTATTTAATATATCTGGACCTTAGTTTTTACCACTATAAAATAAGGAGTTTTATGTAAAGCAATGCTAGTAACTCCAAATTCTTATATTTCCCTATTTTCAGAAGGTAACAGAATACATAAGATTAAATGACAACCTGTGCTACAAACTCAATGAAGAAAAAAAATGGTGAAAATAGTTTTTGATTTATGTAAAACAATATAAAATAACTGGTTATGCATAACTAATCCAGATTTTGAATAACAGAATACAGAAAAATTGCCTATTAATTTCTCCAACCAAGCTCTTTTATCATGGGAGAGGTATCCAGTTACATATATTGCCATGGTTAATCAACTGTTGAAAAAAAAAAATGTTCCATAGGGTACTTCCTGGTGATTTTATTTTACTTTTTATTAAGAAAGTAGTACTGATTTTGGCTTTCTAAATATATTGACTCTTTTCCTAGGTCTTAACAATTGGCAACAGTGTTCTTGTTAAGCCAAATTTAAATTAATTTTATCCTCTATGACAGTCTCTGAGTTAAAAAAAAATACAAACCCTCTTGTGGTTGCTATCAAAACCTTTTATAGCTTATTTAACAAGGGAGGTTAATGAGGAAAGAATTTACCTTAATGATTAAAATACATACCTCAAACTGGGTAGCATTGCTCCCTAAAGTAATTTAGTCTATGAAATTTAATGTGGGGATGGAATTTCAAAGAGAAATATACAGCTTAAATATTATGCTGCTTAGAATGTAAGGGCAATACTTATCTACAATTGACATTTTGTCTCACTACATAGAAACCTAGAAAATAAATTATTTTTCTTACAAGTTCTCTAATGCTAAAATGCTAGAATTCATTCTTATGATTTCCAGAGCTATGGATGTAAAAATACTCTATATTTTATCTGGCATTTTGAAATAGGAAGACAAATTTTTCTAGTAGAAAGGGATTTCTATTGGTTTTGAACATGCTTTTTGATGTGTGTAAACATGTTTTGTAATTTAGATTTGCAAAACATAAACAATTTGTAAAATCTGTTGCAAGAAGGACTTCAGTTTCAGCTCTGACATGTAAAAAGCTTAGAAACCATCACTCCTGTCCTTATAAGATAAGTCAGAATTTTGCTTGACATATCATAGAACTGAGGTAGCAAGGGAAACCACAATCCTCAAATATGAAGACACAGGTGAATTCAGAGAGTCAGAGCCAAGATCTGTTTACCTGGAACAGAAGCCACTAGAGCTATAAATGTGTGGGATTACTTAAATAGTAATGTTTTATACATTTCTGGAAGCTGAGCATGGATTACGATGAGGGTGAGAAACTTCTGGGTGTGATAGTCTTACATATTTTAGTGTTATACCTCAGGAATCTTAGTAGATTCTCACAGTAAAGAAATGAGAAAGATTGCCTCTTGACTGTGGAAGTGGGATGGGATAAGTACTTTTTGTGAAATGCACCAGGCTTTCTCTAAAACAAAGGACACCCTTCAGGGGAAATGATTTTACCAGGGTGTTATCTCAAAGCCACAGGGAGAAGGACATTCTTCTCACTTCAATCCTCTCTAGTCATCCTTACTTAATCAGCAGGAATAATAAAGCTGTACAAGAAAAAACACTTGAGAAGGTCAAAGCCAGAGACACTGACCCACTTCAATACTGTGATTTAATTGGAAGAATAATATAAAATGTTTTTCCTCTCTTCATCTTATAACATCACCAACAGAGCTCAAACATAATAATGGATTACAAATAAAAGATCTGTAAGACAGAGACACTCTCTAAGGAGAAGTAAATTGAGAAAATCCAAAGTCGGTAAAGGGAGATATCTTCAGAGCATGAGTAGGGTTTGTAACCTGGTGGAGACAAATTGTGTTACAAAGCTTAATATTATTGGACTCTACATCACAACCTCCTTCTGTGCCCAGACCTCATAGTCCCTCTGACAAGAGAGCAAATTTTGCTTGGCTCTGAAGGAAAACTCCACCTCTGTTCAGCAGGAAGCAATGACAGAAGAGACCCTACTCCTTAGTCCCTTAAATATTCAGAGCCAAGAATCTTTGAGGGTGAAAAGATATAGTAGGCAATTAGACAAACATGAGCAGAGTAGGAACAATAAACCAGGTACGAAAGTTCAGCAGGGTGGAAAGTTCTGGGTACCTAGCAATGGGCAATTGTCAGGAAGGACCTTGCCCTGATGAACTTTCTTCCTCTAGCATATCACTGGTCATGTGTTTTAGACACCCTGACCTTTCACATTGATGGTCATGCCAATTGGACCCTCTCCTGACATTTTCTACCCTGGTATATCCATAGTCATGCAGTTGACACCACCCAGGAGGAACAAGGAGGGCAGAGAATAGCCTCATATGACTCTGTTGCATGACCACTCCCTTAAGAATTAAGTCCTCAGGACAATGAGTTTTTGGCCCACATCAAATAATATTAGGAACAAAGCCGTGGGTCTGTTGACCACAGAGGCAGAATTTTGGTCAAACTCGAGATAATAGCTAGGCCTCAGTTGTGTTTCAGCTTCAGGCCCAGAAAAGTAGAAAAACCAGATGACACAACGTGATGGCCAACATCAGGACCAGCGGCAATGACTAGTGACCACCTACCCTAGCACGAGCTAATCAATAGAAAGCACAACTCTGAAAGGGCACACCTGGAAAAGCATATGAACATTCTATTCATATCCACACCACCCCCTATTCCAGGCCGTCTCTAATATCACCACCTGCTGGGGTCGAGCCCCAGCAGTTCCAGGGGTCCCCAAAGGTGTGGACGGAGTCAGGGAAGAAGGAATGAATGGCACAGAGGCAGCGTTCAGTTCATCAGCATAGTTGGGTTCTCTCGCCTGATTCTATCCAGGATCTCCAGCCAGGTTCTGACCAGGTTCTGTTGCCATGTTCTCTCACTAGGTTCTCCAGCCAGGTTCTCCAGGTTCTCTAGCAGGTTCTCCAGCCAGGTTCTATCCAGGTTCTCCCGTCATGTTCTGTCTAGGTCCTGTCTCTAGGTTCTGTCTTTTATTGTCTTGTTACATCTGTATTTATACCAGTCTATTTTAATCCTCTCAATTTCTATTGCAAAGGTTAGGGCGTTTCTTATCTCCATTCCAGGGAGTAAAGATTATGTAGCTTAAGCATGATTGTTCATAGTTAAAGTGATTAACTACCCGCCTGGCACTTAGTTAAGGGATTTTATTCCCTCCCTAACATCAGGGAAAAATCCCTACCTGGGGAAACAACCTTTCTTGGAGAGGTGAACTTGGTTAAAACACATAGCGCCAAGAAGGGGAGCAAACACATCAAGAACAGTATGCCATATATGCCAGGTCCCCCAAGACATATGCTGTGCAGATGTTTCTTCCCTGCAGCAACCATGTCAAGCAGCAAGGATGGACCGGCTTCCGGCAAATTATGGACCAGCTTTCGGCACCCACCTTTGGAAACAGATTAAACCCCTTAAGACAAAGGACGCAGTGCACACTCGTGCACTCTCTTTCTAGAGCATGCCCATGCCTTTCCTCACACCTTTCTTTCTCCAGGTGCACTCTCTCTGGAGCACACCCACACCTCTCTTTCCCTTTTCTTCCTTCAAGGTTTGTACCTTTGCTTTCTTTCTCCTAGCTCCAAAATCCCTTCTTTTGCCTCTGTAACTTGTTTCCTGAGTCCATAGAGCCCAGCTGGCTTACTTCTTCTATGGCTTGCTTCTATCTCTGTGACTTTCTAAATAAACTTTTGATTGTAAAAAAAAAAAAAAATCAAAGTCAAGAGAAGAGAAACAATACGGACACTGAGGATTTAAAGTTGCTGTAACTTATATCACTAGAACTTATAACCAACATTTAAGAAAGATCAACACCTAGCCAGATTAATATACATCTTCACACTATATGCATATTTACTTCACTTCCTATTACTAATACAACATATCTGGGTTTCAACAAAAATTACAAAAAATACAGGAAAAACAAAACAAAACACAACCTGAGAAGATAAAGCAAACATCAGAACAAGACACGGATATGACAAATATGTTGCAAATGTGAGACAGAAAATTTAAAATAAATATAATTTTAAAATAACACCAAGATGGGACTTTAGTAAAAAAAAAGTAGACAACATGCAAGAGGAAATGGGATCTGGCTGGTGTAGTTCAGTGGTTGAGCACTGACCTATGAACCAGGACATCATGGTTCAATTCCTTGACAGGGTACATGCCTGAGTTGTGGGCTTGATCCCCAGTAAGGGGTGTGTAGGAGGCAGCTGATCAAGGATTCTCTCTCATCATTGATGTTTCCATCTCTCTCTCCTTTCCTCTCTGAAATCAATTAAAATATATTTTGAAAAAAAAGGGTAATGTAAGCAGAAATAGAAATTCTAACAAAAAATTAAAAAGAAATGATAGAAATCAAATCATCTTAGTAATAAAGGATATCTTTGATTGCTTCAAAAGTCGACCCAATGCAGTTGAGGAAAAAAATCAGTGAGTATGAGCATGGATCCATAGAAAGTTCTAAAACTGAAAAACAAAACATGAATATTTACGAATTGTGGGACAATTGCAAAAGGTTTAACATATAGGTCATCAGTATACCAGAAGGAAAAGAAATAAAGAATGGAATAGAAAACAAATATTTGAAGTAATAATGGCCAAGATCTTTTCAAAATAAATAACAAACCCCAAGCAATAGATTCAGGAAACTCAGAGAACACCAAGGAGGAGAAATATCAAAAAATTACTGCATGTAAGAATATAAACAAACTTCAAAAAAAAAATCAAAGAAAAAATCTAAAGGAACTAAAGAAAATTTAAAAAAATACCTTACCTATCTATATAATAAAGATCCAGGGTTGTAAGGACTGAAGTCTCAATCAGACCGGAAGTCAGTGCTGGGTTGCCACTGTGGGCACCCCGACCCAGCACTGACTGCCTAGGGGGCTGTGGATCAGGCCTGGAGAGAGGTCTGCAGAGAGAGAGAGGCAGGGTCTGATCTGTAGCCTCTGCGGCAGCCATTGATCAGAACTTGCCTCTCTTTCTCTCCCAGCCTGGCCAGCAGCTGCCTCCATTTCTCTCCAGGCCACCACTGGGGTTGCTGACCAGCCCTGCCTTTTTGATCAGTCCCCGTTGATAGGCCCAGAGATGCTGACTAGCATAGAAACTGACCAATCAGAAACAAATCTGGGTGAATGTAAGGAGTCAATGGCTGCCTAGGAGGTGGAGCTTTTGATGCTGACTGCCATAGAAACTGACCAATCAGAACTAAATCTGGGTCAACTGTGAGGAGTCAATAGCTGCCTAGGAGGTGGAGCTTTTGACGCTGACTAGCATAGAAATTGACCAATCAGAACCAAATTGGCTGACAGAAGAGGGCAGTTGGGGAGGAGATCAAGCCTGCAGGGAAGGGCAGCTGGGAGTGAGATCAGGCCAGCAGGGAGGGCAGTTAGGGACGATCAGGCCAGCAGGGGAGGGCAGTTGGGAGCAACCAGGCTGGCAGGGGAGGGCATTTGGGGGTGAGATCAGACCGGCAAGAGAGGTCAGTTAGGGATGATCAGGCAGGCAGGCCTAGAGGTTAGGGGCAATCAGGCACACAGGCAGGTGAGTGGTTAGGAGCCAGTGGTCCCAGATTGTGAGAGGGGTGTCCTAAACTGGCTGTCAGACATCCCCTGAGGGATCCGCAATTGGAGTGTGCGCAGGCTGGGCTGAGGGAACACCCCTTCATGCATGAAGTTTGTGCACTGGGCCTCTAGTAAAGAAATAAAGATAAGAATTACAGCAGCTTGCTCTTCTGATAACATGCCAGCAAAGAAGAGAATACAGTGAAATATTAAAAGTAATGAAAGAAAAAACACCCAGCAACCTAGAAATCTACTATATCCAGCATAATTTTCCTTCACAATTGAAGAAGAAATACTTTCTCAAACAAACAAAAACTAAGGGAATCCATTGCCAGTAGTTCTGTTCTGCAAGAAATAGTAAAAGTTTTTCTTCAGGCATAAGAAAACTGATATAGGTCATTAACTTGGATACTTGTATATATGTAAAGAAAGTAAGAACATTGGGGAAATAATTGAAAGCAATATAAAATATTTCATTGATCTAAAAGATAAATGTTTAAACTAATGATAGTCACAATATATTGGTTAATTACTGAATATAAATAAGTGAAATGAATGATAGAAAATAGCATTAAAAACAGGAGAATTGGTAATACTCTATTATAAGGCATTTTCACTACTTGTGAAGAAGACTAGTGTTATTTGAAGGTGAACTTTTATTTGTTTAAAATGTTATTGTAACACTATGGAAACCACTAAAATTATTTTTAAAAGAAGCATGATTGATATATAATGAGAAGAGAGAAAATAGAATTATATAAAACCAGAGAAGGCAGAGAAAAAAGTCTGGCAACAAATAGACAATAGTTACAAGCATAGTTAATATTAATCCTATTATATCAATCCTCACTTTAAATATGAGTGGTCTAAATATATCAATGAAAAGACAGATTATCAGAGTGGCTAAAAAACAAAATCATCTATATTGTATGTATAATAAACCTATTTTATATACAAAAACTCCCATAGGTTAAGAATAAAGGGATGAAGAAAATATGCCATGATAATACAATTAAAAAGAAGACTAGAGTAGCTATATTAATTTCAGACAAAACAGAATTCAGATCAAAGAAATTTAGCAGGGAAAGAGAGGGGCATTTACAGCAATAATGATGTGTTTAAGCCTAAGAATACCGGAAGTAAAAACTGAGAAAATTGCAAGGAGAAAGAAAGAAATTCACTATTATAGTTTTATTCTATATCCCTCTTTTAGTAATTGATAGATCAAGGAGGCAGAAAATTAGTAAAGATATAGTTTACTATATAGTAAAGATATAGTAAAGAACAGAACTATCAATAAGCTGGATTTACCTCACATTTATAAAATATTCCATTCAACAACAGCAGAATATATATTCTTCTCAAATTGACATAGACTATTCAACAAGATAGACCATATTTGGGGCCATAAAACACACCTGAACAATGTTTAAAACAATAGAAATATTCTAAAGTATTTTTAGACCACAATAAAATTAAACCAGAAATCAATTACCAAAAGATAGCTGGTAAATCTCCAAATATTTGAAACTTAAACAATGCACTTCTATTTTGCACATGAAGGAAAAAAGAACTCTCTAAAAATTTAAGTATATACTGAATAAATACGAAAATACACCCCATCATAATTTGAGAGATGCAGCAAAATCAATTTTGAGAGGGAAGTTTATAGCATCAAATGGATGTATTAGAAAATAATACAATTCAAAAATTAATTATGTATTTTTTACTTTAGGACCTTTAGAGAAAGAAGGGCAGTTTAAGCTTAAAACAAGAAGAAAAATAGATAAAGTTCAGAGCAGAAATCAATAAAATTAAAAATAGGAAAATAGTAGAAAAAAGCAAGTAAACAAAAACTAGTTCTTTGAAAATATTAATAAATCGGTAAATCTCTAGTTAGGCTAGCCAAGAAAAAAGAGAGAAGACATAAATGGATATTAAAATGATAATAAAGGCATACTATAAATTAGATTTATGTCCACAAATTTGATAATTTAGATGAAGAGAACAAATTCCTCAAAATATACAACTATAACTCACAAGGAGGAAAGATCAACTGAGTAACTCTATATCTAGTAAGAAAGTAAACAAATAATTAAAAACCTTCTAAAAACATAATCACCAGGGTCAGATAATTTTACTGGTGAATTCAATCAAATATTAAACACAGAAATGATACCAATTTTACATAATATATTTCAGAAAATAGAAGCAGAGGAAACATGTCCTAACTCATTCTATCAAATCACCATTATTCTAATACCAATGCCAGATAAAGACATATCAAGAAAGGGAAATAGGCAAAGGAAAATAAGTGTATGAAAAGATACTCCACATTATTTGTTGTTAAGGAATTAAAAATTAAGAATAATGAGATATCATTTCAAGCCCATTAGAATGGTTAAAATAAAATAAAATAAAATAACACAAAAAACAACAACTGACATTTACAAATATGGGAGAAGTTGTAGAGCAAGAACTTCCATTCATTCCTGGTCAGAATGTAAAATGAAACCGCCGCTTGGGAAGAAAATTTGGCAGTTTCTTTTAAAACCAGACATAATCTTGCCATACGATCAGCAGTTACACTCTTAGGTACTTACCAAATTGATTCAAAAACGTATGTTCATGGATAAAACTGGACACATGCTTAGAGTAGCTTTATTCATAATCACTAAAAACTAGAAGAAAAAAAGAAGTCCTTTAATAGGTGAATGGACTGCCAACTGTGATACATGGAATATTTTACAGTGATAAAAGAAATGAGCTATCAGGCCATGAAAAGACATGGATGACCATTAAATGCATTTTTCTAAGTGAAAGAAGCCAATCTGCCTTGCTAGTGTGACTCAGTGGTTGTGGCATTGACCCATGAACCAGGAGCTCATGGTTCATTCCTGGTTAGGGCAATTGCCTAGGTTGTGGTCTGGATCCCCAGTAGGGGGCATGCAGGAGGCAGCCAATCTATGATTCTCTTTGATTGTTGATGTTTCCATCTCTCTCTCCCTATCCCTTCCTCTCTCTGAAATCAATAAAAACATATATGTATATATGTATATCTTATCTAATAAAAGAGAAACATGGTAATTAGCCCTACGTCCGCTACCCTTCTCATTGGCTAATCAGGGCGATATGCAAATTAACTGCCAGCCAAGATGGCGGCCGGCAGCCAGGCAGTTTGAAACTAACATAAGGCTTGCTTACTTCTGTGACAGAGGAAACCAACGTTCCCCGCCTGCCTTGCCGGCCTCTGAGCTTGCAGTTTGAAATATTGTTACAAATATAGAAGCTAAACAAAACCCCAGAAACCTGCTTTCAGCCTGCCGGGATCTCAGAGCTGGAGTTGAAACACTGTTTCGATTATAGAACCCAAACAAACCAGATACCTGCTTTCAGCAGCAGAGGCCTCAGAGCTGGAGCCAGAGCTAAAGCTGGCCCAGAATTAAAAAAAAAAGAAAAAAAGGAGCAGTTGGGAGCTTCAGTCACCTGCCAGCCTGAAAACAGCCCTCAGCCCCTCACCCAGACTGGCCAGGCACCCCAGTGGGGACCCCCACCCTGATCCAGGACACCCTTCAGGGCAAACCAGCCGGCCCCCACCCATGCACCAGGCCTCTATCCTATATAGTAAAAGGGTAATATGCCTCCCAGCACCAGGATCAGTGGAGCTGAGAGGCCTCCTGGCACCGGAATCAGTGTGACAGGGGGCAGTGCCCAAACCCCCTGATGGCCCTGCGGCTCTGTGTGTGACAGGGGGTGGGGCCACAACCTCCCTATCTGCCTTGCTCTGTTCATGACAGGGGAAGGCGCCCCAACCCCCTGATCAGCCCTGCTCTGTGCCTGATAGGGAGGAGCTCCCCAACCCCCTGATCGCCCTGCGGCTCTGTGTGTGACAAGGTGCAGCACCCCAACCCCCTGATCGGCCCTGCTCTGTGTGTGACAGGGTAGAGCCATAACCTCCCCATCGGCCCTGCCCTGAGTGTGAGAGTGGCGGCGCCCCAACCCCCTGATCGGCCCTGCTCTGTGGGTGATTAAGGACGGCACCCCAACCCCCCATCCATGGGCCCTGCTCTGTGTGTGACGGGGTAGAGCCATAACCTCCCCATCAGCCCTGCCCTGAGTGTGACAGTGGCGGCACCCCAACCCCCTGATGGGCCCTGCTCTGTGAGTGACAGGAGGCAGCGCCCCAACTCCCCAATTGGCCCTGCTCTGAGCCCGACCAGGGGCTGCACCTAGGGATTGGGCCTGCAGGTTGTTATCTCCCGAGGGGTCCCAGACTGTGAGAGGGCACAGGCCGGGCTTTTGTGCACCGGGGCTCTAATATATATATATATATATATACCATCTGTAAAAGCTACACATATATATGGTTCTAATTTTTTGACATACTAAAAAAGGCAAAATTATAGAGATGGTAAACAAGTCCTTGAGTCCTTGGTCACTAGGGTTATGGGGGTATTGATTAGGTTGTTACTGGAGAGCTGCCTGAGTCAGAGGGAGGTCAGCTCTCCCTCCTTGGTTCTTGTCAAATTTGCTAGGAAGAATTCACATGAGTTACAGAAGGCAGTGTTGAAGCAAAGTAAGCAAATTTATTAAGAATACACTTGGCATAAAGCAGAAGTGGGCAAGTCAGGTAGTCTGAGTGCACTGCCTGGTGGGGGTTCAAGAATTTTATACATATTCCCCTTATAGGTTTCCAAGGTGCTCTGAGGGATAGACTAGATTTCAAAGTCCCTCTTTCACACTGTGTGGCTTTTCCCAGATTTTATAAGTACATCTGGTGATTTATCTTGACAAGTCCCAAGACTGCTGACTTCTTTGTTTAATGGGTGAGATAAGCTTCCTCTTTTTTTCCTATTTCTCCCCTTCCGGTCCGCCTGCCTTAGTCATTATCTATATACCATCCAAATGCTTTTGGGATTTTTGTAATTTGTCCCCCAAACTTCATCTGTCCTTTGGTTTTGTTGGCACAAATGGCATTAATTGGGTCTTTGTTCCCTATTTTCCCAGGCCAGGGTGATTTAAGCTATGTATTCTGTGGTTAGAGAGAAGAGGTATAAACTATTTGCTCTGTGTCCTTGGTTGGGGGAGATAAAGTTTTGCAATTCACAAGCTGGCTGTAAGCTGCCCAAACTGTTTGGCCTTGTTTAATTTTATTGTTTCAGTTTCCCCATTCCACTTGCTCAGGAATTTTCCTAGCTTCTTACTATCCTGCCACAAGGTGAATTACAGGAAACTTTTTTTTGTTTTTTAGGGCACTGAAACTCTTTTGTATGATACTGTAATGGTGTATATAAAACATTAAGCATTTGTCAAAAGCTAATCAATTGTTATAGTGCAAAGTGTAATCCTTAATGCATGGATTCCAGAATGGAATGCAAAAAGTGGCAAAATAATCTAAATGTATTTTAAATACATTTATAAATGTATTTTAAAACCTCCCTGAAGAAGGTAAATAAATGTATTGCTGACCTAAACGGTGGGGCAAAAGTAGGTTTCCACTGTGAGTATGAAAAACACAGAACTTTTTCTGGTATTATTATTTATTAATTATTGCATTATTTTCCATATGAACAACTATAAACCTACTTTTGCCCTATCCTGTAAGTAACTTTGGAAATGAGTGGAGTTTTTAAGACTAAAGGCAAAAGGAACTGCACATAAAACTGTATTTTACTTGATGAGCTTTCCCACTAGTTATGAATTCTAATACTGCAATAAATGTATTCTGGAATTTAACAAGTCAGTAAATGGATGGTAGATAGTGGGAGTAAGGTTTCTCATTGTTTGAGTGGGAATTTATAGTTAAACAAAAGAATAGTCTAAAATGATCCAAACTTTAGTAGATTAGAATCAGTATTATGATGGAGGCATCAGTAGTTTAACATATATAACATAATTAGTAGTTTATTATTTATAAAATAATCTATAAAATAATTAGAATACATGCATATATTTCCTTTCTCTGGCCTAGAGCCAATAGCACTCAGTAGCAATTAGCACACACAAATTTTGATTTCTGAGACCATTCCCCAATAACAGCAAAAAGTCTTCTTGACGAAATCGTTGATTATAAGACTGGGGCAGAACATATATAGATGATGTGGAACATATTTTTGTATAAAAAACTAAGGAAGTTCTCATAGCATAAAGTGAATAAAAGCAAAAGAAAACCACTTTAAGGGTGTGAGGAGTACTGAAAGTTACACTAGAGCCAATGGAAAGGACACCCAATGAGTGAAATTTCAAAATTTTTTTGAGGAACAAAATATATCAAAGTCTAAAATAAAGCTCCAAGAATTCATATGGTATAAACGATTGAATAAATAAATAAATGGGGAGAATAGACAAATCTCCCACCCAAATAATGCTAAATAATTTATGTAGATACTCCACCTTTAAGGATTCATAGCATAAGTCCCCACCCTTAGATTTGGGCTGTTAATAGCGACTTTCTTACAAAGGTTACACACAGTATAGAAAGGGAGAGAAGCATGGTTAACTTTATAGTAGAGAAACCAGAGAAACACTATGTTAAGCCAGACAATCTAGTTAAGCCAGGCGATGATCATGGCACTTTACCTCTGTGGTCTTCCAACCAAAAAACACCTAACCCCAGGCCAATAACAGTAATAAAAATATCCAAATTGGAGGACATTCTATAAAATATCTGACCAGTATTTCTCAAAACTGTCAAGGTCAGCAAAATAAAGAAAAAGGAATGAAGGAAAGAAAAAAAGAAGGAAGGAAAGAAATAAAGAGGAAAGGAGAGAGAGAGAGAGAGAGAGAGAGAGAGAGAGAGAGAGAGAGAGAGAGATCTGAAGCATTGTCATAGCCAAAGGCGACAAGAGAACTAATTGTAATGTGGTATCCTGGATGGGATCTTTGAAGAGAAAATGACAGTAGATGAAAACAGAAAATCTAAATACAGGTTTGTTAATGTAAAAACATTCAAACCTGTAAAGAATTTTCGTGAGTTTATTTGAGCCAAACTGTCAACAATTGACGGGAAGCAGAATCTCAATGGACTGGGATAATGCTCCAAAGAATGGCAGTTTTTCTCCTATTTTTATACATTGCAATCAAAGGAGGAGATGTAAATGGGTTACATTAAATCTATTGGTGATAAATTAGGGAGGCAGGAGAAAGCAAAGCAGGTGGGGGGGGGGGGAGAAAGGGGGATCTCTGGGATTGGATAAAAAGTAAAATGATAGACACATATTTCTTTTACTTAGGTGGGTAAGGGATAGTTAGCAGTCAACAATTAACATGATAACAATAACAAAGAAGGAATTTGGGATCTGCCCTGTGCCCAGGACATTTGATTGTGCCCTGAGAAGTTAAAAAAAAAAAGGACGTTTCAAGTTACCCTGACATTTCAAGGATATGTTATCTTACCTGCAAAAAGACAATAGGCTCAGTTAAGCTAAGGATTGACCTTGTTAGGGAAGAGACCGGCCTAGGACGTGACTACCCACCATAATTGCTTTTAGTTAAAGTTTTAATTTCAGACCATCCTTGTGGTTACATACAGGGCTTCCCAGAACTTGTCAGGTTAGCATGTGGCCCCTTTCATCCACAGGCTTGATATTAAATCGATAAAATTGTTCCATATTGATTAATTAATTATAACAAATGTACCATTCTAATGTAAGATGTTAGTAATAGGGGAGTCTGTGTGTGGGGTATAAAGGAACTCTGTGTTTTTTCATAATTTCGTAAATCAACGATTCTAAAAATAAAGTTTATTTATTTATTTTTTTACAAATATGGACTTTATAGAAAGGACCAATTCAAAATTGGTCAGATGCCACATGCCAGAGGCTTCCAGAACCACAGGGATGAAAAAACAAGAACAACAACAACAAATAAACAAAACCCAAACACAACAAACAAAAACACCCCAGACCCAATTGCCTGAAAAATCAAATCAAGGTCTCAGTTAACCAAAGGCTTTTTCTAAAGAAACATATGTGGCTCAGGGTGGAGACCCTAAAGTCTGAACAAGTACCCAGAGCAGAAGAAAAACAACTAAATTCAGACTCACAGTCCCTGCCCACTGCCCCCCCTCCCCCCACTCCAGGCTGTCAAGAGCGAGGCAAAGGGCTTCACAGGTTTTTTTTTTTTTTTTTTTTTTAAACTGTGGTGACGGTAACTGGCTTAAATAATAGGAGGAGGGAAATTTTTATAATTCAACTTTCTTTTTTCTTCCCCTTTGGGGGAATCAGAGAGACTAGTAGCTTGAGGTTAAGGAGAAAACTGATTTTTATTGTTTTAATGGGGAAAACATGTAGAAATAGCAGGCTGCCATGAAACGTACCCAATTTGATCTGTGATCGAAGGCTCTGAATTCCTGAAGAGGAGGTAAGCCCTGGCACAGGTTAGGAGAGGTAGCAGCTTTGGGTGCTGCAGCATCTTGGGAGAGAGAACACAGCTCCAGAGACAGAGAATGGGGATGGCTAGGAGGGAGCAGAAGGGGGCCAGGATGTGGGAACCCTTAAGTAGTATCAAAATTAGTTGCTGTCTGCTCCCTGCTGGTGGGTCCCTGGGGTATAGAGTGGCAAGAAGGGTGCTAGGGCTGAATGGAGAAGAAACTTGAGATGCTAGTAAAAACCACCCTCCCCAAGGGTCCCTGGCCCTGGGTCTTAAGAATAGAAAACCAAGAGGGGTCAGTCAACCAGAGTGCTTTCTCAGGTCATCCCCCTGAACCCCAGCTCAGTCTGGAGGGGAATGAACACTGCCCAGACCAAGTCCTGGCACTCAGCACCCACGGAGAGGGGCGGGCATGGTGGGCTCCCCGCCTCCCCTGGCTTCACCTCCTCTCCTCCCGGCCAGCCTGGCCCCCGCCCCCACCAGGCCCATTTCAGGGCAGCACATCCAGTAGGAGCGTCCCTAAGGTAGGTCATGGTGGTAGGGCTTAGGGCGCCAGCGGCAGAGTGACACACCGCCCTTCTCGCCCTTCTGGTATCCCTTGCGGCACTGCTTACAAGGGTCACGGCGATAGAGGGGGGTCTCGGCTCCAGCGCGAGTCTGTGGCCCAAACACCAAACGCTTCGATGAGGCCCTTGAAGTGGTGGCAGGTGCTCTTGAGGGCGGCCAGGGCCCGGGTGGGCAGGGGCCGAAGATCTTGACCAGCACGTGCTTGGGAAGCAGAAGCATGTCCTGCCGCGGCTCCAGCAGCCTCTGGATCTTGAAGTGGATTTCCAGAAAGTCCTGTGACACGTGCCGGGACAGGCGGCACAGGGAGGTGTCTGCTGTGCCCTCATTGTCATCTGGGCCTGGTGCAGTGGCCGGCGAGTCTGCTCAGGGAGGCCCGGGAGGAAGAAGAGATGGCAGGTGGGGGTGGCTCCTTAGGACTGACCGTCATGCACACTGTCTCCTCCTTCCCATTCTTGGTACCATCCTTGCCAAAGAGGATGCACTGGTCCACTACGCCTGTCACCACCACATCCATGCGGAAGCCCATGCTCCGCAGTCCCAGGCAGGGCGTGGCGGGGGAGGGAGGAGAGGGGGCTGTGCGGGGCGGGGGGGGAGTGTCCTCGGGCCAGCAGGGGCTGGGGCCTCCCCTCCCTGGCTTCATCTGCCCCGGCCAGAAGGAACTCCACCTTGCTAGGGAAGGCGTCCGGAGAGAGGCTGAGGAGCTGCTATAGGTCACAGGTAGTCGTAGCCTTGGGTGGGCCCTGGGTCCTGGGCTGCCCGTGGAAGGCACAGCCTGCGGGCCCCACTCGGGTTGGGCGGGCTGCCGTCTGGTGCACGGGGCTCTGGGCCATGGGAGATAGGGAAGGCGATGCGTCCCTCCCCGGGGCCTGGCCCAGGCCTCTCCTCCTTGCCGAGGCCTTGGCTG
This sequence comes from Myotis nattereri, assembly GCF_964212035.1. Taxonomy (NCBI): domain Eukaryota; kingdom Metazoa; phylum Chordata; class Mammalia; order Chiroptera; family Vespertilionidae; genus Myotis; species Myotis nattereri. Next base: position 88,731,713 of record NC_138078.1, read on the forward strand.
GAGGGTTGTTCCGCTGGGCTGCGAAATGAGCCACTGCCCCAGCCACACGGCTGCAGTCCTGCCACCAGACTGTTCAGACCCCAGGCCCTTGGCAGAACCACCCTGCTCTGCCGACACAAAGACCACAGGGGCTGGGGTGCCGGGTGTGGCTAGTTCTGCAGGGCCAGGGCAGCCCAAGCTTCCACCAGGGCCACCATCTCAGCCACAGAGAGCAGGTCCACAGCCTCACTGGCCGTGGCTGGGGTCCTCTGAGCAGCAGAGGGCCCCTCGCGGCCCCCAGGGTCCGGCGGAGCTTTCTAGGCTCAACACAGCGCCCCCTCCGCTTGGCCTTGGAGCTGTCACTGCCCCAGTGCCCCTTGACCTTCATGGCGCTGGCCCGGCTGCCGCCACCACGCTGGTGGGCCACAAAGAAGGCCACCTTCTCCTTTGTATTCCCAGGCTTGATCACATACCACGTGTCCAGCAGGACTCGGCCCTTGGCACCAACAGCAGCTGCTGAGAGGAGAGGGGCGGGCTGGGAGGAAGGGGAGTCCCTGGCCCAGGCGGGCGGTGTGTTCTCCGAGGGGGCAGGCCCATGGTTTGGCTCAGCCCTGCTGCCCGACTCAGAACAGGTTGCGGGCACGGGGGCTGTGGAAGGGGGGCTGGGCTGGTTCTGTGAGTCGGTGCCAAAGGGCTGAGGGCACCACACCTGGAAGGGCAGGAGGCCGCCACGGTCCATTCTGGGGAACAGTGGCAGACAGGCGGGGGTCACTGCGTCTCAGGACCTGGATGGTGGTGGGATACTCCACAGGCGATCACCTTCCCGTGCGGAAGCTCCTGAAGCTCCGCGGGTTTCCCCCCACTCCTAAAGTTTATTTTTTAAATATCGTCCCCAAGAGCTAAGAAAAGAACCTCTAAGCATTCAGATTTATTTTTATTTTATTATTTTTTTGTTAATCCTCACCAGAGGATATTTTTTCCCATTGCTTTTCAGTGAGAATGGAAGGCAGGGGAGAGGGAAAGGGAGAGGGAGAGGGAGAGGGAGAGGGAGAGGGAGAGGGGGAGGGAGAGGGAGAGGGAGAGGGGGAGGGGGGAGAGGGGGAGAGAGAAACATCAAAGTGAGAGAGGTACATCGACTGGTTGTCTCCCTCATGCTCCCTGAGTTCCCTTGACTGGGATTTGAACCAGCGACCCTTCTGGTGTGTGGGCCAACACTCTAATCACTGAGCACACCAGCCAGGACACGGAACAATCAGATTTATAAAATAAAAATAACAACAATCAAGTCACTACATACATTTTACTTTGGTTTGCCATGGATTTGAGGAAGTTTTGAGTACGTGTCTAAGGACATTGATAACAATCACAGGTGTTCATAAAGTCCTCAATATTTCTCCAATTCACTAACCACTATAGGCAGGTGCTAACATAATCTGGCAGCTGCCAACACCAGAAGGTGTCATATCCCCTGAGTAAAAATAATGAGTATGTATTCCCTACCAAATAAAACTAGATCATCTCCATTAAATGAGTTGGTAATTCTCTTTCTATTAATAGCAATAGATATTGCCATGTGGAAAGGGATTTTTATGCCTCTTTTCTTCATCTGGAACCTCAGTCAACAAGGTTTCCTGGAATAGGAAATGAGAGTAGACATTTATTTATATGCATGATTTATATAACTATTCTCTTGTTTTATGTAGGATTCTTTGGGGACTTTTGTCAGGTTTGTGTGGCTACAAGGCTAATGAATCTTCTTTTTCTTGTGTGTGTACTTTGCTACAGGAAGAGGATGTTTATGAGAGATAAAAATTCAAGGCCAAATAAAGATTTGAGGAAATTCTTATAGTTAAGGCTCTATTTGTCTGTTTTTTCTTCTTTGAAAAATCATTTTAGGGAAGGACAGACTGATAATATTTTTTTTGCTATTGCACTTGGGAAAATTTACTGTTTGTGAAATGGAGGTTCACTTCCTTTTCATATCCTAGAAAGTAATCTTTGCCATGTGTACAGGTATGTAGCTTTCAGTGCAATAAATTCATGGCCTTACAGAAAGCCTTTAGTGTTCTCTTATTTCTATGATTCTCATGGTCTATGCCAGCTCTTTATTAAGTATAGTTATATGTTGAAAGCAAATATAGCATTATTACTCTGTACTATTTTTCAGGACACAGTTGTCAGAATCATTTTCTCTAAAATAGTTTAGTATTTATATAAATATATTTTTAAACATAATACCCACAATTTACAAATAGAATAAAATAATAATTTTAAAAAACAGTAAAATTGATAAAGTGAGTAATAAAGTATTAATAATTTATCATTAGTCATACTTTATTTTATACCCTAAAGAGCAATTTTGGTAAGATATAGTTATGAAGGAGAACAATAAAAGTGTTTTTATTGGATAAACAACCAACCAGAACTATCTCCAGTATCTCCATTTATCTCACAACTAGAGGTCGGGTGCATGAAATTCCTGCACTCATAGGGGTGGGGGTCCCTCAGCCTGGCCTGCACCCTCTTGCAGTCTGGGAGCCCTTGGGTGATGTCCCTGTGGGATTGGGCCTAAGTCATCAGTTGGACATCCTTAGTGCTGCCTGGAGGCAGGAGAGGCTCCCACCAACACCACTGTGCTCAGCAGCCGTGAGCCTGGCTCAGGGCTTCTGGCTGAGCAGTGCTCCCATTGTGGGAGCACACTGACCATCAAGGGGCAGCTCCTGCTTTGGGCTCCTGGCCCCTGGTGGTCAGTGAGCATCATAGTGACCAGTCATTCTACGTTTGGTTGATTTGCATATTAGCCTTTTATTATATAGGATAATGGTTGCAGTTTACATTTAGTAAAAAAAAGAAATCCAGAATATGACAAAGTGACTTGAAATAGTGGGGAAAAATCCCAGCAACAACACAGAGCGGGTAACTATTAAGGAATCAGCTCTGATAGTTGACCTCTCCAAATCACTTTTAAGTGCGATAGAGATGCTGTATAGCCTCAGAGGCCAACCCCAGAACAATGCCACCCAGAGGCTGAGCCACAAACTGACTCTTTGCTAAACACAAAATAAGGCAGTCTGGGAAACAAATACGGCCTGCTTTAAAATAAGGACTGTGGTTTACAACACAGAGGAGCAGTGTACCGCAGGGAAACTCAACACTCTCCTGGATACCTGGCAGGACTAAAGGCGAGCCAGACTGAAGAATAGAAGAACCGAAGGACCTTCACTACTGCAATTTTTTTTTTCTTTTTTCACCTTTTAACTAAGAAACCAATTTTTTCCCCTTTTTTTTCTTCTTTTTTTTCTTTTTTCTATTTTTCTTTCTTTCTTCTTCTTTTTCCATCAACTGATTTTACCCTTTTAATTACTACCTTCTTATTTTTAACCAGTATTATTACTGCTACCATTTTACCATTTTTTAAAGTGCCATTTTATTTTCTCTTTATTTTATTTTGGGATTAGTGTTCTCCATTCTATTTTCATCGTTATATTATTGGTTGTTTCTAGTTTGCATCCATCTCCAGGGAGCTGTTGCTGGAATTTGTTGGGATTAGTGGCGGTTCTATAGGAGTATTCTCCTCATATAAAAAGTCTCTTCCCCTCTTCCACTACATTCTCTCTTTTTGCTCTTTTTTTCTCTTTTCTCAATTTTATTTCTCCCCCTCCTTTTTCCCAATTTCATTTTTGCACTCCTTTTTTTGGCCCCTACTTTTCTTTTCTTTTTTCTCTTTTATCTTCCTTCTTCCTTATTCCCTAATTCTCTTAATTCGGGCGGTCACCTTTATTTGGGGTTATTAATATCGTGAATATATTTGTGTTTAGTGCCTGGTACGTGGTGCCTTGTTGTGTTGTAGTTTGTGCCTTTAAATCAACGCAGCAGATCCAAGCAACAGCAGCCTCCTGAGCACCACACCCTCTGCTGAGGAACAGCAGCTGTAAGTGAAACCTCCCCCAACTAGCCAGAAGAGCCACCACAGCTGTGAACAGCACCCACCAGAAGAGCTGCTGCCAACTGAAGAGCAGCTGCTACCGCAACCGCCCGAAGAGCAACCACAGACCAAGGAGTCACTGCCACCAAGGGAGCAACCACTGAACGACTCAACATCTAGATATGCCAGTGAGATCAAACATGGGTAGACAAAGAAACCCCCAAAGGAAAGAGAAGGAGGACTCTCCAGAAAAGCAGCTAAGTAATACAGAGGCATGCAACATGACAGAAAAAGAATTCAGAATAAGGGTCCTAGAGTGCATAAACAGGATGGAGGAAAAAATCGACAACCTCTGCAAGAAGCAAGAAGGAACAGATGAAAAAATCAATAACATATGGAAGAAGCTAGAAGAAACAGATGAAAAAATCAACAACAGAAGTAAGACCCAAGAAGAAATGAAGAGTGATATAGCTGCAATGAAAAACACCATTGAAAGTATCAACAGTAGACTAGGAGAAGCGGAGGACTGAATTAGTGAATTAGAAGACAAGGAAGCAAAACACACCCAAAATGTACTGCAATTGGAGAAAAAAATTAAAAGACAGGAGGAGAGCCTAAGGGAGCTTTGGGACAACATGAAACGAAACAACATACGAATAATAGGGGTACCAGAACAACAGAAGGATGAACAAGGATTAGAAAACCTATTAGAAGAAATAATATCAGAAAACTTCCCTGAGGTGGGGAAGAAAAAAGTCACACAAGCCCAGAGAGTCCCAAACAAGGTGAACCCGAAAAGACCCACACCAAGACACATCATCATTACCATGGCAAATGTTCAGGACGAAGAGAGAATCTTACCGGCTGCAAGAGAGAGACGGAATGTTACATACAAGGGATCTCCCATTAGATTATCAAATGATTTCTCAACAGAAACACATCAGGCCAGAAAAGAATGGACGGAAATTTACAAAGTGATGCAAAGCAAAGGACTGAATCCAAGAATACTCTATCCAGCAAGGCTATCATTCAAACTTGAAGGGGAAATAAGAAGCTTCACAGACAAAAAAAGGCTAAGGGAGTTTATCACCACCAAGCCAGCAATGCAAGGAATGCTAAAGGGACTGGTATAAAAAGAAGAAATAAAAAGCTCAGAAAGAAAACAGCCACACACAAAAAGAAATGGCTACAAACAAGTACCTTTCAATAATAACTTTAAATGTAAACGGACTAAATGCTCCAAACAAAAGACATCGAGTGGCTGAATGGATAAAAAAACATGACCCATACATCTGCTGTCTACAAGAAACCCACCTCATTAGAAGGGACTCACACAGACTGAAAGTGAAAGGATGGAAAAATATCTTTCAGGCAAATGGAAAGGAAAAGAAAGCTGGGGTAGCAATACTTATATCGGACAAAATAGACCTCAAAGTGAAGGCCATAACAAGAGATAAGGAAGGCCACTTCATAATACTAAAGGGATCAATACAACAAGAAGATATAACCCTGGTAAACATATATGCACCCAATTCAGGAGCACCCAAATTCATAAAAAAACTCCTGGAAGATATCAAAGGAGAGATCGACAACAATACAATCATAGTAGGGGTATTAATACACCACTGACAGCACTGGATAAGCCCTCTAGACAAACAATCAGCAAAGATACAGCAATCCTAAATGACTCACTAGATCAGATGGACATAATAGACATCTTCAGAACACTTCACCCCAAAGCCAGGGAATATACATTCTACTCAAATGCTCATAAGACATATTCAAAAATAGACCATATATTGGGTCACAAGCAAAGTATCCCAAAATTCAAGAAGATTGAAATCATAAAAAGCATCTTCTCAGACCACGATGGCATAATATTAGAAATAAACTACAATAAAAACAACCCAAAATACTCAAACACCTGGAAGCTGAATAGCATGCTATTAAATATTGATTGGGTTACCAATGAGATCAAAGAAGAAATTAGAAACATCCTGGAAACTAATGACAATGAAAACACAACAATCCAAAACCTATGGGACACAATGAAAGCAGTCCTGAGAGGGAAGTTTATAGCTCTACAGGCCTATCTCAAAAAACAAGAAAAAATGGTAGTAAATCATCTAACTCTACAACTCAAAGAACTAGAAAGAGAGCAACAAAAAAATCCCAGAGTGAGCAGAAGGAAGGAGATAATAAAGATTAGAGCAGAAATAAATGACATAGAGACCAAAAAAAAACAATACAGAAAATCAATAAAACCAAGAATTGGTTCTTTGAAAGGATAAACAAGATTGACAAACCTCTAGCCAGACTCACCAAGAAGCAAAGAGAGAGGACCCAAATAAACAAAATCAGAAACGATAGAGGCGAAATAACAACAGACCCCACAGAAATACAAATGATTGTTAAAAAATACTATGGACAGCTCTACTCCAACAAACTAGACAACATGGAGGAAATGGACAAATTCCTAGAAAAATACAACATTCCAAAACTCAATCAGGAAGAATCTAAAAATCTCAACAGGCCAATAACTATGGAAGAAATTGAAGCAGTCATCAAAAAGCTTCCAGCAAACAAAAGCCCAGGACCAGACGGCTTCACAGGGGAGTTTTACCAAACATTCAAGGAAGAACTAAAACCTATCCTCCTCAGACTACTACAAAAAATTCAAGAGGAAGGAACACTTCCAAACTCATTCTATGAAGACAGCATCACCCTAATACCAAAACCAGGTAAAGACAACACAATGAAAGAAAATTACAGGCCAATATCCCTCATGAACATAGATGCCAAAATCCTCAACAAAATCTTAGCAAATCGGATCCAGCAGTACATCAGAAAGATCATACACCATGACCAAGTAGGATTTATCCCAGGGATGCAAGGATGGTACAATATCTGCAAATCAATAAACGTGATACATCACATAAACAAATTGAAAGTAAAAAACCACATGGTCATATCAATTGATGCGGAAAAAGCATTTGACAAAATTCAACACCCATTTTTGATAAAAGCTCTCAGCAAGGTGGGAGTAGAAGGATCATACCTCAACATAATAAAAGCCATATATGACAGGCCCACAGCCAACATCATACTCAATGGACAAAAACTAACACCGTTTCCCCTAAGAACAGGAACAAGACAGGGGTTCCCCCTCTCACCACTCCTGTTCAACATAGTACTGGAAGTGTTAGCCATTGCAATTCGGCAAGAAGAAGAAATAAAAGGCATCCAAATTGGAAAAAAGGAAGTAAAACTGTCCTTATTTGCAGACGACATGATATTATACATACAAAACCCTAGAGACTCCATCAAAAAGCTACTAGACTTAATACATGAATTTGGCAATGTAGCAGGATACAAAATTAACCCCAAGAAATCTGAGGCATTTCTATACACCAATAGTGAACTTTCAGAAAGAGAGATTATAAAAACAATCCCGTTTACCATCGCACCAAAAAATTAAGCTACCTAGGAATAAACTTAACTAAAGAGGTAAAAGACCTCTACTCAGAAAACTACAGGACATTGAAAAAAGATATAGAGAAAGACAGAAACAGATGGATGAACACTCCGTGTTCATGGATTGGTAGAATCAACATCATTAAAATGTGCATACAACCCAAAGCAATCTATAAATTCAACGCACTTCCCATTAAAATACCAACGGCATACTTCATAGATCTAGAATGAACTCTCCAGAAATTCATCTGGAATAAAAAAAGACCCTGAATAGCTGCAGCAATCCTGAAAAAGAACAAAGTAGGTGGGATCTCAATACCAGATATCAAGATGTATTACAAAGCCACTGTTCTCAAAACTGCCTGGTACTGGCACAAGAATAGGCATATAGATCAATGGAATAGAATAGAGAGCCCAGAAATCGGCCCGAACCAATATGCTCAATTAATATTTGACAAAGGAGGCAAGAACATACAATGGAGCCAAGATAGTCTCTTCAATAAATGGTGTTGGGAAAATTGGACAGATATATGCAAGAAAATGAAACTAGACCACCAACTTACATCATACACAAAAATAAACTCAAAATGGATAAAGGACTTAAATGTACGACAGGAAACCATAGAAATTCTAGAGGAATCCAAAGGCAACAAAATCTCAGACATATGCCGAAGCAATTTCTTCACTGATACAGCTCCTAGGGCACTTGAAACTAAAGAGAAAATGAACAAATGGGACTACATCAAAATAAAAAGCTTCTGCACAGCAAAAGAAACCATCAACAAAACAATGAGAAAACCCACTGTGTGGGAAAACATATTTGCCAATGTCGTATGTGATAAGGGCCTAATCTCCAAAATTTATAGGGAACTCATACAACTTAACAAAAGGAAGATGAACAATCCAATCAAAAAATGGGCAAAGGACCTAAATAGACACCTTTCAAAAGAGGACATTCAGAAAGCCAAGAGACATATGAAAACATGCTCAAAGTCACTAATCATCCGAGAGATGCAAATCAAAACAACAATGAGGTACCATCTCACACCTGTCAGACTGGCTATCATCAACAAATCAACAAACGACAAGTGCTGGAGAGGATGTGGAGAAAAAGGAACACTTGTGCACTGCTGGTGGGAATGCAGACTGGTGCAGCCACTATGGAAGACAGTATGGAGTTTCCTCAAAAAACTGAAAATGGAACTCCCATTTGACCCTGTGATCCCACTTCTAGGAATATATCCCAAGAAACCAGAAACACCAATCAGAAAGGTTATGTACACCTCTATGTTCATAGCAGCACAATTCACCATAGCTAAGATCTGGAAACCGCCTAAGTGCCCATCAGTAGATGAATGGATTAGAAAACAGTGGTACATCTACACGATGGAATACTATGCTGCTCTAAAAAGGAAGGAACTCTTACCATTTGCAACGTCATGGATGGAACTGGAGAGCATTATGCTCAGTGAAATAAGCCAGTCAATGAAGGAAAAATACCACATGATCTCACTCATTCATGGATAATAGAGACCATTATAAACTTTTGAACAATAATAGATACAGAGGCAGAGCTGCCTCAAACAGATTGTCAAACTGCAGCGGGAAGGGCGGGGATGGTTGGGGGGCAGGAGGTGGGGGGTAAGAGATCAACCAAAGGACTTGTATGCATGCATATAAGCATAACCAATGGACATAAGACACTGGGGGATAGGGGAGGCTAGGGGACTGTCTAGGGCGGGTGGGAAAAAATGGACACATATGTAATACCCTTTGTAATACTTTAAGCAATAAAATAAAAAAATAAATAAAAATAATAAAAAAGAAAAAAAAAGAATTCACTAGTTAAAAAAAAAGAAATAGTGGGGGAAAAAAAAGTCAGACAATAGTGTGCTGAAGGTCTCAGGGATGTGGGGTGAAGGGGGTTAAAGGGGACAAAAAGGGGGGACAACTGTAATACTTTCAACAATAAAGCTAAATTTTTTAAAAATGTGTTAGACTGAACCAGCCATCATTTATTTTTCAGTATATTCTATTTTGTTATTTGGAAGTTATTTTTTTTTTTTAAATCCTCACCTGACTACATGTTTTCACTGATCTTTACAGAGAGAGGAAGGGAGAGAGATACATCAATGTGAGAGAGACATACCGATTGATTGCCTGGTTGCCTCCTCTACACTCCCTGATCGGGAGCTAAATCCACAACCTAAGTATGTGCCTCAACGGGAATCAAACCTGTACCCTTTTTGGTGTACAGTATGCTGCTCTAAGTAATTGAGCCACCTGGGCAGGGCTATTATTTGGAAGTTTTTGTTTTGCCTTCATGAAAAGTTTAAAGAATATTTATAGCAAGTTTATCAAAATATTAAGCAAAACAAGCTAATGAGATTGATTCATATTTATGTCTATAATTCCGTGTAGTAGCTATTATATAATATTCATGAAGTCTATTGCTGTCATAGTGGCCTGAAACTGTGTTTAGGAGCCAATGTATTTATTGTCATTTTTTTTCTGTGGGTTTTTGACGTATTTTTGTCAAATGTTCTAGCACTGCCTCCCTCCCGCATTTTGTAACTCTTATTTCCACTAGATAGAAATTAGAAACTTGGTTAAGATCAGGTGTTGAGGTGCAAGTAGAAAAAAAATCTGGGATCCTAGCTGGCTACAGAAGGTTGAGTGGGGATAAAAATTGCTTGCAGGAGCAACGCTTGTGAGGGGATGCCACTGCCTGCCTCCTAGACAAGAAGAGTGAAACCTGACTACAACCTTCTTGAGTATGAGCTTTAGGTTGTTTTGTCTTTTTCTTTCAGTTGAACTTAATAATTGGCAAAACCAATTATACTTAGGAGCTAAAAAAAAGTCATTATCAGGTTTTTGATTGCTCAAAATAGTTGAGTTGCTCAGAATAGTAGGCATGGCTGTTTCATTATTGTCTAAATGAGTATTTTTCAAACTGTGAATCATAACCCATTAGTGGGTTAAGAAATAGGTCATGGCCATCATTATTTTTTAAAAATTGCTAATAGAATATAAGATACCAAAATCCATCAAAATGCATTTCTTCCTATGACTCACACTTAAACAGCTGATAGGGTTACATATACTGACTCTTGGTTTAAATTTGTATGTCATTAAACTTTACATAAGCGTCAATATTGAAGATGAAAATATTTCTCATGTTAAAATATCCATGTTTCTATTCTAAACCTATTTATATGAATACATTTACCTTAAAATTTTATATAATTAAAAATTTTACCTTAATGCATTGTCTTGACAAGTAATATAACACAATAGATTTTAGAGAAAACCTACCTGGGTTCCAATCCCAGATGAATCATCCTATACCAGGAGTCCTCAAACTACTGCCCACAGGCCACAGCAGCCCGCCGAAAACATTTATCCGGCCTACCGGGTGTTTTTGCAGCCGCTGTGTGCATAGGAATTTGTTCATAGTTTTTTTTAAAACTATAGTCTGGCCGTACAACGGTCTGAGGGACAGTGAAAAAGCCCCCTGTTTAAAAAGTTTGAGGACCCCTGTCCTATACAATAAAAGCCTAATATGCTAAGTGTCCAACCATTCATTTGACCATTCGACCAGTCACTATGACGCATACTGACCACCAGGAGGCAGGGGCTCTGACTGGTAGGTTAGCTTGCTGCTGGGGTTCAGCCAATTGGGACTGGGCAAAACAGGCCAGACACGCCCTGGAGCCCTTCCTTGGTCCCTTCCCAGTTGGCCAACCTCCCTTGGTCCCTCCCTGGCCCCGATTGTGCACCAGTGGGGTCCCTCGGCCTGGCCTGTGACCTCTCGCAATCTGGGACCCCTCAGGGGATGTCAGAGATCCGGTTTCAGCCCAATCCCTGCAGGCCAGGCCAAGGGACCCCACCAGCACATGAATCCATGCATTGGGCCTCTACTTTATTTATAAATTATGAGACTTTTAAGTGTTGTTTGGCACTCTAATTTGCTCAGCTGTAAAATGGGACTTTCTTATTTACTTGGATGTTCTGAGGAAAAAATGATATAAGTTATAAAATGTAACTCAATGTCTTAAGTAAGCCACATTTGAGTAACAAGGAAGTAGTCAGAAAATGACTGCTAGACATTTTTCTTGTTTGTGGATTTTATCAAGTTACCTACAGTTTCAGATGAACAGGTTCTTTTTATAATTTCAATCCATTGAGTGACCATATTGGTGCTTGATTTTCTGTAGCATATCTGCATTAGCAGTAGCATGAAAAGTTGAAATACAAGCACACATAGCAAAATTTCAATAACAATCACTGATAATATTTAAAATCTTGATCTTAACCAAGCGCTTATACCTGAAGGAAGCCAGCTAAAAACATTGGCAGGAAACCAGAGGGTGTTACTGAAAGACATTGGACCGGAGAGGTCCTGTGCTATTTTTCTAATTTTCTCAAGTTCTAATTCAACTTCACTAGAAGTATTGATCCAGGAACAGCATGAGGTGTTGACTATGGTACAGATGTGGCCCTGTTCTGCAAGAAGATAATTGAATGCTATTTGATTATCCAATATAACCCTTGCTAAGGAATCTAAGGATCAGTGTTGTTAAGCCAAGGCTCAATCAGTGGAGTTTGCTAATGCAGCCATGGTTAGGGAATAATAGTTCACTAGAAAATTATCTTTCCATTTGCCAACAGAAGTGCCCTCAAAGGAAGTAAAGACTCCAGCTAGGATTAAACAGATTCTAACAAAGTACTGTCTAGTCACCATTTAAGACATAATAAAGGAAGTCACTAAGGGAAAATTCAAAGCTACCAGCTAATTAAGTGGATCTTCTTTAGCAAGGAGATGAGCATAAGAAGACAATTAACAATAATAATTTTCCAAAAATCTCATGGACATTAAGAATATAAAATTTGGGGAAAATGGCGGAGGTATAAACGGACGTGTCCTGTGCCTTGCCCTGGAGCAGATAAGGGTGAGCAGCTGAAACGGGTGACATACAGCCGAATAGGCAGAGGATATTCAGCTGTGAGACAGTCTGCAGCCGGGAAAGACAGAGAACTCCCAGAAAAAAAAGGACGGTTGGAGACTGTGACTGAAACCTCTCCCAGTGCGCCAGCGTAGCAGCGGAGAGCACACCATTTTGAGTGGCTGTTACCGGCGTCCAGAGATTAGCTTCTAACCTGGAAACAAGGGATCTCAAGCAGCGTGACTGCGTGAACTCAGATGAGCACTGCTTCTTCTCACAGAAAGGTTAGACTTCCCCTAAAGGTGCGGTTTGCAATTCAGGTTGGAGAGAGGACCGCACGCGTGCTCGGGGTGAAATCTGCGCCCCACAAAGTCCGTAGCTGTTGGGACCAGCATGACCCGCGAGTGGGGAAGGGACCCCACAGGGCTGCTGGCAGAAGGGAACGCTAAAAATAAGCCCATAGCTGGACTGGATGTAAAAAAAGCAGCCTTGGATTTTGCCAGTGTGCCGGCTGCTTGGTGCCAGGGGCGAATGGGCACGCAGAGACTGTGCGCAGACCTGGAAGGTGGAGGCTTGTGAATTCACAGGCTCTTGCTATAGTTCCCCTTAGATCTGTGCGTTTGACTATTAAACCCAGTGCACGGGATTCCCCAGTTGGGGTCACTCGCAGATCCTGTAGGGGAAAGTTCTTTTTGGGGAGCCTGGGAAACAAAGCGGGGAGTAACTATTAAAGAACAGGCTCTGGGCAGTGGACTTTCCCAAACCAGGTTCAAATACCATAGAGAAAATAACCCCTACTGATAGAGAGGACTTATAGGCTCGGAGGTCAATCCCGACACGCTGCCACCCAGAGGCAGAGCCATGAACTGTCTCTTCTGTAAATACAAATAAAGGCAGTCTGGTAAACAAATACAACCTGCCTTAAAATCAGGACTGTGGTTTTCCAGCACGGAGGGACAGTGTATCGCAGGGAAATTCAACACTCTCCTGAATGCCTGGCAGGACTAAGGCGTGACAAAAAGAAGAGTAGAAGATCCGAAGCACCCTCACTACTGCACATTTTTATCTTTTTTTTTTTTAAATTCATTTTTCACCATTTCATTAAGAACCTATTTTATTATTTTTTAATTTTTTTTTCCTGCTTTAGATTTTCCCTATTCCTTCTTTTTACCCACTGTCTAAATTTCACCCTACTTATATATCTAATTTCCAATCCCTTGCTCTAAATCCATATACACCTCTCTCTTATCTTTCTTCACTATCCAATTTTTTCTCTCTCTCTCTCACTGTCGTTTTGCTAGTGTTTGCTTGATTTTGAGTATATTGGGTTTTTTTATGCTTGTTTGGGAGATTGTTTTGTTTTTCATGTTCATTTTTCTGTTTGTTTTTTTTTCTTTTCATTTTTCTGTTTTGCTTATTTTTTCTTTCTCTGGTTATTTTTATGCTTCTGTTTTCCCTTGCCTAGCTTGATATTAGTGGTTGTTTGTAGTTTGCATTAATCTCTAGGGATCTGCTGCTGGATTTCGTTGGGATTAGTTGCGGTTCCATTAGAGTTTTCTCCCCATATAAATAGCCTCTTCCCCACCTCTATTTCATTCTCTATCTTACTTTTTTTTTCTCTTTTCTTCTCTCCCTTTTCCCAATCTCATTTCGGCACTCCTTTTTGTTTTTTCTTTTTCTGTTTTTTCTTCTTTATCCCCTAATTCTCTTCTCTCGGGTGGTCACCTTTATTTGGGGTTATTAATAACATGAATACATTTATGTTCAGTGCCTTGTACGTTGTGCCTTGTTGTGTTGTATTTTGTGCCTTTAAATCAACACAGCAGAGAGAGAACTACATAACGAAACACCTGGAAAAGAGCGATCATAGTGAAACAAAGAACCGACCCACATATGAAAGAAAAACAGGCATCATCAGAAAAGGAAGTAAACGAAATGGAGGCAATGGATTCAAGCAACCTGTCAGAGAAAGAATTCAGAGAAATGGTCATAAAGTGGATGAAAAGAATGGAAGACAAATTCAACAATATGTGTAAGAACCAAGAGGAAATGAAGAAAAACAAAGAAGAAATGAAAAATGATATCACTGCTATAAAGAACTCAATAGAAAGCATCAACAGTACACTAGAAGAAGCAGAGGACCACATCAGTGAGCTAGAAGACAAGGTAGGAAAAAACACCCAAACAGAACAGCTTCTAGAAAAGAAAATTAAAAAGCAGGAGGAGAGCCTAAGAGAACTCTGGGACAATGCTAAACGAAACAACATCGGAATAATAGGGGTGCCAGAAAAAGAGGAAACTGAGCAAGGAATAGAAAACCTGTTTAAAAAAATAGTAACAGAAAATTTTCCTGATATAGGGAAGAAAAAACTCACACAAATCCAAGAAGCTCACAGAGTCCCAAACAAAATGAACCCGAAAAGACCGATGCCAAGGCACATAATAATTAAATTGGCAAATACCAACGACAAAGCAAGAATCTTAAAAGCAGCCAGAGAGACAGAAAGTTACCTACAAAGGATCCCCCATCAGACTAGCGACCGATTTCTCAACAGAAACACATCAGGCAAGATGGGAATGGAATGAAATATACAAAGTCATGCAAAGGAAGGGTCTGAATACAAGAATACTGCACCCAGCGAGGCTATCAATCAAAATTGAGGATGAAATCAGGAGCTTCACAGACAAAAATGGTCTACGGGAGTTAATTACAACCAAACCAGCAATGCAAGAAATGCTAAAGTGTCTACTGTAAATGGAAAAAATAGGAAACAAAGAAGGAACGCAGCGGTAAAGAACAAAAATGGCGACTAACAAATTTCTATCAATAATAACTTTAAATGTAACTGGATTAAATGCCCCAGTCAAAAGGCATAGGGTAACTGAGTGGATAAGAAAACATGACCCATATATCTGCTGTCTACAGGAAACCCACCTCAGAAAAAAAGATGCACACAGACTGATGGTGAAGGGATGGAAAAAGGTTTTCCAGGCCAATGGAAGTGAAAAAAAAGCCGGTGTAGCAATACTTATATCTGCAAATTAGATCTCAAAGTGAAGGACATAAAAAGAGATAAAGAAGGCCACTTCATAATACTAAAGGGAGCAGTACAACAAGGAGAAATAACTCTGGTAAATATATATGCACCCAATATAGGAGCACCCAAATACGTAGGAAATCTTCTGGAGGAGATCAAGGGAGAGATTGACAGCAATACAATCATAGTAGGGGACCTTAGCACCCCATTATCACCACTGGAAAAATCCTATAAACAGAAACTCAGCAAAGAAACATCAATCCTAAATGACTCACTAGATCAGATGAATAAATTGACATCTTCAGAACATTTCACCCTAAAGCCACAGAATATACATTCTCCTCAAGTGCACATTTGTCATCTTCAAAGATAGACCATATATTGGGTCACAGACAAAGTCTCTTCAAATTCAAGAAAATTGAAATCATGTCAAGCATCTTCTCAGACCACAAAGGCATAAAACTGGAA
Organism: Myotis nattereri; assembly: GCF_964212035.1. Lineage (NCBI taxonomy): Eukaryota > Metazoa > Chordata > Mammalia > Chiroptera > Vespertilionidae > Myotis > Myotis nattereri. The sequence continues at coordinate 88,747,543 of NC_138078.1, forward strand.
ATCAAATACAACAAAAACATTCCAGAAAAATCAAACACATGGAGACTAAATAGCATGCTATTAAACAATGACTGGGTTACCAGTGAGGTCAAAGACGAAATAAAAAACATCATGGCAACAAACGACAATGAAAACACAACAATACAAAACCTATGGGACACAGCAAAAGCGGTCTTGAGAGGGAAGTTCATAGCTCTACAAGCCTACTGCAAGAAAAAAGAAACAATGAGAATAAATGACCTAACTCTACAACTCGAAGAGTTAGAAAGAGAGCAACAAAAAAAGCCCACAGTAAGCAGAAGGAAGGAAATAACAAAGACCAGAGCGGAGATAAATGACATAGAGACCCAAAAAACAATACATAAGATCAACAAAACCAAGAGCTGGTTCTTTGAAAGGATAAACAAGATTGATACACCTCTAGCCAGGCTCACCAAGAAACAAAGAGAGAGGACCCAAATAAACACAATCAGAAATGAAAGAGGAGAAATAACAACAGACCCCATAGAAATACAAAAGATTGTTAGAAAATACTATGAACAACTCTACTCCAACACACTACACAACCTGGAGGAAATGGACATATTCCTAGAAAAATACAACCTTCCAAAACTTAATCAGGAAGAATCTAAAAATCTCAACAGGCCAATAACTATGGAGGAAATCGAAGCAGTAATCAAAAAGCTTCCAGCAAACAAACGCCCGGGGCCAGATGGCTTCACAGGGGAATTGTTCCAAACATTCAAGGAAGACCTAAAACCTATCCTCCTCAGACTATGTCAAAAGATCCAAGTGGAAGGAACACTTCCCAGCTCATTCTATGAAGCCAACATCACCCTAATCCCAAAAACAGATAAAGACAATACAATGAAAGAGAATTATAGGCCAATATCCCTCATGAACATAGATGCCAAAACCCTCAACAAAATCCTAGCAAATCGGATCCAGCAGTGCATCAAAAAGATCATACACCATGACCAACTAGGATTTATCCCAGGGATGCAAGGATGGTACAATATCCGCAAATCAATAACTGTGATACATCACATGAACAAATTGAGAGAAAAAAACCACATAGTCATATCAATTGATGCAGAAAAAGCATTTGACAAAATCCAACACCCTTTCTTGATAAAAACTCTCAGCAAGATAGGAATTGAGGTATCATACCTCAACATAATAAAAGCCATATATGACAAACCAACAGCCAACATCATACTCAATGGGCAGAAACTAAAACCATTCCCCCTAAAAACAGAACAAGACAGGGATGCCCCCTCTCGCCACTCCTGTTCAACATAGTACTGGAAGTACTAGCCGTTGCGATCAGACAAGACGAAGAAATAAAAAGCATCCAGATTGGAAAAGAAGAAGTAAAACTGTCCTTATTTGCAGATGACATGATACTGTACATACAGAACCCTAAAGACTCCATCAAAAAATTATTAGACTTAATAAATGAATTTGGCAATGTAGCAGGATACAAAATTAATGCTAAGAAATCCATGGCATTTCTTTACACCAATAGTGAACTTACAGAAAGTGAAAAGACAGAAGCAATCCCATTTACCATTGCACAAAAACAATTAAAATAACTAGGAATAAACTTAACTAAGGAGGTAAAAGACTTATATGCCAAAAACTACAGGACACTGAAAAAAGAGATAGAGGAAGACATAAACAGATGGAAGAACATACCGTGTTCTTGGACTGGTAGAATCAACATCATCAAAATGTCCATACTACCCAAAGCAATCTATAAATTCAATGCAATCCCCATTAAATTACCAACAGCATATTTCACAAATCTAGAACGAATGTTCCTAAAATACATCTGGAATAAAAGAAGACCCCGAATAGCTGCAGCAATCCTGAGAAAGAAGAACAAAGTACGTGGGATCTCAATACCAGATATCAAACTGTATTACAAAGCCACTGTTCTTAAAACAGCTTGGTACTGGCACAAGAACAGACATATAGATCAATGGAATAGAATAGATACCCCAGAAATCAACCCAAACCACTATGCCCAATTAATATTCGACAAAGGAGGCAAGAGCATACAATGGGGTCAAGACAGTCTCTTCAATAAATGGTGTTGGGAAAATTGGACAGATACATGCAAAAGGATGAAACTAGACCACCAACTCACACCATACACAAAAATAAACTCAAAATGGATAAAGGACTTAAATGTACGACAGGAAACCATAAAAATTCTAGAAGAATCCAAAGGCAACAAAATCTCAGACATATGCCGAAGCAATTCTTCACTGATACAGCTCCTAGGGCACTTGAAACTAAAGAGAAAATGAACAAATGGGACTACATCAAAATAAAAAGCTTTTTCACAGCAAAGGAAACCATCAACAAAACAACAAGAAGACCCACTACATGGGAGAACATATTTGCCAATGATACCACCGATAAGGGTTTAATTTGCCGCATTTACAGGCATCTCATGAAACTCAACAAAAGGAAGATAAACAGTCCAATAAAAAAATGGGCAACGGACCTAGATAGACACTTTTCGATAGAGGACATACAGAAGTCCGAAAGACATATGAAAACATGCTCAAAGTCACTAATTATACAAGAGATGCAAATCAAAACGACAATGCGTTATCATCTCACACCTGTCAGAATGGCTATCATCAACAAATCAACAAACAACAAGTGTTGGAGAGGATGTGGAGAAAAAGGAACCCTTCTGCACTGCTGGTGGGAATGTAGACTGGTACAGCCACTGTGGAGAACAGTATGGAGTTCCCTCAAAAAACTAAAAATGGAACTCCCATTTAACCCTGTGATCCCACTTCTAGGAATATATCCCAAGAAACCAGAAACTCCAGTCAGAAAGGATATATGCACCCCTATGTTCATAGCAGTACAATTCACCATAGCTAAGATTTGGAAACAGCCTAAGTGCCCATCAGCAGATGAGTGGATTAGAAAACTGTGGTACATCTACACAATGGAATACTATGCTGCAGTAAAAAATAAAAAAGGAACTCTTGCCTTTTGCAACAGCGTGGATGGAACTGGAGAGCATTATGCTGAGTGAAATAAGCCAGTCAGAGAAAGATAAATACCACATGATCTCACTCATTTGTGGATTATAGAGAACAACATAGACTGATGAAAAGGGACAGATTCAAAGACTGAGAAACAGCGATCAGGCTATTAATCCCCAGAAGGAAAGTAGGGGAGGGTGGGGGTGAGGGGAAGAGATCAACCGAAGGACTTGTATACACACATATAAGCCAAACCAATGGACATGGTCAACAGGGGGATCGGATCGTGAGTGTGCGGGGCGGGAGGGGGGGGGTGAGGTTGGGGGTTAATGTGGGGGATGAGGACACATTTGTAGTACCGTAACTAATCATAAAACAAATTTAAAAAAAGAATATAAAATTTGGTAATAGAGCTAATATTTCCAATTGTTTATGTTACAAAGAGAATGGATTCTTTATTTTACACATGCAAATACATATATTGTTATGAAAATAAGACTTAATAAGCATTTCTAAATTCTGGAGGAATCAGGTAGAGAGAAAAATGTAAATGTTTTATCTTTGTCTACAAAAATATATTTTATCAAATTATGTAAGTAATAGAAGTTTAGGAGAAAAAGTTCCCTTAAATCAGGAAAAGTAAAATATTAGAGAACAAGCTTAAGAACTCATAATAATTATAATCATGCTCATTAGTTCATTTAGTCCCCTCTAATTAGTTATTGCTCATCTTGAACTTGAGTTAGCAGCTTTACAAATCAATAACTTTTACATTAAAGTTCTAGATTTATAGTTACCCAGTTTAGTGTTATGTTATTAATGTTATCAGAAACCTACATGCTAGAGTATTTATCAGGATCTATTCCATGAAAGTTCTTGATGAAACATTTTTGTAAGAACATTTTTGCAAAGCATAAAACAAACAAAACACACGCACACACACAAACTATAGTTATTTTGAAGTTAAAAAAAACTTTATTTTGATTTTGGGGAAGTTTGTAAAAAAACATGAAAGGATTTGGACCCTTGACTATATACAATCACAGATAATACTTAATTAGCCAAAAGTGATTTAAAAATATCAGTGGCATGTATGGAGTTTCCAAAGATGCAAAAAGCCTTAGCTTTTTTAATAACAAGAAGACTCAACTATTCTAAGCAATCAAAGACCTGATAAAGACAGAACACAAATCTTTTTTTTTTTATTAGGCAGAGTGCATTCAAAGCATTGAAACTGTGTCTTTTTTCAAATTTATTTTTAATTCTTTATTATTTAAAGTATTACTTTTAGTATTACATATGTCTCCTTTTTACCTCATTGGCCTCTCCCTGGCCACTCCTCCAGCCCCTCACATGCCTTCATCACCCTTGTGTCTGGGTCCATTGGTTATGCTTGTACGCATGCATACAAGTCCTTTGGTTGATATCTCACCCACCCCTTCCCCTGCCTTCCCTCTGAGGTTTGATGGTCTGTTCGATGCTTCTCGGTCTTTGGATCTATTTTGGTTCATCAGTTTATGTTGTTCATTATATTCCACAAATTAGTGAGATCATGTGATATTTATCTTTCTCCAACTAGCTTATTTCGCTTAGCATAATGCTTTCCATGTCCATTCATGCTGTTGCGAATGGTAAGAATTCCTTCTTTTTTATAGCAGTGTAGTATTCCATTGTGTAGATGTACCATTAATTTTTAATGCACTCATCTGATGATGGGCACTTAGGCTGTTTCCAAATTTAGCTACTATTAATTGTGCTGCTATGAACATAGGGGTGCATATGTCCTTTCTGATTGGTGTTTCTCTTTTCTTGAGATACATTCCTAGAAGTGGTATTACTGGATCAAATGGCAATTCCATTTCTAATTTTTTGAGAAAACTCCATACTGTTTTCCACAGTGGGTGCATAGTCTGTATTCTCACCAGTAGTGCATGAGGGTTCCTTTTTCTCCACATCCTTGCCAGCACTTGTCATTTGTTGACTTATTGATGATAGCCATTCTGACAGGTGTGAGATGATACCTCATTGTTGTTTTGATTTGAATCTCTCTGATAATTAGTGACTTTGAGCATGTTTTCATGTCTCTTGGCCTGTTGTATGTCCACTTTTGAAAAGTATCTATTTAAGTCCTTTGCCCATTTTTTGATTGGATTGTTTATCTTCCTTTTGTTAAGATGCATGAGTTCCCTCTTAATTTTGGAGATTAGGCTTTTATCAGAGATAACTTTGGCAAATATGTTCTCCCATCCAGTGGGCTTTCTTATTGTTTTGTTGATGGCTTCTTCTGCTCTGCAGAAGCTTTTTATTTTGATATAGTCCCATTTGTTTATTTTCTCCTTAGTTTCCATTGCCCTAGGAGCTGTATCAATAAAGATATTTCTACGAAATATGTCTGATATTTTACTGCCTATGGATTCTGCTGAGATTTTTATGTGTTCCTGTCTTACATTTAAGTCCTTTATCCATTTTGAGTTTATTTTTGTGTATGGTGTAAGTTGGTGGTCTACTTTCATGTTTTTGCATGTATCTGTCCAATTTTCCCAACACCATTTATTGAAGAGACTGTCTTGACTCCATTGTATGATCTTGCCTCCTTTGTCAAATATTAATTGAGCATAATGGCTTGGGTTGGTATCTGGGTTCTCTGTCCTGACTCATTAGTATATATGTGTGTTCTTGTGCCAGCACAAGGCCACTTTGAGAACAGTGGCTTTGTAATATAGCTTGATATCTTGTATTGTGATCCCTCCAACTTTATTGTTCTTTCTCAAGATTGCTGTGGCTCTTCAGGGCCCTTTTTATTCCATATGAATTTTTGAAGCATTTTTTCTAGGTCTGTGAAATATGCGATTGGTATTTTAAATGGGAATTATATTGAATCTATAAATTTCTTTGTGTAGCATGGACATTTTAATGATGTTGATTCTACCAATCCATGAACATGATATATTCTTCCATTTATTTATATCTATCTCTATCTCTTTTTTTCAAAGTCCTGCAGTTTTCTAAGTACAGGTCTTTTAACTCCTTAGTTAAGTTTATTCCTAGGTATCTTAATTTTTTTGGTGCAATGATAAATGGGATTTTTTTTGTTTTTTTTTGTTTTGTTTTTTGTTTTTTGGTGAGTTCTTTATTGGTGTATAAATAAGCCATAGACTTCTGGGTGTTAATTTTGTATACGGCTATATTGCCAAATTAATTTATTAAAACTGGTAGTTTTCTGATGGAATCTGTAGGGTTTCTATGTACAATATCATGTCATCTGTGAATAATAACAGTTGTACTTTTTTTCTAATTTGGATTCCTTTTATTTCTTCTTCTTGTCTAATCACTATGGGTAGTACTTCAAATACTATGTCGAACATAAGTGGTGAGGGTGGGCATCCCTGTCTTGATTGTGTTTTTTGGTGAAATGGTTTTAATTTTTGCCCATTGAGTATGATGTTGGCTGTAGGTTTGTCATATTAGTCTTCTATTATGTTGAGGTATTATCCCTCTATTCCCATTTTGCTGAGAGTTTTTATCAAGAAAGGGTGTTGGATTTTGTCAAATGCCTTTTCTGCACCAATTGATATGATTATGTGATTTCTGTCACTCAATTTGTTTATGTGATGTATCACATTTATTGATTTGTAGATATTGTACCATCCTTTCATCCATGGAATAAATCCCTCTTGATCATGGTGTATGATCTTTCTAATGTAATGCTGGATCCGATTTGCTAGAATTTTGTTGAGGATTTTGGCATCTATTTTCATGAGGGATATTGGCCTGTGATTCTCTTTCTTTGTAGTGTCTTTATCTGGTTTTGGGGTTAGGGCAGCCGTGGGCAAACTACGGCCCGCGGGCCGGATTCGGCCCGTTTGAAATGTATAAAACTAAAAAAAAAAAAATACCGTATCCTTTTATGTAATGATGTTTACTTTGAATTTATATTAGTTCACACAAACACTCCATCCATGCTTTTGTTCTGGCCCTCCGGTCCAGTTTAAGAACCCATTGTGGCCCTCAAGTCAAAAAGTTTGCCCACCCCTGGGTTAGGGTAATGCTGGCTTCATAGAAAGAGCTTGAAAGTGTGCCGTCCTCTTGAATTTTTTGGAATAGTCTGTGGAGGATAGATTTTAGTTCTTCTTTGAATGTTTGGCAAAAGTCCCCTCTGAAGCCATCTGGCCCAGGATTTTTGTTTGTTGGAAGTTTTTTGATAACTGCTTCAATTTACTCCATAGTTATCAACCTATTCAGATATTTTTAATGTTCCTGATTTAGTTTTGGAAGGTTGTATTGTTCTAGGAATATGTCCATTTCTTCTAGGTTGACCAGTTTGTTGGAATAGAATTGTTCATAGTATATTTTTACAATTCTTTGCATTTCTGTGGGGTCTGTTGTTATTTTGCCTCTTTCATATCTTATTTTGTTTATTTGTGTCCTCTCTTTTTGAATCTTGGTGAGCCTGGATAGAGGTTCATCAATCTTGTTTATTCTTTCAAAGAACCAGCTCTTGGTTTCATTGATCTTTTGTATTGTGTTTTTGGTCTCTATGTCAAAATTTCTGCTCTGATCTTTATTATCCCCTTCCTCTGCTCACTCTGGTCTTTTCTTGTTGCTCTATTTCTAATTTTTTAAGTTGTAGATTTAGATTATTTATTACCAGTTTTTCTTTCTTTCTTTCTCTCTCTCTCTCTCTTTCTTTCTTTTTTTTTTTTTTTTTGAGGTAGGCTGGTAATACTATGAACTTCCCTTTCAGAATTGCTTTCACTGTGTCCCATAGATTTTGGATTGTTGTGTTTTCATTGTCATTTGGTTCCAGGATGTGGTTTTTTTTAAAATTTCTCCTTTTAATTTCTTTGGTAACCCAATCATAGTTTAATAACATGTTATTTAGCCTCCAAGTGTTTGAGTTATTTTATTGTTTTTATTGTAGTTGATTTCTAGTATTATGCTATTGTGATCTGAGAAGATGCTGGATATTATTTTAATCTTCTTAAATTTGAAGAGACTTTGCCTGAGTCCCAATATGTGGTCTATCTTTGAAAATGTCCCATGTGCACTTGAGAAGAATGTATATTCTGTGGCTTTGGGGTGAAATGTTCTGAAGATGTAAATTAAGTCCAACTAATCTAGTGAATCATTTAGGATTGGTTCTTTGCTGAATTTTGTCCAGAGGATTTGTCCAGTTATGTCAGTGGGGTATTAAAGTCCCTTACTATAATCTTATTACTGTCCATCTCTCCCTTGATATCTTCCAGAAGTTTTTTTTTTTTATGTAGTATTTGCTTCTCCTGCATTGGGTGCATATATGTTTACCAGAGTTATATCCTCTTGTTGTATCGATCCCTTTAGTATTATGAAGTGGCCTTTTTTCTCTTGTTATGGCCTTTACTTTGAGGTCTATTTTGTCAGATATAAGTATTGCTACTCTAGTTTTTCTTTTCCATTTTCCTGAAAGTTATTTTTTTCCATCCCTTCACCTTCAGTTTGTGTGAGTCCCTTGTCTGAGGTGGGTCCCTTGTAGACAGCATATATATATGGGTCATGTTTTTTTTATCCATTCAGCCACTCAATATCTTTTGATTGGTGCCATTTAGTCCATTTATATTTAAAGTTATTATTGAGAGGTACTTGTTTGTAGCTATTTCTATTCTTTATGCCTGTGTTCCTTCTTTCCTTTCTATTTCTTCTTTGTACAACAGTCCCTTTCTCATTTTTTTCTTTGCTGGCTTGGTAGTTATAAACTCCCTTAGCCTTTTTCTTTTTTTTTTTTTTTGTCTGCAAAGCTCCTGTTTGTCCCTTCAATTTTGAATGATAGCCTACCTGGATAGAATATTCTTGGATTCAGTCCCTTGCTTTGCATCACTTTGTATACTTCATTCCATTCCTTTCTGGCCTGATGTGTTTCCGTTGCAAAATCATTTGATAATCTAATGGGAGATCCTTTGTAGGTAACTCTCTGTCTCTCTCTTGCAGCCTTTAAGATTATCTCTTTGTCATTAACATTTGCCAATGGAATTACAACACATTTTGGTGTGGGTCTTTTTGGGTTCATCTTGTTTAGGACTCTGTGCTTGTGTGACTTTTTCTTCCCCAGTTCAGGGAAGTTTTCTGTCATTATTTCATCAAATAAGTTTTCTAATCCTTGTTCCTCTTCTTGTCCTTCTGGCACTCCTATTATACATGTTACTTTGTTTCATGTTGTCCCAAAGATTCCTTCAGCTCTCTTGCTTACTAATTTTTTTCTCTAATAGCTGTTCAGATTGGTGTGTTTCACTGCCCTATTTTCTAACTCACTAATTCAGTCCTCTGCTTCTTATAGTCTACTATTGAAACCTTCCATTGTGTTTTTTATTGTAGCTACATATAATTTTTTATTTACTCTTGATTCTTACATAAGTTGTTGATTTTCTCATTCATCTTGTTTGGGAATTATATTACCCTTATTCTGAATTCTTTTTCTGACATTGCATTCCTCCATTTTATTTAGTTTTTTTTCTGGTGATTCCTTGTTTTCTTTCCTTTGGTGGTTGTTTCTTTGTCTCCCCATTTTTTGCTGCCTCTTTCTTGCTCTGGACACCCTGTTTGGGGTTTGAGAGGTTGAAGACCTTATCAGGGCAATGGTCCAGAAATCCTTAGCCCAGAGGCTGGGTCTGCCTTGAGTCTCACACCTTTATTGTCGCTGCTCTGAGTTGTATTCCCTTCTCCCATGGATCTGGTCCCTCAGTTGTCTGCTTCAGATGCTCGGGGTGGTGGGAGCGCATGCATAGTTCCTCTGATGTGTGACTCCCTTTGAGGACCCAGAGCATTCTGGCATGCAATTTGCTGTGCAGCCCAGCACTTGTGGCAGGGTGAAACCCTAGGTCCCTCTGGCAGCGCACTTGCGGCGTGGTCCTGTGGCCCCTGGCTGGGCACACCTGCTTGCTCCGGTTGCCCTAGAAGCACTTTCCTATGGCCTGGAGTGAGTCATGTGCTGGGTTGCTCCGGGCAGCCCCTGCAGGACTCTCCCAGGGGCCGGCAAGAAGCGGGTGCGAGTTGCTCTGGGTTGCACAATCCCCGCTTTCTTGTAGCCCAGAGTGAGAAATGTGCTTGTTTGCTCCAGTTTGCCCCTCCTCAGTGTGGAATGGGGGCGGGTTGCCCTGGATGGCTCAGTTTCGAGCTCCCCTGTGGCCTGTGTCAGGGGCGCCCACTGGGTTACTTCAGGTTGACCAGCAGCAGGACCCTGGGCTTGGGGTGGAGTTGGCGCAGGTTCCTCTGGCTCACACAATCCCACTTTCTTGTAGTCCAGAGTGAGACGTGTGCTGGTTCACTCCAGTTCACCCTTCTTCAGTGTGGAGTAGGGGTGGGTTGCCCTGGGTCTCTCAGCCCATGCTCCCCTGTCACCCGGAGTGTGGTGCGCTTTGGGTTGCTCCAGATGTCCCCAGCAGGACTGTCCTAGGGGCCCAGGGTGGAGCCGTCACAAGTTGCTCTGGGTTACACAGTCAGAGCTCCCCTGCAGTTTGCTCTGGGTTGCTCCAGGTCACCCTGGCAGCAGGTCCTGGCTGGGGATGGAGTGAGTGCTGGGTGGCTTTCGGTCAGGCTAGAAGCATGGTTCTGGTGTCTGGGGTGTGGGTGGGGCACAGGGTTTCCCCTGGATTCCACTCACTATGGTGTTTTAGAGCCGGATCCTAGGACTCTGGGTCCCGCGGGCTGGTGAGGAGGCCTGGTGAGGGAGCTTACTTGGGGGCACAGGTTCCCTGCAGACATCTGGGAGCCTGTTGGGAGGTACTGTGCCACTCACTGCTGGGGCAAGGTGGTGGTTCCATGTGGGTTATGGCTGGCAAACAGTTCTCTAGGCATCCTCTGCCCTTCCTTATTGAAAACTGTCTCCTCAGCTGTGTCTAATTTGTTAATTCAGGGTGGATGTTCTCCGATTCTGTTCCTTTCTTGGCCTGGCGGTATGAGGAGGGGTACAACACTGCTGCCTATTTGGCTGCCTTTTTTCTCTCTGAAACTGTGTCCTTTTAACAAAGACAAAATATGAATTCTAATTTTGCATTAGCGTACTTTTAATATCAAAATTTAATTAAATTCATTTCAATTTAGTCCAGCTTGACTATACATTAAAATTCAATTTTAGTATTGTTTTCAGTTTTACCTTATTTTTATTTCCCTCTAATTCTGGCAATAATTTTACGTTAGGATTAAATTATTTTTTCAATTTCAAAAGCTACAAAGTTTACATAGAAACAAATGATGCATGGTAGTTGTTACAGAATAATTACAGATTTACTCAAGGAGGATAGCATAACTATCTGGGAATTACATTAAATGAGTATAAACCATTTTTATAATATAGTTACAGTAATCCATATACATTTTTTAGAAATTATGGTATGAGATTCACTCATGTTTACAGTTTCATCTTAACATTGCTCTGCCATATTGGGAAGGATAAAAATGGCAAGGGAAATGGAATTCCCACATTATTGTTAAAGAGGGTTACTCCAAAGATGAAAAATCAGGATAAAGATGTAAAAATAACTTCTAAACTGATGGTAAGGCTGTAAATATTTTGGAAGTTACCACCAGTATTCTCAGTCTTGCAAATATTTACCAGAAATTGGATTTTTTTTTTTTAAAGATTGCTTTCTGGTTGTGAATCTGAAAAGATAAGAAAACAAGTACTGTACAAGTCTATCAAAGAGTCAATGCAGTCTGGCCTTAAGGAGTCATCATTATGTGTGTGTAGGACATTATGTGTGTGTAGGGTGATTTTTCTTGTATTGGTCTTTTCAGCTGGCTGTATAGAACCTTTGTTCAATCAACTCACTGTGATATAAGAGCAATGGCCTTCAAACATGTTGGATCACTTCACAGCAAGTAATACAGTGTATATTATGGCCTAGCACAGTGATGGCTAACCTATGACACCCGTGTCAGAGGTGACACGCGAACTCATTTTTTTGGTTGATTTTTCTTTGTTAAATGGCATTGAAATATATAAAATAAATATCAAAAATATAGGTCTTTGTTTTACTATGGTTGCAAATATAAAAAAATTTCTATATGTGACAAGGCACCAGAGTTAAGTTAGGGTTTTTCAAAATGCTGACACGCTGAGCTCAAAAGGTTTGCCATCACTGGCCTAGCACATACCTACGTATATTAAATCATATAAGGAAATAAAAAAAGTTTAATAAACTGACTTGTGTTTTTTATTTTTAGCATATTCTATGCACACATTCTATTTGTATTTTATAAAATTTCTATTTTATTTAAATATAATAAACTTATCTATGAATTATAGAATTAAAGATATATCATCTATATATTTGTATTGATAAATGTAGGTACCATGTATATTTTTATTTAAATAAATGTCAATCATAATTCACCAATGGTCTGTGACTACAGTTTGAAGAATAAGAAGATACAGCAAACACTTTTATAGTAGGAGAAAGTTCTCATGGGAGTTTCATTGCTTTTCATCTTCTAAAGGGTCCTTGCTGTTTTGCTTGCATTTTCTCAACATCAGTGTATATAGTATATGTGTGCAGAGTTAATTTACTCTCATTATTATAAGTGTTTTGGAAGTTTCTCTTTAGTTCATTCTGTATTTCCAGCTCCTTTTTTCAACCTTCACACTATTTGAAATATTTACTTTCCAGTATAAATTAGAAAGCAAGCAATTGTAAACTATCTATTATATAGCTTTCTGCAGTAAGTTAGCAAACTTAGAAATACATTTAAACTTTAGAAGTAAATTATTCCTTATAATAAAACTATATATTATAATATGGCATAAAACATGTTTAATAATGGACCCAAATTTTTTAAAATTACTTGTTTTTGACAATTATGCTTGGATTAGACATTAGATAGTTAGCTATCATCTTTAGTTTTTCTTCTTGTTGACAGATTTTGAAAACATGCCTGCTTTATTAAACCAACAAACTTAAATTAGTTTTTTTTCTTTTTTAAAAATTCTCACCTGATGATATGTTTCACTGCTTTGAGAGGGAGATAGGGAGAGAGAAAGAGAGAGAGAGAGATATCAATGTGAGAGAGAAACATTGATCTGTTGCCTCCTGTACAGGCCCTAGGATGAAACTGAAACATGTACCCTGACTAGGAATTGAACCCTCAACCTTTTGATGTGAGGAACAACACACAACTGAGCCATTTGTCCAGAACTAAGCTAGCTTTTATGTCACAAATTTTAGCCTATCTCAGGTACAAAATACAAAGTAATAACCAAAGTTTTTTTTTTTAACTGAAGATATTTATTTGCATGATGTAAAGACATAGAAATATTTTTGAAGTCATTTTGTGTTTTAGATGCTTCAGCATATCAGCTAAAGAATGAATTCCATTGTTTTAAAAATCAATTCATTAATTCTAAGGCTTTCAAGTTTATTATGTAGGAAAACAAGTTTTGGGACTTCAAAAGAGTCTCCCAGGGGCCACTCTAATCTGAAATCATCTTTGGTGTTATATGTCCATTGAGATAGAGATTTTCAAGATGAAGGACCATTGTTTATAAATATAAAACCATCTAGAGTTCCCAGTAGATGATAATCCTTTCATGGGGACTTAGATAAAGATAATCCCAGAGTTAATGGAGTGCACAAAGAAATCAGAACACGCATTAGCAGGGAAACCCTCCCAATGGTGTAACTGCAAACTGGCTCACTGAGACAGTGATCTCCCAGGGCAATCATTCACCTGATCCCAAAGAAAGGCGAGGACCGTAACTGAAGGGACACTGGTAGGAGCCTGAGAAGACTCATAGCTAAGGAGCACAACGACTCATGGAAGCAGTGAGCAAAAGAAGACTTGTGTGGGCATCACATCCCATTCCAGGAGATGCCACTCTTACAGCAGTGAGATTGTCTCAGATCCCAAAGTCATGTTGACTTTGTCAGGAGGCAATAATCAAACAAATAAAAAGAAAATCATTTATTTGGGGATCTAAGAATTTCAATTTGGGTAACACAGATCCAAGTAGCAACTCAAATAGTGTCCTGCTAGAGAACAAAAGTCAGGGGTTTTTAAAAGACAAAATGGAGAAGTTTGCATAATCAGTCACAAAGATTTTTAATTGGTGTTATTGGCAGAAAGTTAACCTTGGCCAAAAACAATTGATTGCTAAGGTATCACTAAGGAAAAGTCCATCACTTTATCAAGTTGCAGGTGCTCTTGCTGTATTCTCAGAATATTTATGCTGTGGCTCAGTTAAGAAGTTCAAGTTCTGTTTGATGAGGACATGCATAAGACCCATTACCTTAATGGCCTCCCAGTTCCATTGTAAAGCTCCTAAAAATAAGTGATTCTATTTTATTTCACATTTTATAAACTAATACTCTTGAACATTCACTAAGTGCTAGATATTGTTTTAAGTTCTTTAATCAACTCAGTATTTTCTGGGTCATATCACTGTTTTTCTGGCTCACTGAGAAATTATTATTCTGTTTAGAGTGTTTTTCTTTTTTTGCTTCCTCTTACAGATTTAGCCTACACATATTTCAAGAATCACCAGTCAGCACTTTAAATATTCCAAGGAGTTGTAAGGCAGTGTCACAGTGTTTTTGTATTGACCACTGTTACATATTTCAAAATGAAAATTGCCCAGCTAATAGAAGAAAACTATATATAGATATCTCCTTTGACTCTGTTCCTAGGTCCTAGAGTCCTCATTTCTGTGATTTCTCCATCATTTAAAACATTTATCCAGCATTCTTCTAAGATGTATGAGCTAATTATATTCTCAGCTTTGATTTAACCTAATTTGAGTTGATTCTTGTCACTTGTAACTAAATGGGTTCTGATGAGTCACTTCTGTAAACATATGCAAATAAAGCCAGCCATCTTCTAGCCTGACTTTTTGTAGTATTTTCTCTCTTTTTAATTAAAAAATTTTTTATTGCCCTGCTGGCGTGGCTCAGTGGTTGAGCATCGAACAATGATCCTGGAGGTCATGGTTTAATTCCTGGTCAGGGCACATGCCCGGGTTTCAGGCTTGATTCCCAGTGTAGGGCATGCAGGAGGCAGCCTATCAATGATTGTCTCTCATCATTGATGTTTCTATCTCTTTCTCCTTCTCCCTTCCTTTTGGAAATCAATAAAAATTCAATTTAAAAATTTTATTAAAATTTTAACTTACAGTTTACATTTGATATTATTTTGTATTAGTTTCACTTGTACAATATAGTAGTTAGCCAATCATATACTTTGCAAAGTGTTCCCTCTGATATTTCCAGTACCCAATGGGCACCATACATAGTTATTATAATATTTCTTATTCTGTATTTTATATCCTCATGACTATTTTTAATTTCCAATCTGTATTTCTCAATTTCTTCACCTTTATTCACCAAGTCTCCCAAACCCATCTTCCCTCTGGCAAGCATCAGTCTGTTCTCAATACCTATTGATCTGCTTCAGTTTTCTTTGTTCTTTAGATTCCACATATAAGTGAAATCATGTGGCATTTATCTTTCTCTTACTGACTTATTTTACTTAGCATAATAACTTTTAGGTCCTTACAGGCTGTTGCAAAAGGTAAGATTTTGTTCTTTTTAATGGCCAAGAAATATTCCATTGTATATATGTACTACAGCTTTTTTTTTAATCTACTTGTCTATTGGTGGACATTTGGGTTGCTTCCATAGCTTGGCTATTGTAAATAGCACTTCAATGAACATAGGGATGCATATATATCTTTTGAATTAGTGTTTTGGGTTCCTTTGAATATATACCCAGAAGTAGAATCATTTGGTCATAAGATTGTGTGTACATATGTATGTGCATGCATGTGTGTGTTTTGTGTGTGTGTGTGCGTGTGTGTGTACGCACTTGGATGGGGGAGAGAGTGTCCAGATAAATAAAGCTGGCCCAGTCGGCATGGTTCAGTGGTTGAGCATCAACCTATGGACCAGGAGATCATGGTTCAATTCGTGGTTGGGGCATATGCCTGGACTGTGGGCTCATTCCCCAGTGTGCGGCATGCAGGAGGCAGCCAATCAATGATTCTCTCTCATCATTGATGTTTCTATCTCTCTCTCCCTCTTCCTTCCTCTCTGAAATCAATAAAAAATTATTTTTTTAAAAAAGCTAACATTTTTAGTTGACCACCCAATGAAATAAGAGTGCTTATCAAAAGCAGTAAAAATATTGCCATTGTTTTCTTTTACACATTTGTTCCTAGCATATTTTAGAAACTATTTTGACTAATCCTTTTCAGGGAAGTTTGGTCATTTATCTTGGGAATCATACATCTGGAGTAAGTGGAAGTGAGAAGGGTAACAAAAGCACTAAATTACAGAGTAAGTATACACAAAGCATTTAAAAAATTTATCCAAGCACACATTATTGCTTTTTTAGAATATATTTTTATTGATTTCAGAGAGGAGAGGAGAGGAGAGGAGAGGAGAGGAGAGGAGAGGAGAGGAGAGGAGAGGAGAAGAGAGAAACATCAATGATGAAAATCATTGATCGGCTGCCTCCTGCATGCCCCCCCCCACTTGGGATCTAGCCTGCAACCTGGGCATGTGCCCTTGACCAGCATCAAACCCGGGATTCTTCAGTCTGCAGGCTGATGCTCTATCCACTGAGCCAAACCAGCAAGGGCATCATCATGAAGTTTTTTATGGTTAGAAAATATCGATTCAACTTTACTCCAAAATAATCTGAAAGTATAATTTCTTACTTTTTCTGCATATACTCATTGGAATAAAATGTATCTCTTCTGGAATCCAATGAAGGTTTCTTTATTTTCTCAATGTAAACCCAGTCCTTCATGTCAGAGAGGTGCATACACTCTCATACTTACCAAAAATGACTTTCCATAGATTAGAATTGACATTTCCAACAGGAGGTAAACTCCACAACTGTCTCCATGAGAATTGCAGATACAAATGATTCAGTTTCATAAATGTCATGTGCTGTTGAAAGACGTCTTGTTCCATGCTTGATTATCAAACACATCTTCACTTAACTCTTAGGCAATCTATCCATCCCCCATGATTTTTCATATTGTGTTTCAGACTCTCAAAATCATGCCAGTGCAATGTAGTCACTTGTCACTTCATCAAGAGAGCAAATCAAACAAATGATTGGGAAATTATTGACTTGATTATTTGTAATCATGGAAAATGAGCGAACAACTGATTAGCTAAAGTTCTTATTTTTCAACCTATTATTTTAGCTTCATGGAAAATTATATTTTTATGTGAGTGTTTTATTATTGCATTTGCTGTTGTCTTGACTTTACCTCGTATTTTGGATATAAGTGTTCCCTTTGGGGTTCCTATAACACTACTTCTGAATGTGGTTCACTCAGACTGCTGGCATAGATTATTAGCAGACACTGAATGACTGCTGTGGTATTCTACAAATGTGTTTTCCTGTGAGATTTTCAATATAGCATAGAACAACATAAGAATTTTTCCAGCACAGTTATGCTGCAGGCATTAACACCAGGGTATTGAAAACTCTACCCTAAAATTTGAAGTGAAAACTACCTTTTTCCTTATGTTATTATGGAAAGAAGCTAATATACACCTGTAGGGAACATATTTTCTCATCAATCAACAAGCATTTTTTTCCTTACAGTAGCAGAAGACTAATTGATTTAATATGCATGAAGTGAGGACAGAGGGAAAGGAAAGTGAATTCAATGTTTATCGTGTGAGACCTGGTAATTTCCTTTCAATCATCATTGAAATGAAATACTTTCTCTTTCATGAATGAGACCCAAAGTCTTTATCCATTATTTTAGACATCTATCTTCTTGGATCTCAGATTACTGTCATCAATGACCTTGTTCTTTTCCAGAGACATTTTATATTTTCATGAGACAGAATATCTGCTTAATCTTGGAGCCATCTACCTTCTTCATGTGTGCAGAGTACACTTCATACAGTATGTGGTGCAGCATCTGATAATAAAAGAAGTGTGTATTCAGATAAAAATAAATTGCGTGAGAAGTTTCATATGAAAAAGAGGTTAATGGATTTCAAGAAATAAATGGACTAGGATGTTTCGTCAGTGAGGTTTGATTTCTGTTATTAAATTGACTAATGGTTGTTGGTACTTGCTTTCTACTTATCATAATAATTTAAAATACATAGAAACACAGAAGACATTTCCCATTAGCTGAAAAATAACAGGTTAACCAGTGACTCATACATGCTTGACCTGTCCCTTCACAACTTATTTTAAAGCAAAATGAATGGTGATATGAAAGATAGCGCTGTTCTTAAGAATCAAGTTTGATTAGGAATTAATATACTGGTTTGACTAGTAACAGTGCACAGTAGATACCTAAGATACTTTCTAGAGAAATTTTAAATTACAAAATGATTTTATAAGTAGTGTGAGTGGTGCAAAATGTCCTATGAGCAACCTTAAGAGAAGCAAGTCTTACCTAAGATCACTTAACACATCAGGACTTGGCATCATATTACACAGTAATCAATGAATTAAGCAATTTCTCTCAGCAGTCCAAGTGCTACCCAGAAATAACAACATAAGCAATTTTATGAACAAGAAATAATTTTTTCAAAGGAATTAAAAGATGATCAACCAATGCATGCCATCTGTACAAGAATTTAAAGGGACTCCTCCTAAACAAAGGGTTCTACTTTGGAATTGTAGGCTGGATTATTTCCTGCTTAATTCATCTTCCATGAGGTATCATCTTACTCTTCTTTGAAGTCACATAGCACTTTTGTGTATCTCTATTTAGGCACTTTCTACTTTCTTTCTTTTTTTTTTAAAATATATTTTATTGATTTTTTACAGAGAGGAAGGGAGAGAGATAGAGAGTTAGAAACATCGATGAAAGAGAAACATCGATCAGCTGCCTCCTGCACATCTCCTACTGGGGATATGCCCGCAACCCAGGTACATGCCCTTGACCGGAATCGAACCTGGGACCCTTCAGTCCGCAGGCCGACGCTCTATCCACTGAGCCAAACCGGTTTCGGCCACTTTCTGCTTTCTTATCTTCCTTTTTTTATTATCTTCCTTCACTAGAATGGGAGCTCTTTTAGGAATCTGACTTTTTCATGCTTGTATCCTCCATGTTTCTTTATATATAGGAAGGCCTAAGTTGTTGCTGAACAAATAAATACCTTGCATGACCACAGATTCATTCACAAAATCCAAGATGATAGGAGGTAGACTCTGAAACAATAAAGAGTGGATGAATTAAAAAAAAACAAACTATTACAAAGTTGATAATGTAAATCATTATATTTCAGGAAATGGTAAAAACTGAAATATATACTAGAGGCCCAGTGCACAAAAATTTGTGCACTCGGTGGGAAGAGGGGGTCCCTCAGCCCGGCCTGTGCCCTCTCACAGTCTGGGACCCCTCAGGAGATAATGACCTGCTGTCTTAGGCCTGCTCCCGGGTGGCAGAGGGCAGGCCCAATCTCTAGGTGCAGCCCCTGGTCGGGCTCAGAGCAGGGCCGATTGGGGAGTTGGGGCGCTGTCCCCTGTCACGCACAGAGCAGGGTCGATCAGGGGGTTGGGGAGCTCCCCCATGTCATGCACAGAGCAGGGCCGATAGGGGAGTTGGGGCACCGCATCCTGTCACACACAGAGCAGGGCAGATCAGGGGGTTGGGGCACCGCACCCTGTCACACTCAGGGCAGGGCTGATCAGGGGGTTGGGGAGCTTCCCCATGTCATGCACAGAGCAGGGCCGATAGGGGAGTTGGGGCACCGCACCCAGTCACACACAGAGCTGCAGGGCGATCAGAGGGTTGGGGAGCTCCCCCCTATCAGGCACAGAGCAGGGCTGATCAAGGGGTTGGGGCACCTTCCCCTGTCACGAACAGAGCAGGGCCAATAGGGAGGTTGTGGCCCCGCCCCCTGTCACACACAGAGCAGGGCAGATCAGGGGGTTGGGGCGCCGCACCCTGTCACATTCAGGGCAGGGCTGATCAGGGGGTTGGGGAGCTTCCCCATGTCATGCACAGAGCAGGGCCGATAGGGGAGTTGGGGCACTGCACCCAGTCACACACAGAGCCGCAGGGCGATCAGAGGGTTGGGGAGCTCCCCCCTATCAGGCACAGAGCAGGGCTGATCAGGGGGTTGGGGCACCTTCCCCTGTCACAAACAGAGCAGGGCCAATAGGGAGGTTGTGGCCCCGCCCCCTGTCACACACAGAGCCGCAGGGTGATCAGGGGGTTTGGGTGCTGCCCCCTGTCATGCTGATCCTGGTGCCGGTGCCGGGAGGCCTCGCTGCTCCACTGATCCCGGTGCTGAGAGGAATATTACCCTTTTACTATATAGGATAGAGGCCTGTTGCATGGGTGGGGGCTGGCTGGTTTGCTCTGAAGGGTGTCCTGGATCAGGGTGGGGGTTCCCACTGGGGTGCCTGGCCAACCTGGATGAGGGGATGATGGCTGTTTGCAGCTGGTCACACACCCTTCAGGGTGGGGGTCCCCACTGGGGTGCCTGACCAGTCTGCGTGAGGGGCTGAGGGCTGTTTTCATGCTGGCGGGTGACTGAAGCTCTCAACCGCTCCTTTTTTTCTTTTTCTTTTTTTATTCTGTGCCAGCTTTAGCTCTGAGGCTTGGATCCAGCTCTTAGTCCTCGGCTGATGAAAGCAGGTATCTGGTTTGTTTGGGTTCTATAATCGAAACACTGTTTCAACTCCAGCTCTGAGATCCTGGCTGGCTGAAAGCAGGTTTCTGGGGTTTTGTTTAGCTTCTATATTTGTAACAATGTTTCAAACTGCAAACTCAGAGGCCGGCAGCGGCAGGCAGGGAACCTTGGCTTCCTCCGTCACTGAAGCAAGCAAGCCTCATGTTAGCTTCAAACTGCATGGCTGCCGGCCGCCATCTTGGCTGGTAGTTAATTTACATATTTCCCTGATTAGTCAGTGGGAAGGGTAGCGGAATGACATCAATTTGCATGTTTCTCTTTTATTAGTGTAGATATATTCAGCAAGTTTTTATTTGAGCTGCTGAAATATAAAACTTTGCTAGTACTATGAGCAAAGGCTATGAGGGTGAATGAAATGTGGTCCCTTTCCTAAAGGATCATGAATGTGCTCATTTCATGGAAGGCACACCTTTTTTTGGGATTTTTAAATCTATAAAGGGTTATTAAAAAAAGCCAATGATGTTTGTAATTATAGTGTTAATCGTAAAGGGATTTGTTTCAGGGGGAAACTGGAAACTGTGTTCTCTCAAATCCATCCTGCAGTGCTGTCTCACTACTAGATTCAGAGAATGGATGATTAGACTTGAACACCTTTCAATTGCTCCCCCTCCCTGAGGATCTAATGTGCTTACTGTGATAATGCAACATAAAAAGAGTTAACATGGATTCCATTAATGTGCAACTTGCTTACTAGCATTTGTCTCAACTTCAACAGCTATCAAGGCAGCTGACATGACCAGCACGACTTCTACACTCAAAATAAATCACACTTTTCATATTTACAGACTCAGATTATATATAAATGCACACTATACATAGTTTCTTAATTTTTAGACTGTGTATGTGATTATAAATTTCTGTTGTAATAGATCAGTTTTGTTATGTAGTTACAAAACTTGGTCTCTAACTAAAAGTGTCTTTCTGAACTAGGACTTTGGGGAGATGGGAGCTCCTCAAATATTTAATATGAGACATGTGCTAAAACTGTTTATTTTCATGAGTGAAGGGGCATGTGCAGTTCGTTCACAAGACAGAGTCCCACATTTCCTTTTCCTTTCATCACTAGTGAATATTTTATCCATTAGAGTCACCTCCACACATATCTCAAATCAATGTGGGTTTACAATTCTTTTCTGCTAATATATATGCATTTGTTAAGCACTTGAAAGTACTATACGAATATAATGTTTTTAGGCAAAAAAAATTGCCTTAGTTTTGGCTACTATATCAAAATGCCGTAACTTGGATGGCTTATAAATAACAGAAATTTATTTCTCACAGTTCTTTAGGCTAGAAGTTCAAGATCAGGGTGCCAACATGGTCTGGTTCTTGTGAGTGCTGTCTTCTGGGTTGCAGACTGCCAACTCACATGGCAGAACTAGGGGGCAAGAACTCCTGGAGTTCCTTTTGATAAATACTAATCGCATTCATGAGGGCTCTACCATTATGACCTAATTATCTTCCAAAACCAAACCTTTTAATATTACCACATTGGGGGCTAGAATTTCAACAAATTAATTTTGGGGGGACACAGACATTCAGTCCATGACAAAATTTTCTAACAAGAATTCCCCAGATGTATCTTACAATATTGTCATTTGCCTCCAAATTGCTAATGCAATGATGCTGTGCAGAGAGTTGTCACTGACAATAATAATAAGCAATAATAATACTATTTACATAGCTCCTTTCATCTTGAATGTTCTTAAAACATCCAATAAAAGAATCATTTTTGATGTGTAACCATCTCTGGGGAAAACTTGGAAGCTATTTAACAGCTGGCCATCAGTTAAAGACAGGAAATGAAGAACATGTTTCCCAGCAGAAACTGCAGGATATACAATGTAATTACCTAATTTGGAATTGGTTTAGGACACTGGAGCTAATTAATGTTCATATCCTTGAAAAAGTGGCATTGGACAACTAGTGAGCGCAGACTGATCAGGACTTCAATTGTACGTCTTAGCTAAAAGATGAGGCTTCCAATAACAGTGTCTTTGCAAATGCTCATTCACTGCTGCCTGAACACTGAGTGTGAAGCAATCAAGAGAGGTGATAATTTCTTAGCTGGGAATATAATACACACACACACACACACACACACACAAAAAAAAAAAAAAAAAAAGTCTGTGGATTTATTGAGTGAGTTTGCAAATGCAGCAATGTGTCCTAACACCAAATGCCAACTGTTAATTTCACTAGGCAGCTTCCCTGCTTCTTGATTCAACAGTGCAGGTGTACCCCATTACATGAGGAATCACCAATGAGAAATTCACCATAACCAAAAAGTATAGCGTACATTTAATATATGCTTTCAGAAACCTCACATAAACAGAAATTTGCAAGCAGACAAACAGTTTCCAGGAACATATACAAAATGAGAACTCCAGTTGTCTGTACCTTGCCACAGAAGCAGCAGGATGTGACCAGCTGCTTCTCATATCTCCCGCAGCCTGGTCTTGGATGTGCCATCAAATCTAGGCTGTGGCAGTAGGGGATGAGAAGTTGCCTGCATGAGGCAAGCATTTAAAACTAAAGCAAGGTGGAAAGAGCAGGGATTCCTGCATCCCATGCCTGAATTGAGTCATGGCTTAGGGCAGGTGGCAGATGTTCTGAGTTAGTGGAGTAACTGTACCCCTCTTGTGTTATAATCACCTAGAGGCAGGAACAGAAAAAAAAATTGGAACACATTACTTACATTCTGATAAAGGTTGATGAAAAAAGATAATTGGTTTGAGAAAAATTTGCTTTAGGAGCAATTTTACTAGGTGGTAATTATTGGCTAAATCAAGTAATGCTCAAATATAGTGAGATCTGCTGCTAATTAAGTGGTTAAATATTGGAAAGACAACAATAATGAAAAAAAAACTATGAGCACTGAATAAAATGGTGGAGGATAGACAAAAACACCTCTTGAACAGTTCAGCTGGAGAATAAACATTTTATTCGTTTGGTATGTAGTTCTTATGTCTTTATTTCCAGGGATATTTTGATGTCAATAGTGGAGTATGAGGTTATTCCTATCTTCCTAACTCCCACCCCATCACATTAATTAGAAATGACTATAAATATTTAGTATTGAAAGTGGGATGAGGTTGATTTCCAATACTCAACTAATATTACAAACTATATAAATCCAAATTAAACAATGTTGAACAGTGAAATCCAGGATCAAGTACAATCAAGTTTATTTGACATCTTTAGGCATAGGGTCACTTCACTTAAGTGATGTTTCATACAACTGATGGGAATCTCTATTGACCTGATTTTTAAAAGTTAAACATTAAAAAACAATTTTTAAAAATTATATCTAATGAATATTCATTAAATAATTAATAGAATTATCATTTTAAATAACTCCTGATGATTAAAATAATGATCATTTGTGTTAAAAAAGAGTGATACTCTCAGATGTCAGACGTTGTAGGGATTTTTGCACAAATGGTTAGCAAAACCATACACTTTATGCTTCAGACTGTTTTTTATAGTTATTCTGCCTCAGGATTGGCAGCTATCAGATTAAGGTGCCTGCAATGCACCCCCTTTTAAAAAATATGTTTTTATTGATTTCAGAGAGGAAGGGAAAGGGAGAGAGAGATAGAAACATCAATGATGAGAGAGAATCATTGATCAGTTGCCTCCTGCACGCCCCATACTGGAAATCAAGCCCACAGCTTGGGCATGTGCCCTGACATGGAATCAAACCATGACCTCCCGGTTCATAGGTCGATGCTCAATCACTGAGACATGTCAGGCAATGCACTCTTTTTTTTTTTTTTTTAACCACAGTTTTAATTTACTGGTGCTGTTGCATTTTGCATTAAGACAAATAATAAAGCCTGTGAGAATTTGACAGTAATAGGGGTAGCATATTGTATCATTTGCTTGATAACAAATATTTCAGTTGGTAATTATGGATGGCGGAAAACTCAAGGAGTCGTCTCCAAATAAATACCAACTTGCAGTTCACAGCTCTTCATTAAAAATAACTAATCAGGAAAGAAACAGACTTATAGGGCCAGAATGGGTGGAAAGAAAAAAAATTAATGTCAAACCTATGAAAACAATTCAGAGTCTCAGCCCTCAGTGGAATTTTTTAAAACTAGTTTCTTTATAATAACCATAATGACATAAATCTTAACATTAAGGTGGTAAATGATAAACCTGCATAAACAATCTTAATGATAATTCCAAAGCATCCATTTCAAATTTCTAAAGTTATAACTGGCCAAATCATCTTTCATATTGTCATCCCATCTTTGTACCATCAGTTTTATTAATTCTAGACTGGATCACTGGAGTTAGAATAAGTGTAATAAATATTTTCATATATGCATTTTTTCTTTTTATTGAATTCATTGAGATGACACTGGTTAACAAAATCATACAAGTTTCAAGTTTATAGTTCTATAATATGTCACCTGTACACTGTACTGCGGGTTCACCAAGCCAAGTCAAGTCTCTGCCCATCACCATTTATCCCCCCATACCCTCCTCCACCTTCTCCCTCTCCTCCCCTGGCAATCATCACACTGTTGTCTGTGTCCATGAGGTTTTTTTGGTCTTTTTTCCCCCTCAATCCCTTCAACCCCCTCCCACCCAAACTCCCATCCCAGACAGCTGTCAGCCTGCTTTCATGATGAGTCTGTCTCTATTTTGCTTGTTAATTCATTTTGTTCATTAGATTCTACACATGAGTGAAATCATATGGTATTTGTCTTTCTCTGGCTGGATTATTTCACTTACCTTAATAGAACTGCCTTATGACCTAGCAATTCAACTTCTGGAAATTTATCCAAAGAAACCCGGAACACCAATCAGAAAGACTATATGTACCCCTATGTTCGTTGCAGAGTTATTTACAATAGCCAATATTTGGAAGCAGCCCAATTGTCCATCAGTAGATGAGTAGCTAAAAAGCTGTGCTACATTTGCACAATTAAATACTATTCAGCTATATAAAAAGAAGAAAACCTTACCCTTTGCATCACATATGTATTTGAAGTTAGATATCATGTCCAACATTAGTCTTCTTGTTCCTCCACTTAAATTATCTGGAGTTGCCTCACCTCTTCTTAAAATAATATGATTTTTGCCCTAGCTAGTTTTGCCTAGTGGATAGAGCATTGGCCTGTGGACCAAAGGGTTCTAGGTTCTATTCCAGTCAAGGGCATGTGCCTCGGTTGCAGGCTCCTCCCCAGCCTGGGCCCTGTTCAGGGTGTTTCCCTCATATTGATGTTTCTCTCTGTCTTTCCCTCTCTCTCCCACTCTCTCTAAAATCAATGCAAAAATATCCTCGGGTGTGTATTAAAAAATAATAATAATATGACTTCATGTCTTCCAATTATCCTGTTTTTCTTCTGTCAATATGTTGCATTTTCTCAATGGGCATTCAAAACTAAGTACAATGGTCTGGCTGTAATCTTGCCAATGTAGTCTAAGATTATGTACTATTTAATCTAAACTGCAATGCTTTTCTGAGTACTTTTGCCTTCAAAGCATGCTATATTTTCTTTTGCCATCTTTCTGGTATTTTAGGTATTTTAAATCCAATACAGTAGTCCCCCTTATCTGTGAGAGATACATTCCAAGATCTCCAGTGGATGCTTGAAACCACAGATAGTACTGAGACATATACATAATATTTTTTCTATTTATATATATTTATGATAAATTTTAACTTATAAATTAGGCTCAGTAAAAGATTAACAACTAAAAATAAAATAGAACAATTATAACAATACACTGCAAAAAAGTTATGTGAATGTGGTCCTTCCTAAAATATCTTACTGTACTGTACTCTCCCACCCTTCGTCTTGGGATGATGTGAGATGATTGAGTGCCTTATTAATTGAGAACTTTCTCCTTTTTATTTAAAAGAAGCTCTTTACTCTTCTCTTTGGCATATCCAAATTGTCTGCATCACTACACTTGTACTTTGGGCCATTATTAACCCCTAGAGTGCCAGGGAGCGCGATCACGCTCCTCCTGTCTTTCGCCAAAAGTGCCGGAAGCGCTTTATTTTAACATTATATGTTTTGTTCAAATTTTTTTCTACTAGTATTTTATAATACAATCAACAAACAATATATGTCAAAGATGAAAACAAATGTAGTAAAGGTTTCCTTAAGTTTTTGACTATGTAACTTCATTTACTTGTGATTCATAATTTTTTTTCCTAAACTGCTGTAAAATCAGCAAAAATGCCTTGGCAATTTTAGCATAGTTCCTAGGATATTGATTGGCACTCAAAGGGTTAAGTAAAATAAGAGTCACTTCAACACAAGCACTGTGATACTGCGAGAGTTAATCTGATAACTGAGATGGCTACTGAGTGACTAATGGGTGAGTAGTATATACAGCTTGGACATGTTGGGCAAAGGGATGATTCACGTCCAAGGATGGGCAGAGCATCATGAGATTTCACCACTCTTCTGAGAATGGAATTTAATTTAAAAGTTATGAATTGTTTATCTCTGGAAGTTTTCATTTAATATTTCAGACCGTGGTTGACCACGGGTAACTAAAACCACAGAAAGCAAAACTGTGGATAAGAGGAAGCTACCATATGTAAAAAGGGATTTCCAATATAATTTTATATTTTAAAATGGTAGTTATCATATATGCTAGGTATTATGAATAATGGGATAGTTCAATTTTATAGCAGGTGCTTTTCCTACGGTGTCTCTAAGAAACTTTTTGGACAGTTTGTCTAAAGTCGCTTTTTAAAAAAATGGTATTTATTGTTGAAACTATTACAGACGTCCCTTTTTATTCCCCCCATTAAACCCCTCCACCTCGCTCCTGACCTTCTATCCATGGGGCCAAACCCGCTAGGGCTAACTGTAGTTATTTGTAATATGTTTAACCTTTATATTAGACTTAAGTGATTAACACACCGCCATATTACAGCACTAGATTATTCTGTATTTTACTATATAATTATTTTACCATTGAGTTTTATACTTTTATATATTTTTGTTACTAATTAGCATGCTTTTAGGAACTCCTTTGAGCATTTATTGTAAGGCATGTCTGTTGGTAATGATGTTTCTCAGCTTTTGCTTGCTTGGGAAAGTCTTTACCTCTCTTTCATTCCTGAAGTAAAGTAGCAGAATTTTTCTTCTGCTTGATCAAGCCTAATGTTTGTGCTCTCCATTGCATTTTTATTCAACATTGTATTCTTCAGCTTTATAATTTATGTTTGGTTCTTTTTAATGATTTATATCTCTCTGTTGGACTTTTAATTTCATTAGTGTATAGTTTTCCTGAGTTCATCGAGCAATCTGTGTTTTTTCTAGCTCACCGAGCTTCCTAAAAACAGTTATCTTGCTTTTTTCCAGTCCATAGATCTCCATTTATTTGGGGTTACTTGATGAAAAATTACTGTTTAGTTTTGTTTTGGTGGTATCATGCTTCCTTGATTTTTTGTTTTATAATCTTGCATTGATATCTGTGTATCAGACGGAGCAATCACCTTTTCCAGATTATATGGACTGGTTTTAAAGGGAACGACCTTCACCTGTGAGGATACTAGCTGGGTGGAGTGTGGTGGTCATTTCTCTGAGAAAGGCTTACTATCATAGTATCTGTGCAGCTCCATCAGCTAATCCTAACAGAACAACCTATTGGTATTCAGGCTAAGGAGCACTATGGGGTCCCCCACTGTGAAAGCTGAAGGAATTCTGTGACAACAGGGGTTGAGGTCTTCAGTTGGCAAAGGCTACTGGAGTACTCCACAGAGCAGGTCACTGGAGACCATAATAACACCCACCGCATGGCTTATACTGACAACCTCCACCTTTTTTGTTCCTGGCTATTCCCAAAGGTCTCAACTAAGCTGATCTCTGGCATTCTCTCTGTGCAGTTATTCTCCAAGTTTTGCTCCATTGTGTTGCTAAAGTTATTCTTTGGATTCTTGAGAGCTGCTAGGGCTATTTTCTTTTATGGATGTCAATTTATTTTGAGGGTGCAGGGGATAAAGGCTGGCATCTTCTATTCTAAATCAAATTTGCTCTGTTATATTTGACAAATTGTAGTATGTCTGTACCCAAATATTCTTTAGATCTGATTTGTTATACAGGCCATCAATAATGCGTTGATATTGCTTTTTTGATTCTTGATCCTATGAATTTGTTTCACATATTACCAATATGCCCCTTTAGTTCATTGTTTCTTAAATAAACATTTATTGGCTACCTAATTTTTGCCAGACATTGGGATGGTGGATATGAAATGTATGGCCTCACAGTGTCATAGCCTGTAAGGCCATCCTTATATATGGAAAGCAGATGAGGACTAAGGACAGATTCCTGGGTGTTTCAGTAGAAATATTTCTCTAAGTTGACATTTGTTAATTTAGTTGGGACCCTTTGTGTACTGTTGTTTACCATCTCTGAGTCAATGTCACTGTTCTAACATCAATCCCACATTTTGGTCCATCTGACGCACAAAGATAATGTGAGGACTTATCATATTCCTTGGAAGAATGTATACACAGTATCTGCAGCATTCTCCTGATTTAGTAAACCTTGAATGGAACGGGAGATAGAAAGAATAGCAAGGGGGTGCAAGTGATGAGTTATTTGTTTTCATTTGAGAGCATCGGGTAGAATAGCAAAATAGGTAGACTGTAGAAAGGAGATAATAAAGTGAGGGAAGAACAAGGGGAAGAACCAGTTATACGAATAGCAAAATGTTTGGTTGTGAACTCTGGGCCTCTGGATAAATGCTGCCAAATAGAAAACATTTTCCATGTGCCTGACCAGAAGACCCAGCTACATGCTGCTTTTCATTTTAGTTATATTTCTAAAACCTATGGTTTGCTTTTCAGGAAAACTGTCCTTTTACATTTTCTGAAGGATGCAGTGAATTGCAATGTTCATGTCAGATAGCATTAATCTGAAAAGAAAAGAGGACGGTGTACCTTCAAGAGATGGAGTCATTTTCTTCTGCATGTTTTCTTTTTCTATCCATCAGGATGACAATGTATGGATCTCTGTGAGTGGAGTTAAGCATCTTGACTGCATGCTATCTTCTCCAAAAAGAAAAACAAATCTATGCAAATTAGAAAATAAAAGTGGAGTTGCCTTTAAAAACACACTCCTAAGGTGTTTTGACAAAGAGTAATTCAATGAATCTAGAAATGAAAATTGCATTTTTAGTGGTGCTTTAGTGAGTCTCAGAACATTTCAAATCTGTGATATGATGGAAAAAGCACTTTAATATGAGCAGGGCACTTGGATTCCGGTCCTGGTTACTCTACTAGTTTTCTGTATATTAGGGCAACTTACTTACCTTCTCTAATAAGGTCCTCATTTTGACAAATAAGAGAGTTGGACATCATTTCAAAGGTGCTTTCCAGCTCTTATTCTGTTCCTTACACAGCAAGCAATGAAACCTCACAATAAATGTTTTCCATGTATTTTTGAAATAGGAGGTTATAAATTAAATGCATTCTACAATAAAAAAATTAAATTTATATTTATTGTTGAAAGTATTACTGATGTCTGCCATTCCCCCCGATTGACCCACTCCACCCCATTCCTGTTCTCCCACCCCCACCACAGACCTTCACTGCACTACTGTCGTGTCCATGAGTTATGCATGCATGTAAGCCTTTTGGTTTTATCTCTTCTTAACCTCTCTCCTCCTTCTATCCGAGATTTGTTAGCTTGTTCCATGCTTCCATGTCTCTGGATCTATTTTGTTCTAAGAATCCTGAAACACCAACCAGAGAGAATATATGCACCCTTATGTTCATAACAGCACTATTTATAATAGCTAAGATCTGGACCTCGCCAGCGTTGCTCAGTGGTTAGAGTGTTGGACCATGAACTGAAGGCTCCTGGGTTTGATTGGGAGCCTTCAGTTCCTGGTCAAAGGCACCTACCTGGGTTGCAAGTTCCCTATTGCAGTTGGGTGTGTACTGGAGGCAACTGATTGATGTGGCTCTTTCACATCAATAGTTATCTCCTCTCTCTTCTCTCTTCCCCTCCCCCTTCCCTTTCACTCTCTCTAACATCAATGGAAGAAATACCCTCCAGTGAGGATTAACAAAATAGAATAACTAAGATCTGTAAACAGCCCAAATGCCCAGCAGCAGATGAGTGAGGGAAAAAACCTGTGGTACATTTACACAATGCAATACTATGCAGCTATAAACAAGAAGGATCTCTTGCCCTTTGAGACAACGTGAAAGGACCTGGAGAGTATTATGCTGTACAAAATAAGCCAGTCAGAGAAAGGCAAGTATCACATGATCTCACTTATATGTGGAATCTAATGAACAAATTAAACTGACAAAAGAGAAACACAGATATGGAGTCATGGGGAACAGAATCTTCTTAAAAGGGGTTCAAGACTGTGGGCTCTTCCACTGAATTTCAAATACAGCAAGGCTCTGATCTTACTACGCTTATCTGGAACTTCAGGTCTGGCTCTTTAGACCATGGAGAAATTTGGCAGCTCCACCCTGCCCTGCAATAGATTCTTCATCCATATTGGGAAGAAAAGCCCCATCCTCCTTCTATGCAGACCATCCTCAAAGTCCATTCCTATATTGACTGGAGCGGGAGTACAGAAGTAGGTACTTGGGACAAAATTATTCCCTCTTGGTTTCATACTGTGTTAACCATACATTTCTTTTCTTAGAGGTTGTGCACAGTTGTTTTGGTTGATCTTCTTACAAATAAACATAACAAAGGAGATAAAACATAAAATTGAATGCACCTACCCTTATATGTCTATATGTTTGGCACATCACTTCCAAAATGGAGTGAGACTAAGGTTCTAGATGAGCTTGCCTCCTGCCCTTGACATTCAGCAAACCTGGGATTATCGAATTCTAGCCTGAGCTGGCCCACTGATTTTTCTTACAAATGTTGGCACTGTTTTACAGCACAAATTCACACATTTCTCTTGAAAACAGTAAAATAATTAAATATCAGGATTAAGTGTGCAGATTTTAGAATGGGGATAAACAATGTAATTAGGTACTTCTCAGAGATAGACATAAAATACCAATGTGAAAGGAGAAGCTATAATAGCTCTAAATTATTTTATTTAAAAAGTAAGTACAAATAGTGCTTTCCAAAAACCCTTCTAACAGATAAACAGTTTTGAAGTTATCTTTGATGTAAATTGGTCTCTGTTATGAAGAACTAGACTGAAAATTTGCTCAAATCAAAACAGAGATACATATTGTCCAAGAGGCAGTTATTCTGCCAAAAAAAAAAGAAGGCAATTTCTAAAATTTCAAGGAGAAAAACGTGTTGTATTTTTTATAAAATTATTCCTGAAACATTTAACATTTTTATTCAGACTAGAAACAAGGATAGTCTTTGGTGCTATGCGATGTGACTATGTGACAGATTCCAGGTGGCAGGAGTCTTTCAGAGGCCTTGAAATAAAGCCATGATGCTTGCAGATGAGTCCCAAGAAAAAGAACCTATGCAAGAAGAATATAATTCTGAAGAATTGGCCAAGCTACCCTTGGCCCCCTATTTAATTTCTTAAGCCCTATAATACCTACAGTTTCAGATACCCAGTTCTCTCCCTGTATTATAGCTTCAAAACTGTCCTAAGAGGTGTTCAGAATCTCTTATTCACCTACTAAATCACTCTTCATTTCTGCTAATGTCTCTCAGCTAAATTTCCTGTTATAGATGCTTGGTATCAACTCAGCACAATCTTAGCTGGTCCTAAATGCAATTTGATGCCAAGTAAAGCATTATAGAGCATATCAAAGAAAGCATTCTATTAGCTTAGTTAATGCCTATTCATATGCCATTAACCTATTATTTTCCCTTTGTTTAAATTTTATTTTTCAACTACAGTTTACATTCAATATTATTTTGTTTTAGTTTCAGGTGTATAGTATAGTGTTTAGACAATAAAATACTTTACAAAGTGATCCTCCCAATATTTCCAGTATATACCTGGCACCACACGTAGTTATTACCGTATTATTGACTATTTTCCCTATCCTGTACTTTACATCCCATGACTATTTTGTAACTACCAATTTGTATTTCTTAAACCCTTCACCTTTCTCACTCAGCTAAAAGGTGAAGGAATTAAGGAGTACAAATTGGTAAAATTAATTTTCAATAATTATGCATGTAGCATTTTTTATCTTATCAAAAGAACACAATTGACCTGAACGTAGGAATAACATGTACAACAGTTGGATGGGAAAACACTATATTGAAGGCTTTCCAAAGTACCTTATTTCTCGACTAATTCAATAAATGTAACCATCGCTTAGAAAGTATTCTCTTATTGGTCATAATGCTCTTTTCAATTAAGCATCACATAAATCAAGATAAGAGCTCAGAAGAAATATTTAAGCATTTTAATCTAATTTTACTTTAATTAATACTAAGTGAGACAGAAATGCACAGTAATAACTGACAACTAGATATTTCAATTACTGAGACCTTAAAGTGCCTAGAGACAGAAGATGAATTAGACATCATAGATAACTTTGTGCTATATGGGACTATTCAAGTTTCTTTCATTCTTAGTGTGAGCATATAATTTATCATCCAAATGAGAACATTTTTTAAAGGAAAAGAAACACCATTAAACATTACAACAGGACAAAATGAGTTACCCAGAACCTTCTCCCAGCAAAGGCATATAGTAATCTTGGGGGCATAGATTTTTTTGTTTGACTGCATACCCCAAACAGGAAACTATAAGAATAAAAGATGGGGATTAAAAACAAAAAATAAAGTGATTCTAAGAGTTAGGATCTACATGCTTCTAACATTTTATAAGAGAGCATCTTTTTTTTTTTTTGTATCTGTATACACAGATATTTTCTTCAGGATTCAAATCCCTTTGAAATTGTCTTTCCTTTACCTCTTAATTTTTTATTGTGTTTTTGGCACAAGCCTGAAATCATCACAGATGGTTCTGCCCTGGTCATATTTTTCCTCCATCAGTCTTTCTCTTGATTTAGCTAGGAGCAAGCTTTCTACTTTGATTTACCTGAGATTTTGAAAACTAGAAATGCAGTGTCATTTTACACCATAAAATGGACAGAATTTCTTTTTTTTTTCTCTCTCTCAGAATTGGTATAAGTTGTGTGGCTATTCCTAGCCATGTGGCATATGTATTATTTCTCTGAAATTTCTTTGAACTGATTTAGTCTTCATAATCAACTGAAGGTATTTATCAAAATCATTAGAATAAACTCACTTTTCATTCATTCATCTGTTTAGATGTTCTGCACTGACATATTTTAGAATTAGGACTGCATCTTACTAGCTCAGTGAAATATTCAAATATTAAAAATAGATTCTATTTTGGAGAAATGTACCTTTAAACTCCTAGAAGACTGCTTTAGCAATTTAAATTTGTAGTCGGTTAGGAAACGCACATATATTTTTACCTCAAAAAAAGCATTTTTTTTTCTAAAAAGACCATGAAAACGAAAAATTTGTATTTCTCTATAACTGGATATAACGTATGGGTAAGCATTAATAAATTTTTCTTGTATGTAGAGATAAGAGAATCTGTTATTCTTCTAACCTGATTTTCTAAACATATCCTTGTAAGAATTTAAGAGTTGGTACAAACTCTTGGGTATTTTAAGATGCAAATGATAATATTTTAATACGAATTGGAATTATTTTATACTTTACCTATACAAATAAGGTTTGCTCATACTCTAGAACAAGGAAAAAATTAAGACTTAATAGAGTAATTTTTGAGAAGATCCTGGCTGGAATAGAAATCTGTGCCCTTTAATACTTTGAAACACTTTGCTTCAATATAAAAGACATTTAACTCTAAATTGAAAATTACAAAGGAAAAGAACATCTGATTTAATCAGAATAATTTTAACCAAATAGAAACTGAGACCCTAAACCAGAAAATCTAGAGTATGTCTGTTGACTCAAAATCTTAATTTACATCCAAATAGACTTCCTTAGTTCTGAATTTATCATATTATGATGATTCCTTGAAATATTTCTTAGACCCATTGTGCAGATGGCTGGAGTTGTCTGAGTTAAAGACAGACCATCATGAATCCAAATCACTATGTAACATTAAAAGAGTGGCTTAATTTGACCCAGTGATCCCACTTCTAGGAATATATCCCAAGAAACCAGAAACAACAATCAGAAAGGGTATATGCATCCCTATGTTCATAGCAGCACAATTTACCATAGCGAAGATCTAAAAACATTCGAAGTGCCCATCAGCAGATGAATGGATTAGAAAACTGTGGTACATCTACACAATGGAACACTATGCTGCTGTAAAAAAGAAGGAATTCTTACCATTTGCAACAGCATGGATGGAACTGGAGAGCATTATGCTAAGTGAAGTAAGCCAGTCAATGAAAGAAAAATACCACATGATCTCACTCATTTATGGATAATAAAGACCATTATAAACTGATGAACAAAAATAGATATAGAGGCAGAGCAGCATCGAACAGACTGTCAAACGACAGCGGGAAGGCCGGGGAGGGTTGGGGGGGCGGGAGGAGGGGTAAGAGATCAACCGAAGGACTTGTATGCATGCATATAAGCATAACCAATGGACATAAGACACTGGGGGGGGGGGCGGTAAGGGAGGCCGGGGGAATGTCAACGGGGTGGGAAGGAGACATATGTAATACTCTTTGTAATACTTTAAGCAATAAAACAAAATTTAAAAAAAGAGTGGCTTAAATCACAGGGAGGAACAAAAGTAAAATTATTTTCTAAGGGAAGAGAGGCCATCCAGACAAATAACTGGATAACAGAAATTGTTGATATTGCCTGGTGTGGCCAGGGTTGAGATTTCAGACTCCATGACCTAAATAACATATAAGTTTTATGATTAGGAATTATAAATTGTTAGCATCTTTATAATTCAGAGAGAAGTACTAGGAAGTTGTGATAGAACACAGGGCCATTTCCAACAAAAGAGAAAAATGAAGCCAAGGGAGTTGGTAACTAGTTAGAATCAAACCAGTATGACATGGCTAATGTTTTGTGACACTAGGATTTGAGTGAATTGAGAGAAGGATTTTGAAACATTATCTTTTGTCTCACTGATGTCTAGAGCATTACCTAAGTACATATACTTAATATGTGTTTATAAAACGAATCAATGAAATGCCAGTTTCAAGTACATGGTATTCTGAGATAATGTTGAATTCCTCTATAAACTTGTAAGTGTAATAAAAATGAAGGATAGATATAATGAAAACACTTAAAATTCATGGAAACTGTAATTGAAAAATATGTTTTTAACACTAAAAAAATTAAAAGGAAAACAAATACAAAAATAAATAAATAAATAAATAAATAAATAAATAAATACCTTTTATTTCTTCTTCTTGTCTAATCGCTATGCCTAGCACTTCCAGTACTATGTCGAACAGGAATGGTGAAAGTGGGCATCGCTGTCTGGTTTCTGTTCTTAGGTAAAATGGTTTTAGATTTTTCCCATTGAGGATGATGTTGGCTGTAGGTTTGTCATTAAGGATTTTTTTATGTTGAGGTATGATCCCTCTATTCCCACTTTGCTGAGGGTTTTTATCAAGAAAGGGTGTTGGATTTTATCAAATGCTTTTTCTGCATCAATTGATATGACTATGTGATTTTTATCTTTCAATTTGTTTATGTGATGTATCACATTTATTGATTTGTGGATATTTTACCATCCTTGCATCCCTGGAATAAAATCTACTTGGTCATGGTGTATGATCTTTCTGATGTAATGGTGGATCCAATTTTCTAGAATTTGTTGAGGGTTTTGGCAACTATGTTCATGAGGGTTATCAGCCTGTAATTCTCTTTCTTGGTGTTGTCTTTATCTGGTTTTGGGATTAGGGTATTGCTGGCTTCATAGAAAGAGCTTGAAAGTGTGCCTTCCTCTTGAACTTTTTGGAATAGTCTGTGGAGGATAGATTTTAGTTCTTCTTTGAATGTTCGGTAAAACTCCCCTGTGAAGCCATCTGGTCCAGGGCTTTTGTTTGCTGGAAGCTTTTTGATGACTGCTTCAATTTCCTCCATAGTTATCAGCCTATTGAGATTTTTAGATTCTTCTTGATTGAGGTTTGGAAGGTCGTATTATTCTAGGAATATGTCCATTTCCTCTAGATTGCCCACTTTGTTGGAATAGAGTTGTTCATAGTATTTTTTTTTACATTACTTTGTATTTCTATGGGGTCTGTTGTTATTTTACCTCTTTCATTTCTGATTTTGTTTATTTGAGTCCCCTCTCTTTGCTTCTTGGTGAGCCTGGATAGAGGTCCGTCAATCTTTTTTTTTTTTTTTTTAACTATATTTTATTGATTTTTCACCGAGAGGAAGGGAGAGAGATAGAGAGTCAGAAACATTGATGAGAGAGAAACATTGATCAGCCGCCTCCTGCAGATCTCCTACTGGGGATGTGCCCACAACCCAGGTACATGCCCTTGACCGGAATCGAACCCGGGACCCTTCAGTCCGCAGGCCGACGCTCCATCCACTGAGCCAAACCGGTTTCGGCCCGTCAATCTTTTTTATCCTTTCAAAGAACCAGCTCTTGGTTTTATTGATCTTTTGTATTGTGTTTTGGTCTCTATGTCAAAAGTTCTGCTCTGATCTTTATTATCTCCTTCCTTCTGCTCACTCTGGGCTTTTCTTGTTGCTCTCTAATTCTTTACGTTGTAGAGTTAGATAATTTATTACCAATTTTTTCTTGTTTTTGAGATAGGCCTGTAGAGCTATAAGCTTCCCTCTCAGGACTGCTTTCACTGTGTCCCATAGATTTTGAATTGTTGTGTTTTTATTGTCATTCATTTCCAAGATGTTTTTAATTTCTTCTTTGATCTCTTTGGTAACCCAATCATTGTTTAATAGCATACTAGTCAGCTTCCAAGTGTTTGAGTTTTTTTGATTGCTCTTATTGTAGTTTATTTATAATATTATGTCATTATGGTCTGAGAAGATGCTTGATATGATTTCAATCTTCTTGAATTTGAAGAGACTTTGACTATGACCCAATATGTGGTCTATCTTTGAAAATGTCCCACGTGCACTTGAGAAGGATGTATATTCTATGGCTTTGGGGTGAAATGATCTGAAGATTTTAATTAAGTCCATCTGATCTAGTGAGTCATTTAGGATTGATGTTTCTTGCCTGATTTTTTGTCTAGAGGATTTATCCAGGGGTGTCAGTGGGGTATTAAAGAAAATAAATAAATAAATAATAGATAGATTATAGATAGATAGATAGATAGATAGATAGATAGATAGATAGATAAAATACATGTATGAATTGAAAAGAAAAAGGGCCCGTTGTATGCTCGTGGCTGTGCTGTAGCACTAACACAGAGGAAGAATATATGGTTACTGATTGGGATAAGGCAAGAAACTACACATGAAACATCTGCATAAACTTACTATGCAGGAATGCTGTAACTAGCCAGGATAGTAATAAAGACATTTGTCTCTGCTTGGATCATTGAGTGGTAAAAATATCTCTGGGTTATGGGTTAATTATCTCCCCTCAAAACTGATATGTCGAAATTTTAATCCCCAGTATCTCAGATGTGACCTTATTTTGACATAGGGTCTTTAAAGATATAATCAAGTAAAAATGAAGTCATTATGGTAAGCCCTAATTGCATAGAACTGATGTCTTTTTGATTTAGCTCCATCTTTTTTTTCAAGTGCATTTACCAAAAACTCTACATCTCAAGTCTCAGGATTCCACCCATTTCTTACCTGAGCCCTGATTTGAACATAAGAGACCTATCAAGCTACATATTAAATCTCCTTTGTATCTCTACTATCCTTACAAATAACCTTAGATTTCATTTTTAGTGGTCATCCCTATGGCTATAGTACATAGGATCTCTTTAAATGTTGTAATAATGGCTGTACTAGGTCAGTTGGTTGGCTACAAAAATTACATTCAGTTTCTAAACCATGGTACCTGTGAATATGACTTTATATGGAAATAGGATCTTTGTAGATGTAATTAAGTTAAAAATATGCAAACCTATGAACCAGGAGGTCATGGTTCGACTCCCAGTCGGGGCATATGCCTGGGTTGTGGGCTTGATCCCCAGTGTGGGGCATGCAGGAGGCAGCCAATCATTGATACTCTGTCATAATTGATGTTTATATATCTCTCTCCAACTCTCTTTCTCTCTAAAATCAATAAAAATGAGATCATTCTTATTTAGGGTGAACACTAAATTTAATTATGAATATACTTATGAAGAACAGAAAAGGAAAAATCCCCAGGTTACCATAGAAGAGGTCCATGGGAAGATGGAGGCATAGATTGGAGTGATGCATCTACAAGCTTCAGAATAGCAAGAATTTCTGTCAGCCACCAGAGGATAGAAGAAAATTATAGCATGGATTCCCCTTCAAAACTACAGAAGGACACTATCATACCAAAACCCTGAATTCAGACTTTTGATCCAAAGAACTAGTAGAGAATAGATATTCTATTCTTAGATTGGGGTAATTGGTTATGGCAGCCCTAAGAAATAAAAGTGTCTTTCTGAATTCCATGAGTTGTTAATTGACTTACATGAGCCTGTCATTCATTCTTTATATCAAGTTTTTCAGGGAAATAAACAAAAGATACCAACTCTACAATCCTCATATTTGCTATTGATTTCATATTGTTCAAGTGTTCAAGCCACTATTTGACTAAGTACAGCCATTACAGTAACATTTAAAGAGATCCTATGGCTGTAGGACTACACTGTTGCTACTACATAAGCTCAATAGGTCTTGTGTCCAATTCATAGATGATGTTGCTTACTATGTTGGTACAAGCAAATAGTTGATTTCTACTGCTTATAGCACCACTCAAGGGTAGCTTTATAGGAAAATGGTGAGGAAATTTTCCTCAATGATCAAATCTTGCATGACTCCTATCAATAGAGGGAGAAATGACCAGAGATAAAGATTGATAGACACATAATCAGCGGTCAGTGACATATCTGGTTGGTTAGAGATAATGAAGAATCAAGTTTAGAAAATTAGAGACAGAGTTCTGGAAATAAACATTTTTTAAAAAAATATATTTTATTGATTTTTTACAGAGAGGAAGGGAAAGGGATAGACAGAAACATTGATCAGCTGCCTCCTGCACACTCCCTATTGGGTATGT
Organism: Myotis nattereri; assembly: GCF_964212035.1. Classification (NCBI taxonomy): domain Eukaryota; kingdom Metazoa; phylum Chordata; class Mammalia; order Chiroptera; family Vespertilionidae; genus Myotis; species Myotis nattereri. Next base: position 88,787,333 of record NC_138078.1, read on the forward strand.
GCCCACAACCAAGGTACATGCCCTTGACCGGAATCGAACCTGGGACCCTTGAGTCTGTAGGCTGATGCTCTATCCATTGAGCCAAACCGGTTAGGCTGGAAATAAACATTTTAATGGATCTATGGAAATAGTCATAAATTGGATGGAACTATATGTTTTGTGTTAATGGCCACTGGAGAACACCTACTACAGAGAAGCATGGAACAACCAAATGACAGTATAACTTATCCAGTGAAGATCAGCCATCATTTTTACTTGGCCATCTCAGTGGTTTCATATTAGGTACATGAACAAAGCAATCACTTAGGCAGAGATGGAGATTCTGCATGAGCCTAACAGCGTGACTTCTCACAAAGTGTGATCAAGCTACTATCTCTATTGAGTGGTTAACCCAGGGGTGGGCAAACTTTTTGACTCGAGGGCCACAATGGGTTCTTAAACTGGACCGGAGGGCCGGAACAAAAGCATGGATGGAGTGTTTGTGTGACCTAATATAAATTCAAAGTAAACATCATTACATAAAAGGGTACGGTCTTTTTTTTTTTAGTTTTATTCGTTTCAAACTGGCCGGATTCGGCCCGCGGGCCGTAGTTTGCCCACGGCTGGGTTAACCTGTCTGAATATTGGCAGAGATTAATGCTGAGTCCCTGAATTGGTAAAATCCCTCAAGGAAACCAATCAGCTTCTTTTTGGAAATTATTTGTATCAGATACTTTCAATATCAGAAGGATCACTGATTCGTCCTTTCTGGAATTAACACCAACATAAAATATGAATTGGTCTTTCCACAAATGTATGAGGATCATTAAACCCCCAGATTCTATTGAAGTTTCTGGAAAGACAAATGCCTGATTTTCAGTATAGTCTCCCAATTTCACCTGCACTTCACCCCAAACCAACACAGGTGAGTCTTGGTAACTGTGATCCTATAGCTGCTGATGGTTATCACTCCACTTTCCTTAGTAATGGGATTTTTATTGCTAACTGATAAATGAGCGACCCAATTTCCTGAATATAAACTAAGAGTCTGCTTTCTAAGCCATTTTCAATATCATCTGTCTTACTTTTGATTTCCCTAATATTTCCCATATCTACTTCTTATGTATATTTGAATCTTTGATCTACCTTTAATTTATGTTGTTATAAGTTATGAGACAGGGTTTGAATTTTGTCTTCCTCTAGGATTACTAACCAATTATCACAATACCATTTACTGAATAATCTATCTTTCCTCCAATTACTTAAAATGACAAATTTATTATATACAGGTTTTCCCTGCTACTGGAAAGTAGAGTATTCTTCTGAAACCTTTCATAAACCAAAATGTTGTAAAGTGAAGAAGCAATTACTACTAATTTATAAAAAAAATATATTCTTGCACATTCCCATAAAATAACCTACCAAATTATACCAAATACACTTAATTACATCCAGTTTTACATAAAGTATAACACCCTTATGCGCTCTATTAGCCTTTTCTGATACCTTAAGACACATCTTGCTAATGGATGCATGAAATAAATCAAGACAAACCACATAGCCAACGTCATACTCAATGGGCAAAAACTGAAAGTGTGTCCCCTAAGATCAGCAACAAGACAGAGATGACACCTTTCACCACTCTTATTTAATATAGTATGTGAAGTCCTAGACAGAGCAATCAGACAAGAAGAAATAAAAGGCATACAAATTGGAAAGGAATAAGTAAAGCTGTCATTATTTACTGATGACATGATACTGTATAAAGAGAACCCTACTGAACAATGTACTAAACTTCCACTACTAGCCAATTTAAAGTCTTAGTGCAAGTAGCAAGTAAAGGCTAAGGCAAAACTATAAATGACCTAACTATTAATGTAGTATAAAACCCCAGAGTCAATCTGCAAAGACGGGGAGGGGATTTTTGTTTTGCTTTATTTTGTTTTCAGCTGCTGGCACTGGAGTTAATCTTAGTCAAAGCACTGGCTAACCAAAAGCTAAGCTTTCAGAAAGCAAGAATTTCATATTCTGGGGAAGGACAAAAAGCTGATCTCCAGAATCACCACATTATAATATTCAAATTTCCATTTTTCAACATAAAGTATGATTAAGCATATGAGAAAACAGGAAAGCATGGGCTATTCAAAGGAAAAAAATCATAAAATCCATCCCTGAGGAGGCTCTGATGTTAAACTTAATAGACTTTATATCAAATGTCTCAAATATGCCCAAAGAGCTAAAGAAAACCATGGGGAAAATACCCACCTAAAATAAAACAATATCAAGAAAAGATACAAATTACAAAAAGGAATCCTACAGAACTTCTGGAACTGAAAAGTACAATAACTGAAATAAAAAACAAAAAACAAGCAAACAAAAACACTAGAGGGTTTCAACAGTAGAAATGAGCAGGAAGAAGAAACAATCAGTGAACTTAAAGATAAGAAAAAATTAAAATTATCCAGTCTGAGGAAGAGAAAGAAAAAAGAATGAAAAAAGTGAACAAAGCCTAACGGGGATCTGTGGGACACCATCAAGCAGACCAAGATATGCATATGGGAGTCCCAGAAAAATAAGAGAGGAGTAAAATATCTATATCTATATCTATATCTATATCTATATCTATATCTTTATCTATAGCTATATCTATATCTATCTATCTATATCTATCTATCTATATATATATTTGAAGAAATAATTGCCAAAAGCTTCTCAAATGATAGGAAAGACTTTCATCTACTAGTATACATCTAAGTAGTTTAATGAAGTCCCTTCAGGAAAGTCTCAAAAGAATGCAGCAGAGACACATTATAGTCAAACTAATGTCCCAGTAAGCAAAATTGCACGAGACCCAGACCCGGGGGAAATCACTGGAGACCTGGACCACCAAGTCCCGCTGGCACTACAGGACTCCCCGGAGAACCAGTGCGCCAAGGGACCCAGAGTCAAGTCCCCGCCCACCTGCAGGTGCCTCACTGCGCATGCAGCCCCGTCCACCCACTCGCGCCTCCCACGCAGACTCCTGGTGACTAGTATTTGGTCATAACAGTCTTAGGGCCACTGGGTTTTTACAATATAGGTAGTCAAAAGACAAAAAGAGAAAATGTTAATAGTGGCAAGAAAGAATTTACTCATTGTACATAAGGGGTCCTCATGACTAACAGTTGTTTTCTCATTAGAAACCATAGAGACAAAAAAAGCAGTCAGGTCACACATTTAAAAACCTGAAAACAACAACAGCAGTCAAACAAAAATTCTATATCAGGAAAACTATCCTTAAGAAGTAAAGGAGAAATTGAGGCATTATCAGATAAACAAAAGTTAAGAGAGTTTGTTAATAATAAACTTGTCTTAAAAAATTGCCAATGAAATGAAAAGACAGTAGGGACAACTTAAAGCCACATGGAGAAATAAAGATGTCTATTCAGATCTTCTTTCCACTCTTTAATTTGATTGTTTTTTGCTATTGATTCTTATGAGTTCTCTACATATTAGCCCTTATGATTTTCAAAGATTTGCAAATGCCTATTCAGATCTTCTTTCCACATTTTAATTTGTTTGTTTTTTGCTATTGATTCTTATGAGTTTTTTTTTATATTTTGGATATTAGCCCTTATGATTTGCAAATATTTTCTTCCACTCATTAGCTTGCTTTTTATTTTATTGATGATTTGCAAGTTCTCTTATACTTTACTGATCTTCTGCCTACAAGTTTTGTTTAATATTGAATGTAGCATATTGGAATATCCAACTACAAAATACTAACAAACCAAATGCATCAGGGTATAATAAGGATTATACACAATGACCAAGTGTAATTCATTTCAGCAATCAATATAAGGGTGATCCAAGATGCAAAAATCAGTAAGTGTAAAATACCACATCTATATAAATAAAACCCTAATATGCAAATACAGTGGGGCCTTGACTTACAAGTGTCCCAACTAACGAGTTTTTTGAGATACCAGTTGTCTCTCGGCCGATTTTTTGCATTGAGTTGATAGAGTAATTTGAGTTAACCAGCTCCTTAACGAGCTCCTTAACGAGCTTGGTCTCAGATCGAATTAAACTCGTAAGTCAAGGCCCCACTGTAGACTGAATGGCGGAACAACCAAACAACCAGTTACTGTGTCATGTGCTGACCACCAGAGGGCATGTGGAACACGGCCGGCATAGGCAGCAGGTGGTAGAGTATGGAATATGGCAGGCATCCATCGGCCATAGCAGGATGATAGAGCAGGTGAGCGGGGGCACCAGACCAAGGCGGGGTGCCGGTCACTGTCATCGGGGTGAGCCTTTGGTGGTTACTGAAAATTCTTTGCTCCCTTGGGCCACAGTTCCACTGGGTGCTCACACTTGCTGCCAGCGCTGGAGCCACCACTCGCACCCACTGCCTGCATTCGATGCTGGTCCTGATTGCTCAGCACCATCAGTGGGTGCGAGGGGCTGCTGCCAGCCCCAATAGCCCCTGAGGGCTTCTCCACCTCCCCTGCTCCTGAGTTGCAATTGGGATGCAGCAGCCGCTCACACCCACTGGCAACGCTGGCCCCAATTGCTCCATGCCAGCAGCTGCCAGCACATGGGAGCGGAGGCAGGAGCAGGGCTGCTGGCAGACAGGGGACTGGGGCCATGGCTAGAGTGCCTGGGTGGGGACGGGGAGGATGGGCTGAGACCTGCCCCTGGGCCCACCACAGCCTCATGGTCCACAGTTCCTTTCAAGGTGCATCAATTCGTGCACTGGGCCCCTAGTTAGTATAATAAAGGGGAAACCTACATCTATGCAAAATAATGCATTTGACAAAACCCAACACTCTATCATGATAGAAATACCTAATTCAAAAATGCAAAAAAAAAAAAGTAATTTGAAAATCTAAACTCTCTTTGTTTTTGTGTATCTGGTATAAATCAAAGCATATTTTGTACATTAAACTTTTTCCCCATAAACATTTTTTTCCTATGGACTAAACTGTGTTTGTTCTTTCTAGATTTGCTTAGCCTGTTTATCTTTGTCCAAAATGGTTCTAAGTAGAATATAATAAACTGATGTAGCACTATTTTTTTCTAAATGAAACCCCCCCCCCCAAAAAGTGTCTTGCATCATTAAAAAAAAAAAGAAAAGAAATGTCTAATTAAATAGGAATAGAAGGGAAATTCTTTAACTTGATAAAGGTGAAATATAAAAATCTCTCAACTAACATCATACTGAAAACTTTTTTCCTATGATCAGGAACAACAACAAAAAAAGGATACTTTTGCCATTTCTATTCTAATTTATAATAGTAGAGATTCTATCCAGAGCAATTAGGTAAGAAAAAGAAATAAAGGGCATCCATATTAGAAATAAGTAAATTAAAGTATCTTATTTGCAGATGTTAGATATAGAAAACCCTAAGGAATCTACACACATACAAAAAAAACCAAAAACCTGTTAGAGCTAATAAATAAATTCAGCAATGTTGCAGGATAAAAAAACAACATGCAAATATTAGTTGTATTTATATACACTGTCAATGCACTATGTTAGAAGGAAATAAATTCATTTATAATAGCATCACAGAGAATAAAATAATTAGAAATTAATTTATCCAAAGAGGCTTAAGACTATACACTGAAAACTACAAAAGATTCCTAACAAAAATTAAAGAAAGCTTAAATGGAAAGATTCTATAGTCATAGATTGGAAGACTTAATATTGTTAAGATTGCAGTACTACAAAAAAATGATTCACAGATTCAATACAACTCCAACATATCAAAAAAAATGAAAAAAAGAGGAAAAAAACAAAAAAAAATGAAAAAGAAGGAAAATAAATAAAAGCAAAGAACAATAAAATAAAAATCAATGCAACTTCAATAATATCCCAGTAGCATATTTTGTAGAAATGATTAAGTCCATTCTAAAATTCATATAGAACTTCAAGAGACACACAATCTTGAAAAAGAACAAAGTTAGAAGTTTCACACTTCCTAAGTTCAATACTAGGAAGCTACAATAATCAATGCAGTGTGGTACTGGCATAAGGATAAACATATACATCTATGAAATAGAATTGAGAAGCTAAAAATAAACCCATACATCTATGGTGAATTGATTTTTGACAAGGAAGCCAAGATCATTCAATGGGAGAAAAAACAATATTTAAAAAAATGGTGCTGAGGAAACTGAATATACACATGGAAAATAGTGAAGTTTGACCTTTACCTTACAGCATATACAAAAACTAAGTCAAATATATTAATTTAAGAGCTAAAACTATACGACTCTTAGATAAGGTGAATTTCATCAAAATTAAAAAACTTTTGCATTTGGAAGGACACAATCAATAGAGTGAACAAACAATCCAGAAAAGAGGAGAAAATATTCGCAAATTGTAAAGCCATTTAATATTTAGATTATATAAAGAACTCCCATCTCAACAACAAAAACAAATAACCCAATTTAAAAAAAAAATGATCAAAGGCCTTGAACAGAACATTTCTCCAAAGAAGATGTACAAAGTGCCAATAAGAACATGAAAAAAAAATGTCTGTACCATTAGTCATTATGAAAATGCAAATCAAAACCCAAGTAAATACCACTCCAAACCTACTAGGAAGGCTATTATTCAAGAAACATAAAGTAATGTGTGGATGAGGATGTGGAGAAATTAAGATTCTCATGCATTGTTGATTGGCCTATAAAATGGTGCTGCCACTACGCAAAACAATTTAGCAGTTCCTCAAAATATTTAACATAAAATTACTTTTTGACCCAGCAATTCCACTCCTAGGTATATACTCAAAATAATTGAAAATATGCCTTTGAGCACTTACTTGTATGCCAGTGTTTACTGCAATATTATTCACAACTAGAGGCCCGATGCATGAAATTCTTGCAAGAGTAGGCTTTCCTTCCCCCGGCTCCAGGCACCCGCTTAGAAGGGGATGTGTAGTTGTTTCTTAGTAAGTATAGATGTTCTTTGGAGGTGATAAAAAATGTTGGAAATAGATCATGATGATAGTCACACAACATTATGATTGTATTTAATGCCACTGAATTATATAGTTCCAATGATCAAAATGGCAAATTTAATGTTATTTATATATATATATATATATATATATATATATATATATATATATATATATATATATTACCACAATAAAATGAAGACATATAGTAAGAAAAAGGAGGCAATGGAAAAACATCCTCAGGAAGGGCATATGGGCCTCTCTTAACTACTAATAACTGTATATCTGAAATTGGCAAATCATTTTTAGAATGGAATTTATTGCTCTATAAGGACTATAGTTATGGTTTAAACATGGTTCCAAACTTTTGGTCTACCTGGAGTTGGGGAGCTTGTGACAAATACAGATTCCTGAACTCTCCTCCAGATATTTAGATTTAATAGCTATGCCTGGAGCTCAGGATTATGCAGCTTCACAAACACCGCAGGTGATTTGGATCAGAGTGATCCACAAACAGTGCTTTGAGAAACAATGCTATAAATACTAGTAATGGTCAGGTTTTCACACCAGGCCACAGAAGCTTATATATCTCCAAATGTACATGGATATAGTAATATTTCAGAGACACCTAACCACAATTTCTAATTTTATTCAAGGAGAAAATGGTGTCCTAATATCCTTTGTGTAATGTTGAATAGGCAATAATAACTTACTAGCTCTGTACATTTCTATATATAAGAAAAGTCACATAAGTCAATCATTATTCAGGCACTCTGATTAGGATTCAAAGGACAGATAACTTATCTATTTTAGGATGCTAGAGAACATTCAGCATTCACTTATATCATTATAGGTCATCTGTAAAGCATTTTTAAGACGTGAACTTTTTGCAATAGGGATTTCTAGACAGTCAAAAAGAGCCTGAAGTTTAAGATTATGTATCTGACTGAATATAATACTATATAACCTCTTGTATCTTTGTCAACTTTTATTTATGCATTCTTAGTCTCCTTATTTGGATTGGATAGATACATTTTAAGGACAGAAACTATGTATAAATTTCATGTGTTCGAACCATAATTAATAATGTTATTGACCAGACTAATCAGCTTAGTGCAATATAATTCAAACTAGGTCTCTTTGTAAAATATCAGCAAAGTATTAATAGGCTTAGGATTGCTAGGTGACTTCTTTTACCTGGGGCACAGAGCAGACAAAGGCAACCATAACAAAACTGGCTCCTGGAATTTCAGTGAGAAAGAGAGAAAATAAATGCATAAAGGAAAAATCGATTCTCGAGTAGTATATGACTTTTCTTTTTAATTTTTGTTCTGTGTTACAATTTACTGTGTATCATTTGACTTTTCACCTTACAAAACAACCTCAGAAATATCTAAAACAAAAGACAAGTTAACAGCCTGATTCAGTGTCTTCTGTTACACAATGAACTTGGTCAGCATTTGATACATCTTAATGTATGTTATATATAGAATGGATTGATGCCAACCTCCAGCATCAATGTGTTTGTAATGTATCATTCTTCCTAAATGAGATTATTTTTTTGTTCAATCAAATTCAGATGTTGTCCCTCATAAGACTACTTTATCCTTGAACTAATGTAAAGCACTAGAGGGTGAGAGTAAGCAATACTCACTTATAGAAGCAATGCCCAACTATTATGAATTTATACTGATTCTTTCAAGTTACTGATCTACACTTAAATTATATCCATGAAATTCACAAGTATTAGGGACAGGTAGGCAACTGAATTGAGATGTTGATTATAATAAGGGAATAAAATCAGTTCCTTGACTTCTACTTGTAGCTGTGAAATTGACCTCTATTTCCTTGCAAAATCAGATTCTCTTTTGTTGATAACTTTTGTTACCTGGTCAATAAGTCAGGGAGGCATAATATAAATAAAACAACACAGTAGTCACCTCTTTCTTCCTGCAGTTTTGTTTTTTAGTATTTCAGTTACCCGGGATAAACAATTTGAAAATGTTAAATGGAAAATCCCAGAAATAAATATTTCATGTTTTAAATTGCCTGCTATTCTGAGAAGCATGATACAATCTTGAGCAGTCCCACCTGTCCTGCCTGGGGAGTGAAAGAGTTAAAGAGAATAAAATGGGACAGAGAAAAACTTATTGTGCTTAGCAGACATCTTGCAGAAAGCTTGCAGCCTTGAGCACAGCATAGCTCAGATAACCAGAAGACACCTGGCATGGGAGGAACCAAAAATTAATAAAAACCTATCTCTCCCTGCTCTCTTTGCTGATGTTTTTCTCAGTCTCAGCACACCTGCACCCAGGTACCTGGAATAAAATCTCTTATGATACATTATGGCCTTATGTCATAGGTGGGCGACTCCGACCCACTCCGAACCTTTCAGGGAGGTGAATCATCACTTTGTCCCCCATCTCCATGCTGTACACCACTAACCGCCCTTAGTCAGGTAGTAGCCATCTGGGTTACCAGATCCGCTGTCACAGTATCACAATGCTAGTGTTTAAGTGACCCTATTTTATTTAATAATGGCTCCAAAACAAGATTAATGATGCTGGAAATTTGCATATGCCAAAGAGGAGCCATAAACAAAGAGGAGCCATAAACTGCTTCCTTTAAGTGTAAAAGTATGTATGTATTGTAAAAAACACACAATATATATAGGGTTCAGTACCACCATTTGAGACATCCACTGGGAGTCTTGAAATGCATGCCCCATGGATAAGGGAGGACTACTATCATCTAGAGCAGCCGTGGGCAAACTACGGCCCGTTTGAAATGAATAAAACTATTGAAAAAAAAGACCGTACCCTTTTATGTAATGATGTTTACTTTGAATTTATATTAGTTCACACAAACACTCCATCCATGCTTTTGTTCCGGTCCTCCGGTCCAGTTTAAGAACCCATTGTGTCCCTCGAGTCAAAAAGTTTGCCCACCCCTGATCTAGAGTTAGACTTTGAACCCCGTATCTTCTACATACTTGGCCATGTGACTGCACAAGTACCTTATTCTCTGTAAGCCTTCCTTCTCAAAAGAAAAAGACTAGTAATTATCTAACTTACAGCATTGTTGTAAAGAGTAAATGAGATTATACATGCGAAAATCATTTTGTAAAAGGTCAAATGATAAAGGCAGCCATTATTGCTATTATAATCATTATCATAAGAAGTTTCTGCTTCATAGACTCTCACAAGGATTTACTAAATAGGATAAAGCATTACTTCAATAACCAAAACTCTTTGAGCTTAACAATGGTAACAATTATAATAGCTAACATTTGATACTACCCAACATGATCTGGGCCCTGCTTACCTATCTAATCTGACCTCATCTCCTATTTCTCTTTTCCTCCTCACTCACTATTTTCCAGGCTCCTTGATGTCTTTGTTCTTCCTGGAGAACACTAAGGTTATTCTTGCCTCATTAGGAACATCACATCGGCTACTCAGCTGCAAAAAAAAAAAAAAAAATGTTCTTCCTCCAGATCTGTACATGGCTGTCTTCTCTGACATCTTCCAAGCCTCTGATCAGGTGCCACATCCTTAAAGAAGATGACTTTCCAGCAACCCTAAATGAATGATAATTTTAAAAAAATAGCATGCCTCCTGGCCCTACAGTCTTGCCCTAGCCCAGCCGTGGGCAAAATCCGGCCCGTGGGCCGAATCCGGCCCGTTTGAAATGAATAAAACTAAAAAAAAAAAAAAAGACCGTACCCTTTTATGTAATGATGTTTACTTTGAATTTATATTAGTTCACACGAACACTCCATCCATGCTTTTGTTCCGGCCCTCCGGTCCAGTTTAAGAACCCACTGTGACCCTCGAGTCAAAAAGTTTGCCCACCCCTGCCCTAGTCCCTTACTCTGCTTTAGTTTCTGCATAGCACTTATATTTTATATTATTTTTTTTAACTTACGTATTGTCTATCTTCCCAATCAAAATAGGAGCTCTATGAAAGCAAGGATTGCTTTCTGTCTTAATTCACCATTGTATCCCAAAACATAAAATAGTGACAGGCATATGGTAAATATTTCATAAACATTTGTTGAATTAATGAATGACTATTATTGAGCTTAATGTGCCAGGTTTTACACATCTCATTCTATTTAATATTCACACTAACCTTATAAAGTAGATACTATCATCCTTATTTTGCAGAAAATAACATTTAGGCTTAGCAAAGTCAAATAAGTTGTTCCAGGTCACACTGTGAATAAATAAAACATCTAGAATTTGAACCCAAGTAGTCTGACTCTAGTGGCCTTATTCCTAATACTCCAGTGCAGTGGTCGGCAAACTCATTAGTCAACAGAGCCAAACATCAACAGTACAACGATTGAAATTTCTTTTAAGAGCCAAATTTTTTAAACTTAAACTATATAGGTAGGTACATTGTTATTAACTTAATTAAGGTACTCCTAAGGCTTGAGAAGAGCCACACTCAAGGGGCCAAAGAGCCGCATGTGGCTCGCGAGCCATAGTTTGCCAACCACGGCTCTAGTGCCTCTGGAGTTTATCTATTTAGCAGTTACTATGCACAAAGAAGCATTGTGTCACATACTTCATGTGCATAATTACAGGAGGAACTTGTAGTTTAGAGAGGTTAAGTAATTAGCCCCAGTCACACAAAAAAATAACGGGTTGTCCTCTATAAAACATCTAAATAGAGGTGATGAAACTGACTCCTCATTTAAAGAATAAGTTCTCAAAATTTTTTTGTGTTCTGAAAAAGAAATAATGCAGTAACGAGTCATCTCTCTTCTCTGGCCCTGAGGTATCCTTTTTCTAAAACTACATCTTTCATGATTTTTGGCTAGTGTCAAAAATATTACAAAGTTTCTTTTTTCTCCACACCCTTGCCAACACTTGTTGCCTTACTGTGTTGATAATAATTATCCTAACAGATGTGAGCTGATATCTTTTTGTGCTTTTAATTTTTATGTCCCTGATGACTAGTGCTGTTGAGCACCTTTCATATACCTTGTTGGCCTTTGTGTTTCTTCTTTGGAGAAATGTCTATTCAGGTTATTGGCTATTTGTATTTGGTTTTTTGTTTTTTCCACTATTGAATTGTAGGAGTTCCTTGTATGTTTGGGATATGAACTCTTTATTAGATATATGGTTTGCAAATTTTCTCGTGTTCCATAGGTTGCCTCCTATGTTTACTGTTGGCGGAATGTAAATTGATGCAGACTATGGGAAACAGTATGGAGAGTTTTAAAAAAATTAAAAATAGAACTACCTTATGATCTAGCAGTCCCATTTTAGGGTATATACACAAAGAAATTGAAATCAGATTTCAAAGAGCTATCTGCACTTTTAAGATTATTGCAGCATTAGTCACAATAGCCAAGACATGGAATCAACAAAAATGCCCGTTGGTGGATAAAGAAAATATGCTATTTACATACAATGGAATATTATTCAGCCATAAAAAGAAAGGAATTCTGCTATTTGTGACAACATAGATGAACCTTGAAGATATTATGCTAAGTGAAAAAAGCCAGCCACAGAAGGACAAATACTTCATGATCCCACTTGTGTAAGGACTCTAAGATAGTCAAATGTATGGAAGAAAAGACTAGAATGTTGATGATCAGGGCCTGAGTGCAGGGGGAAATGAAGAGGTGTTGGTCAAAGATATGAAGTTTCAGCAAATCGATGTAAGTCCTAGAGATCTATTCCACAGCACAGTGCCTATAATTACTATATTGCATACTTGAAATTTATTAAGAGAGTAGATATTGTTGTCTTTTGTTGAGGATTGTTTTTGTTGTTTTTTTTGCAGGATGGGAGACTTTATTTCACCTGGTGGTAAGGGGGGACTGAGAAGGGGGCCTGGACAGGGGGCAGCAGGCTAGGCAGGAGGGGCTGGCAATTGGACAGGAACTGGATAGGGGAAGGGCTGCTGAGGCCTTGGGATGGAGAATCTGAATTAGGCCCCTGTTGAGACCTAACCAAGTGGGGAGTGAGTGGGTAGGAATTGGATCTGGAGGAATAAGGGACCCCTCCTTCCGGCTGGACATGGCACCTGGGCCCTGCCTCGTTTTCCTCCTATAGGGCTCAGTCCCTCCTGCTCACTGAACCACGGGACCCTTAAACCTCACTGTCCCTGCCCCAGCGGAGGGGGCTGGGCCAGAAAGGGTAGTGGACAGGGAGCTGGGAGACTTAGGGAGCACGGGGTGGGGCCCATGGTGCTCTTGAGGAGTAGCGGTCCCCTGGCAGTCAGTTCCTGGCAACGATGATCACAGGGCAACAGCAGTTGCTCCAAACAGCCGCTTCCATGGGCTGGGCCGGCCCCTTGCCGGGACACCTGGCAGCTGCGGCTGGGGTTGCCCAGCATTTGCTGGTCCAGGGCGGTCTCTGGGCTCCGTTGGGCCGCGCGCTTTTTCACCAGCTTCAGAGCTCCACGCGGATCATCTGGTCTGGAAGGTTCCAGCTTCCCGGCGGCCCTCGGGGTGGGAATGGCCTCGCTGTGCTCCCCTTGCGGCAGCTCCTGTCTGGCCAAAGCGCGCCCTGTAGTCAGGCTGGCGCTCCCCCGGTGCTGCCAGCTTGTTAGGACACATCGCCTGCAGCTACAGGAGCTGCTGCTGCTCCTCCTCCTCTGTCGTGTCCACCTTGGCGCTGAGGTGATGGCCTTGATGGCCAGGTCGTGGGAGCTGGCGGCCAGCACTCAGCCTGCGCTCTGCTCCCGGTTGGCGGCGCCAAGTGCTCCTGCCCCGCGAGCATCCCCAGGTCAGGCCCATCCCAGCCGCCTTCAGGGTCATCTCCAGGCTCAGGGTCGCATGGGGGGGGGGGGTGCGTATGGGCTCCTGCTGCCCTGGGGGCCACAGCGGTACTTGGATCAGCAGGCACCGTAGCCGACTCCCCCACATCCGTGAGGGGGACCCTGAGATGCAGGCCCTGGATGACGTCACAATCACCCAGTATTAGCACCAGTTCTGGCTCCTCCCATGCCTGTGACGCTCGCACTTGCACTGCGACCCCCTGGCCCTTGGCCAGACGACCTGAGCCTGATGGGCCTGGAACCGGAGTCTTCTTCCTCAACAGCCCCTTCCCCTGAAGCCCCGCCCTTCTCCCGCAGCTAGAGCAGCCAGGAACCCCCGGGCCAGGGTCTCCCCCGTGGGGGCTGTCCCATGGCCTCTAGTGGGGGCACCTCACTCAGGTTCCCCTCCTCTTCCTCCTCGCCTTCTGTATCTCCCACCCCATCTAGCACTTCGCAGTCCTCAAGCCCTGGGACCCGCAGCAAGTGGTGGGCGACAGGCTCAGGGCCTATGATGAGGGCTCAGCACAGGAGGCCATGCTGCTGGGGGTGGGGGGATGGGAACTGGCCTTCTGGTTCAGGGACCCACAATTAGGGTTCTGTCCCCCTCCTCACCCTCAGCTTTTTGGCTGCTGTGCCTCAGGAACTCTGTTAAGTTTATCACAAAAAAAATAAAGAGGGTGGAAAGGATGGAGGGAGGGATGGAGGGAGGGATGGAGGGAGGAAGGGAGGAAGGAAGAAAGGAAGGAAGGAAGGAAGGAAGGAAGGAAGGAAGGAAGGAAGGAAGGGCTTTTGGAAGTAATAAATATGTTATGGATTTGATTGTGGTTATAGTTTCATGGGTATACTTATCTCCAAGCCCATCAAGTTGTATGCATTAAATATATACAGCTTTCTGTACGTCAATCACACTATAATAAAGTGTTTTCTTAAAAACATCTTACTAATAACTTGAACTGCATTTTCACAAATAGATACTCTTTTTTAGTGAGGGCAGGGAGAGCAATCTCCTTGCTTATGTCAAACAGCCACTTAAGTGGAGCACCGAAACTAGAACTCAGGTCTTTGGACCCTGACTTAATTTCTTTTTTAAAAAAAAAAAAAAAAAAATATATATATATATATATATATATATATATATATATATATATATTATTGATTTTTTACAGAGAGGAAGGGAGATAGAAAGTTAGAAACATCAATGAGAGAGAAACATCGATCAGCTGCCTCCTGCACACCCCCCACTGGGGATGTGCCCACAACCAAGGTACATGCCCTTGACCATAATCGAACCTGGGACCCCTTAGTCCGCAGACCGATGCTCTATCCACTGAGCCAAACCGGGTAGGGCCTGACTTAATTTCTCAATCCGTCACACTTTTTCCTCAACAATACCTTGCTTTCATAAACTCAGCTAGTTGGAAACAAAGACTTACGTGTGTTTTACTCTGTTTTAACACCTCCTCTGTCATTTCAAATACATCTCAACATCTCTGTTACCCTTGTGTATTTAGTTTCCATATTCATTGTATTCACAACTACCTCATCCAGATAGTTAGATGATTGTGTACCTATTTAAGGACAAGATTTTAGAGGGCAAAAACCACGAGTAGTCTTTATTCTGTAACTAAAAGAAGAGCCAGGTACTCTCTGGACACTGAGTAAACGCTGGGTCACTTATGTTAGTTCTTTTCATCTCGGCTTGGAACCCCACGAAAGAAAGACGCCAGAGAAACACAGCGTATTTAGAGAAAACAAAACCCACATGAAGCCTGTGATACCCATTAACATGCACACTTACATGCGCACGTGTGCGCACACACAAAGAATTCCGCGGCATTCAAATTTATTCTTATTATCTTGGCTTGTTCAGTTTTTCTTCTACCAAGGGATCTCCTGCAACAATTATTCATGATAAACAAGTATCGTCGGCATTTCCACTCTGGCATTTGCCAAAAGGAAAATGAATAATCCAGTATTTGTGTAGCTACAGGGACAGGCAGGCTTTGCCATTAGCAGAAAGAACCTTGGCTGAATTAGCGAGTACCAACTGGCTCCATTCCACTAAGCACAAAGGGGGATCTTCTCTACTGTTAAGTCGCCAAATATCTGCACTTATGCAAGTGTATTTCCATATTCAGAAGGAAAGGGTGTTATGTGAGATACTTGCCATTTCTCAGTAATTATGAAATAATCTCTGCGGGGCTTTGTATAATCAAAACTTTGTTTTCAAAAGGCATTATTCATCTACACTTGTTTTGAAGCAGAGTTCTGTTGTTTCTTGAACCAATGCTCTGATTTTCACAAGTAAGAAAATGAGCCTCAAGCTTAACAACACCGGTACAGGCATACCTAGGAGCTATTGCAGGTTTAGTTTCAGGCAACTTCAATGGCAATAAAGCAAAGCACATGAATGATTTTTTTTTTTGTTTCCCACTGCATATAAAAGTTATGTTTACACTATACTGTAGTCTATTAAGGGTGCAAGAGCAGATTATTTAAAAAATGTACAGACCTTCATTTTTTTAAAGAATAGCTTATTGGTTTTTAGAGAGAGAGAAAGGGAGAGGGAGAGAGAGAGAGAAACATCAATGAGAGAAACATGGATCAGCTGCCTCCTGCATACCCCCTGCCAGGGATTGAGCCACAACCAGGGCATATGCCCTTGACCAGGAATCCACAGCAGACCTCCTTGTACACGAAGGACACCCAACCAACTGAGCAACACTGGCCAGGGCAGACCTTAATTTTAAAATGTTGCTAAAAGTGCTTACCATCATCTGAGCCTTCAGCAAGTTGTATTCTTTTTGCTGGTGGACGGTCTTGCCTCAATGTTGATGTCTGCTGACTGATCAAAGTGGCGGTTGCTGAAGGTTGGGGAGGCTGTGGAAATTTCTTCAAATAAGACAGTGAAGTTTGCCACATGGTTGTTAGGGTCGCCAAAGCAGGAACGCATGAAGCCAAAAAGGGGTGAAGAATTATGAATTTATTAGGTCATCTGGATACCCAGATGGGCTGAGTCCCAAAATGGCACCAGCACCCACAGACAGGAAGTCAGAGGTTTTTTAAGGACTCTACGCGGGCTTTCTCTGGGCGGAGAATTCTCTGTGCAGGTCTGGATCCTGGGAAATTTTGGAGGGAAGAACTAATGGTCTTAGCAAGTGGAATGTGATCTAAGCAAATAGAATGTCCATTGTGAAGTAGCCTAAATGTCAGTTCCCAGGGGAGGGGGCATCGATTCAATTATGTGGTCAGACCTAACACATGTGTTGACCCTTCATTTCACTAACAATTTCTCTGTAACATGCAATGCTGATTTTTTGTGTGTGTGTGGCTATTCTTGTATTAATTCATTAAATTTTGAGCATTTAAATATGCCAGGCATTAATCTTCCAAGAAACCATATAAAAGGGTATATAGCTCTATGAACTTCCTTCATTCTGGTTCATTCACATCCATTCTCATGGCCTCACCTTGGATTTCTTTTTTTTCCCTTTATTGATTAATATATTACAAATGTGTCCTTATCGCCCCAATGTCCCTTCATCCCCCCAATCCTGCCCTCACCCTCACCCCCTGTTGTCCACATCCATCGCTTATGCTTATATGCATGCATACAAGTTCTTTGGTTGATCTCTCCCCCTCACCCTCACCCTCCCATACCTACCCTCTGAGTTTTGAGCATCTGATGGATGCTTCTCTGTCTCTACATCTGTTTTTGTTCATTGGTTTATGTTGTTCATTATAATCCATAAGTGAGTGAGATCATGTGATATTTAGCTTTCTCTGATTGACTTATTTCACTTAGCATAATGCTCTCCAGCTCCATCCATGCTGTTGCAAATGGTAGGAGTTCCTTCCTTTTTACAGCAGCATAGAATTCCATTGGGTAGATGTGCCAAAGTTTTTTAATCCATTCATCTGCTGATGGGCACTTAGGCTGATTCCAAATCTTGGCTATTGTAAATTGTGCTGATATGAACATAGGGATGCATATATCCTTTCTGATTGGTGTTTCTGGTTTCTTGGGATATAGTCCTAGAAGTGGGATCACTGGGTCAAATGGAAGTTCCATTTTTAGTTTTTTGAGGAAACTCCATACTGTTCTCCACAGTGGCTGCACCAGTTTGCATTCCCACCAGCAGTGAACGAGGGTTCCTTTTTCTCCGGATCCTCTCCAGCACTTGTCATTTGTTGATTTGTTGATGATAGCCATTCTGACAGGTGTAAGATGGTACCACATTGTCATTTTGATTTGCATCTCTCAGATGATTAGTGATTTTGAGCATGTTTTCATATGCCTCTCAGCTTTATGTATGTCCTCTTTCAAAAAGTGTCTATTTAAGTCCATTGCCCAATTTTTAATTGGGTTGTTTATCTTCCTTTTGTTAAGTTGTATGAGTTCCCTGTAAATGTTGGAGATTAAACTTTTATCAGAGATATCATTGGCAAATATGTTCTCCCATGCAGGGGTTTTCTTGTTGTTTTGTTGATGGTTTCTTTTGCTGTGAAGAAGCTTTTTATTTTGATACTAGAGGCCCAATGCACAAAAATTTGTGCACTTGTGGGGGAGAGAGGGGTCCCTCAGCCAGGCCTGTGCCCTCTCGCAGTCTGGGACCCCTCGGGAGATAACGACCTGCTGGCTTAGCCTGCTCCCGGGTGGCAGAGGGCAGGCCTAATCCCTAGGTGCAGCCCCGGGTCAGGCTCAGGGTAGGGCAGTTTGGGGGGTTGGAGCACCGCCCCCTGTCACACTCAAGGCAGGGTCGATGGGAAGGTTGCGGCACCAAACCCTGTCACACACAGAGCAGGGCCCATCAGGGGGTTGGGGAGCTCCCCCCTGTCACGCACAGAGCAGGGCCCATCAGGGGGTTGAAGAGCTCTCTCCTGTCACTCACAGAGTAGGGCCGATAGGGGAGTTGGGGCACCGCCCCATGTCACATTCAGAGCAGGGCTCATCAGGGGTTTGGGGCGCTGCCCTCTATCACCCACAGAGCAGGGCCGATCAGGGGGTTGGGGCACTTTCCCCTGTCAGGTACAGAGCAGGGCCAATAGGGAGGTTGTGGCCCCGCCCCCTGTCACACACAGAGCTGCAGGTTGATCGGGGGGTTTGGGCGCTGCCCCCTGTCAAGTTGATCCCAGTGCCGGGAGGCCTCGTGGCTCCGCTGATCCTGGTGCTGGGAGGCATATTACCCTTTTACTATATAGAATAGAGGCCTGGTGCATGGGTGGGGGCTGGCCGGTTTGCCCTGAAGGGTGTCCTGGATCAGGGTGGGGGTCCCCACTGGGGTGCCTGGGCAGCCTGGATGAGGGGATGATGGCTGTTTGCAGCTGGTCACACACCCTTCAGGGTGGGGGTCCCCACTGGGGTGCCTGGCCAGTCTGGGTGAGGGGCTGAGGGCTGTTTTCAGGCCAACTGAAGCTCCCAACTGATCCTTTATTCCTTTTTTTTTTTTTTAATTCTGGGCCAGCTTTAGCTCTGAGGCTCCAGCTCTGAGGCCTCCACTGCTGAAAGCAGGTATCTGGTTTGTTTATGTTCTATAATCAAAACTCTGTATCAACTCCAGCTCTGAGATCCCAGCTCGCTGAAAGCAGGTTTCTGGGGTTTTGTTTAGCTTCTATATTTGTTACAATGTTTCAAACTGCAAGCTCAGAGGCTGGCAAGGCAGGCGGGGAACATTGCAGTTCTCCGTCACTGAAGCAAGCAAGCCTCATGTTCAGTTTAAGCTGCCTGGCTGCAGGCCGCCATCTTGGCTGGCAGTTAATTTGCATATCGCTCTGATTAGCCAATGGGAAGCGTAGTGGTTGTACGCTAATTACCATGTTTCCCTTTTATTAGATTGGATGGTCCCATTTGTTTATTTTCCCTTTAGTTTCCATTGCCCTAGGAGCTGTGTCAGTGAAGAAATTCCTTTGGCATATATCTGAGATTTTGCTACCTGTGGATTACTCTAATATTTTTATGGTTTCCTGTCTTATGTTCAAGTCCCTTATCCATTTTGAGTTTATTTTTGTGTATGGTGTAAGGTGGTGGTCTAGTTTCATTTTTTTGCATGTGTCTGACCAAATTTCCCAGCACCATTTATTGAAGAGATTGTCTTGACTTCATTGTATGTTCTTGCCTCCATTGTCAAATATTAATTGGGCATAGTGGTTTGGGTCGATTTCTGGGTCCTCTATTCTATTCCATTGGTCTATATATCTGTTCTTGTGCCAGTACCGGGCAGTTTTGAGAACAGTGGCTTTGTAATACAGCTTGATAACTGGTATTGAGATCCCACCTACTTTGTTCTTCTTTCTCAGGATCGCAGCAGCTATTCGGGTTTTTTTTTTTTATTCCAGATGAATTTTTGGAGAGTTTTTTTCTAGATCGGTGAAATATGCTGTTGGTATTTTAATGGGGAGTGCATTGAATCTATATATTGTTTTGGGTAATATGGACATTTTGATGATGTTGATTCTACCAATCCATGAACACGGTATGTTCTTCCATCTGTTTATGTGTTCCTCTATCACTTTTTTCAATGTCCTGTAGTTTTCTGGGTAGAGGTCTTTTACCTCCTTAGTTAAGTTTATTACTAGGTATCTTAATTTTTTTGGTGCATTGGTAAATGGGATTGTTTTTTTAATTTCTCTTTCTGTAAGTTCACTGTTGGTGTATAGAAATGCCATAGACTTCTTGGCGTTAATTTTGTATGCTGCTACATTGCCAAATTCATTTATTAGGTCTAATAATTTTTTGATGGAGTCTTTAGGGTTTTATAAGAACAGTATCATATCATCTGCGAATAATGACAATTTTACTTCTTCTTTTCCAATTTGGATACCTTTTATTTCTTCTTCTTGTCTGATCACATTGGCTAGCACCTCCAGTACTATGTCGAACAGGAGTGGTGAAAGTGGGCAACCCTGTCTTGTTCCTGTTGTTAAGGGAAATGGTTTTAGTTTTTGCCCATTGAGTATGATGTTGGCTGTAGGTTTCTCATATAAGGCTTTTATTATGTTGAGGTATTATCACTCTATTCCCACTTTGCCGAGAGTTTTTTCAAGAAAGGGTGTTGGATTTTGTCAAATGCCTTTTCTGCATCAATTGATATGATTATGTGATTTTGTCTCTCAATTTGTTTATGTGATGTATCATGTTTATTGATTGCAGATATTGTACCAGCCTTACATTCCTGGAATAAATCCCACTTGGTCATCGTGTATGATCTTTTTAATGTAATGCTGGATCCAATTTCCTAGAATTTTGTTGAGGATTTTCGCATCTATGTTCATCAGGGATATTTTCCTGTAATCCTCTTTCTTTGTGGTATCTTTATCTGGTTTTGGGATTATGGTAATGCTGGCTTCATAGAAAGAGCTTGAAAGTGTGCCTTCCTCTTGAATTTTTTGGAATAGTCTGAGAAGGATTGGCTTTAGTTCTTCTTTGAATGTTTGGTAAAACTCTCCTGTGAAGCCATCTGGTCCAGGGCTTTTGTTTGCTGAAAGCTTTTTGATTGCTGTTTCAATTTCATCAGTAGTTATTGACCTATTCAGGTTTTTTGATTCTTCTTGATTGAGTTTTGGAAGCTTGTATTTTTTTAGGAATGTGTCCACTTCATCGAGGTTGTCCAGTTTGTTGGAGTAGAGTTGTTCGTAGTATTTTTTGACAATCCTTTGTATATAAGTAGGGTCAGTTGTTACTTCACCTCTTTCATTTCTGATTTTGTTTATTTGGGTCCTCTCTCTTTGTTTCTTGGTGAGCCTGGTGAGAGCTTCATCAATCTTGTTGATCCTTTCAAAGAACCAGCTCTTGGTTTCATTGATCGTTTGTATTGTGTTTTTGGTCTCTATGTCATTTATGTCTGCTCTGATCTTTATTATTTCCTTCATTCTGGATACTGTGGGCTTTTCTTGTTGCTCTTTTTCTAACTCTTTGAGTTGTAGGGTTAGATCATTTATTACCAGTTTTTCTTGTTTTTTTGAGGTAGGCCTGTAGAGCAATGAACTTCCCTCTCAGGACTGCTTTCATTGTGTCCCATAGATTTTGGGTTGTTGTGTTTTCATTGTCATTTGTTTTCAGGATGCTTTTTATTTCTTCTTTGATCTCCCTGGTAACCCAGTCATTGTTTAATTGCATGCTATTTAGCCTCCAAATGTTTGAATTTTTTTCAATGTTTTTATTGTAGTTGATTTCTAGTTTTATGCCATTGTGATCTGAGAAGATGCTTGTTATGATTTCTATTCTCTTGAATTTGAAGAGACTTTGCCTGTGTCCTAATATATGGTCTATCTTTGAAAACATCCCATGTTCACTGGAGAAAATGTATATTCTGTAGCTTTGGGGTGAAATATTCTGAAGATGTCAATTAAGTCCATCTGATCTAGTGAGTCATTTAGGATTGCTGTTTCTTTGCTGATTTTTTGTCTAGAGGATTTATCTAGTGGTGTCAGTGGGGTATTAAAGTCCTCTAATACGACTGTATTGCTATTGATCTCTCTCTTGATATCTTCCAGAAGTTGGGTGCTCCTGTATTGGGTGCATATATGTTTACCAGAGTTATATCTTCTTGTTGAATTACTCCCTTTAGTATTATGTAGTGGCCTTCCTTATCTCTTGTTATGGCCTTTAGTTTGAGGACTTTTATGTCAAATATAAGTTTCACAACCCCAGCTTTTTTCTCATATCCATTTGCACGAAACATTTTTTTCCATCCCTTCACTCCCAGTCTGTAAGAATCCTTTATTCTGAGGTGGGTCTCTTGCAGACAGCAAATATATGGGTCATTTTTCTTATCCATTCAGCTACCCTGTGTCTTTTGATTGGAGCATTTAATCCATTTACATTTAATGTTATTATTGAAAAGTACTTGTTTGTGGTCATTTTTATTCTTAATGTTTGTGTTTTTCTTGCCTTTCTGTTTCTCCTTTTTACAGAAGTCCCTTTAGCATTTTTTGCATTGCTGGCTTAGTGGTAATAAACTCTCTTAGCCCTTTTTTGCTTTTGACGCTCCTGATTCCACCTTCAATTTTGAATGATAGCCTTATTGGGTATAGTATTCTTGGATTCAGTCCCTTGCTTTGCATCACTTTGTATATTTCATTCCATTCCCTTCTTGCCTGGTGTGTTTCTGTTGAGAAGTTAGCTGATATTCTAATAGGAGATCCTTTGTAGGTAACTTTCTGTCTCTCTCTGGCAGCTTTTAAGATTCTTACTTTGTCGTTGGTATTTGCCAATTTAATTATGATGTGTCTTGGTGTTGGTCTTTTGGGGTTCATCTTGTTTGGCACTCTATGTGCTTCTTGGACTTGTGTAGTTTTTTTTCTTGCCAGTATCAGGGAAGTTTTCTGTCATTATTTCTTCAAACAGGTTTTCTATTCCTTGCTTCTCCTCCTCTCCTTCTGGTATCCCTATTAAGTGAATGTTGTTTCATTTTGCATTGTCCCAAAGCTCCCTTAGGCTTTCCTCTTGCTTTTTAAGTTTTTTTTTCCAGTTGCTCCCGTGTTTGTGTGTTTTTTCCTACCTTGTCTTCTAATTCGCTGATGCAGTCCTCAGACTCTTCTAGTCTGCTGTTTAAGCCTTCCATTGTGTTCTTTATTGCAGCTATGTCGTTCTTCATTTCCTCTTGGTTCCTTTTCATGTTGATGACATTCTCATTCAGCTCCTTATAATTCTCATTGAGTTGTGTGCATTTGTCATCCAGCCATTTGAGCATCCTTATAACCATTACTCTGAATTCTTTCTCTGATAAGTTAGTAGCCTCAGTTTTATTTAACTCCCTTTCTGGTGACTCCTCTTTTTCTTTCCTTTGTGGATTGCTTTTTTTGTCTTCCCATGTTTTGCTGTAATGTTTTAATTGTAGCTCCGATTGCTTTGTTACCCAGTTTCTTTTGGGTATGTTGCTACTCGTGTGACCTCTCAGGTCTCCTGGGCTTGGTAGTCTAGTGTAGCTCCCTACTTGAGCTATTTGGGTTCTCTTGATGTAGGCCTGTGAGCTAGAAAGGTGCAACTGAGGTGTCTAGAAGTCAGCAGCTGTGGAAGGGGCGTCCCAAGTTTTGCTGTCTTGCATCCTTGGTTGAAATCATGTGTGCCCAGCAGAGACTCACAGTGTTGGCACCCAGGAACTGTCTGTTGGGGTGGTGGGGCTCAGGAGGCCTGCGTTCTGGAAAGGCGTGACTGTGGTGTCCAGAGTTCGGTAGTTGTGGGGTGGGCAGACTTAGCTTTTGCTGCTGTCTCTGTGGTTGTATACACGCTACCCCAGCGGCAGTTCACAGGGGTACCTGTGGTGTGTTTGCCAGTAGGGTGTACTGACACACTCTGGAGGGCCCTGGCACTGAAGCCACTGGATTGCAGTGTCTGTGGGCAGGTATCCCAGAATAGGGAATTCAGCGTTTCTATAGCCCAGCAGTGCATCCCTGTTTGTTTAAGTGCGTGTCCAGCGGGGCTCACAGCAGGGCCCCAGGGCTGCCTGTGGAGCGGCGGTCTTGGGAGACCTGCACGCTGGAAAAGCATGCACCTGTAGTGCCCAGAGTTCCTCAGCTGTGGGGTGGGGAAACTCAGTTTTTGCTGATGCACCTGTGGTGGATAGGCTCGTGTTCCCAGTGGTGGCACACAGGAGCACCCACAGTGAGTTTGCTAGCGCAGGCGCACTGAAGCACTCTGAAGGGCCCTGGCACGCTTAATCTAGGCGTCTTTGGGCCGGTATCCAGGGTGGGTGAATTCAGAATTTCTACTGCCCAGGGGAGTGCATCCCTATTAGTCCAAGATTAGACCCAGCAGAGGCTCACTGCGGCTTCCCAAAGTGCCCTGTGGATAGATGGGCTCAGGGGGAATTAGCAACTGTGGCAGTGCAGGCGCTGAGCCGTGACGCACTCTGAGGGGCCCTGGCGCTGAAGGGCCCTGGCACTGAAGTTGCCCAGCTGGTTGTGTGTGGGCAGTTATTCAGGCAGAGGGAATTCAGAATTTCTACTGGGGGGCAGTGCGTCTCTGTCTGTACAAAATCACACCCCGCTGGGGCTCACAGTGACTGCTAAGAGGAGTCTATGGAGTGGTGTGCCTCAGAGCCCTGTGCGCTGGAGGAGGTCTGCTGCTGGGGAGGGGGGAGTTGTACTTACTGCTGCGGGCGTGGTGCACCTTTGGAGGTGGAGATCCCAGGGTCTGTGAGTCTGCGGGTGTGGCTGCAGGATTTTGGTTGGAGTGGCTACTAAGTCGTGGGCAGTGTCCAAGGCCTGTCTGGGTGATGGTGCTGATGACTTCCTAGAAGAAGCCACTCTCCCCTTTAAGATGGTGTGGGCTCCGTGCCAGAGTCCCGCAGTCCGGGGAGTGCCCGAAGCGGTGGTAGTCTCTCCCTGTCCCAGAGAGCCTGGTCTGCCAGCCTCTGCTGCTCCTGCTGGGTTTAACTGTCCCTCACTCACTCACACACACCACACACATCCACACACTCTCCTCTCATCTCCTCACTCACTCACTTCCTATCCCTCACCTCTGTCCTGCCAGCCGCCATCTCCCCCTCCACACACACACACACACACACATGCAATGCTGTTTGATAGCATTTTAGACACAGTAGAACTGCTTTCAAAATTGAAGTCAATCATCTCAAACCCTTCTGTGGCTTTATCAACTAAGTTTATGTAATATCCTAAAACCTGTGTTGTCATTTCAACAACCTTCACAACATCTTCACCAGGAGTAGACAAGGGACTCTTCCCTTTACTTGAACACTTAGAAGCCACTATAGGTTGATCATTGGCCGAGTTTCAATATTGTTGCGTCTCAGGGAATAGGGTGGCCCCAGAAGGAGAGAGATGGGTAATGGCTTGTCAGTGGAGCAGTCAGAATACACACATTTATCCATTAAGTTCATAGACTTATATGAGCACAGATCATGGTGCCCCAAAAACAATTACAATAGCAACATCAAAGATTGCTGACCACAGATCTTTATAATAAATACTTATAATAATAATGAAAAATCTGAAATATTGAGACAATTACCAAAATGTGACACAGAGAAATGAACCAAGAAAATGGTGTTGTAAAAATGATGTTGATAGGTTTGTGTGATGCAGGGCTGCCATAAACCTCAAATTTGTAAAAAAAAAAAAAAACTAAAAAAAAAACAACAAAACAAAACAAAAAACAACAACAACAACAAAAAACACACAATATCTGCAAAGTGCAATCAAGAATGGTGCACCAACCTGGTTGAGGGTCAACCTATGGACCAGGAGGTCATGGGTTGTGGGCTTGATCCCCAACAGGGGATGTGCAGGAGGCAGCTGATCCAAATGGTTCTTTCTCATCATTGATGTTTCTATCTCTTTCTGTCCTTTTCTCTCTGAAATAAAAAATAAATAAATGAAATAAAAATAAACAAGAATGATATGCTTGTATTACTTTCTGTTTGGGAAAAATATTAACAATCTGAACTTAGGCTTCTTTCAGAAAAAAAAGTAGATTTTTTAAACAAATCTGTTTCTGGAAAGAAAGATGGTGAGAGAAAAAAAATTTCTACTATTTTTGCTACTGTTTTCCCACTGGTTCCACCTATTCTCTGTGGTCAACATCAAATGAATGGATATGGTATACAGATACACTGATCACAAGGATCTGATAATCTATTAAGTGGAAAGACACTCAAAAACATAGACTCAATATTGCTTATCAAGTAAGGTTACTAAGGGAAAAATAATCAATCTCCACTGAGCTGATATATTTTGTGAGGAAAATAGTAATTTATAATTGATATTTGATGCGAAAAAATCAAAGAGGGCTTCTTGGAGTCAATGACTAAATATTTTCAGCCGAATGTTAAAGGAGTTCAGAGACAATGGATTAGCAGAGAGAAAGTATGCCAAGTAGGGGAACATTAATTTACCTATAATAGAGGGGGGTCCATTTGGGGAGACTGATGAAAAATATGTTGGTGCTCAAGAGTGGCGAGTTGATAGAGATCTCTAAAGGTCCAGGTACAGGAATGTAAATTTGCTAATAAAAGTAATAAGAAACTACTTTAGTTTTATGAGAAAGGGAGTAACCTAATAAAGCCAACCCAAGCTACAAAGTGGTATAGCATACTGGTAAAGATGGCGAGTCTGAAGCTTAATTTCCTGGCTTTGAATGCTGGCTCTTCCACTTCCTAGTAGCCTTATATAAGTTATTGAACTTTCATGTTTCTCATTTACCTCAACAGTAAAATAGATCTCATAATTTTGCCAACTTCATAGGATTGATATGAACATTAGATGATTTCATACAAGTAAAATGATTAAGGTAGTGCCTCACACAGAGTTTCCATCCAATAAATGTTAGCTTCTATATGAGAAGGTGGGGTGGGCACTTTATCCTTGAGCCATTTCTCAATCTACCTCTCTTTATTGTTCTTATACTTTTGAATTTAAATCATGTCCTTCATCTAAGCAAACTAATTTGCTCATCTTTACTATTCCAATGGTACATTTTTATCGCTGCTTGTGGTAGCCCATTCCTGTTGTTTTTTACCAATCCACATTTCTACTCTAGTTAAAACCCTTTCCTCAAATGACTTTTTTTTCACTAATCCCACCCAAATTATATCACTCCTTCAGCTTTCTCTCTATGATGCAGGTGCTCCAGTCAATTTTCCTTATTTTACTGTGATTCTTTCAATAATTCAATCCTCTCTCCTCTCCACTGAAATTATTCTTTCAAAGATTCCTAGCTTGACCATGAATAAAAGCCAAAATTCATGAGTGTCATCTATATGGATTTTTCATATTTTTCTTTCACAATTTAAATATTTTGTCATAACAATGTGTTTCTCTGCTACGGATTAGTCACAGGGAAAGACAGAACTTCCTGGAGGCAAAAGTTAAATCCTGAGTGCTTACAATATGTAGGCATTTAAGTCCAACTGTCTAGGTTTGTATCCTGACTATTCTATTTACTGAGCATCCTTAGGCAATGTTCTTAATATTTCTGAGCTTAAATTTCCTTAGCTACAAAATAGAAAAATGAGTAGTAATCACCTCACAGAATTGTTTAGAAAATTAAGTAAGGTAATACATTAAAAAGGCTTAGCATAGTACTTGGCATGTAGAAATATATTAATAAATGGTAACTACCATTATAATTACTATAATTTCATTTAGTCCTAACCTAAAAAATATAGGAGGAATTATTATCTCCTTGTGTAAGACAGAAAAAAAAGCTTAGAGAAGTACGCAGAGGCCCTTGTTCAAGTGGACAGAACTAGTAAATGACAGAATTTGAATTTCAACAGAATCTGATGCTATTTATCCTGTTATTTTTTTTGCATTTCCATAAAATTTTAGGTATTTAGAAGGGAAATTTTATTACTTTTTGACTATTCCTTTATTTTTTTATTTTTTATTTTTTAAAATATATTTTATTGATTTTTTATAGAGAGGAAGGGAGAAGGATAGACAGTTAGAAACATCGATGAGAGAGAAACATCGATCAGCTGCCTCCTGCACACCCCCTACTGGGGATGTGCCTGCAACCAAGGTACATGCCCTTGACTGGAATCGAACCCGGGACCGTTCAGTCCACAGGCCGAAGCTCTATCCACTGAGCCAAACCCGTCAGGGCCTAGTCCTTTAATAACCCTTTTTTCCCCCTTTAATTACGGACATAGAATGAGCAGCCATGCCTAATCTGTCTGGGTACACTGCAGAATGTGATGTCTTCTATGTAAAACACATAGGTGAGTGTAAAAGACTTATCATATGCAAATAGCACTGCATCACTGAGGGAGAGCCCTGACTTCCGGTTTCCTAAAGAGATCCTGAAACTGAGTATTAAGGTTTTATTTAATTGCATCCAATTGTGTATTTCATCTCTGAGTGTCCTTCATTCTAAGACCATATAGTAAAGCAATTAATGTAACCCCAAGAAACGAAACATTCATTGTGTAGCCTATAGCACATTCATAACACTGTTAAATGTTTACCTTCAACAGATTAGGCATGGCTGCTCATTCTATGTCCGTAATTACCTTACCAGTATGCGGAGGCAGGCACACTGGTGTGTCGCAAGAATTTCTTAGAACGTACAATACCTGACTATTTAGACAGGAGCACTGATCTTTGTTCCCTTAGACTGTCAAATTAAAAAATGACAACAGCCAACATAACAATAGCCGTCTGGTGTGAATGAATAAAAATTATACCTATTTACTGTCAGATTGGCAAAAAACATATTTTGTGGTGTGCTGCAGAATTTTAGTAATTAGTTTATGTGTACATGGGATGAAAAAGGTTGAAAACTACTGCCTTGAATTAACGCTTCCCCCAGAGCATGTGCGTTGCAACACTGGTGTAACAAGAAGCTCCTTGAGACAGCACATTCAGCGGTCAAATATGTTTGTGAAGCACTGCACGCTATAATCTCCTTCTAGGAAATGTACACAATTGTATTAGTTAAGGTTCTTTTGGTTGCAAGCAACCAAAATCAATTTGAGCTGGTATAAACCTAAAAGTGAATTTCTTGGAAGGATACTCTGGTAATACACGGAAGTCAAAAGAACAGTTGAGTTACTGAACTTCAGTAAGATTACTAACTACTGAACATGCCAGCAGCAAGAGCTGCCAGAACTTCCCAAATGGGCACCTTTGCACCAGTGCTGGGCAGGATGCATCAAACCCCCTTGGAGATCTTGTTAAGAACGCCAGTCATTGGTATAGAGTGCACAGTGAGCCTTCAGTTATTTTTAGCTCTCATTATGAAACATTTTTGTATAAATCAGGTGTAAGACATTCTGATTTAGAGAGCTTGGGGAGGGCACAGGAATCAGCATTTTTGCATAAATGCCACAATTGCGAAGTTGAATCAGATTTCAAAACCACTTCATGGAACACTTAAGTGACGCTGTCACCAGTGATGGCCAGCTTCTGTATCTCTCAGCTTAAAATGCTATGAGGACGCCTTTGCCAGTTGGGCTCAGTGGCTAGAGCATCGGCCTGCAGACTGAAGGGTGATGGGTTCAATTGTGGCCAAGGTCACATAACTGGGTTGCGGTTCGATCCCTAGTAGGGAATGTGCAGGAGGCAGCCAATCAATGATTCTCTCTCATCATTGATGTTTCTATCTCTCTCTCCTTCTCCCTTTCTCCCTGAGATCAAATATATATATTGATCTTTTCTTCTATTATAAAAATGCTATGAGGACAATTGTTCTTAATGGGTCCTTGAAGTTCAAATATTTTATTCCTTGATCAATCAGCTATGGCCCGGGAATCAGAATATATGTAACTACAGACAACAAATTTCTGAGTTATAGGAGCAGTTCCCAGAAGAAAGGAACTTTTTGTGATCTAAGTAGCCATCCCAAGAAGTGTCTGCTTTTAAAAAACATTCTAAGATGTAACCTCAAAAAAATTTTAATTTTGTTGACTCGGGCTTTGCCTAAAATCCTTTGACCACAAAATCATATTTTCACCCAAAATTTAATGTTGTCATTTAAAACAAGGAATCTTCACCACACAGGAAATGAGTTAGAAAGTTGTCCTGGTCCCCTCATCTTCATGAGATTTGGATCTTAAACTGGCTTTCAACAGGGACTCCAGCAGTTTCTGTTTTGATATAGCAAAGGAGATGGTTCAGCCAGCTGTGGGCAAACTACGGCCAGCGGGCCGAATCCGGCCCGTTTGACATGAATAAAACTATTTGAAAACAAAGACTGTACCCTTTTATGTAATGATGTTTACTTTGAATTTATATTAGTTCACACAAACACTCCATCCATGCTTTTGTTCCGACCCTCCGGTCCAGTTTAAGAACCCATTGTGGCCCTCGAGTCAAAAAGTTTGCCCACCCCTGGTTCAGCCTCTCAGTTTCAAAAGGCCATTTCTGGCTCAGCTTCCTGTCTCATGAGATATTCTGTAACAAAAAGCACAAGGGGAGTCAACGAAATTGAATAAGTTTAGCAGACACTGTCTATATGCATTTTATAAATTTTACAATGTGCTTAAGCAAAGTTGGTAGTCACGAAGTGGTCCCTGGGATGTAAGGTACAGCATAGGGAATACAGTCAATAATGTTGGCATAACTATGTATGAAGCCAAGTGGGTACTTGAAATATCGGGGGGATCACTTTGTAAACTATATGGTTGTCTAACCACTGTGTGTACATCTGAAACTAATACAAAATAATATTGAATGTCAACTCTAATTGAAAAAGAAAAAGAAAATGCAGACAAACTCTGAGAAGACTCATCGCAAAGACAATTCTTCAGCTTTGTTTAACCCAGCAAATGCCCTAAATATTTTGTGGGAGGAAGCCCTATGAATGAAGCCTACTTTACCCACATGCAGGAACCGAGTAGAAGCCTGGTCCAGCTTTTCCTCCATGTTGCCTCTTTATATGTAGGAAGAACAATCATTTTAGAGTAGTTTCTGGTCTGAAATTGAGCCTGGTCAGCTATTACTTAAGGCATCTTTTTCTAACTCATTTTGTCTTTTCTTCTATTATAAGGAGAGCAAAGGTTATACCACATTCTTCTGAACCAGTTAAATATTGTGTCAGACGCACCTGATATGAGAGGCATGTTCAAATTGGAAATCTGGTTCATTGCATTTGTACGACAAAAACAAACTTCTGTTTTATTTTACAGCATTCAAAAATGATTTCGCTGAAATGCAAAGTTGAGCAAGCCACAAAAATTGGATTAACCACAAATCAAAGAATGCCTGAAACAGTGCACAGGTTATATGCTTATCTTACGCATCAGCCTCTCTGGTGTCTGCCTTTAATGGGTACTATTCCCTAAAGCCTTTTTATGTGTTTCAAGCACATTACAACAGGTGTATTCACCTACAAAATTCACTTGCCATTACATCTGAATTTGACATGGCTGCCCTCGAGTTTCACACCTTAACAGAGTCAGGCTGCTGTGCCGCTTAGCATAGGGGTGACTTGGATGAGTTTAAGGGTGAGCAGTTAGTGTACCTAAAGGGAGAACTTAACTGGGTCACCATCAGACATTTTCGATTGCATTTTTTAGAGAAAGTTCATGGCTGCGAGGGTCTCAGGAAATACGGAAGATAAAAACATCAAAGCAGAACGGAAACTAAGCTTTCTGACATCGCCCTGCCATGCACCAATGCTTGACCAAAAGAAAAACAAAAAAGTGAAGCTACAGCCCAATAGACATTTTACTACTGTTATCTTAAACGAGGCCAGCAACCAACACAAAGAGCCCAGCTCAAGCTGTCTGCCACCTGTTTGGGTCTGGCTCCATGAAGCTGCCACATATTCTCCGGTGGCTCCCCTTGCTGACTATCTAATGGGTTAACCAGCCATCTGCGTCTCCTGCCATTACTAATCAGGGCGGGACATACATCTATTGTCCTTGGGCTTCAGGGCTCTTCCAGCATCATGGCTTTGCCTATGGTTCACAGAAACTTTCTGAAACTCCCCTTTCCTCTCCTCTGTGACCCTCTGACAGCTTCCAAGTTTGCTCCATCCCTCAATGGTATCTTGTTTGATTTCTATTTAATCATTAAAATCATCATCATCAAGCTGTCTTTCTCTGGGACTCCATCTGCTTTTGCTTTCAAATTCCACATGCTCTGGGACAAAGCACCCCTGAGAATTCCATCCATTTTGCAACCTTAGAAACTTGGGTTTGGCGGTTGCTGGCTCTTAATAGTGAGGGAAGCCCCAGCTGTTTGGCTCCAAAGAAGAAAACCGCACCCACACACATATTCACAATTAGACAACAGGAAAAAAAGCAACAAAAAAAAACAAATAAAGGTTATTGGGAAATTTCTTGGAGTTGCTGATTCATTCGGATAGTTGTTTAAAATTCCACTGTACAGGTATCTGCTAAACATTTTATATAATAGAGTCTGGAGATTCAAAAATAAATAAATCATAGACCCAGCCACACAAGTCTAATTTAACAACATCTCCAAGTGCTTATGTTATAATGTTAGATTTAAGAAATAAAGAGTAAATTTGTTGGGGGGAGGGTCTTTATCTAATGGAACCTGTTTAGAATTTCAGAAAAGAAGAATGAAATACAACAGTGTGCTTTCCAGATCTGTATACTTTTACTATTTTTATTGTTTCTCCTCATATATTGGATGTGAACCCCTTACATCTAATTACTAAATATCCACAGCAATATACTTGATACCTTGTTTGCCTCACAATGCAACTTCTTTTACATGAAAAATTTCACCTTTAAAGTCTTAAGTATCTTTCTAGCATTAAAGAACACCTTTATTTGTAAGAATTAGGTAAGATCTTTGGTTTTAATCACTGTGGCAATTCAACTCTTATTTCTCTTATGCAAAAAGAAAGGGGATACACTTATTGTATGCAGAAGTCTTACCTGGAGATAAAGCTGTTTTGATTATAGTAATTCAGTCTTTCATTAGCGCTATTCAGTTTTGTTACTGTTCCTCATTCCAATATTCAGAAACTAATTAAGCAGTCTTAATTATTACCTGTCACATCTCTAGAAAACATGCCAAATACTCAATTAAGTGTCTTAACAGTCCCTCACCCTGATGTTTCTGTCTCTCTATTTCTCTAGTACTTATCACTGACACCTAGGTGACTCAGGCAGAAAGAAAGTCTACACTAAACAGCAAATGACAGTGATTGTGGTAGGTGTAAACATAAAAGGTGATGAATTTTAATAACATAAAAGACAATAATATACATCAACAGAACCCTGAGACCTGTGAAATAATTTAGGTAAAATAGGAAGTTTAGGTTTTATCTAAACCGCCGATTTACTATAGGTAGCAGTTAAAATCATAATTAAATTATTCACTCCTTTTTTTCTTTCTCGGCTTCCCTGTGTAGTCACTCAGACACATGCATTCCCCAGATTCCTTTTGTGGAAGCAATCATAAAGACAAAACTATTCCAAAGGGCCTCTTTCTTACCTGGACGGTCTTTCACAGCTGAAATTTTCAGCTCAAATTTCCCCAGTGGTTTTCAAGTGCACATTTAGTATCAGTGCTTTTGGTTAGAAAAACGAAACCATTCTGCCTTATAAAGCCTGCCTGCTTCAGAGCAAATGAGCATGAATAAATTCAACAAATATAGATATTTCTTAAGTCCACTTCTTAGTCACAAAAGAGGAGAAGCAACTAGTAAACATGAGCATATATGAGATGTCTCCTGGGGACTTTCAGAAAAATTTTAACATGACAGCAATAGATAAGGAGTCTCTCAACAAATCTATAAAAAATGTGTGAGCTCGTGAGTAATACAAAGTATGTATGTTAAACAATGGAATATGATTCATCTCTTAGGAAATTAGCAATTATTTCTATAATAAAAATGCTCAGTGCTAGCAAAGGTGTGTGGAAAGAGGTGTCCTTATATATTTTTAGTTGTAATGAATTTGGTAAAACACTTTCAGGATGAATTTGAAAATCAGTATTAGGATTATTTAAAATGGTATTACTATGACTCAGTAAGTTCACATCTAGGACACAATGCTTTGGAAATCATTCTAAACAAAATATATTTTATGCACAATGATGACCATCTTTTATAATAATGAAAAATTTGAAGCATTTAGTTAAAAATTATGTTAATCTATGATGCCATGCACTGAATGAAATATTGTGCAACCATTGGAAATTATGTTCTTGAAGACTTATAAACAAGTGCATAATATAGTATTAAATGGGGAAATAATACAAATGTGTACATAATGTATAATTATAGCTGTGTTAAACACAACAATAATGTGCCCTGGCTGGTGTGGCTCAGTTGTGGAGTGTCATACTAGGAACTAAAAGGTTGCCGGTTCAATTCTCAGTCAAGGCACATGCCTGGATTGTGGGCTTGATCCCTTCCTACTGTATTCATCAGAGATATTGGCCTGTAGTTTTCTTTTTTGTGTTATCTTTGCCAGGTTTTGGTATCAGGATTATATTGACCTCATAAAATGTGTTAAGAAGTATTGCCTCTTCAATTTTTTGGAAGAGTTTGAGAAGGATAGGTTTTAAATCTTCTTTGAATGCTTGGTAGAATTCACTGATGAAGCCATCTGATTCTGGACTTTTATTTTTTGTGAGGTTTTTGATGGTTGTTTTAATTTCCTCACTGTTGATTGGTCTATTTAGATTTTCCAATTCTTCATGACTTAGTCTAGTAAGGTTATATATTTCTAGGAAATTATTCATTCTTCTAGGTCATTGAACTTGGTGGCATATATCTTTCATAATATTCTAGTATGATCCTTTGTATATCTGTAGTGTCTGTGGTGACTTCTCTCTCATTTCTGATTTTGTTTATATGGGTCTTTTCCCCTTTTTCCTTAGTGAGTCTATCCACGGGTTTGTCAAATTTATTAATCTTTCAAAGAACCAGTTCTTTGTTTTATTGATTTTTTTGTATAGTCTTTTTGTTCTCTATTTTATTCAATTCTACTCTAATTTTTCTTATTTCCTTTCTTCTGCAGGCTTTGGGTTGCTTTTGTACTTCTTTAGTTCTTTAAAATGTGATGTTAGGCTGTTTATTTGTGATTTCTCTTGTTTCTTGAGCTAGGCCTGTAATGATATAAACTTCCCAGTTTATATTCCCAGCAGTATTATTACTGCTTTTGCTGCATCCCAGAAATTTTGATGTGTTGTATTTTCATTCTCATTTCTCTCTATATATATTTTGATCACATCTTTGTTTCTTTTTTGACCCAAGCATTTTATAGTAGTATGTTTTTTAAGCTCCATGTATTTGTGGGTTTCTTTTTGCAGTTAATTTCTAATTTCAAGGCATTGTGGTTATAGAATATGCTTGGTATAATTTCAATCTTCAATTTGTTGATAGTTTTGTGACCCAACATATGGTCTATCCTTGAGAATGTTCCATGTGCACTGGAGAAGAATGTATAATCTGATGTTCTGGGATGAAAGGCTCTAAATGTCAATTATGTCCATTGTTCTAGTATATCATTTAAGGCCGGTATTTCTTTATTCATTTTCTCTTTGGTTGATCTGTCTAGAGCTGTCAATGGAGTATTAAAGTCCCCAACTATGATTATATTTTGATCTGTTTCTCTCTTTAGTTTTGTGAGTAGTTGTTTTATATATTTTGGTGCTCCCTGGTTGGATGCATATATATTCAGAAGTGTTATGTTTTCTTGATATAGTGTCCCCTTTATCATTATAAAGTGTTCATCTTTGTCTCTTGTTATCTTGAAATATATCTTGTCAGATATAGGTATGGCTACACTTGCTTTTCTGTGGATGTTATTTGGTTAGAGAATAATTTTCCACCCTTTTACTTTGAATCTACCTTTGTCTTTGCATTTTAGATGTGTCTCTTATAGGAAGCATATGGTTGGGTTTTGTTTTTTGATCCACTCTGTAACTCTGCCTCTTTATTAGTGAATTCAGACCATTTATATTTAGGGTAAATATTAATGTATGAGGATTTCCTATAGCCATTTTATTTTTTGTTTTCTGGTAGCTCTGTGCCTTCATTGCTTCATTTCCTTTACATTTTTGTCTGTTGTTTTTGTTTGGTGGTGTTTCATACTTCTTTCCTCTTTTGTAAAGCTATGTGTCCTGGTTTGGGGATTTTTGTGTGTGGTTATCATTAGTTTTATAAAAAATAAGGTTGCATATATATAGTAGCTAGTTTTTTCTTTTGAATGCATCTGAACTTCATCCTCCTTTGCCAGTTCAAGCCTTTACCCCCTCCACTTTTATGTTTTTGTTGTCACAAATTATACCTGTTTATGCTGTAAGTTTTTTGGTGACCTTACTCATAGTGTTGTGACCTTATGTTCTTTGTTTCAGGTAGAATAACTCCCATGAGTATTTTCTGCAATGGAGGTTTTCTAGTGATAAAATCCCTCAGCTTCTGGATGTCTGGGAATGTCTTTATATCTCCTTCATAATTGAATGATAGGATATATTATTTGTGGGAGGTATTTTCTCTCTTTCAGATGTTTGAATATTTGGCTCCTTTCTCTTCTGACTTATAGAGTTTCTGCTAAGAAATTGGATGAAATTCTAATGGGTTTTCCTTTATAGGCCACTTCTTCTTTTTCCTGGCTGCTTTGAAATTATTTTGTCATTAATTTTTGAAAGTTTTAATACAATGTGCCTTGGAGAAGGCTTCTTTGGATTGAGGTAACTAGGTGTTCTGTTTGCTTCTTGGATTTGAAGGATCTAGTTCTTTCCATTGGTTTTAGAAGTTCTCATCCACTATTTATTTGAATAGACTCTCTGTTCCCTTCTCCTTCTCCTCTTCTTTTGTGATTGCCTCTTATTCTAATATTGCTTTTACTGATGGAGTCAGATAGTTCTTATAGAGCTCTTTCATTTTTCTTTATGCTCAGGTCTCTCTATTCTTCCCTCTGTGTCATTTCTAGATTTCTGTCTTTGATATCACTAATTATTTCCTCCATCTGGTTGGTTCTGTTTTCTATGCTCAGTAGTTTACCCCTAATCTCCTTAATTGCATGCTTGGTTTCCAGGATTTCTGACTGGAATTTTTGTAAAGTTTCAATCTCATGCTGTTCATCAATTTGTTTTCTGAGTGCATTGAATTGCCTGTATTTTCTCACATCTCATTAAATATTTTCAGAATTGTAATCTTGAAGTCTCTATCACTTATATCAAACATTTCCAATTGTTCTGGCTTGCTTTTGGGGGATTTTTCATTTTCTTTCTGATCATCCTTGTTACAATGGTTATTCATGGTATTTGCTATTCTCCTTTATGTAGGTATGTATATATGTCTATATTAATGACCCTTCCACAGAGGCTTTCTCTGGATAGGTCTTTTTACTATTTTTCAGTAGATGGTGCTGAATCAGGAGATTCTTTTTGGTCTCCCAGACTTGACCTCTACTGCTTCCGGTTTCCATAACACAGTACAGCCTTGCTGCTTGGGGGTCGAGTTTGTTTTGCCCTAACTATAATGTGGACTCCTGACCTCTGTGGGGTCCCACTCCAAGCACGTCACCTGGGGATCAGTCACAGAGGGAAACACCTTTTCTGCTGCAACAGCTCTGGGTTTACAGATAATGCACTCGCCAACCCAACACCAAGGGCTATGGGAGGTGAGTTTTGTGAGTCCAAGGGGCAACAGAGCTCTGTGGTTCCATTTATTTGTCTGAAATATCACTGCCCACAGTGGACAGCCAGACAGCAGCAGAACTCTGTGCTCTGTTAGGCATCTGCTGGTTCAGTCACTGTTTGCTCCACTTGCCCTGCTGGACTGCCCCCCACCCCCACAGCTCTCTGTTCCTCCTGGTTGAAGGAAGCACCTGCTACCACAGGCTTCCTCCCCTCTCCAGGCTGAGCCATGAGCTCCAGGCTGCAGGGCTGTGTCTGTGTCCGCTATCTGAGCTTTCCTCCCTTCTCATCTCCCTGTTTATTCCCAGTGGCCTACCTTTAGAGGTATCAATGTGTGACTCTCTCAGGTGTGCCTTGTATTGAGTAAGGAATTTTTTGCTGAATTATAGTTGGTTAACTTGTTTAAATTTCAGGGGGAGAGTCCAAGGGGATCTTACACACTGCCATTCTTCTGATGTCACTCCAATCCACCTGAATGCATAGCTCTTTAGATGTTGTTTTATGATCAGTCCATTATGAACATAGTCTGATATTATTTTACTCAACTCATGATTTATTATTTGTGCTATTTTGGTTCACCATTTTTACTGGCTCATGTTGCAACCAAGTCTTTTTTTCTTAAAGATTTTTTTTTCCTATAATGAGGACATCACTTGCCTACATAAAGGTAAAATTATCAGCTAGTTTTTTGTATCAGTAAAATCTCATTTCAGTTGAGAGTAACTACATCTATTAGCCTGGAACCTTGGACTGATGCTGAAACCTGAAAAAAATAAGCTAGTTTGGGTGTCCCCTAAATGAAAGTGTTCACTTTGCATTAAGCCTGAAGTGAATCTGGTGATCCCCAAATCTCTAGGACCTTGGATGAAGATTTAAACAGGTTTTATTGGGTGGCCAGAGCTTAGTCTGGGCTAAAATCATAATGGAATCTAATAGGTAAGCCATGAATTAAATGACTGTAGTTATAATGACTCTTCTTCCACCCCATATTCACCCACAAGTTTTATATTTCTTTCCTCTATAAATTAAGACATTTGTTTTGTTTCAGCTGATACTATAGGTCATAAGTTTCATTAAAATATAGTAACTCCTCTTGAGTTGTTTTTTTATTGCTTTGAAGAAGAAACTAATCACAGAACCTGCCACAAACTATGGTGCCTAGAAAGACACTGAGGGATTTAGACACTTTTCACAGCTCAATTTGATTTTAAGGCCATGTGCTTGGCTCAACTGACACAGTTTACACTGAGCATGTCCAATCAGAAACTCTATCAATTATCCCAAACACCAGGGCAGTATTAACTCTGCTTCTGGGATGGATAGTTGGGATTTGCTCAAACAGAGCAATCTCAGAGCTACAGAACAACTGACCCGTTAGTTGTAGTGGAGTGTCAGCCAGGTATAGTAATATCTTATTACTCAAGAGTGTCTTTGATTGTTTTAAGTGTTGCTGCTGTCCTCCCTGCTTTCAATGACCACTTATTCAGCTCACTAATATTATTTTCATCTGTTCAGTTGCCATTTGCTCTAAACAATTAACTGACACATTTGAGTGGATTTGTATCTAGGAAACATAGCTTATGTATTTGAATGCTTATCTAGAACAATGGTTCTCAACCTGTGGGTCGCGACCCCTGTGGGGGTCGAACAACCCTTTCACAGGGGTCGCATAAATACATTCTGCATATCAGATATTTACATTACGATTCATAACAGTAGCAAAATTACAGTTATGAAGTAGCAATGAAAATAATTTTATGGTTGGGGGTCACCACAACATGAGGAACTGTATTAAAGGGTCGCAACATTAGGAAGGTTGAGAACCATTGATCTAGAACATCATTGACATTATATATAATGTTTATTATGGCTTATAAAACATACCAAGGAATTTTCACACTTTTCAAATTTCAAAATTATAAACAAAGTTGGAGGAGAAACCTGTTTAAGAGAAATTAAGTTTGGTTCATGAGGGCCTCCTTGATTTATTTCTGTATTTTAAGGGTCAATGAAGTGTTTAGGTGCAATAATTTAGTTACAGCTTTAATATTTTTTACAACAAACTAATGTACATTGCCTAAATCAGCCAAATAGATCTCTATATCTTATAGGAGGCTCATACAGAAACAATGTCTAGTGAATTTATTGATTAATTCTCTAAGATTACTTTATCTTGAAATTTACTGCTTAAAATACAGGTATAGCATATTCTAACGTTATTTCTGTTATTAATTTGAAATATTAGTTTGGTTACCTTCAAGATTGTTGAGGTACACCTTACATAATTAAAAAGTAGCTTTAAATTTTATATCTTCCCACCCCATCCCTACAATCTTCCAAAGAATTTCCTCTCAGTAATAGAATCATTTTATTCTGAACTGTTATTTTTCTCAGTGGTTTCACCAATTATCTATATTCAAATACATTTATTGTTGTTTTTTTCTGATATACACCAGAAGACACAGCCTTTTCTTACATCTATTAACTCCATTTGTAACTCAGTAAAAACTACCACATCAATCCAACATTATTGAATCATTACAAAAAAATATAGTGGTGTATTTGAAAACCTTTTAAAGGGCAGTGTTTATTTGTTTGTTTGGTTGGTTGGGTTTTTTTTTGTTGTTGTTGTTCCCTTAGTACTTTCATATGGGATGTTCTGACATTCTATATAGTGACATAGTGGTACTCGATCAGTAGTTAACATCACTTGTAGCACTAATATGAGATTCCAGTTTGCTGCAAATTGGGTTAAAGTGCTAAAGGGTTAAATTCAGTTCCTTTTTTCACCTTCAACTTGTGATAAAATGGAAAAGAAAAATTTACTCTATGCTTTGCATTTTTTGTTGTTGATATTTTAATTTAGAAATAGATGATAATGCATTCAATGTCTGTATCTAGTAAATATATGCAACTATATCCACAAAACGTTAAAGTTATGTAGGTTTTAATCACAGTGTAAAGCAGAGAATACAAAAAAACTTTATTTATGAATCATTTCATAGCTCCTGGTAGGAGGAAGGTCATTAACCTATAACACTCAACTTTATAGGGATTAGAATCATAACATCACAAGAAAAATTTGTATTTTTCATTTGGTTAAAGGGTACAAACTTTCAGTTATAAAATGAATAAGTCCTGGGGATCTAATGTACAGCATGGTGATTATAGCTAATAATACTGCATTACTATATATACTTGAAAGTTGCTGAGAGAGTAGATATTAAATGTTCTCACCACAAAAGAGAAATGGCAATTATGTGATTGAAGGGAGGTGTTGGCTAACACCATGGTGATAGTCATTTTGCATTATATAAATGTATCGAATGAACTGGCTGTACACCTTAAACTTGCACATTGTTATATGTACAAGTTCATTTCTCAGTAAAGCTAGAAAAAATTCAGTGGCATTTACTTGATAAAACAAAAATAGAAAAGAATCCCAAATATGTTTTATATGCTCTATATATATTTTGCAATTATTACTTTTTCATCTAAAAATAATACCTGAAATCCACAGTGGGTATTAGTCATAGACCTTATATAAGTAGAAGAGAAATGCCTGACCATATCATTCCTCACTCCATTAAAATAGGGAGGGGATGGCCAAGGGAAATTGTTCAAATCTGTTATCTTAGGCAGTTGAGTGACTTTTTTAAAAAGTTGAGACAGGTTTGCAGATTTAACAAAATAATGGGTTGGAGCATGAAAAAAATGAAGTACTTTTTGGACATCCTTGGAACAAGGATGTAACTTCCGTAAGTAACTTCTATATGAATCCCACATATATTTGTTTTGCTTCAGTAGCTATGCTAATCTGCAATTTACAAAGATTAAATTAGTTTAATAATAATTATATAAAATATAAGTATATATAAAATATATACTTATATATGTTAATTATATATATATTACATTTGTATGCCCCTATATGTGACTATTTACTATGTCATAACTCATCAGTGTTTATTATCTAAGGACAGCTAATTTTAAACCATAAGAATCTCACTGAGTTAAGAAGATCTAATAAAGAAGCAAGAAAACAACTACGAACATTTATTCAATTTCTAATATGAGACATTACTTCTGTTCTTTTCATAATATGGATGTCAATATCAGTCTGAGCTGTAGAAGTAATTGGATACTGTTTCTAGGACCTCCTTGGAGAAAATTCTTTTCATCCATAACTTGTATTTATAAGGTCACAAAAATCCCAGGGCCTTTGTAAGATACACTGCCTGATTATTTCTAGTGCTTTTTGTTAGACCACTTAATGATTCAGGGCAATAACTTATAAGATCATAAATTAAATTATGTTGACATATCAACATTACTGATGGCTTTTTTTAAAGTACATCAGGCAATTTTTGAGTGAAGAAAACAATGTTCTGATCCTTCCTGTGGATGTCGCCCAGTGACACATTCCACTAGATTATCTTATCTCTCTGGGGTATGATCAGGCTCCTACTAAGACAGCACACAATGTTGCCATAGACTGGAATTGACAATAACTTATGCACAACCAATTTCACCAAGATTCATGTAGCAACCAAGGCTTTTTTAAGCCTATGGAAAATGTCAAATCCAATATATAACTTTTGACATTTTTCAAGAGTTATGTTATAAGTGTAGTGTATTTATTTCAAAGAAAGGTGTGTACATGTATGTAAGAAGAATGTATGTGCACATATGTGTACACCTTAACGTGGTCTATATAAAAATAGGCCTGTGTCCGATGAAATTGTGAATTATTTGGAATATACAGGGTA
This sequence comes from Myotis nattereri, assembly GCF_964212035.1. Classification (NCBI taxonomy): domain Eukaryota; kingdom Metazoa; phylum Chordata; class Mammalia; order Chiroptera; family Vespertilionidae; genus Myotis; species Myotis nattereri. Next base: position 88,829,844 of record NC_138078.1, read on the forward strand.
GAAATCCCTGTATTTACTTGCTTTTGTGCTTTTTAATTTTTAAAAAATATGCTTTTATTGATTTTGTTGCAGAAGACCAGAGAAAAACCAAGCGACGCTTTAGAGAAAAGGAGTGACACTGTTTATTGACACCAGAGGACTCAGGGAATAAGTTCCAAATCTGAGTAAAGTAACATGCAGGGGGCTTCTCTTTTATATCTCCCTGTGGTCTTTGTCCTACAAATATGGATTATGCTTCCGGTCCTTTTCACGGGCCTTGCAAGAAGGCCCCCAGATGTTGGGGGTCTCCAGGCCATAGCTGATGGTCTGGGCTGGCGCCAGCATTAATAACCCTTTCTCCGGGGCAGTGCACTGTTCACAGTTTTATGACCTCTGTAACAGGTTCTGCAAGACCAGTTTCTTGGAAAGAGGAATGACTTAATTATAGGTTATCTAGGATGTACACTGGGCTTACTGGCACAGATCCAGATTGCTAGCCCCCCAAATATCAGGGTTACATTGGAATTAGCCCTTTTTAGCCTTCTCAATTTCATAGAGGAATGGAGGGGAGAAAGAGAAAGAAATATCAATGATGGGAGAGAACCATCCCTTGGCTGCCTTCTGCATGCCCCCAATTGGGGATCGAGCCTACAACCCAGGTATATGCCCTGACTGGAATTTCCTGGTTCAAAGGTTGATCCCCTTTCAGTGAGCAACACCAGGCAGGCTGCTTTTGTGCCTTTTTATACAAATTTCCACATGAATTCAACTCCACATCAATCAAAGCAAACATCAGCTTGAACATGCCCAGTAGGACCCTCTCATCCGGCTTAGTCCTTACTAATATTCAGCCTTCTGATTCAGGTTCCTCTCTCCAAAGAGCCACGTTGTGTGCACTATGTCTCTGCAGGTCCTATATACATTGAACAAATTTAAAAAAACAAATGCAAAGATTTTCATGCAAAGACAATATTCATTTATAGAAGTGAGTGGGGCAGGTACCAAAGGCTAATATTAGAATCTAAAATAGACTCTAATAATTACATGTATTAATTTTTATTTCAAGAGGGCTTTAAGCAAGAACCAGTTATGTTCCTGTTACTTTGCAAGATTATACTCTGTCTGCATGACAATTGGTGCTTTTCTTCATGAATGCACTGCTTCATTCCGTAGACATGTTATTATGTACTTATTATTGTGTACCTTTTAGCTACTAGGCGCTGTTTTGTTCTCTGTGAATATAAGAGGAAAGCAGGAGATAGTATACAGTAGTGGTTTAGAGGCTATTCTATGGAGTCAAGCTCAAATTCTCTCTGCTACCCATTGGCTGTAGCAAGAGACTTAATTTCTATGTGACTCAGTTTGCTCATCTGTAAAATGTATTGATAAAGTTATTGTTATGAGTGTTAAATAAAGTATGTTAAAGTGTTTATAATAGTGCCTTGCAATAGCAGTTATTATTTTTATAGTGGAGGGAGCTTACAATTAGTCAAGAAGGAAGACGTGAAACCAAGTAAGTACAACACAAAGTGAAGTGCTAAACTAGAGAAGTCGAAGATGTCATGGAAGCCACAGAAAGGCAGATAGCCTTAATGTGGTGTGCCATAGAAGGCTTCCCAAACAAGGTGATGTTAGTTGGGACCTTTGAGAAATGAGAAATTAGCTAGGAAAGGAGTTATTAGAAATGCATGGAGAAACCATGGTTCCCCAAGACAGAAAAAACCAGAGACCAAAAACACATTAAAAAACTGAATGCCTTGCCCTAGCCAGTTTGACTCAGTGGCTAGAGCAGTGATTCTCAACCTTCCTAGTGCCGCGACCCTTTAACACAGTTCCTCATGTTGTGGTGACCCCCAACCATAAAATTATTTTCGTTGCTACTTCATAACTGTAATTTTGCTACTATTATGAATTGTAATGTAAATATCTGATATGCAGGATATATTTTCACTGTTACAAATTGAACATAATTAAAGCACAGTGATTAATGACAAAAACAATATGTAATTATATATGTGTTTTCTGATGGTCTTAGGTGACCCCTGTGAAAAGGTTGTTTGACCCCCAAAGGGGTCGGGACCCACAGGTTGAGAACCGCTGGGCTAGAGCATCAGCCTGCAGACTGAAGGGTCCTGGGTTCAATTCCAGTCAAGGGAACATGCCCAGTTTGCAGGCTTGATCCCTAGTGTGGGGCATGCAGGAGATAGCTAATCAGTGATTCTCTCTCATCATTGATGTTTCTCTCTCTCTCTCTCTCAAATCCATAAAGAAAAATGTAAAACTATAAGATTCTTAAAAATATTCTATTTAGGAATCTCCCAAACTATTTCTATAGTCACTACTTTATTCACCCAAGAACTTGAATCAATCCCATATCTTCAGAGGAATTTTATATTTGGCTCGATATGTACACAGACTTTAAATCTGGTTCCTGCCAGCCAGAATTCTAGGATTCAAGATGCACAATTTGCATAGAACAATTTGTACTGAAAAAGAAGTAATTTCACAGATAAGGTTTCCCTATTAAGAAGATCTGATAAAGGGTGAAAGTTGTGAAACACTTTTCTACGACAGAAAATATACTTCCTGGTATTTTCATTTGCTATAGAGTAAAAAAGGTCTAATTCTGATGCATTGTCCTTCACTCTGGATCTCCATTTTAAAGATCCTACTGAAATACTAATACTTTCTGGCAGCTGAAGCAGGTCACAGCTCAAATGAGCTCTCAGCAAGGCTCCCAAGGGAGAGGAACTGTGCCACACTTCCCCATTTCCATTAGAATTCAAATATTCTGGAAATGAAAGGTGTTTATTGGAAATGGTACTGACAATAACATAGAAATTGAGAAAATAGTTTATTATTATTAAGTGCTTTTAGATGGGAGTTTAATATATGCAGGTCAGATATTTCTGTCTGACTGTAGGTAAAAGGCAGAGTTTTAATTTTTTCCCAGTAGGCCATGAACTGATTTTTTTTTCAAGAAAACAAGAGAAAGAGGTGATCATTTCTCTCCACAAGTCACACTGTCATATCCTTCCTTGTCATGAGTGAGGCAGGTCTTCTTATTTCATATGCTGTGGGAGAAGCGTGCTCTCATTGAATCCCATTGGCCCAATTCATCTTTGGAACAAATTTTAATTTCAATGCTAACTAAAATAGTCCTTTTTCTAAGCCAAAATTTAAGGACAGGTCATGACATCTGATAGATTTATGCAGAGGTAAAACAAGGAAGATCCTTGCATGTCTGTGAAAGATCAAAGGGGGACTCTAAGCATCTCCATTGAGAGGCAAATCAATTTCATCAGGGTACAATGGTACAAAATGGGAAATAGCTCAGAGGCTGATTATGCTCAAATATGTGAACACATCAAATTCTTGTCAGCATTTTGAAATGAGGGTCAATGATAAGGTAACGACTCTGGAGAAATTAAGAGGAAGATCCCAAAATAGGGAAATGATAAAGTAAAAACAACTGCATTTCTCAAAACTAAGAAAGAAAAATGTAACAGAATATAATGCATGTGATACAGAAACTTCTACTACTCAACCTGCTTGTACTGAATTTTTAAACAAGTAATGTCCAGCTACAGATATTGAACAAAAGTGACTGGTGAAGGCAGTGAACTTCTTAACAGAGTAGTATTATGCAAAAGTCTGAGAGAGAGAGAGAGAGAGAGAGAGAGAGAGAGAGAGAGAGAGAGCCTTGCTGTGATGTGAGTTCCTTAAACTTAAATAATAACAGTGAAAGAGAGAAAGAAAGACAGAAATAGAAAGAAATAAAGAAGGAAGGAAGGGAGGGAGGAAGGGAGGGAGGGAGGGAGGGAGGGAGGGAGGAAGGAAGGAAGGAAGGAAGGAAGGAAGGAAGGAAGGAAGGAAGGAAGGAAGGAAAAAAGGGACAGAAAAAAAGAGCAAAACAAAGCTACTTTTCAAGAAGTTTCCAAAATGTAGAGCATCTTATTGCTCTTTACTTTGGGAAATTAGCCTACATTGAAATCAAGGATATGTAGGGTGGCGCAAAAGTAGATTTAGTTGTGAGTATGTGAAACACGGGTTAATTCTTCTTTACTATTTATTAATTATTGTATTATTTTCCATACAAACAACCTCAAACCTATTTTTGCCCCACCCTACATGTATACCTGCCATGCTCATTCCGGCCCCTGAGTCTTTACACTTTTTTCTTTCTCAGTACCTAACTCAGGGTGAGCGCCTAATATCTTCCTAACCACTGATTAAATTAAAATGGATTTTTAAATAATCCTAAAAAATCCAGGCAGGATTTTCAATTTAAAAAGTCAGGGTACTGATAAGACCAACCAACACTTCCTACATGCCAGGCACAAGTCAAAGGAGGCTACATGTATTAACTTTTGAAAACTCACAATAATCCTATGAAGTAGGTATTCTTAACATCAAACAAGTGGGAAAATGAGACATAGACAGTTTAAGTAATTTGTACAAAAGCACACCAACTGTCTAGCTTAAAAGTTTGAATTCTTATTCTCTACACAAAACTGGGATTTTCAGGGACTAGAGTTCATCCAAAGTTGTAGTCATGGAGCTCTGTATCAGAAGGAAGCTAGAACAGCTCCAGACTCGTAAGCCCGAATTCTTGGGTTGGGATGATACCCAAAGGGCGTGTGCAACTACCCCATGTTCTGTCTAAAGATTTGGATTTCTAGCAAGAGCATAGGTTTAACAGAACATCTTTATTATCTGATCAGCTATTATATACTTAGACAAACATTTTTATCCCTTAGAAGATTTTCTAGTCATCTAAAGCAGTTGGGTGACCTGTGGTTATTTTAACTGATCTAATTCCATATGAGCAAAATAATATTCTTCAAATGTGCTATTGCATGCAATTTTAATCAAAGTAAAAAAAGAACACTCAAACCTATATCAACAGTAGATTGGCTTCTAGCATTTTCTTTCACTTTTTTTATGTTTATTGAATGAGTTTTCCCTTTGTAGACCTGACTTAGAGCAACTTGACTGTAAGACTATATTTTACTCACATGAAAATATCAAAACACATAGAAAAGCAATAAAAAAAAAACACAGAAGAAATACTGAGAGAATGTATAATATAATGTCAGTGGATGCCTTGTTTCTCTGATGTTCATTGTCTGCACACACAGAAGTAGATTAATGAAAAGCAAAGAGTGGATATATTTTATTTTCTACACTATAACAAATAAAGAACAATCTTAGATATCATTTATCAAAGTGTAAACACATAATTCTATCACTGAGTATATGTTCAGTAATTTTCTGCTGAATTGAACTATAAGGATGAAAAATAAGTAGACATAGAATCTACACAGAGATACACATGAAGGTATATAAGCAATAGACACTGTGGGTTTTAGATCCAAAAGTGCAGTTATTTACCAAGGATATCTGCCAAACAATTGAGCACGTGCATTGTTTAATCCAATCAAGAGTTGTTATCCTAGTTGTGACATATATCATTTACCTTTTAAGTGCAGGACCCTGGAGTAGAAATTTAACATACTTATCTTGGAATATTCTCATCAGCCCTGAGATAAGAGGTTCAAAATGAAGTTCAGAGAGGATAAATAACTTGCCAAGGTCACACAGTTAACGTGTGGTAAAGTTAGAATAAGAAACCTAAATCTGTATATTTCTAGAGTTTATACTCTAGCCATCATTTATGTTGCTGCCTCGAATTTTCAGCTGAACCATGTGTATGTATTTTAAGAAAAAAAGCATGATGGTTAAATAATGCCAATAAAAACTATTCTGAAAATAGAATAAAATATCAAAGAGAAAATGAGACGTTATGAAGAGGTATTTCCTGTCTCTGGGGATGATTGGGTTAATTATCTCTATGCGTGCAGCTTTTCAAAAACATGAGACTTTAAAGATTTAACGAAAAACTAAAGCCTTCTGGAAATAGCTTATTCACCACAGGGTATTTTAAAAAGAGTTGGTAATCAGCATCTGCAACTAGAAAAATACAAAATGTCTTGAATGTAAGGTCAAACATAATAAAAGCACCTCCAACAGGGGTGTCCTTTATTCTGTGTACTGTAAAGCAAGTTGATTTCTAAGGCCCCTAGTTAACATACAATTGAGAGGCAATGCTTCTAAGCAATTTCATAATTTCAATTATAATATGTAAGTATGCTTTTATTTGCTCCCTTTATGCTTTGTTAAGCTGAATGGGGGTGATGGAAATGTTGAGATCCTTGACTCTTCTATCCTCTTTTCTTTCTCTCTTTTTTAAAGATGGCAACAATTGTTATAGGAAACACTTCATTTCATTTAATCCTCACAATATCAATAATGATAGGGCCAATATCACTTTGTACATTTTGAAGATGAGGAAATTGTGAGGAGATAGAAGAGGGCTAGGTAATCAGGGACTGGACCATGGGAGGGAAAGTAGAACGGGGAAGTCCAAGATTAACAGGATCTTGTAAATGTGGACAGGATGCAGCCTGCTGACTGTGTCCTGTTCCAAGAAAAACCACGGAGACAGACAACAAGGCCTAGAACTGAACCCAGCTGGCAGGGGTTGCTAAGGCAACCCAGCTGGGTGGGAGGGAAGTGGCACATGGGAGACATGAGCTTTATTTTTAAAATAATTTTTAATTGTTGAGAGTATTACATATGCCCCCCCCCCATTGACCCCTTCCAGCCTACCCTGCCCCCTCCCCCAGGTCTTCACCACCCTATTATCTGTGTCCATGGGCCATGCATATATGCATACAAGGTCTTTGGTTGATTACCTCCCACCCATCCATCCTCCCCCGCCTTCCCTAGCAGTTTCTCCACTCTGTTCCATGTTTCCATGCCTCTGGATCCACTCCATTCATCAGTTTATTTTGTTACTTAGATTTCACATATGAGTGAGATTATGTGATATTTGTCTTTCTCTTACTGACTTATTTCACTTAGCATGATACTTTAAAATGTATGGATGTTGCTAAGGGCAAAATTCTTTGAAAGGACTAATCAACTAGCAAAGCATGTATCTACCACTAGACAAAGAGCTTCAGCAGCAACCCACTTTGGTCCTCCTCCCTGCCTGCTGCAGGGAGTCCATCTATCTCTCAGTAAACTTTGCTTCCACTTACTGTCTTTTTCTGTGAACTCATTCTTCAATTTTGCAAGACAACAAACATGGTTCTGATCACAGCACTGGTTTCAATAGCAACACAAGGAGACTTGTGGCAAGGCAGAATAAGGTCCTGGTTTTCTTGTAGCTGGGTGTATTATTCCTTCCTCTAATAAAACTCCAGTCTATACATTTTCTTTGGTCCAACTTCCCTATTGGAACATCTGCACATTCAGTTACTAGTCCATCTGACAGGATAGAAATACTTGCAATTGTTGAAAAGAGTTACTAAAGAAAAAATAAATCAAAGCCACAAACAAAATCACCCAATTACTTTGGTAATTTTAAACTGATAATGCATTCATTAATAACACTGAGAGAGTCTGGACCTTAATATGTCCAACTACACTTTTTCCATACCTTCTTTTAAACCACTGACTTTAAGAGTTACTGGCAAACATTAGAATGACTACAGGATTAAGGGTTGCATGAGGATTGGTATAAAGGGATTCAAGAGCTATTTGGCATTCTTTTGAACATTTCTTTAAACTTGCCCCAAAACTCTTAAACATCAAAATTCTTATTCCTTACACAAGTACTTGTCTCCAGCAAACTCTGTCCTTTAATTTTTAAAATATCATTAGGGGAGAATAAAAATTCTTAGGTGTGAAAAGGAAGTCATAGCAAAACAAATAAAACTTCATATTCATGTTGGAATGATCGTGTGTGTGTATATGTGCATGTATGTGTGTGTGTGCATGCACACATGCATGTGTGTTCTCTGTAGTTACTGGAAGATATTTCCAATTCATCAAGTACTATTTAATTACTTTAAAGCTCCAACTTAAAAACAAATCCAGCAGAATGATGGCATTAGGAGCTCTTTAATCGTTTTTTTATCAAACTCCTTAACAGATTGGTCTCTGAAAGGAACATAATCAACCTGAAATTTCCTGGGATTATTAACCATTCAAAATGCTGAGAGTTTTGTATTAGCCAATTCACAGACAGAAATATGCATCTTTAAGGCATGAAAGGGCTACTGCTTCATTGACCCATGGTTATTTTCCTATGTGAAAAACACAATTAGCAATGGGGATTAAACACTTTTCAAAAAGTCCCATAATTCAACCCAAATCAAACCTGATTTGTTTAGAATTTTTTTCTTTTTTTTGGTGAGGGACTGCAATACAGCTGCTGTAGGATTATCATAAGATTATCAACCTCTGAGAGATTTTTCGATCAGATGTTAGACTTTGCCATGGCAGAGAAAGCACTTTTTGCAGGATAAGCAGCGATTTGTGTGTGCATACTGATGGAAGCAGTCTGTCAGGACTTTGCTTGCCCTCTGAAGTTCAAAGTTGGAAGTAGTATGCGATATTCAGCTCAATTCTCACTGCTAAGAAATGGATTGTCTATATACTTCTTCTTAACCTATAATTTGTAGGTTTTTTCTCTGGACTTGCTGATGCAAGGTATCTAGAAATTAAGTGCCCTAATATTAAACTTTTTTTTTAAAGTTCACAAGGATATTTTATGTATGCTCATGAATAAACTTTGCCAATGGTTGATTGCATTTTCACATTCTCTTATTTTGTCTACTCCACCTCCAAGTGATATATACTACTAATGTTTTTTCTTGTATCCAGAGAAGAGTCACTTCTACTTGACACCACTATCTCTCTGTGGGCACTGCTGTCTCCATTAGAATTCCTTAGCACATCTACTTTATACCGCTACTAGAGGCCCAGTGCATGAAATTTGTGCACTGGGGGTGGGAGGCGGTGTCCTTCAGCCCAGCCTGCATCCTCTCCAATCTGGGACCCCTCAGGGAATGTCTGACTGCCAATTTAGGCCCTTACCTGTGGCAGTTGGAAATCCCTCCCACAATTTGGGACCACTGGCTCCCAACCACTTGCCTGCCTGATTGCCCCTAACTGCTTTGGCCTGCCAGCCTGATCGATGCCTAACTGTTTCCCTGCCAGCCTGGTTACCCCCAAGTGCCCTCTCCTGCAGGCCTGGTCCCCCCCAACTGCCCTCCCCTGCAGACCATCTTGTGGCTATGGATGCAACCATCTTTGAAGGCGGGGCAGTCGATTAGCATATTCCCTCCTTATTGGCTGCGGGTGCCTCCATCTTTGCAACAGTGTGAGTATCAATTAGAATATTCCCTCTTTATTAGATAGGATTTCACATCATAATGTTCTTTGGTGAATCTCTCAAGATTTCTTAATAAACCTATGTTCATTTTAGTGATGGAATCAATGCTTTCTTCTTGTGTAAAGATACTTTTTCTGCATATTAGTTCTCTAACATTTTCAAATTGTTTAGTAAAGCTGTTCTTTTATGTTTTCCCTTTGTTACAATGAATCCCCACCATCACCACCCCAAACATAGCCCTTAAGATTCAGTCCATGACATGAAGACTCTATAGAAAAATCCAAGTGATAAATGATAAATACCATGTTTTGTAGAGGGTCCTATGCTTCCAACTTTTCTTCTCTTAGCACGATGACTCAGGCCCAGGTGCCATAGATTTTGGCAGGGTGTATCCCACAAGCTGACACTTCCTAGGAACATAAAGTGGAAGCAACTGAGATGAATTCCCGGTGAGGCCCTTCTATGCTCTTGTGTGAGTATAGGAATATGGGTGGAGAGGGGTGCTAAAAACCCACTAGTTCAATGTGCTTGTAACTTTACCTTGTTTCTCTATTGTATGAAACTACTTCAGATTGACTGTAAGAAAAGGTCGTATGAAGACAGCCTGATACTATACAATAGTTCTCAATGTTGTTGCCTCTAAACTGTTTACATGTACAAGACATTCTTGTATCATTGTCTCACTTCCTGTAGTGATTCTCAAAGTAGTTGGGCACTAAATGATGGGGGCTGTAGGAAGCGGACCATAGAACATGTATCAGAGAATTTGGATTGGAATGAAGTATGTGCAAATTGAGAAACCTCAGTAGCTGGATATTTTTACAGGATTCCACCTGCACTTTTGCTTTATAGAATCACTGATGTAGAGGGAAAGGTTCTTGATCATTGGGAGCATATCATGTTCTATCCGCCTATGATCTATGATCCAGGTTATTGTATTATTCTTATTTTACTATCACTTTTGGGCTTTGCCGTTTGTTTTTGTTCATAAAATTTTGCTCGGTAGCGGTTTTACATGTTTTAAAATTGTTTTGTTTTGTTTGGAAATGCTGCCTTGACCCAATTTGGGGTCAAGGTCAGTGTCAGTTAGTTCTCCTTCCTGAGGATGTGATTAAATCTACAACCCAACCACTTCCCTAACTGGGCTCTCACATCCTGGAGCACCAAGCACCTGTCCTAATTTCCCTGGAGCCATACACCAGACAATTAAGGACAGCTCCTATGCCCTGGAGCCCATCAAAATTATTCATATTATTGTCCCTAGGTTCAATCTCTTTTGTGGCCATGCCTTGCAGCTCTCTCTTTTTTGGAGAGGTAAGTGACAAAGAGTTCTGCATTTCATGTATCCTAGCCACATTGTGGCTCTATAAAACATGTTTATATATTAAGATTTATCTTGTCCTTCAATTACATCTACCTTTACAATGATCTCTCCCAATCAAATACTTTTAGCAGTAGAATATAGTGGACCTTGGAATCGTATTGTTTGAATTCAAATTTTGATCCTGACACTGAATAGCTATGTTACCTGGAGCAAGGTCCTGTCTCTCTAGGCCTCAGTTTCTTTATTTTTAATATAGAGTATAAATAATTGTACTTGCTTCACAGTGCTGTAGTAATAATTAGGGCTTATATAGATTTTTTATAATACCAGACACATAGTAAGCACTGGAGAAATGGTAATCGTTATTATTGATAGGTATAGTCTATATTCCTGTTTCTCTGGTTTGACTATGATAATTATTTCCTTCATTCTCCCTGGGCTTATTTGGTAACATAACAAGATGAGTGTTTTGCTTTTATTTTTCAGAACATAATGAATTGTCTCAGCAGGATTTTTTGAATTCATCAGTTTCCAATAATTTATGATTCTACTTTTACCGCATACTCCTTATGAGTTCTAGGGTTTGTTTTGTTATCTTATTTTATTCAATTGATCTGCTTATTCTTACACTAGTATCATACTGTTTTGATCATTGATGTTTTAAACAAGCTTTAATGACTCATGGATTTCTCTATTACTCTCCCCCACCCCCCACCCCCAATAGTTCTTAGGTAACTTTGCTTTTCTACTATTCAGAATATATTTTAAGATAATTTTGTCACATTGAAAAAATAATCTTACTGGTGATGATTGCCAGAGGGGAGACGGGTTGGGGGACTGGCTGAAAAGGTGAAAGGATTGAGAAGTACAGATTGATAGCTACAAAATAGTCATGGAGATGTAAATTGCAGCATGGATAATATAGTCATCATTTTTCAATAACCATGTATGGTACCAGGTGGTTACTGGAAATATTGGGGGAACACTTATGAAGTATATGATTGTCTAAACACTATGTTGTACATCTGAAACTAATACAAAATAATATTGAATATAAACTGTAATTTTAAAATGTTTTAAAAATCAAAATAAATTAATTAAAATTTAAAAATCTCCTTGGTAGTTGTATTTTAATTGTGTTAACCATAAAAACTAATATGGCATAAACTAAAATCTTACCAATTAATATTCCCATCTAGGAACATGTCTCTCTACCAGTAAAGTGTCTTTTTACAAATATGCTTAGGAGTCTTGGCCAGTTTTTCTCAATGGTTAGACCATCTGCTCATGGGCCAAAAGGTCCTAGGTTCAATTGCCGGTCAAAAGCATATACTTTGGTTGCAGGCTCGATTCCCAACCCCAGTCGGGGTATGTGCAGGAGTCAACCAACCAATGTGTCTCTCTCACATCAATATTTCTCTCTTTTTCTCCCCGCTTCTCCCCTCCCCTCCATCCTCTCTAAAAAAAAAAAAAAAAAAAAAAAATCAATGGAAAAAATATCCTTGTGAGGATTAAAAACAAAACAAAACAAAACAAACATACAAATATACTTAGGAACCATATGAGGGACAAACTGCATTCTAGTACAGTTTTGTTTTGATTTTTTTGTAACTAGCTACATGACTTTGGATAAATCTCATAATCCTGATATAATTCCTGCTCTGCAGAGTTCATGGCATTTTCATTAAGGTTAAGTAAGTTAAAGTATGCATAAAAATAGTGAAGAGGTAAATATTTATAGAGATACAAAAAGATTTTACTATTATTAAAAAATCAAACTTTGAGACAAAGGCCAATTTTGCAACCTAGATATTTCTCATTTCAAATTAAAAAACGTCTACCAAAACATAAAAAAATAAACAAAAAACCCCACAAAACCCCTAGAACTCAGAAAAGCAGAGATCCAGGGATCCCAATATCAATCATCTTCAAAAACACTTTTTACTCACCACTACAAATTTAATGCTAATATCTCCTTATGGTGAAGACATTTCAGCATAGAATATGTGCACTGGACTAGTTAAATCAGCCTCATGTTTCCAAAGATTCTTAGAGTTAGAAGAGACCATAAAGTCATCTAATTCAAACTTTTATTAAATAGAAATGCCTCTTCTCTAATGTTTCCAGCAATAGTATATTCATGAATTCATACGTAATTATTACAATCTTCATATTTTAAAATATCCTATTTTAAAATATCCTATTGTACTAATTAATATCTGTCTCCCTGTAGCTTTCAACTATGACCAGGTTCCATGGGTAAAGGGAGGTGAAGTATCTCAATTTGATCTGGCAAGGAGTAAAGAAGGAAGTAGGAAGAAGCACCCAAGCCGTGCATTTCAAAGGAGGTACAGCTTGAACGGAATCTTAAAGAGAGAGAATAGTTAAGGCATTCAAGGTCGAAGGACATCACTGAAAGTATAACACACTTAGGAACTCTACTAAATTTGGGTCTGCTGCAACAAAACCTATGAATGAGAGTGTAGTAGAAAATAAAAATGGATAAAAAGGCGAGTGTCAGGTATCTGAGAGCCTTCTGTGCTAAGTTGAAGAGTTAGGTTTTGTTGACAATGGGATCATTTGAAGGTTCTTTAAACTCAACAGCGCTACCAATCTATCTTATTTTTTTCTTTAACCTTATTTATTTATTTATGTATTTTTAAATATATTTTTATTGATTTCAAAGGGGAAGGGAGAGAGAGAGAGAGAGAGAGAGAGAGAGAGAGAGAGAGAGAGAGAGAAACATCAATGATGAGAGAGAATCATTGATGAGCTGCCTCCTGCATACCCCCTACTGGAGATCGAGCCTGCAACCCATGCATGTGCCCTTGACCAGAATCGAACCTAGGACTCTTCAGTCCACAGGTCTGTGCTTTTTCCACTGAGCCAAACCAGCTAGAGCTCTTTAATCTTTTTTAGTTTTTCAAAGTATTTGAAGGTGGTCTTCATGTATTTCTAGTTCTTTTATGAATTTATCACCTATTATTTTCTATATTATGACCATTGTGTTTTCTTTCTCCTGAACACATTCTAGTTTAAGTTCATCTTAAATAATAATATCCAGAATTAAATACTTCAAATATGATTTAATGATGCAAATTAGAATGAGATTATTTTATCACATTAATTCTACATGAATTTATTTTAAAGATTAAAATTAGGTTTGGTTTATTTTGTAGTTGGAATAGGGGCAATGTATCAGATGACAAAGGCTTTGTTATGTCCCACTAACAGAACTCCAAAATCTCAGTGACTTAACAAAGCCATGTTTCTCACTCATACTTAAAATCCAATATGGATCAACAGGGAATACTTTGCTCATCACAGTCATTTAGGAATTCAGGCTGACAGAAACTCCATTACAATACCCACTTCCATGGGGGAAAAAATAACAGGAAAAAAGAAGGTAGTAAATGGTACACTGGCTTTTAAGGTTTCCAAAGCAGATCAATTGGTTTTACCTAAATTCAAAAATAGTAGGAAAATCCAGTCTACCATGGACATGGAAGGAGAGAAGAACTAGCCTATTTGACTGATCATGAAGACTTCTACCAGTTTATAACTGGATCACAAGAATCATGTGACCAATTAAATGTTCCAAATTTTTTTCTTATGACAATAGAGGCCCGAGGCACAAAGTTCATGCAAGGGGCTCAGTCCTCACAGCAGCCATGGCTGCCTTATGGCTCCAACCCCAACCCACTGGTCATTCTGGAAAGTCTTTCTGCTGCCTGGTCTAATTAGCATATTAGCTCTTTATTATATAGGACTAGTGGCCTGATGAACGAAATTCATGCATGGGAGTGGGGGGAGTGTCTGTCAGCCCGGACTGCACCCTCTCCAATTTGGGACCCTTTGGGGGATGTGCAACTGCAGGTTTAGGCCTGATCCCTGGGACATCCATCTGGCAAATCGGGACTCCTGGTTCTTAACCGCTCACCTTCCTGCCAGCCTGATTGCCCCTAACCACTCTGAATGACAGGCTGATTGCCCCAACTGCCCCCCCTTCTGGCCTGATCACCCCTAACTGACCTCACTGCCAGCCTAATTGCCCCCAACTGCCCCCTGCTGCAGGCCTACTTGCCCTCAACTGCCCCCCCCCCCGCCAGCCTGCTCACCCCCAATTGTCCTCCCACCAGCCTGCTCTCACCCTCAACTGCACCCACCTGCTGGCCTGCTTGCCCCTAACTGCCCCCCCTCTGCTGGCCTACTCTCCCCCAACTACCCCCCCCCCACTGCTGATCTGCTTACACCAAAATGCCCGCCCCCCCGGCTGGCCTGCTTGCCCATAACTGCTGCCCTGCTCACCCCCAACTGCATCGCCCCTTCCCTCTGGCCTGCTCACTCCCAACTGCACCCCCTTGCCAGCCTGATCGCTCCCAACTGCCCTCCCCTGCTGACCTTCTCTCCCTCAACTGCCACCCCCTGGGGGCCTGCTGGCTCCAAACTGCTCCCCCCACTGAACTGCTTTCCCCCAACTGCCACTCCCTGCTGGCCTGCTCATCCCCAACTGCCTCCCCTGCCAGCCTGCTCACCCCCAACTGCCTCCCCTGCTGGCCTGCTATCCCCCAACTGCCCTCCCCTGCTGGCCAGCTCACCTCCAACTGCCCCCCACCCCACTGGCCTGATTGTCCCTAACTGCCTCTGCCTCGGTCCCGCCACCATGACTTTGTGCGGAAGGATGTCCAGAAGGTCTCCCGGAAGGTCTCCCAGTCTAATTAGAATATTACCCTTTTATTAGTATAGATGGCTATGAAGCTAGATCATCCTAATGTTATAAAGGCCTTTATTTTTTGTTTGTGTCATTTACAATTCCTATGCTGAAATCCTAATCCCCAAGATGATGGTGTTAGGAGGTAAGGTTTTGGGGAGATATTTAAATAATGAGACTAGAGCTCTCATGAATGTGATTCATGCCTTTATAAAAGAGGCTGCAGAGAGCTTGTTTGCCTCTTACCCTGTGAGGATACAGTGAGAGGTCAGCAGTCTGCAACACACAGAGAGCCTTCATCAGAATCTGACCATGCTGGCTCCTTGATCTTTTACTTCCAGACTCTTGAACAGAAAAAAATAAATTTCTGTTGTTTATAAGTCCCCCAGTCTACCAGTATAGAAGTCCAAGCACACTATAACACTGTTCATATCATTTAAAATTTTATTCCAGCACATATTATTGAGTTAATACTCACAGCTTTGATTCATTTTCCAAACTAGCAAAGATATAATCTTTGGCTTTAGGAACCTATGGTACTCTATAAGATACTTCACTGTAGGTAAATGTTGATCAACTAACTCCATTGATGCCATTATGGTAAGACTCTTCATCCAAATCACAATCTACCTAACCGTAGAACTAATCTGAGTCATATTTCAAAAAAAAAATTCTCTAAGTTTATCATCTGAGACTCTACCAAGTACTTTGTTTTGATCAAGATATAAAACATTTAATCATTATTCTGGTTTAGCAAACTAGTAGTCCTATTATGAAAGGAACCAAGTTTAGTTGATCATGTCTTATATTCAAGTTGATCATGTATTATCTACTTATATAAAAACAATGGGTAGTGTTCATCCCAACCAGAACCGTCCCGACCAGAACCGCCTTGACCAAGCGGAAGGAAGTCAGTCCTGCAGGGGTTGTGCCTTCCCCTGAGCTGTTTCCTGGAGCTGTTTCCTGTAAAGGCAGGGTTTGAGGCAGGAACCCGCCCTGGGAGTGTGGAGGCATTATCTTTATAAAGTGTGCAGTGCCAGCACAGCCAAGGGTGAACCTGAGTGGGGGAGGCTTAAAGGCTTAGAAAAAACAGACAAGAGAATGAAAGCCAGGTCTCAGTGGGACACTGCTTCTCTGAGAGACAGCGACCATGCCCACAGCCATGCCTTTATTTTATAGCAGATGCTAGAGGCAAGGTAAGGGAGTGACCAAGATGTTTACAACATTCTCCTGGGTTTCAATCTTAGTCAACTACATGCACCTGAACTCTATCAAGCCTACATCAGTCAGGCATGTGAGGTTCAAGCTTACAACTACAGATGTTGGCTATAACTGTGCTGGGCAGGCCCTGCCCTCCAAGCTGGGACTTACACATGGCAGTGAGAGGACTGTGCCCTCTCATCAGTCCAAGACTTGAACCTGTCCAAAACACTGTAGCAGCTCCCCACAATAAAGTTTTAATTCTGTTTCTTTGTTACTAATGTTGTGGACCCACCCCATAACAAAGAAACAATTCTGGAAGATGATGCCCAGGAATCAGGATTTTAAAAAGATTCCCAGGTGATTCTAATGTGCAGCCAAAGTTGAGAACCACTGCTATAGATGATATTAAAAATATATCTAAACGTGCAATTCTTTGTCCAAAAAATGAGCATGTTCAAAAATTAAATGAAGAAAGATTGGATATACTCAATGGAGATTTTCACACATATTTGAGTGATGATTCCATTGGTTCCACAGATGATGCTGAAAAGGAAAATTTTCCCATGGAATTTCTTAATAGTATTACTCCTTCGGGAATGCCGTGTCATAAATTAAAATTGAAAGTGGGTGCAATCATCATGCTATTGAGAAATCTCAATAGTAAATGGGGTCTTTGTAATGGTACCAGATTTATTATCAAAAGATTACAACCTAACATTATTGAAGCTGAAGTATTAACAGGATCTGCAGAGGGAGAGGCTGTTCTGAATCCAAGAATTAATTTGTCCCCATCTAACACTGGCCTCCCATTTAAATTCATTCAATGATGGTTTCCTGTGATGCCAGCATTTGTGATGACTATTGATAAATCACAAGGACAAACTTTAGACAAAGTAGGCATATTCCTACCTGAACCCGGTTTTTCACATGGTCAGTTATATGTTCCTTTCTCTCGAGTTTGAAGAGCATGTGATGTTACAGTTAAAGTTCTAAGTACTTCATCTCAAGGGAAATTAGTCAAGCACTCTGAAAGTGTTTTCACTCTTAATGTGGTGTACAGGGAGATATTAGAATAAGTTTAATCACTTTATGAGTCATTTTTTGCATCACTGTTGTTTTTATATCATGTTTTTGTTGTTTTCATATCATGTTTTATTGTTTTCATATAATGTTTTTGTCATTTTTATATCATGCCTCTGTTGTTGTTATATCCATTTGCTACTGTTTATTTATTAATAAATTTATATATTATTTTAATATACATTTTACTAATTTCCTTTCATCTCTCACACTTCTATTATAGAGAAAAAACAAATAGGAATATTAAAATATCTCCGTTAATTAATTCCCTTTTTTAAACAAATGTATTTTTAATGATTTTTTACAGAGAGGAAGGGAGAGGGATAGAGAGTTAGAAACATCGACAAGAGAGAAAGATTGATCAGCTGCCTCCTGCACACTCCCCACTGGGGATGTGCCCCCAACCAAGGTACATGCCCTTGACTGGAATTGAACCTGGGACCCTTCAGTCCGCAGGCCGACGCTCTATCCACTGAGCCATACCTGTTAGGGCAATTAATTCCCTTTTAATGTGCACGAATTTCATGCACCGGGCTACTGGTGTCTTATATATTAGCTCCTATGTATTACTTTCATTCTTTTCTAAATGTTACAAAATATCTTGTTAATATGTTTGTGATTTTTTTTGTTAAAAAATAGGATTTTCCCCATAGTTTCTGAACATTACCTTGCCCCCTCATTTTCAAAAATCAGACTATCTGTCCACATTTCTAATAGTTACATTTTTTCTTGTTTTACATGAGTTTTCAATTGTTACTTACGTTGGCGCTAATACAAATCTGAACATTTTTTAGTAGACCTTTTGAGGAACATGTAGACACATTTAAATGCTAACAGAATTTTATTGGACTTTAAAGACAATCTCCATGGTATTTTTTAGAATGTTTGTTCTACAGTTTTCAATTGGAAGGCTATTTTACTTGCTGTAGGATATTGAGGTAAAATAGATTTAAAATAGCTCAAATGTCTTTCATCTCAACATTTATCATCTTTCTCATACATTAAGCTTCATCCCTTTTTTTTTAACTGCTTTAAAACTTGCTTGAAAACCCCTTTTGTTTCTTCTAAAACTTTTTACAAGTCTTAGTTAGTCTTGGGTGCTAGCATCACAGCAGTATTGGTAGTTATATGGCATTCTGTTATATTCTGGTCATTTGAAATATATATTTTTTAATTTAAAATTTAAATCCCTTCTATAGCATGTATTGCCCATACATAGTATGCATAACATATTTTCTTGCTTTATCCCTCAAATCATCTAATTTGGAGTTCCTACTTCTTTGAGTGTGTTTTATTTTAAAAAAATATATATTTTTATTGATTTCAGAGATGAAGAGAGAGAGAGAGGTAGAAACATCAATGATCAGAGAGAATCATTGAAGGCTGCCTCCTGTACACCCCACACAGGGGATCGAGCCCACAACTTGGGCATGTGCCCTAACTAGGAATTGAACCATGACCACTTAGTTTATAGGTTGACACCCAACTACAGAGCCACATTAACTGGGTTGGTGTGTTCCATTTTTAAAACAGTGAAAGATACAACTGAACAAAAGTATATATGTTTGGCCTCTATTAATATTTCAAGATATTTCCTCGCAGAAAAATGTTATTTCAACAATGAAGGAGAAAATATCTACAGTTATTAAAAAGTCTTAATCTCTGTATATCTCTATTTCATCACAAAAATGAGAGTAATAATTTAAATCTAACTTTCTACTTGAAGTTTATTAAATATTTTTAGAGATTTTATGGAGTTTCTATCACTAATATAACTGGATTTTCAAAATAAGATAATATTCAAGGATGAATTATAATAATTATAACCAGGGAGAAGACAAATATTAGTAATGATTACTATTGTTATTATAATTATAATAATTAACCCACATAAGTAGACCTCACTAGTTGCTACTTACTATTTTAAGCATGTCTCCTATTTAATTTTTTAATCTTCATGACAACCTT
Source organism: Myotis nattereri (assembly GCF_964212035.1). Lineage (NCBI taxonomy): Eukaryota > Metazoa > Chordata > Mammalia > Chiroptera > Vespertilionidae > Myotis > Myotis nattereri. Next base: position 88,849,356 of record NC_138078.1, read on the forward strand.
ATAAGACAGATACATGTGCTTTAAAAGTTTAGAATGGATAGGGCACATGATTTTTTTTTCCTGTTCAAGGGGGGGATGAAGGGGTCAGAATTAAAAGTCTCATTTACATCTAATCCATGCACTACTTTATTGAACTTTTTTAACACTTAAAAATATATTTTTTTTTCCAGGTTGGTTTAATTTTATTTTCAACAAAACAGACTCATAGATGCAGAAAACAAATTGATGATTTCCAGATAAGGGAAGGAATGGGAACTGCGTGAAAACAAAAGTGAAGGAATTGAGAAGTACAAATTGGAAATTTGTAGTTACAAAATAGTCACAGGGATGTAAAATATAGCATAGGAAGTATAGTCAATAACTATGTATGGTGCCAGGTGAGTACTGGAAATATTGGGGGAACACTTTGTAAAGTCTATGAATGTCTAACCTATATTCTGCATGCCTGAATCTAATCTATATATAAAAGGCTAATATGCAAAGTGTCCCCTCAGGAGTTCTACTGAGAGACCGGGAGTTTGATTACTTGTTATGAAGTGTGCTGACCACCAGGGGATGGCACGGAGCATGGAAGGCGACCACCAGCAGCGGCAGGGTGCAGAGGGAGCGAGGGAAGCAGAAAGAGAAGAAGCGAGGAGGCAGGGAACCTGATCGGCCTTGATCGCTGGCCAGGCTTAAGGACCCTAACCTTGCATGAATTTCGTGCACTGGGCCTCTAGTATGAAATAATTTAAAAAAACAAAAACAGAAAGAATAATCCCATGGGTTGGGAATGTCTACAGAATGATGCTGTTGGAATGGGCAGTGCTGTTGTCTACCTAATGTGGCACAGAGAATTCTCAATAAAGTTTGGCTCCTATGAAATAGAAAAAATAAAATAACTGAAAGTAGAAACATACTTTTGAAAATTTTTAATTTTATTGTTTAAAGTATTACAAAGAGTAGTATATATGTCTCCTTTTTTTCCCATTGACCTTCCCCACCTCCCCTACCCCCTAGCACATGCCCTCAACCACACACACGCCCAGTGTCTTGCGTCCATTGGTTATGCTTATATGCATACATATAAGTCCTTAGGTTGATCTCTATCTCCCTCCTCAACCCTCCCCAGCCATCCTGCTGTAATTTGACAGTCTGTTTGATGCTTCTCTGCCTCTGTATCTATGTTTTTGTTCATCAGGTTATAATGTTCTTTATTATCCATAAATGAGTGATATCATTTGGTATTTTTCTTTCACTGCCTGGCTTATTTCACTCAGCATAATGCTATCCAGTTCTATCCATGCTGCTGCAAATGGTAAGAATTACTTCTTTTTATAGCAGCATAGTATTCCATCATGTAGATGTACCACAGTTTCCTATTCCATTCATCTGCTGATGTGCATTTAGGCTGTTTCCAAAACTGATCTATTCTAAATTATGCCACTATGAACATAGGGGTGCATATATACTTTCTGATTGGTGTTTCTATTTTCTTGGGATATATTCCTAGAAATGGGATCACTGGGTCAAATGGCAGTTCCATTTTTAAATTTTTGAGGAAATGGCGTACTGTTTTCCACAGTAGCTGCACCAGTCTGCATTCCCACCAGCAGTGAAGGAGGGTTCTTTTTCTCCACATCCTCTCCAGCACTTGTTGTTTGTTGATTTGTTTATGACTGCCATTCTGACAGGTGTGAGGTGGTACCTCATTGTTGTTTTGATTTGTATCTTGGATGATTAGTGACTTTGAGCATGTTCTCATGTGTCTCTTGGCTTTCTGAATGTCCTCTTTTGAAAAGTGTCTATTTAGGTTCATTGGCCATTTTTCTTATTGGCTTGTTTATCTTTCTTTTGTTAAGTTGTTTGAGTTCCCTGTAAATGTTGGATATTAAACCCTTATCAGAGATAACATTGGCAAGTATGTTCTCCTATGCAGTGGGCTTTCTTGTTGTTTTGTTGATGGTTTCTTTTGCTGTGCAGAAGATTTTTATTTCATTGTAGACCCATTTGTTTATTTTCTTCTTAGTCTTTCTTGCCCTAGGATCTGTGTCTATAAAGATACTGCTACAACATATGTCTGCTATTTTGCTGCCTATGGAGTCTTGAAGGATTTTTATGGTTTCCCGTCTTACATTCAAGTCCTTTAGCCATTTTGAGTTTGTTTTTGTGTATGGTGTAAGTTGGTGATCTAGTTTCATTTTTTTGCATGTATCTGACCAAATTTCCTGGCACCTTTTATTAAAGAGGCTGTTTTTACTCCATTGTATGCTCTTACCTCCAAGATAGCAGCTGATTAGGTAGCAGATATACTCACTTGGGAAATAACTGGAATTACAACTGAAATATAGAGCAATCAACCTGAATAAGCAACTGAAGACTAGCTGAACAGAAATCTTATAACAAAGGATTTATAGAAGCCACGTTGAAACCTCTAGGAAGGGAAAAACATAAAAAGGGCTGGCCCCACTCCCACAGGTAGCAGCTGAGAATCCAGAGGGATATCTTAGCTGCAAAGCAAGGGGACTCAATCCCAAGCCAAGCTTGCCAACTTAGAGTACCAGAGCAAGGAAGAGGTGCCTATATAAAATCTGCCTGTGAAAATTAGGGGGAATTCTGTCCCCCAGGGAGAGACAGGAGTCTGATAGAAAGTCCAGGAGGCCTCTTAAAGGACCAGAGCACAAAATGTCATTCACAGCTATTCAGCCTGGGCTCTGGCAGAGGGAGTATGGAACAGACTAGAGTTATGTAAGAAAAGACTGGGTTGTGTAGATCTAGGGAAAGAACAGAAGGGATGGCTTCAGGGTCATTGTACTGAGTCCCTCTACCACACAGCAGATTCTGTATTTCTTGGGTGCATCACACCCATCCACATGGCATAACCCTTGGGGAATGCAATAGCCTACACTCTGGACTCCCTGTTGCCACACCTTGAGAAATGTTTGCTCTGCAGAGGAGTCAGCTCCCTGGGCATAGGGTATAGAGGTCTGGGAAGACTCAGGTGACTAAGCTTTATAGCTCTGCGGTGGGAACCATTCCCCTCACTTTCCCATGAGCTTATCCAGTACCTCACCCTCTTGGGTGTTCTATTGTCTCTACCCTCCCAACTCCTAGTGTCTTCCCTGCCCAGCTCAAGATCTCCAGGGTTTCTGAGCAGAATCTAGGACAACCTGAGTTGTGTGGTTCTGGGGCAGGAGCCATTTTTCCCTCAGACACATAACCAGTATAGAATCCTCCCTTTTCATGACCAAATATTGGTCTGTTGAGGCCTGATAAACTCTGCTGGCCTCACCATCATGACTTCCAGAGACCCCTGCCCCACTACAAAGATATGTGGGGACCTGGCAGGTGGTAGCTAGCCATGGTGTACTGTGGGAATTTTGCTGAGTGGTTTCAGACACAGCATTAACCTGGAGTTTGAACCAGTATCAGCCTAGTGGACACAACTGGCCCCTACCTGGTGACTCACTTATCTCATGCATCTCTGGTACTGCCAGAGATTCTTTCAGTGACTGAGCTTAACAGGCAGCCAGCAGGCAGAGGCACATGGAGACAGATCTCAGGGTACCTTCAGCCTTTTGCTGACCTGCCCCTGGTCTCAGTACTGGTGGAAACTAGCCTTGGTGCACAGCTTGGTCTTTCCAATGCACACACAGGCTCAACAGAGGCAGCCACAAAATGTGGATGGCTTTGTAGCTCCAAACAAGTTTCCCAGCATATGCAGTGTCTAACATTGATCTGCACCAGAGTCCCAATAGGCCCCAGAACCAACACACCCAGTGGTAAGCTTCAGACAATATCAGAGAAGGATCCAATTAGCTTCATTAGCAAACATCCAAAGGGATATCTTGGCAGGCTTCAAACCCTATTGAAGCTAATTCTGCTTTGTGTGGTCAGAACCCCCACAGCAGATTGTGTATTGTGGTCAGGGTTAATAATAACAATCAGCCAGCTTAATGGTTGACCTCACACACAAACAAGCCAATAACAATCAAGATTCAATTAGAGCCCCGGCCAAGTTGCCCAGTTGGTTGGAGCATCATCCTGTACATAAAAAGGTTGCAGGTTTGATCCCCAGTTGGGGTAATTGATCTATGAGAGGTAATTGATCAATGTTTCTCTCACACATTGATGTCTCTCTCTCTTTCTCTTTCTCTCTCTCTCTCTCTCTCTCTCTCTCTCAAAAAAAATCAATAAACATATCCTTAGATGAGTATTAAAAAAAACAAGACAATTACAAGAGGAGCACTCATATGACCCATACCAGGGATGTCCCTGAAGCACCCAGATCAGATTATCAAAAAGACAGTGCTGCTAGGTCCCTCAAAACATCTATTACATAAGGCTACCTTACCAAAACGGAGAGACATAGCAAATCTACCTAACACAAAGAAACAAGCACAAAGAGGCAGCCAAAATGGAGAAATAGAGAAACATGCCCCAAATGAAAAACAGGAGAAATCTCCAGAAAAAGAGGTATGAAATGGAGGCAAGCATCTACCAGATATAGAGTTCACAACAATGGTTATAATGATTCTCAAGGAACTTAGGGGGAGAATGGATAAAATTAGTGAGAACTTAAACAAAGGGTAGTAAGCAGGAAAAAGGACATAGAAACCATAAAAAAGGACCAATCAGAAATTAAGAATATGCTAGATGGATTGAACAGTAGGTTAGATGAAGCAGGGAATTGAGTTAGTAATTTGGAAGACAAGGAAGCAGATAACACCCAATCAGAGTAGCAAAATAAATAAATAATAAATAAATAAATAATAGTTTAAAGCAGCCTTCGCCAACCTTTCGGACCTCACAGACCACCAGTTGGTGATCGCTGGTTTAAAGAACCTTTGACATGAAGCATAACATCTGCATCATAGGAGTACCAGAAGGAGAAGAGAGAGAGAGAGAGAGAGAGAGAGAGAGAGAGAGAGAGAGAGAGAGAGAGATCCATAACAAAATGAAACTTCCCTAACCTGGAGAGGGAAAAAGACACTCAAGTTCAGAAAGATGACCCCAAAGAGTCCCACCAAAGACACATCATAATTGAAATGGCAAAAGTCAAAGACAGAGAAAATGTTAAAAGCAGCAAGAGAGAGTTAGTTACCTACAAAGGAGTTCTGATTAGACCATCAGCTAGTTTCTCAACAAAAACAATCCCAGAAGGGATTGTACAAAATATTCAAAGTGATGAAAAGATGTACAACCAAGACTACTTTACACAGCAAGGCTTTCATTTACATTTGAAGGAGAAATAAAGGCATTCCCATATAAGAAAAAGCTAAAGGAGTTCATTACTACCAAACCAGTATTTCAGGAAATATTAAAGGGTCTTCTTTAAGAAGAAGAAAGAAAGTAAAAGGAGAAACATAGTTATAAAGAATAAAATGGCAATACATAGGTATCTATCAAGTATCACTTTAAATGTAAATGGCTTCAATACTTCAATCAAAGATATAGGGTAGCAGAATAGATGACAAGACCCACTGTTTATGAGAGAACCACCTCAGAACAAAAGACACACATAGAATAAAAGTAAAGTGATGGAAAAATATATTTCATAGAAATGGAAATGAAAAAAAAAAGTTGGTGTAGCCATACTTACATCAGATAAAATAGGCTTTAAAGCAAAGGCTATAATAAGAGGGCAAAGAAATACACTACATAATGATAAAGGGATCAATTCAAGAGGTGGCTATGACCCTTTTGAACATTTATGCAACCAACATAAGAGCACCTAAATATGTAAAGCAAGTTTTGAAGGACATAAAGGAGAGATTTACAGTAATACAGTTATAGTAGGAGATTTAACAACCCATTGACATCAATGGATAGATCTTCCAGACAGAAAATCAACAAGGAAACAGAGACCTTAAATGGCACACTGGATCAGATGGATGTATTTAATATCTTCAGAGTGTTTTACCCCAAAGCAACATAATATACATTTTTTTCAATGCACATGAAACCTTTTCTAAGATAGACCACATGTTCTGACACAAAACAAATCTCAATAAATTTAAGAGGATTGAAATCATATCAAGCATCTTCTCTGGTCATAGTGGTATGAAATTAGAAATCAATCACAAAAGAAAAGGTGAAAATCACACAGATGATAAATAACACATTACTAAACAATATATCGATTTAAAATGAGATCAAGTAGGGTGCCTTAAAACAAATGAAAATGAGAATACAACAATCCAAAATCTATGGGACACAGCAAAAGTATTCCCAAGAGGGAAATTCATAGCATCACAGGCCTACCTCAAGACACAAGACAAATCTCAAACAATCTAACTTTACACTGAAAAGAACTAAAAAGAATAACAACACACAAAACCCAAAATGATTACAAGAAAGGAAATAATAAATATCAGTGAAGAAGTAAACAAAATAGAATCTAAGAAAACAATACAAAAAATCAGTGAAAACAAGAGCTAGTTCTTTAGAAAGATAAAAAAGATTGATAAGCGTTTAACAAGACTCAATAAGAAACAAGGAGAGAAGACCCAAATCAATAAAATAAAAAATGATAGAGGCGAAGTAACAACTGATATCACAGAAATACAAAGTATTATAAGAAAATATTACTCTCAGCAAAGTGGGAATAGAGGGAACATACCTCAATATACTAGAGGCTATATATGTCAAACCCATTGCTAACATCATACTTAATGGGGAAAGTCTGAAAGTATTTCCCTTAAAATCAGTAACAAGACAGGGAAATCCATTTTTACCACTCTTACTCAACAGAGTATTGGAAGTTCTAGCCACAGCAATGAGAAAAGAAGAGGAAATAAAAAACATGCAAATGAAAAAGGAAGCAGTAAAACTGTCATTATTTGTAGATGACATGATACTGTAGATTGAGAACCCTAAAGATTGGACCAAAAACTGATAAATAAATTAAGTAAAGTATCAAGATACAAAAAAAAAAAAATTCCTAGAAACCAGTTCCATTTTTATACACTGAGAATGAACTATCATAAAGGAAAACTAAAAAAAATCCCATTTACAATTGCATCCAGAAATATACAATAACTAGAAATAAATTTAACCAAGGAAAATTATAAGACACTGAAGAACAAAACTGAAGAAATACAAATAAATGGAAGCATATACTGTGTTCTTGGTTATGAAGAATTAACCTTGTTAAAATGTTCATATTACCTAAAGCAATATATAGATTGAATGTAATTCCTGTCAAAGCACCAGTGATGCATTTCATATAACTAGAGCAAGTAATCCAAAAATTTAAATGGAACCAAAAATCACACACATATAAACCAAAAAACCCAAATAGCTACAGAAATCTTTAAAATAAGAACAAAGTTGAAGGAATCATGCTACCTGATATCAATTATATTAAAAGGCCATAGTAATAAAAACTGCATGGTACTGGCATGTAAATAGACATAGGTCAATGGAAGAGAATAGAAAGCCCATAGATAAACTCATGCCTATATGGAGTATTAATATTTTACAAAGGAAACAAGAACCTATGATGAGGTAAAGACAGTCTATTCAATAAATGGTGTTTGGAAACTGGACAGATAGACTCAAAAAAAAAAGGAAACTAGACCACCTTCTTACACTGTACACAAGAATAAACTCAATATGGATGAAAGACTTAAATATAAGATTTGATACCATAACAATCTCCAAAGAAAACACAGGCAGTAAAATCCCGGACTCTTATCTTGGTAATATTTTTCTGAACAACTTAGGAAAGGGAAAAAAGAAACAAATGGGAATACATCAAACTAAAAAGTTTTTGCACAGCAAAAGAAAACATCAACAAAATGAAAAGACAATCCACTGAATTGGAAAATATATTTGCCAATGATACATTTGATAAGGGGTCACTATCCAAAATTTTTAAAGAACTCATACAACTCAATGCCAACCCCCCCCCCACACACACACACAAACAACTAATTGAAAAATGGGCAAAGGACCTAAATAGACACTTCTCCAGAGACAACATACAGATGGCCAATAAACATATGAAAAGATGCTCAGCATCACTAATCATCAGAGAAATGCAAATTAAAACCATAATGAGCTATCACTTCACACTTGTCAGAATGGCTATCATCAATAAGTCAACAAACATCAAATGTCAGTGAGGATGTGGAGAAAATGGAACCCTTGTGCACTGTTAGTGAGAATGAAGATTGGTGCAGCCACTGTGCAAAACAGTATGGAAGTTCATAAAAAATTTAAAAACAGAACTGCCTTATGACCCAGCAATTTCCCTTCTGGGTATATATACCAAGAAATCCAAAACACAAATTCAAAGGAATATGCACACCCCTATATTCCTAGCAGTGTTTTTTACAATAGCCAAGCTATGGAAGCAACCCAAGTGCCTATCAATAGACAAGTGAATAAAGAAGTTGTAATACATATATACAATGGAATATTACTCACCCATAAAATGAACAAAATTTTACCATTTGCAACAACATCGATGGATGTAGAAAATATTATCCTCAGTGAAATAAGTCAGTCAGAGAAAGACAAATGACATGATTTCACTGATATGTGGAATGTAAAGAACAATATAAATGAACAAAACAGAAATGGACTCAGAGATTCTAGTACAGAGACTGATGGTTGCCAGAGGCTAGGGAATTTGGGGGACTGGTTGAGAAAGGTGAAGGGATTGAGGAATACAGATTGGTGGTTACAAAATAGTCATGGGGATGCATAGTACAGCATAGGAAATATTATCAATAATCTATAATAATAAAAGTGTAATATGCTAATTAGACTGGATGACCTTCTGGATGAAGCCACAGTGGTGGGGGCCGAGCCCCTTGCACAAATTTCATGCATCGGGCCTCTAGTATTGTAATATTATAATAACTACTAGTATGTATGATACTTTAAATATTGGTGGGGAATACTTTATAGGCATATGATTTTCTAGCCACTGTTCAGTATATGTTGAACTGATACAATATAATATTGAATAAAAATTATAAATGGAAACAATTTACACTAATAAAAGAGAAACATGCAAATTAACCATCACTTCGCCACTCTGCTACACCCACCAGCCAATCAGGAGTGAGTATGCAAATTAACCCAACTAAGATGGCGGTGGCCATGGAGCTGGGGCCAGCAGGAGGCTTGGGTTGCCCCTGGTGATGAAGGAGGCCAAGCTTTTCACCTGCCCTGACCAGCCCTGAGCTCCGCTCAAGGCTACAAGGTTTCAATTATAGAAGATAAATAAATCCCAGATACCTGCTTCCAGCCTGCCCTGGCCTCCTCTCAAGGAGGCACTGAAAAAGAAAAAAAAGAAAAAAAGGAGAGGCTGGGAGCTTGAGTCTCCAGGGGGGCATGGCCAGCCTGAAAACAGCCCTCAGCCCCTCACGCAGACTGGCCAGGCACTGCAGTGGGACCCCCACCCTGATCAAGGACAACCTTCAGGGCAAACCAGCTGGCCCTCACCCATGCACCAGGCCTCTATACTAATAAAAGGGTAATATGCTAATTAGACTGGGAGACCTTCCAGGAAACCTTTCAGATGTTCTTCTGGACAAAGCCATGTTGGCGGGGCTGAGGTAGAGGCAGTTAGAGGCCAAGAGGGGAGGGCAGTTGTGGGTGATCAGGCCAGGATGGGACAGCAGTGTGGGTGATCAGGCTGATGGGGGGCGGCACCATTGGGGGTAAGCAGACCAGCAGGGGGGGGGGCAGTTGGAGGTGAGCATGCCATCAGTGGGGGCCAGTTGGAGGTGATCAGGACAGCGGGGGGGGAGGCAATTTGGAGTGAGCAGGCCAGCAGTGGGGCAGTTGGGGGCAAGCAGGCTAGCAGGGGGGGGGCAGTTGGGGGTAAGCATACTGGCATGAGGGCAGTTGGGAGTGATCAGGCTGGTGGGAGGCATTTGGGGGTGAGCAGGCTGGCGGGGGTCATCTGGAGGCCAGCAGGCCAACAGACAGAGTGGTTAGGGGCAATCAGGCAGTCAGGCAGGCAGGTAAGTGGTTAGAAGCCAGCAGTCCTGGATTGTGTGAGGGATGTCTGACTGCTGGTTTAGGCCCCATCCCTGTAAACCAGCAGTAGGACATCCTTTGAAGGGTCCCAGATTGGAGAAGGTGCAGGCCGGGCTGAGGGACACACACCCCCTGCACAAATTTTGTGCACCGGGCCACTAGTTAAAAATATTTTAAAAACAGAAAATGGTAAATATTTAGAACTAAAGAACAATTAAAACCTGTCATAAAATTTGTGAGATACAAGTAGAATAAGGTTTTGAGAAAATTTTGTGTCCTTTTAGAAAAAAAAGGCTAAAAACTAATTAGATAAACATTATATTTGAGAAACAGAAAAAAAAAACAGAATAAATTCAAGGAAAGTGGGTATTAGGAAATTATAAATATACGAACAGAAATTCATGACTAAAAAGAATAATTATAATAAAAAGGCAACAATGAAAAAATGGTGTTTTGAAAATCTTTTACAAGACTTGTGAAAAATTAGAGTGAATAAACAGCATTGTAATGAAATGGAGATGTAATTACAGATGTAATAGTGGTTAAAAAAATAATAGCTACTACTATGAACACAAATTTCAAAGAAATAAGACAAAATTGACATTTTTATAGAAAAAGAGAACTTCAAACTGAGTCAGTCCTATATAATAAAAGGGTAATATGCAATTTGACTAAACAGCAGAACGACTGGAAAGCCAGCAGCCCCTTGCCCCAGCTGGCCTGCCCCCCAATGGCCCCCAATGGCCCCCATCATGGCCGGCTGGCTGAACCCCACCAATGCATGAATTTCTGCACTGAGCCTCTAGTACAAAATATAAAGCCTGACTACAACCATAACCATAACCATTAAGAAATCTAATTATTGGTTAAAATTCTTCCCTACCTAGCCCCCACACCACACAAATAAATGGGACCAATCTTTTACATATTCATTCTACCAAACATAAGAAAATGGGTAGTTAGAATTGTTGAAAAAATTTTCCAGATAGCAGAACAGAGAATTCTTCCCAACTCATTATTTGAGGCTAGTATGTGCTTGACATTGAAACAAGATAAATAAATTATAAGGAAAATTACTAATCTCCCTTAACAATACAGATGCAAAAATATATTAAATATAAACAATTAAGTACAGAGTATACACAGGGTTGGGAAAAAGTAGGATTACAGTTGTTTGTGTGGAAAATAATGCAATAGTTAATAAATAATAATACAAGAATAAACTGTTTCACGTATTCACAACTGATAACCTACTTTTGTCCCAACCTGTATTTAAAAATTATAACCAAACTGGGTTTATCCTATCAATGCAATATTTATTTAACACTGACATTGGTTTACAGAATTAACTTTATTAATGGATTAATGGAGAAAAACTATATCTTCATATTACTACATGCAAGAAAATCATGTGGCAAAACTTGCCACAATGAGTTAACAAACTGAAAAAAAAACTGCCTTATTCTTATAAGAAATATCCCAAGCTATTAAAAGCATCTTGCTTAATAGTATAATATTGGAAGCTTTATATGTACCAAAAAAAAGTAAGATATGGATGCCTGCTATTACCACTTCCCATCAACATTATAGTGAAAGCCATAGCCAAGTCAGGAAGATTAATTACAAGAAGGAAACAAACAAAACATTCATTACTTGTAGTCAAGAAGATTGCACACACAGAAAATCCACAGAATTTATAAATGTATTATTAGGATTAATAAAATGTTCATAAAAGTCTGCAAATATATGATTAATATTCCAAAATCAATTGCATTCCTAATTACTAGCAACAAATAATTATTAAATATAGTATTAAAAATGATGTAATTTAAAATAGTAACCAAATATATTAGTTACCTAGAAATACGTTCAATTGATGTGCAAGTCATTTTTAAAAGATCATTTTAAAACTCAATGAAAAGATATTAAAATAAATCTACATTGTTGCAGAGAAACTCCTTGTCCATAGTTTGGAAGAATCAATGTCATAAAGATGTCAATTCATCCTAAGTAATTCCATAAAGTTAATTCAATTCAATTCCAATAAAAACTCTGGATTTTTTTTTGTTTTTTTTTATTTTTAATATATTTTTATTGATGTCATAGAGGAAGAGAGAGGGAGAGATAGAAACATCAATAATGTGAGAGAATCATTGATTGGCTGCCTCCTACACACTCTCCGCTGGGGCTTGAGCCTGCAACCTTGGCATGTGCCCTGACCCGGAATTGATTTGTGACCCCCTGGTTCATTGGTCGATGCTTAATCACTGAGTCACACTGGCTGGGCTCTGGGTTTTATTATGCTTTGTTTTCTTGTTGCAAAATCTTGACAAATAGACTAAAATTTCTATTGAAATACAATGAACCAAGAGTGGTTGAAACACACTTGAAGATGAAGGACAAGGTAAAGGAACTTTCCATAATACATATAAGAATACTATAAGCTATTGTAACTATACCAGTGTATAGTTGGCCCAGAGATGGAAAATAGACTATTGGAACAAATTGACAAACAATTAATATCCAAAATTCCACCTATGGAAATAGTGCAAAACAGTAAGAATCCAACACTAAGAAAAAAAAAGGATAAAAATATATGAATACATAATTTACAAAAGAGGAACATGAAAAAACATGAAAAAATCACATGAAAATAACATGAAAAAACACTCAACTTCACTAGTATTCAGGAAAATGTACACTAAATCCTGAGAACATACCATTTTTTCATTCACCAAAATGCAAAAATTTAAGTCTATACCAAGTGTGTCTGAAGATGTAGAGCAATAAAAACACAAAGACAAATCCAGTCCATCTGAAAAATAGTTTGGCATTATGTGATAAATTTGAAGATGAGCCTACTCTTTACCCAGCAACTCCATTCCTAGTATATACTTTAAAGAAATATGTGCACATGTGTACAAGGAAACAAACAAAAATGTTCATAGAACATCTTTTATAATAACAAAGTACTGGAGGCAATGCTAATATATACCAAAAAAAGAAAATATTATTAAATTGCGGTATATTAATCCAATGAAATGCCATCCTTCAGTGAGAATAAGTGATGTAGTGCCGGGAGCCGGTCCATCCTTGCTGTTTCAAGGGACCTGGCATATATGGCATACTGTTCTTAATATGTTTGCTCACCTTCTTGGCACTATGTGTTTTAACCAAGGTCACCTCTCTGAGAAAGGTTGTTTCCCCAGGTAGGGATTTTCCCCTGAAGTTAGGGAGGGAATAAAACCTCTTAACTAAGTGCCAGGTGGGTAATTAATCACTTTAACTACGAACAATCATGCTTAAGCTACATAATCTTTACTCCCTGGAATGGAGATAAGAAACGCCCTAACCTTTGAAATAGAGATTGATAGGATTGGAATCAACTGGTATAAATACAAATGTAAGAAGACAGAACGGGGAGAGAGACAGAACCTAGGCACAGAACCTACACAGAACATTCTCTAGAGACAGAAGAACTTTGCTGGAGAAAACATGGCAAAAGATCCTGGACAGAAACTGGCCTCAGAACCTAGAGACAGAACCTAGCGAGAGAACATGGCAAAAGATCTTGGACTGAACCTGACTACAGAAATTGGCAAGAGAACCTGACTAGAACCTGGTGACTGAACCTGGCTGGAGAACCTGGAGAACCTGGCTGGAGAACCTAGCAAGAGACCATGGACACAGAACCTGGCTGGAGATCCTAAGCAGAACCTCTCTGGAGATCGAGACCAGAACTTGGCTGGAGATCCTGGCTAGGCTGCTGATCAACTGAACGCTGTCTCCGTGTCATTCCTTCTTTGCCGACTCCGTCCACACCTTTGGGGACCCCTGGACCTGCTGGGGTTGGACCCCGGCAATGTAGATCTACACATGTCAGCATGGATAAATACTCAATATATAGTATTGAGCAAACAATAACTTGCGTCATTTATGACATTTAAAAGTATTCAAACTGGTACTTACTATTATTTGATAGAATGGATATGTAAAGACATGACTAGAAATAATATGCACTCAAATCAGAATAGTGACTTTTCTGGAGTGGAGGGAGGAGTGTCTGATTGGTAAAGGTGTACACAGGTCTTCACTGTATTTGTTTCACTTATTTTTAAGCTGGATGGGAGTGTATATGTATGCTTGCTTTATTATGCTTTGCATTTTATGCTTCCTATATAATAAAAGTGTAAAATACTAATTAGAGCAGATGTCCTTCCGGACAACCTTCTGGATGAAGCTGGGGCTGCCAGGACTGAGGCAGAAGTGGATGCTGTGTTGCGCGGGGTCTGTGGGTGGCACTGGCCGAGCCCCTTGCACGAATTTTGTGCATTGGGCCTCTAGTCTATATATATAAAAGCCTGAGTGACTGTCGCAACCAAAACAACCAAACGGATGACCAAACAGGCTGTGTGGGGCGACCAGGCCAGCAGGGGGGTTAGTGAGGGCCAACCAAATGACTGAGCAGTGGGCTGCATGGGGTGACCAAGACAGCAGGGGGGTTAGTGAAGGGTTACCAAATGACTGAGCAGCAGGCTGCATGGGGCGACCAGGCCAGCAGGGGAGGGCAGTGCGGGGTGACCAGGCCATGGGGCGGGGCAGTTAGGGGCAATCAGTCAGGCAGGCAGGTGAGCAGTTAGGAGCCAGTGGTCCCTGATTGTGAGAAGGATGTCTGACTGCCAGTTTAGACTCTATCCCCGGATCAGGCCTAAACTGGCAGTCGGACATCCCCTGAGGGGTCCCGGATTAGAGAGGGTGCAGGCTGGGCTGAGGGGATCCCCCCATCATTCACAAATTTGGTGTTCCAGGCCTCTAGTTATTATATATTTTACTATGTATAAACTAGTTCTTAATTAATTTAAAGAAGAAAGAAAGGTCTCTGAACTCAGTAAATTTATCTTTCTGCATGGAGACAATAAATATTAATGGAGGCTGAGAAGAAGGAAGGGAACTTGCTTACTCTATGTCTCAGTCTATTCTGGCTGTTATAACAAAAATACAAGAGACTGGGTGGCTTATAAACAACAAAAATTTACCTTTCATTGTTATGGAAGCTGCAAGTTTGAGATCAAGGTGCCAGAATGGTTAGGTTCTTGTGAAAGCCTTCTTCTGGGTTGCAGACTACCAACTTCTCATTGTGTCCTGACTTTGTGGACTGGGACAAAAGATTTCTTTGGAGTCTCTTTTATAAGGGGCTAATTCCATTCTCGAGGGCTGTGTCCTTATTACCTAATCACGTCCTAAAGACCTCCTAATACCCTAACCTTAAGAGTTAGGATTTCAACACATGAATTTTAAGGGTTTCATTGAGTCCATAGCAGTCTACCACGTTACCTGCTAAGTTGGTACAAATGAAAATTTCTGGTGCTCATCATTGAATTTTGCAGAATATGTTATCTTTGGTTTTATTGAATCTTATTCTGTGATTTCTTATTAAATTTAATTATTTGTAGCAAAAATATTTTTTCAGAGTCTGTGGTTTAAAGATTTATAATATTTGTTTTAAAATAATTAATAGGATGTTTTAAAAAGATAAAATTCCAAGGTCTCCTGATCAAATATTAGGAACATCCTTTAATAAATTCTGATCCCAAATTATTTGTTCTTAGCCAAGTTGTAAAGATTTCTGAAATATTAATAAGCTAGAAAGTTATCTTTCTGTGTAAAAAGATAGAACAGTTCTGAATACTATGCTACACGCTTGTCTGTTCATTGTACATTGTAATGTCCAGCAAACAAAAATATGGTCCAAATTTATATTTTATAATCTTTTAATTGTTCATTGCATTTACCAAAAGACATGCAGCCCCCTTTTAAGTGTGCATGATTCCTTTCAGAATATTCAGTGGGTATACAATGAGCCTGTATTTAGAAGTTTTAATATTCATTTACGAAATACTGTTCTGGCTAGAGGGTGCCAATTAAGTTTGCTAAGACCTGAAAGCTCTTTTGGGTTACCCATTTTAAAGTTCCAACTAACAAATTTTAATTAAAGAGATTGGATTAATGTTTGATAGTGTATTTAGAAAGTGCTCTAGTCTTAGTCCATTCTGGCTGCTATAATAAACAGAAAATAGACTGGGTGGCTTAGAAAGAACAGAAATTTACCTCTTATTGTTATGGAAGCTGCAAGCTATCATAATAATATGACAAAACAACTTTTGTGCAAGCATTATTATTATTAGCATACATGTTCAATTAGGTTGGGAGAGTGGATTGATAAGAACAATCTCAGCAGAAATAAACCAGATTACCTTGGCTTCCTCTGTACAGTAGCCATTCAGAACTTATGCAAAGAAAGTTTATTTCAGATAAACAAGATACTTCTGGAAACTAATCTACACACTAACTTTTAGGCAGAAATTGTCTCATAGTATTCCATGGCTATACTAAATAAATATGGCATTTATTTAGTATAGCCACTGTTCTAAAAGACTGAATACATTCTTCAAAGTGGAGTAACATACACTATTCAAAGCATAGTCCTCCGGTGAGGTCTTTTCTTGTAATATACATTGCTATAATAAAAGGACATATTTTGCTTAAAACTTTTTTATTCCATTTGGCAAGATGCCCTATCTTCTTATGTCTAACAACTAATCAGAATTCACAGTGACTATTCAACTTAAACAAATTGAAAATGTGAGCTCACCATTGAAAGAAGACATAAGGAACCTGCATTATTGACAGTTGTGAGAAAAGTAGATGCTGCCAATAAACAGACACACAGTCAGAATCAAATTGTCCCGCTATATAATATTGTTTAATAACATCTCTGCTGACACAGCTTCTGTAAATGAAACAGAAATTAAACTAAAGTAATAGACACACTGGCATTTTGTTTCTTTCTTGTTCAAATAGCCTTTTCAATAAATATTCTCACCAAATTTGAATTTACAATTTTGAATTCCTCCATAAATGCTCCTTACCTCCCCTGCCCCTGCATCCTGCAACCACTTCATCCTTATTTCTATTTCTCTCTACTCAAGAATTGTGGAGTTCACATTAACAGTGTAACCCCCTTTCAAGTAAGTGGTGGGGATTTCTCTGTTCATAATCACAGTTCTTTTTTGACAGATAGATGCAATCTGGATCTGCATAAAAAGGGTTAACCAGCCTGGAAGCAAACAGAATCCTCAAGGTTAGCCCTAACCTCCTGAGGCCCACACTCAAGGAAAATCGCTGTCTTCATCAAGGAGACAAGGGTAGGGAGACATCATTGGTTGTAATCCTTTGGAAAAGGGGATTAAGAAGAATCTAAGTTTAGGGAAAGGACACTCCCAAGTCTTGCTGATAAAAAGAAAACAATGAAAAATCTCAGAATTTAAGGGAATTATAGAATTTCTATATAGTTGCAATTATAAGAAGCTCAAATACCATGAGGAAGTAGGTAGACTCCTACCCAAGAGAAGAGTTTATCAGTGTTTAACACATTTAAATAGATTGTCAGAAACAGACTCCCTAAGATTTGAAAATATGTCCATCTATTCCCCATGTTATTTGCACAATCAAGCAATGATGGGCCAAATTATGTGAGCTGACAGTGTAGTACAAATTTCAATATTTTTGTCAGTTACTCCCAGCTTGGAAAACTGTTGAGTAGATCTGTTTTCCAAAGATGAATTAAGTTTGATGTATTGTATGTGTTTTTTCAAGCACACTCTAAATGCTAGTATATCTCAGGATTATGCAAGATAAATTGCAACAAACAATGTAGGTTCAAAAGGGTCATTTTTGCAGATTCCTCCTGATTTACTTTACAAACATTTCTTAAATTCATACTACAATAAAGTACTGCCAATTTTCTGTTTTGGGAACTACCTACTCTTTTATTTCTTTACTCCTGCCCAGCTGCTAAGACTTGGATTGAAAAGACTTTTCTTTAGAAAACTTTTTGTTCATAAACTATTTTTCATAAATTGATGAAATACCAACAGAAGCTCATCCTATATAATAAAGAGCTAATATGCTAATTAGACTGAACAGCAGAATGACCATCTGGATGACCTTCCTGAAGAAGCTGGGGCTGCAAGGGCTGGCAGGGGCTGCAAGGGGTTGAGAGGGCCTGCTGAGGCAGACAGGGCTGCAAGGATCTGAGCCACTTGCATGAATTTTGTGCATCAGGCCTCTAGTAGACTATAATGCACACTTCATTTAAAGTAGACAGTAAATATACTTTTATAGATACTTGGAAAGAAAAGGCCAAAATTGGGCTTGTATGCTTTAAAAAAACTTTATGAAACATTGTATATATTTAAAAAAATAGTTTATAATATTAAAAACTGGAGCCTACATGGGAGAGGTTAGCATTCAAGCAGACAGAGAGCAGGCTCCCCTGATCTATAACTGGTCTATGCTACCCAGGGTAAAAGAGGTATTTTCTCCCCCAGGGACTTCCCAACACATTGGACTTGGCTTGCTGATCTAAACCGTGATTCTAAAAAGCTCTCTATACAGCAGTGGTTCTCAACCTGTGGGTCGCAACCCCTTTGGGGGTTGAATGACCCTTTTACAGGGTCGCCCAAGGCCATCAGAAAACACATACATAAATTATTCAGAAGATGGCAGTGGTATAGGCAGACGCGTCCCAGGTCGTGTCCCAGAGAAAATGGAGTGAGCAGCTGAAACTAGTAACATCCACACCGAATTGGCGAAATTGCTCAGCTGGTGAGACGGTTTGCAGCCGGGAAGAGCAGAACTCCCCTGGAAAGCAGATCCAAGCAACAGCAACCTCCTGAGCACCACACCCTCTGCTGAGGAACAGCAGCTGTACGTGAAACCTCACCCCATCAGCCAGAAGAGCCACCACAGCTGTGAACAGCACCCACCAGTGGAGCTGCTGCCAACTGAAGAGCAGCTGCTACTGCAACCGCCCGAAGAGCAACCACAGACCAAGGAGTCACTGCCACCAAGGGAGCAACCACTGAACGACTCAACGTCTAGTTATGTCAGTGAGATCAAACATGGGTGGACAAAGAAACCCTCAAAGGAAAGAGAAGGAGGACTCTCCAGAAAAGCAGCTAAGTAATACGGAGGCATGCAACATGACAGAAAAAGAATTCAGAATAAGGGTCCTAGAGTGCATAAACCGGATGGAGGAAAAAATCGACAACCTCTGCAAGAAGCAAGAAGAAACAGCTGAAAAAATCGATAACATATGGAAGAAGCTAGAAGAAACAGATGAAAAAATCAACAACTTAAGTAAGACCCAAGAAGAAATGAAGAGTGATATAGCTGCAATGAAAAACTCCATTGAAAGTATCAACAGTAGACTAGGAGAAGCGGAGGACCGAATTAGTGAATTAGAAGACAAGGAAGCAAAACACACCCAAAATGTACTGCAATTGGAGAAAAAAATTAAAAGACAGGAGGAGAGCCTAAGGGAGCTTTGGGACAACATGAAACGAAACAACATACGAATAATAGGGGTACCAGAACAACAGAAGGATGAACAAGGATTAGAAAACCTATTCGAAGAAATAATATCAGAAAACTTCCCTGAGGTGGGGAAGAAAAAAGTCACACAAGCCCAGAGAGTCCCAAACAAGGTGAACCCAAAAAGACCCACACCAAAACACATCATATTTACCATGGCAAATGTTCAGGACAAAGAGAGAATCTTACAGGCTGCAAGAGAGAGACGGAAAGTTACATACAAGGGATCTCCCATTAGATTGTCAAATGATTTCTCAACAGAAACACACCAGGTCAGAAAAGAATGGACAGAAATTTACAAAGTGATGCAAAGCAAAGGACTGAATCCAAGAATACTCTATCCAGCAAGGCTATCATTCAAACTTGAAGGGGAAATAAGAAGCTTCACAGACAAAAAAAGGCTAAGGGAGTTTATCACCACCAAGCCAGCAATGCAAGGAATGCTAAAGGGACTGGTATAAAAAGAAGAAATAAAAAGCTCAGAAAGAAAACAGCCACACACAAAAAGAAATGGCTACAAACAAGTACCTTTCAATAATAACTTTAAACGTAAACGGACTAAATGCTCCAAACAAAAGACATCGAGTGGCTGAATGGATAAAAAAACATGACCCATACATCTGCTGTCTACAAGAAACCCACCTCATTAGAAGGGACTCACACAGACTGAAAGTGAAAGGATGGAAAATATCTTTCAGGCAAATGGAAAGGAAAAGAAAGCTGGGGTAGCAATACTTATATCGGACAAAATAGACCTCAAAGTGAAGGCCATAACAAGAGATAAGGAAGGCCACTTCATAATATTAAAGGGATCAATACAACAAGAAGATATAACCCTGGTAAACATATATGCACCCAATGCAGGAGCACCCAAATTCATAAAAAAACTCCTGGAAGATATCAAAGGAGAGATCGACAACAATACAATCATAGTAGGGGACGTTAATACACCTCTCACAACACTGGATAAGCCCTCTAGACAAACAATCAGCAAAGATACAGCAATCCTAAATGACTCACTAGATCAGATGGACTTAATAGACATCTTCAGAACACTTCACCCCAAAGCCAGAGAATATACATTCTACTCAAATGCTCATAAGACATATTCAAAAATAGACCATATATTGGGTCACAAGCAAAGTATCCCCAAATTCAAGAAGATTGAAATCATTAAAAGCGTCTTCGCAGACCATGATGGCATAATATTAGAAATAAACTACAATAAAAACAACCCAAAATACTCAAACACCTGGAAGCTGAATAGCATGCTATTAAATATTGATTGGATTACCAATGATATCAAAGAAGAAATTCGAAACATCCTGGAAACTAATGACAATGAAAACACAACAATCCAAAACCTATGGGACAGAATGAAAGCAGTCCTCAGAGGGAAGTTTATAGCTCTACAGGCCTATCTCAAAAAACGAGAAAAAATGGTAGTAAATCAGCTAACTCTACAACTCAAAGAATTAGAAAGAGAGCAACAAGAAAACCCCAGAGTGAGCAGAAGGAAGGAGATAATAAAGATTAGAGCAGAAATAAATGACATAGAGACCAAAAAAACAATACAGAAAATCAATGAAACCAAGAGCTGGTTCTTTGAAAGTATAAACAAGATTGACAAACCTCTAGCCAGACTCACTAAGAAGCAAAGAGAGAGGACCCAAATAAACAAAATCAGAAACGATAGAGGCGAAATAACAACAGACCCCACAGAAATACAAATGATTGTTAAAAAATACTATGGACAGCTCTACTACAGCAAACTAGACAACCTGGAGGAAATGGACAAATTCCTAGAAAAATACAACATTCCAAAACTCAATCAGGAAGAATCTAAAAATCTCAACAGGCCAATAACTATGGAAGAAATTGAAGCAGTCATAAAAAAGCTTCCAGCAAACAAAAGCCCAGGACCAGACGGCTTCACAGGGGAGTTTTACCAAACATTCAAGGAAGAACTAAAACCTATCCTCCTCAGAGTACTACAAAAAATTCAAGAGGAGGGAACCCTTCCAAGCTCGTTCTATGAAGCCAGCCTCACCCTAATACCAAAACCAGGTAAAGACAGCACAATGAAAGAGAATTACAGGCCAATATCCCTCATGAACATAGATGCCAAAATCCTCAACAAAATCTTAGCAAATCGGATCCAGCAGTACATCAGAAAGATCATACACCATGACCAAGTAGGATTTACCCCAGGGATGCAAGGATGGTACAATATCCGCAAATCAATAAACGTGATACATCACATAAACAAATTGAAAGAAAAAAACCACATGGTCTTATCAATTGATGCAGAAAAAGCATTTGACAAAATTCAAAACCCATTTTTGATAAAAGCTCTCAGCAAGGTGGGAGTAGAAGGATCATACCTCAACATAATAAAAGCCATATATGACAGGCCCACAGCCAACATCATACTCAATGGACAAAAACTAACACCATTTCCCCTAAGAACAGGAACAAGACAGGGATGCCCCCTCTCACCACTCCTGTTCAACATAGTACTGGAAGTGTTAGCCATTGCAATTCGGCAAGAAGAAGAAATAAAAGGCATCCAAATTGGAACAGAGGAAGTAAAACTGTCCTTATTTGCAGACGACATGATATTATACATACAAAACCCTAGAGACTCCATCAAAAAGCTACTAGACTTAATACATGAATTTGGCAATGTAGCAGGATACAAACTTAACCCCAAGAAATCTGAGGCATTTCTATACACCAATAGTGAACTTTCAGAAAGAGAGATTATAAAAACAATCCCGTTTACCATCGCACCAAAAAAACTAAGCTACCTAGGAATAATCTTAACTAAAGAGGTAAAAGACCTCTACTCAGAAAACTACAGGACGTTGAAAAAAGATATAGAGGAAGACATAAACAGATGGAAGAACATACCGTGTTCATGGATTGGTAGAATCAACATCATTAATATGTCCATACTACCCAAAGCAATCTATAAATTCAACGCACTTCCCATTAAAATACCAACGGCATACTTCAGAGATCTAGAACGAACTCCCCAAAAATTCATCTGGAATAAAAAAAGACCCCGGATAGCTACAGCAATCCTGAAAAAGACCAAAGTAGGTGGAATCTCAATACCAGATATCAAGTTGTATTACAAAGCCACTGTTCTCAAAACTGCCTGGTACTGGCACAAGAATAGGCATATAGATCAATGGAACAAAATTGAGAGCCCAGAAATCGGCCTGAACCAATAGGCTCAATTAATATTTGACAAAGGAGACAAGAACATACAATGGAGCCAAGATAGTCTCTTCAATAAATGGTGTTGGCAAAATTGGACAGACACATGCAAAAAGATGAAACTAGACCACCAACTTACACCATACACAAAAATAAACTCAAAATGGATAAAGGACTTAAATGTACGACAGGAAACCATAAAAATTCTAGAAGAATCCAAAGGCAACAAAATCTCAGACATATGCCGAAGCAATTTCTTCACTGATACAGCTCCTAGGGCACTTGAAACTAAAGAGGAAATGAACAAATGGGACTACATCAAAATAAAAAGCTTCTGCACAGCAAAAGAAACCATCAACAAAACAACAAGAAAACCCACTGTGTGGGAAAACATATTTGCCAATGTCATATCTGATAAGGGCCTTATCTCCAAAATTTATAGGGAACTCATACAACTTAACAAAAGGAAGATAAACAATCCAATCAAAAAATGGGCAAAGCACCTAAATAGACACCTTTCAAAAGAGGACATTCAGAAAGCCAAGAGACATATGAAAACATGCTCAAAGTCACTAATCATCCGAGAGATGCAAATCAAAACAACTATGAGGTACCATCTCACACCTGTCAGACTGGCTATCATCAACAAATCAACAAACGACAAGTGGAGAGGATGTGGAGAAAAAGGAACACTTGTGCACTGCTGGTGGGAATGCAGACTGGTGCAGCCACTATGGAAGACAGTATGGAGTTTCCTTAAAAAACTGAAAATGGAACTCCCATTTGACCCTGTGATCCCACTTCTAGGAATATATCCCAAGAAACCAGAAACACCAATCAGAAAGGATATATGCACCCCTATGTTCATAGCAGCACAATTCACCATAGCTAAGATCTGGAAACAGCCTAAGTGCCCATCAGTAGATGAATGGATTAGAAAACAGTGGTACATCTACACGATGGAATACTATGCTGCTCTAAAAAGGAAGGAACTCTTACCATTTGCAACATCATGGATGGAACTGGAGAGCATTATGCTAAGTGAAATAAGCCAGTCAATGAAGGAAAAATACCACATGATCTCACTCATTCATGCATAATAGAGACCATTATAAACTTTGGAACAATAATAGATACAGAGGCAGAGCTGCCTCAAACAGATTGTCAAACTGCAGCGGGAAGGCCGGGGAGGGTTGGGGGGCAGGAGGTAGGGGGGTAAGAGATCAACTAAAGGACTTGTATGCATGCATATAAGCATAACCAATGGACATAAGACACTGGGGTATAGGGGAGGCTAGGGGACTGTCTAGGGCGGGGGGATAAAATGGACACATATGTAATACCCTTTGTAATACTTTAAGCAATAAATTAAAAAAAAGAAATAAGAAAAAAATATTAAAAACTCAAAAATTACTAATATATTGAAATTATAAGATAAAGCTAGATAATCAGTATGTCTTTCAAGTTTCCTCTTTTTAAATTCACAGGATATCCTACTATTCTTTTATATCATACTAGTGACCCTGTGCACAGATTCATGCACATTTAAAGGAAATTAATTAGAAGGTGGCTGGTGGCTGGTGGCTGGTGGCTGGTGGCGGTGCCGGGGGTGGGGGGTCGGCATGGGACTGGGCAAGTCAGGCTGGACCTGCCCTGGAGCCAACTTCCTGCAGTCCCTCCCCAGCATCTGTGGAGTGAGCAGGGTCCCTCCAACAGGTGGGATCTGGCCTATGGGGATCTGGCTGAAACAAGCTCTCTGACATCCCCCAAAGGGTCCCAGAGTGCAAGAGGGCATTCTGCAAAGTTTCTGTCATACAGGGCATAGAACACAAATGCAAGTGTGGAGTAAACCAGATTTGGGGCTGACAGAGCCCCAGAAACAACATAACCCATGGCCGAAGGTGACCCCACAAGGAATTGGGCTCCGCTATCTCTGGTTTTGGGATGCATCACCCGTGAACCACCGCTGCCAAGTCACTGCAGCTTGGCAGCTCCTGCGTTGAGCACCTGCCCCCTGGTGGTCAGTGCCCATCATAGTGACTGGTCATATGGTCGGACACAGCATATTAGCCTTTTATAAATATAGATTATATCTTAAGAACATATAATTGTATACCTATTACTGCTATTAGCAGTTACATACGCATTAAAAGATTTTTCTTTCACCTTGGCTGGTGTGGATCACTTGTTGAGAGTCATCCTGTACACTGAAAGTGCCGGGAGCTGGTCCATCCTTGCTGCTTGACACAGTCGCTGCAGGGAAGAAACATCTGCACAGCATATGTTTCAAGGGACCTGGCATATATGGCATACTGTTCTTAATAAGTTTGCTCACCTTCTTGGCGCTATGTGTTTTAACCAAGGTCACCTCTCTGAGAAAGGTTGTTTCCACAGGTAGGGATTTTCCCCTGAAGTTAGGGAGGGAATAAAACCCCTTAACTAAGTGCCAGGCGGGTAGTTAATCACTTTACGAATAATCACGCTTAAGATACTTAATCTTTACTCCCTGGAATGGAGATAAAAAACGCCCTAACCTTTGGAATAGAGATTGATGGGATTGGAATCAGCTGGTATAAATACAGATGTAACAAGACAACAGGACACAGAACCTAGAGACAGAACCTAGCGAGAGAACATGGCAGGAGAACCTGGACAGAACTTGGCAACAGAACCTGGCTGGAAAACCTTGCAAGAGAACATGGCAACAGAACCTGGCTATAGAATCTGGCGACCAAACCTGGCTGGAGAACCTGGAGAACCTAGCGAGAGAACATGGCTACAGAACCTGGTTGGAGATCCTAAATAGAACCTGGCCAGAGAACCTAGCAAGAGAACCTGGACAGAACTTGGCTGGAGATCCTGGCTAGATATCCTGGCTAGGCTGCTGATCAACTGTACTCTGTCTCCGTGTCATTCCTTTTTCACCGACTCTGTCCACACCTTTGGGGACCCCTGGACTTGCTGGGGTTGGACCCCAGCATGAAAGGTTGCTGGTTTTATTCTTGATCAGGGCACTTGCCTGGGTTGTGGGCTCAATCCCAGGGAGGGGGCGTGTAAGAGGCAGCTGGTTAATGTTTCTCTATATATATAACAATCAATAAAAAATCTTTAAGAAAATATATTTTTCTTCATATTAAAATTTAATTTTTAAATAATAACTTTATAGAAATATCCACATACCATAAAATTTACTCATTTAAAGTGTACAGTTCCCTACTGCCCCTGCTCTTCAGAGTCCAACCTTAGGCAACCACTAATCTACTTTCTTTCTCTACAGATTTGCCTATTCTATATGCATTTCATATCAATGAAATAATGAAATATGTGATCTTTTGTTTCTGGTTTCTTTTACTTAGAATAATGTTTTCAAGGCACTTCCATGTTGTAAAATGTATTCACATCTTACTATTTTTTATTGCTAAGTAATTTACCATTGTATGTTTATACCATATTTTGTGTATATATTTATCAGTGGATGAACATAAGAATTATTTTCATATTTTAACTATTTTGAATAATGCTGTTCTTAACATTCATGTACTGGTTTTTGTGTGAACATGTATTTTCAATTCTCTCAGGTATATACCTAGCGGTAAGATTTGGGGGTCATATGGTAATGCTATTTTTAACTTTTTGAAGAGCTGCCAAACTATTTTCCAAAGTGGCTATATTATTTTCCTAAAACACTTTCTTTTGAGAGTAAAAGTATTACCAGAATTATTTTGTTCAAGTTATAATCCTTACTATCTCACAAACTCCAGTATCTGAGGACTATAGCTTAGGAAACCTAGCTAAATTCCTTATACCATTTTCGACTCAGTGAGCATTTAGTTATTTTTTTCATATGTTTGGTAATTTGTCAGAATTGAAGGTAAGAAATAAAATATTATGCAGTTTTGTCTATAGTCATCATTCATGTATTCGAAAAAATATAGTCTCAAATGAAAATTTTATTCAGAGAAGACATATTTTGTGTTCATGAAATTTCAAAATGAAGCTCTTTGTAAATCTTTTTTGTTTTTTAATTAAGCAAGGGGATCCAATTGATTTTTGGTGGCTGGATGTCAACACAGAATTGGGATTTTTGAGATCCCGTTTGGGATTTGAGTAATTAATTTAATTTTTAAGTTACTTATCTGTGTTTGACTGGTCTGAATCTCAGAAGTACTCAGAATCCTCTCTCAGAGGTACTAGAAAACATTAATTAATTCCACAAAATACTGAAAAGGTCTCAAAAGGACAGACTTATATAATCCACATGCTACATAATATACATAATGTGACCAAAATGACTTTGCTACTTTTTCTTGTGTTTTTTAAGGCTGATTAATTCTCCTATAAAGAAATGTGACTTAATTTTAGCTTTCATTTTTTCTGGGACTCTGGTCAGATCAATGATCTTATACCTGCTTTTAGTCATAAGATTGCTGAAACAGTAAGCCTGAGGACTCTTCAAACACACTCATTCAGTTCTCCCTATTCATTTGTACTGAATGAGAGTCTCATAATCTCCTTGCTTATGAAACAGCAAAATGTTGTTTCAGATTGAGGCAGTTAAATGACTAGGAACAGAAAAAAATATATAAATTATGTTGTCCTTTCCATGTGACTTGAATATCTGGCTATATCCATTTAAAAATCTACCTACTTTGGAGAACATTAGTTAGAGAGCAAGGTTGGAGATGAGTAAACACAGAAAAACCAAATCAGGCACGATCATAGACACAAAAGAGGAGGGCTGATGAGGAGTGACTAGAAGCGTAGTAGAATTATCCAAGAATCAGCATGCTGCCCCTTTATACTCCTCCACCTAATCTCCATAAAGCACTGATTAATTTACTAATGAACTTCTTATCTTAGATTGCAAGGCTCCCCAGAATGCTAGAGAAGGCTCTGCTATTCCTTTGTGTTAGACCAATCTCAGGTGTTTAAAAAAGTCATTCAGTTGGCAGAACTTCCTGATGAGACCGCAATATCATATAACTGAGTAATAGACTACTGGTGCATTTTATTATCTTTCAGAAACTTTTGGGTATTAGTTTTCTATTGTTTCAAATCAAATCACCACACTTAGTGGCTTAAAACAACACACGCTTATCTCACAGTGTCTAGCGGTCAGAAGTCTCGGCACAGCGTTAGCTGGATACTCTGCTTCAGAGTCTCATAGGTTGCAGTCCTTGTGGCAACTAGGGCTGCAGCCTCATCAGGGGAAAAAAGATAGCTTGGATGCTCACTCTGGTTGCTGACAGAATTCTTATTCTTGCTACTTCAGGACTGAAGCTTTCACTTTCTTGCCGGAGGCTTTCCAGAGCTCCCAGAGCCCACCTGCCGTTTTTTGACCCATGGGAATCGCCAGCATGGCCACTTACTCATGGATGCTTACCTCTCCAAAGCCAGTAAGACAGAACAAGTCTACTAGCAAGATGGGGGTCATGTCATGTAATTTATTTATGGAAGTGATGGCCCACCACATTTGCCATATTCAGTGTCTCAGAAGCAAATCACAGATCCCATTCACATTAAAAAAAAAAAAGAGGGGATTACACAAAGGCAGGGATCTTGGTGTGGACATTTTAGAATCTGCCAGCCACACCTTGTATATTGCCTCAGGTGGCACTTAACAGCAATGATACTCTAGGATAAGCCCTCAGGGGAAGGAATTTCTCTCTCACATTTCCACTCAATAGGAGATCTAGGAGATGTGTCCAGAGGAAAGGAAGCCTAGCCAACTAAGACTTGGAGAGAGAATGAAAATAGAGAAAGCCAGGGGGCTCAAACTTCACCACTACCCATTTCTAGAGAGCCAGCAGGAACTGCCTAACATGGTAACTAACAGCTGATAGTGATGGTTTTATTCATTATCTCTTATAACTAAGGCTAGACTGCTACTGCCAATACCTAATGAAAGATTGGGAAAGTGAACCCACACAATGGATAAAGGGTCAAACAGCTGTACCTTTATGTCTATGCTGGAAGGACTTGCATACTTTCTCATTGTACAAGAAAATCCAAATGAACTGGCAAGAAAATATTTGATTTTCCAACTTTCCAGAGATAAAAAGGAAAAAGTAACTCACAGACTCTTTTTGGATTTTTCTTCATGATTTATAGCTCTGTGGGTGTGAGAAACCCAATTTATTTTCCTCTCAGTTACATATGCCCTCAGTCCATTTTCACCTGGCCCTGTCCATCTTCACCAATCTGTCACATTTTGACCCAGTTTGATGATATAGTGAATACGTGAAGGGATGTGGTAATAAACGGATGTAGTTGCTTGATCCAGACAATGTATTAAATCCCCTCAACTCCCATTTATGAAGAATTTTGATAATAGGAAAAATTGAAATTTCAGAATCACCCCTACTGTACAATGCAGTAGAATTGATTCTACCAGCAAAATGGATATAAATAAATTCTTTAAAGGCTCTTTTTATATACATTTAAAAATTATGTTTATTGTTGAAAATATTACAGATATCCCTATTTTCCCCCACTGACTCCCTCTACCCTATCAACTCCCTCTCAAGTCTTCACCACACTATCATCTGTGTCCATGGGTTTTGCATTTATACATACAAGTTATTTATTTAAATTCTCCCCACCTACCCATCCACCTCCTGCCTTCCCTCTGAGATGTGTCAGTCTGTTTCATTTATATGTGGAATCAAATGAACAAAATAAACTGACAAACAAAATAGATCCAGAGATGTAAATTAAAATGACAATAAGGAATTACCTCAGACCTGTCAGAATACCTACCATCAACAAACAACAAGTGCTGGTGAGGATATGGAGAAAAAGGAACCCTATTACACTGCTGGTGGGAATGCAGACTGGTGCAGCCACTGTGGAAAGTAGTGTGGAGTTTCCTCAACAAATTAAAAATGGAACTGCCATTTGACCGAGTGATCCCACTTCTGGGAACATATCCTAAGAGTTCTGAAACACCAGTCAGGAATTATATATGCACCCCTATGTTCACAGCAGCATTATTTACAATTGCCAAGATATGGAAACATCCCAAGTGCCCATCAGTAGATGAGTGGATGAAAAAAGCTGTGGTTAATTTACACAATGGGATGTTGTGCAGTGCAGCTATAAAAAATAACTCCTACCCTTTGTGACAGGATGAATGGACCTGGAGATTATTATGCTAAGTGAAGTAAGCCAGTAAGAGAAAGGCAAACATCACATGATCTCACTTATACATAGAATGTAATGAACAAAAGAAACTGATGAACAAAATAAGACCAGAGGCTCAGGTTCATGGAACAGACTGTCATATCTCAGAGGGGAGGAATTGAGGGGGACTGGAAGTGATCAAAAAACATATGTGCATATATGCATGGCCCATGGACACAGACAATAATGCAATGAAGTGCTGGGTTGGGGTGGGGACTGGATGTAGGGGGCCAAAGTGGGGGAAATGGGAGAAATCTGTTAATACTGTCAACAATAAAAAACATTGTTAAAAGTATTAAATAAGTCTCAAAATACAAATGCTGTTACAAAACATGGTATTTCTGTAAAATATATTACTCCAGAGCAAATCTATCTGAAGATACAAAATGCCCTATTAGTTGAATCATTTCATGGAATTGACATGTTCCTTGGATGACTAAAATTGTTGATATCTATGATTTGGTGTTGCACATAAATTGAATTATTAGAAAGAAAGTAATTCAATGTAATATATCATGGTTATTTGATTGACTCTTTGGTAAATTCATTGTGAAACAAAGCCTAATTTGGCATTATAACAATTTTGTAAATCCATGTGTTTCATACACCAGGTTGTAGGGCACTCATGTATGGTAGCTTCTTTTAACTTAGTAATGGCACTCAATTTCTGTCTCAAGTAATTTGTCAAGTATTAAAATTTTAAAACGTGAATTAGACTCACTTTTATATCTTGGACACAAACAAACAAAAATCTCATAATTTCACCATTTGGGACATTTACAACATACTCTATGCTCATTTACACAAAAGTTAAAACGTACAGATATAGTAAAAATAAAAGACTCTCTTCTTCCTAGTCCTGGTCTCCAAATGTGAATACTCTTACAATTTTTTGTACATTCTTGCACAGATTACAGTAAACACATAAATATACAGACATCCCATTTTAAAGGCATATTATGCAATTCCTTTTTCATTTATGGAAAAATTACTATTCTCTACACACTGTAATAAGCTTTGATTTTTTCACTAAATATCTTTTCACATCTGTACATATAGATCTAATTTAACCTTCTTAGTGGCTGCATATCATTTCATGATTTCTATATACTATGTATATGTAGACACATAAATCATATACCACATATGTGTATGTGCACATATATAAACATACAGTATATATACATATACATATACATATGTATATGCATATACATATACATATACATATACATTCCATACACTGTTTATAAGTTTTTGGGGTGACTTTGTATGGTTCTTTAATTTCATGTGCCTCCCCAAGTGGAATCTCTACAACTATGTTGGAGTGATCCTTAAAGACAGCACAAGGAGAACTTACTCCCAGTTTAGGACATAATGTGGAAAAACAAGCTTATGAATTATGCACCTCTCTGCTGCTCCTCTGCTCCTTCCTGTCTCTGTAAATAATACCACCATCTTCCTAGTTACTTAAACTAAAACCTTAACTATCATCACTGACATTTTTTTTATCATCACCTAAGGATATGTTTTTTTAAAATTTGATTTTGGAGAGAGGAAGGGAGAGAAAGAGAAACATCCATGTGAAAGAGAAATATCGATTGGTTATTTCCCTGTGCACCCTGACCAGGGATCTAACCACAACCTGAGTATGTGCCCTCACCAGGGAATCAAGCCCACCACCTTTCGGTGTATGGGATGATACTCTCTCTATATAGTGAGGCCAGTAAAGGCATGTATTCCCTTTGATCAAGCAACATTTGTTATAGAAATATATGCTAAGCTGATATTTTATAGTATGGCATAAACTATATAAATAAAAATGTTCATGATATCATTATGTGTGAGAGAAAACAGCTGGGAACATTCTACGTGTGAAACAAGGGGATAAAGATACATGGTGATCAGCCAATAAATTCATGTATTGTGCCACTATTAAAACTTAAAACATGGAAATATGTATACTATATTAAGTTTTTAAAGTATACAATTAGGTATACCAAATTGTTTCAATTATGTAAAAGATCTTATATGGAGAAGGGTTAGAAAATAATATGCAGAAGAGAAGTTAAGGTGTGGATATCTTGGATTAATTTGTTTTATTGTTTTCTAAATTGTATTAAATATGACTGTTTCTATTGACTTCCATTTAAAACAGAAAAAAAGAAAAATATGTAGAGTGCATGGTTCCTACACTTGGTGAATTTGCAATTGTGTTAGAGTGAAATGGCATATACATTAAACCATTAAATAAGGTAATACAATAGGGCAAAAGATTCAACATTCATTCATTCAATGAGATTCAGTTAATATGCAGGCGGTAAATAAGTTTCAACTTTTAGGTTCAGATTTTGGTCTTCTACTGTCTTATTCTAGAATTTCTAGTCATTTTTTGGTAAAATATTCCTCAAATTGGTTACCCCCAGCAATATCTCTTTGTTTTCTGATGGCAAGGAGTAGACTTGGCTATTAAATGGTAGCAGACTAATTACATTCCACTTTGATTTGCAACAGTGAGAGTAATAATTTTTCCTGTCAGTTTCTTAAGGTAGTCTGTTACATTTATTATATACATAAAAATATTATCAATTTGATGGTGGTCAAGAGATATAGTAAATTAGATGAGGGATTGAGAAGGGCTCTTTAAAATTGAAAATATGTGAATCTATAAATCTAGGGCTAAATGAGTTTTCAATAAACAGTTATGCTCCTCTAACTTAACTATATTTGCTAATTATTATCTAAAACTTTATATATTTCAAAGAGTTAATTATCATATGACTCTCTTCATTTTAAAAACTAACCTCATATTCTAGCCAAAAATAGTTTCTTATTTTCATTTCCCATCAATTCATTTGACATTTTCAGTACTTCTTGGATTTGAGAATGAAAGAAAAATAGCAGATGTACATATTATAATAGTTATTTCTGAATCCTAGAACTCCATAAGTGCACCAAAAAAACCCATAAAAAATAAATTTGCTACTAGGATATCTGAGCATATTTCTGTAAAATAAATATAAAAATTATATTTGTTTTCATTAAAAATAACAGTCAATATTTGTCATAATTTTATCTGAGACCATTACAAAAATGTTGAGTTAGATAGTATTTTACTTTTCTTTCACTTTTATTCTTATCAGTGGTCTGTGGAACAATTGCTTTAATGATTAAATTCTAGATAGCCTTTTGAGCTGGTTCAAAATGCCAGAACAAGATGTTCTCATGTTATAACTCCTACTTCTTTTTGAAACTTATATCAAGCATTACTTCTATGAAGATTTTCCTCATATCCTTTTTTCCCCTCTCTCCTCCCATTGAGAATCTTTGTACCAGCTGCTGTTCCATGTATGGATTTTATTTAAACATCTTTAAATGTGACTGCATTTATTTGTTTACATGTTTGCCTTTCTCACTCTGTAAACACTGAGCCCTACTCCTGAGGACAATGATGGCATTTTATTTCCCTTTGTGTCCCTAGTACTTACATTTAGTGTGAAAGAATATATGCACCCGTATGTGCATAGCAGTACAATTTTCAATAGCTAAGATCTGGAAACAGCCCAAGTGCCCATCAGTGGATGAGTGGATAAAAAAAGTTATGGTACATTTATACCATAGAATACTATGCAGCAGTAAGAAAGAAGAATCTCTTACCCTTTGAGACAGCATGGAGGGACCTGGAGAGTATCGTGCTAAGTGAAATAAGTCAGTCAGTCAGAGAAAGACAAGTATCACCTGATCTCACTCATATGTGAAATCTAAGTAACAAAATAAACTGAAGAATGGTGTGGATCCAGAGACATGGAAGCATGGAACAGAGTGCACAATCTCAGAGGGAAGGAAGGGGAGGGTGAATGGGTGAAAGATAATCAACCAAAGACCTTGTATGCATATATGCATGGCACATGGACACAGGCAATAGAATGCTGAAGACCTGGGGTGGGGGGTGGGGGTGGACTGAAGGGGGTCAGTGGGGGGGGGAGGGGACATAATGACAAAAAAATCAAAAAATTTAAAAAAAGAAATTTATTTTTTTTGCCTTATTTTATTTTATTTTTTTAGTATCTACTCGTCAATTTGTAGTTCCTGTCACTCTAACACTGGGCTTGGAGTTATGATTATCTTTGGCCAATGAAATGTTATCAAACTGTAATACAAACATCAACCTGAAAGCGCTGTTTAATTGGACTTGCTTACTCTTCATTCTGCCATTACTATGAGAACATGCCCAAGTTAATCTGCTGGAGCTTGAAAGACACAGAATCACACCAGTTTTTCTAGTTGAGACCATCCTAAATCACGTAACAACCAGTCCACACTCACCTATGTGAGCAAGTCTAGCTAAAACCAGAAGACTACCTAGCCAACCCAGCAAAATTCGGAACTAAATTCAGCTCTTCCAGATTCTAAAAATTATTTCTCATTGTAACATATAAATTATGTTTTGATGTTGGTACTTGCAATTATTTTGACATTAAATAGAGGATATAAAGAAAATAGCACATGGTATGTGCTTAGTAATTGAGATATGAGTGGTTTTTATGTGGTACATGGAAAAGAAAAAAGGCGAGTACTTTGATAATTATTGAAATACAAGAATTTAAGAATGATAGAATTTGAAGATATAATAAGGTAAAATAAAGATGAATTTTTCACATGCTATTGCAACCACTAAAATTTTAAATCAAAGAGGTATAAGTATTAAGCAAATAAAGGAGATAAAATGGAATTATTTTTTTTAAATCTTGAGTTATGCACAATAAGATATTACAACAAAAAGGAAACAAAAAATGGGATAAATAAAAAATAATACCAAGACAATAGATTCAAACTTAACCAAACCAATAATATAAATGGTTTAAAATGCTAACTAATAGACATATTTAAAGACTAGTAGCCTGGTGCACAAAATTTGTGCACTCAGGTGGGTAGGTCCCTCAGTTATTAAACATTTATCGGCACAACACTGACCACATTGGTGGTGGTGGTGGTCTTGTCAGAATGTATTATATTATGCAGGTGAAAATCTATTTAAACAGATTTGATGTAGATATTTTCAAAGATGGAAGAATTGTCCCTGTCAACTATTTTGGTTGATTCATATCTTCACTAATTGTCATCATTGCAAAGTTTTCAGTACCCATATGGATTGCTGGATATAATAGGTCATGTGCTGTCCCTGCCCTTTGTAGCCTTTGTTACCTTAAGGACTCTAGTTTTCCATTTATATGTTTAAGTACCAACCTTACTGGCTTAAAAATATAAGCTTTTAACACTGCTCTCTTTGTTCTGTATCCTTCCGATGAAAAGTGGAGTTGGGTTGCAGCACAGAAGAGAAATTCAGAAGGGGAATATTGAAGTAATGACTGCAGTAGGAGAAGAGGGAACCTATTTCCCTGGCCACAGGCTCTGTCTCCCTGGACCACAGGGCTGGCAGCTTCTCCTGGTGGCTGCAGCCTGGTACCTTGGGCTGGTGGCTTGTCCGTCTCCTGGGCTGCAGCCAGCCACAGGCACTGGTGCCTGGACCAAAGGTGGGCGGCTTCTTCTTCTGGTGGCTTCTTCTTCTTCTGTGCTTCCAGGGAGGGCAGTCAGTTATGTGTATATGTCTGTGCATGGAAACATAGGCATGTACACGTGTGTATGTGGAAATCTGCTGTGCAAGTCAAAATCATAGAAGAGTTGCCCCCTATCTCTTGAATCTTCCAGAGATATCCTCCACTTTTTTATTCTATCACTACTGGAGAGTCAGTATTTGCAGCCAGCCAGCCAGTGACTCTCTCAGTGTCTATTTCTGACTTCTTCGTTCCCTGTCTATCTTCCAACCCCTAATCATATTTCCACCTGGATGCATCATTTTTACTCCCAATATGCTGAATAGAGAAGGAGTCAGGATGCTGTCTTCCCATGAATAGTACTCAGTAACAAACCAATTGCATTTTAGTTGGACAATGCCCCTACCCACCCTTCAAATCCCTTCCACCATGCATTTCTGTTTCCCTTTGTGTTTGTTGGATTGTTCTGCTGCTCCTTCTCCTCACCCCACCACCCTTGGATCATAATGTAAAATTCTTTTACCATGTCAAGAAATTATTAAAAATACAGGTACTTTGAAAAAAAAAAATACAGCTACTTCTCCAAACACCGGCCTACCCCGCCTGGCCTCTCCGATCACCGATCAACGGTGGCGGGGGGGGGGGGCAGGAAAGAGGCAGTCACTGGCAGTTGCCTCTTCTCTGCCCTTCCTGGCTTCTCCAATCACCGGCCGGGGGGCAGGGCAAAGACGGGTTTCCGATCACCATCAGCGGCAGGTGGCTTCTTCCGTCCTTCCCCTTTCCCCTCCCAGCATTTCGCCTATGTATGCAAATTAACCACCATCTTTGTTGGCAGTTAATTTGCATATCACCCTGATTAGCCAATGGGAAGTGTAGCAAAGGTACAGTCAATTACCATGTTTGTCTATTATTAGATAGGATTAGATAAAAATTCCAAGACCTACTTATAGCTGTCTATAGAAAATCCACTTTAAATGTAATAACAGAGGTTAACATAAAAAAATAGAAAATATATATCATGTAAACACTCATAGAACACGATAATATTATACTAATACTAGAGGCCAGGTGCATGAAATTCATGCACGGGAAGAGGGGGCGGCCCTCAGCCCAGTCTGCACCCTCTCACAAACCAGGACCACTGGCTCCTAACTGCTCACCTGCCTGCCTACCTGATTGCCCCCAACTGCCCTCCCACTGGCCTGGTCGCCCCCAACTGCCCCCCTCTGCCAGCCTGGTTGCCCCTAACTGCCCACCCCCGCTGGCCTAGTTGCCCCCAACTGTCCCCCCTGCCGTCCTGGTTGCCCCATGCAGCCTACTTATTCAGTTGTTTGGTTGTCGCTCACTAATCCCCTTGCTGGCCTGGTCATAGGCAGCCATCTTGTGAGGGTGTGAAGGTTAATTTGCATATTATCTATTATATAGGAACAAACAAAGAATATTTTAGAACAAGGAACACTACCAGGGATAGAGATAGACATTTCATAGGAATTAAGAGAGTAATTGATCAAGGAGACATAAAACCCTCAATGTGTATTTTTATAATAATAGGATTTTAATATACATAGAACAAAAGTGATAGAAATGGAGAATAGGCAGATCCACAATTAAGGCTGGAAAGTTCAACATCCCTCTTAATAGTTGAGGTATAATGACAAGGGAGAAAATTTGTCTGTTTATTGATTGTTATACTATTATTGTCCTTTTCTCTGAGGCTGGATATTTATCAATATAGACAGCAGAACAATAAAAATAGGCACTCTTTGTTTTGTACCCTAATTTGTTCTATCTTTTCTTACTTTCTTATGAAGTCAATTCCTCAAAATAAAAGGGCAGCTCTAGCATATTGGCAAGAAATACTAAATATTTCTTTCTTTATTATTATTTAGTACTTTCGTTATTATTGTTTAGTAGAAATTCATGCATGGGGTGGGGCGGGCCCTCAGCCCAGCCTGCACCATCTCCAATCCAGGACCCCTCAGGGGATGCCTGACTGCTGGGAGGATCGGGCCTAAACCGGCAGTTGGACAACCCTCTCACAATCTGGGACTGCTGGCTCCTAACTGCTCACCTGCTTGCCTGCCTGATCACCCCTACTGGCCCCCCTGACAGCCTGATCACCCTTAACTGCCTCTGCCTGCCAGCCTGGTCACCCCTAACTTCCCCCCTGCCAGCCTGGTTTCCCCCCACCCCCTGCTGACCTGGTTGCCCCTCACTGCCCCCCTCTGCCAGCCTGGTGACCCCCAACTGCCCCCCCACCCCCCCGCAGGCCTGGTCGCCCCACGCAGCCTGTTGCTCAGTTGTTTGGTCGCCCCTCACTGACCCCCCTGCCGGCCTGGTCACCCCACGCAGCCTGCTGCTCAGTCATTTGGTCGCCCCTCACTAAATCCCCTGCTGGTCTAGTCCTCCCACGCAACCTCTTCAGTTGGCGTTCAGTTGCAATGGTCACTTAGGCTTTTATATATATAGATTGTTGCTACCCAGATGTTGACTAAATACTACAAGCACAAACATATTTTCTTTAAAAGCTAAAGTTAATGTTGTCAGAAGTTGTACCACACTAAAACCTATTTTTACTTTATTGTATTGATCTTTGTTGTAAGTAATAGCATGTGTATATGTATGACTTTTTCTTAGCCAAGGATTACTTCACTGAAGCATATGATTTTGAAACAGTAAATGCAATTGGTATTGTTTTGCTAACAGATACACATTTTTATAGCCTGTTTGGTCTAATATTTTATTTTATTTATGTTAGAAGTTGAACAAATATTTAGGCTAGGGTTTGACAAAGTATTATCTGCCAGCCAAATCCAGCCCATTGCCTGTTTTTTAAATGAAGGTTGATTGAAATATAGTCATATCTATTTGCTCATACATCATCTATGGTTGCTTTCACACTGCAATGGAAGAATTGAAAAGTTGCAACAGAGACCATATTGCCAACAGTGCTAAAAAATATTTATTATCTGGCACTTAATTTTTTTTTTGTCTACCTTTGATCTAGGCTGTCAGAGTTTCATTGAGATGTTAATACTAAGATATCTAATACACAAAATATGTCTACAAATATACCATTTAAGTAGAAGACCTTAGGACAAAGTACACATGAATATAAAATTGTTTTATTTTTAAAGTGAGCTTATTAGAATGACATTGGTTAATAAAATTATATAGGTTTCACGTGTACAATTTTATAATATGCCATCTGTATATTGCATTGTGTATTCGCTACTCAGAGTCAAATCTCTTTTTGTCATCATTTATTCAAATTCCTTTACCCTTTACTACCTCCTCCCCACAACCTTTTCCCTATAATAACCACCATATGATTATCTGTGTCTATGAATTTTCATAATGATATATGCACCCCTATGTTCATTGTAGCATTATACGTAGTGGCCAAGGCATGGAAACAACTGAAATGTCCTTCTATAGATGATTGGGAAAAAATGATATGGTTCAGATATGTAATAGAACACTACTCAGCCATAAGAAAAGATGAAATACCGCCATTTGTGACAACGTAAAAGGATCTTGAGAACATAATGCTAAGCAAAATAATTTAGATGGAAAAATTCAAGAACCATATGATTTCACTCATATGTGAGACATAAAACTGAAAGCAACAAGTGAACAAACAAGACCAACAAAAATTCATAGAGACAGGCAACAGTATGAAATTCTCATTTTATATATTTATTAATTATGACATATACACATATACACACATACACTATCATACCATGACAAGGTAAGGACATGCTTCATCTTTGGATGAGAGTCATTTAATCAATAAATATGCACAAAACCAGTTTGGCAAAAGCACTTGAATTATTGTATCCAAGTCTGAGAAAGAGAAATTTTTATCAAACTTGTATGAAATCTTCTGATCTTAAGAAAGATAAGAGCCAATTGAACTATGACAGTCTGTAGACCCACTTTAATCATAGCATGATGAATTTATCAATCCAAGGAAACTTCAACTAGTATATTTAGACAAATCAAACCTACAGATATTCTTTCTTCATTTGCATCCCAATCAACCCTATAGATAAGCCCCCTTTATATTTCTGATCTCACATATTAGTGTGGAATAACTAATATTTACACAGACATTATTATTCTTTAATGATAAAATGGCTATTTGTAAGGATTGTACTATTACTATTGTTATAATTCATGATAGTTGCTACTACATTAGTCATTGATATATATTTATCCACATTTTATTATGCATTTTAATTATTCAGGTTCCTCTCCTATAGCCTCTTCCATTTTCTCTCAATTTATAGGTCAAGAAATTTGTCATGGCATTTAAAGCTTACCTCAAGATCAGAAATTTTGATAACTAGACAAGCATCTATACTTTAATTTTTCTTATTTATTCTTTTCCCCTTTATTTTTATTGTTGACACTATTACATATGTTCCATTCCCCCCACACACACTTTGTCACTCTCCATCCAGCCCCCACAACCCCTTGCTTCCCTCTGGCCATCACCACACTCTTGTATGCACATGGGATATACGCATATGTTCTTTGGCTAATCCCTTCACCTGCTTTCATCCAGTCCCCGCTCCCCCTCCTCTCTGACAACTGGAAGACTGTTCCACATATCCATGCCCCTTTTTTTATTTTGTCCTTCAGTTAATTTTGTTCATCAGATTCCACATATAAGTGAAAGCATATGGTATTTGTCTCTCTCTGTCTTACTGTTTCTTTATGTCACATAGCATAATAGTCTTCAGATCCATCCATGCTGCTGCAAAAGGTTAAGATGCCCTTCTTTTTATGGCTGTGTAGTATTCCATTGTGTAAATGTACCAGCTTTTTTATGCACTCATCTACTGATGGGTTCTTGGACTATTTCCAGATCTTAGCTATTGTAAATAATGCTTCTATGAACATAGAAGTGCATATGTTCTTTTGAATTGGTGTTTCAGGATCAAATTTTAGACACTTTTTTGACCTTATGTAGGTATGAAAGCTCTGCATCATTCTTAGTGCTGTCCTATATTCAGAAATTTTAAAAAAATGTTTTTTTTCTCTCAGAAAAAAGAAAATTTTAAATGTCATATGTTGTACAACTTTTAATTACAAATTATAAAATAAGTAAAATGAAGCTCTACATTTAACATATATAAATATACAGTTAACATCTATCCCCAAACTTCAAAAATGGCCTAAGTTCCAGTCAGTGTGGCTCAGTTGATTGGAGAATTGTCTTGTGCGCCAAAGGTTCCAGATTAGATTCCCAGTTAGGGCACATATCCGTGTTACGTGTCCAATACCTTGTGGAAGCACATACAGGAGGCAACCAATTAATGTTTCTCATGTTGATTCTTTTTCCTCTCTCTCCCCCTTCCTCTTTCTCTAAAATCAATAAAAGCATATCTTTAGGTGAGGTTTAAAAAAAAAAGGCCTAACATTAGGAAATCTATACAGAGCTGGACAAAAGGAAGTTTACAGTTGTGAGTACATAAAACAGTTTATTCTTATATTATTTTTTATTAATTATTATATTATTTTCCATATAAACAACTGTAAACTTACTTTTGCCTTATCCTGTATGTACAAATTAAAGAAAAACAAAAACCACATTGCTTCATATTTGAATAGATGTATAAAAACTAGAGGCCCAGTGCACAAAATTCGTGCATGGGGGGAGAGGTGTCCCTCAGCCCAGCCTGCACCCTCTCGAATCTGGGACCCCTCGAGGGACCCCACTGGGATTGGGCCTAAACAGGCAGTCGGACATCCCTCTCACAATCCAGGACTGCTGGCTCCCAACTGCTCGCCTGCCTGCCTGCCTGATTGCCCCTAACCACTTCTGCCTGCCAGCCTGATCACCCCCTAACCATTCCCCTGACAGCCTGATTGACACCTAACTGCTCCCCTGCTAGTCCAATTGCCCCTAACTGCCCTTCCTTGTAGGCCTGGTTGCCCCCAACTGCCCTCCCCTGCTGGCCCGGTCACCCCTAACTTCCCTCCCTTGTCATCCTGGGCACCCCTAACTGCCCTCCCTTGCCAATATGGTTGCCTTTAAGCCCTCCCCTGCTGGCCTGGTTGCCCCCAACTGCCCTTCCCTGCTGGCCATCTTGTGGTGGCCATCTTGTGTCCACATGGGGGTGGCCATCTTGTGTTGGAGTGATGGTCAATTTACATATTACCTCTTTATTATATTTGATATTTAATAAATCTCAAGCCACATTTGTTATATTAAATTAATAGCCTCTTCTTTTTAAATTATAAAGGGAGTTCCATAACTTGTTCCACATAAAGCCACATCAAGCATTATTCTTAGTTAAGTATAATGCATTTAAACATAAATCAGGAAAAAAAGATGAAGATATCTATTATTACTGCTAGCACTTCAACATCATTCTTGCATTGCTATCCATTGCAATAAGACAAGAAAATTTTATCCATTTTAAATATTGAAAAGCATATTGGTCAGATTTTATTAGTTTCAAACAATAGAAATCAAAGAGGTATTTATTAATCTTTGGGAAAGCTGAAGAAACAATCCACCAGGAATAATTCCTAAAACCAGTTTAAAGAACTGGGACACCAAAAGAGCCTCTGTCATGAGGAAGCTACCATATCAGGAAGTTGTCTGCCAATAAGAAAGCTACCAAATTAGATGGTGACTGCATAATCATAATGTGTTGGCTACAATATGTGCCAGAAAAATGGATGACTTGCATTTGCCTCTCTTTATATATAACTTATTTCCAAATTAAAGTGGGATTTGAGTGAATAGGATTTACTGAACCTAAATCATATCCAGAATCTGAGCTATAAGACACTTTGGGAAATATAGTTTACAGCTTTCATTCTCTGCAGTTAAAAGAGGGTTCAAATGGATATTGAACAATCATGATATTTATCACAAAAATGAAGGAACAAAACTGTCATTCTTAACAGACCATATGTTGGTTAACATGGAAATAAACATAAACCAGAAAAGCAACTAAAAACTAAAAATCCAGTAAAGCGTCCACAACCATTCAGAAATGCAATATACAAAAAATTACTGATATTTTTATATACCAAATTAACCAATTGGAAAATAAAATATAGTGGTCATATCAAAAATTGCAACAGTCTTTCAATATCAACAAATAATATTTAAAAGATATATATATATATATATATATATATATATATATATATATATAATCATATGAAAATAAGTTATAAAATGTGCTTAAAATAGTAATCAATGAAGATTACTGTAGTCTAATATTTTTAGATGGAAAGACTGAATAGCATAAAGATCTCCCCCATTTCTTTTCTTTTTTTAAAATTCAATATCCCACTTATACTTTTAAAAACCTTAATTCCATTTGATTGACACAAATATTTATTTTTATGGACTTTACATTCCTCATTTTAAATGATTTTTGGATCAGAGCAGTATATATCTGTGCAAATTTTGGTATGATATTAACTTTTTAATTTTTTTCAAAAATTTTTCTTTTTACCTTTTGACCCACTTTACTCATTTCTCCCACCCACCACACCCCACCTCTGGCCACCACTTATTCTCTGTGTATTTGAGCTTGTTTTTCTTTTTATGCCACTTATGAAAGATTACATGGTATTTGTCTTTTTCTATCTGATTTATTTCACTTAGTATAATGCCTTCGAGGTCCACCCATGTTGTTGCAAATGGCAAGATTTCATTATTTTTAATGCTTG
This sequence comes from Myotis nattereri, assembly GCF_964212035.1. NCBI lineage: Eukaryota > Metazoa > Chordata > Mammalia > Chiroptera > Vespertilionidae > Myotis > Myotis nattereri. The sequence goes on from NC_138078.1 coordinate 88,892,438, forward strand.
AATAATATTCTATTGTATATATACAGTATACCATAATTTTCTATCCATTCATCTATTGATGTACACTTAGGTTGTTTCCATGTCTTGTCTATTGTAAAACATTGCTGCAATATAGATGAGGATGTATATACCTTTTCAAGTTAGTGTTCTTGTTTCCTCTGAATAAACATCAAAAGTCTAATTGCTGGATCATATGGTAATTCTATTTTTAATTTTTGAGGAGCCTCCAAACTGTTTTCCATAGTGGCTGCACCAATTTGCCTCCCTACCAACAGTGCATAGGGGTTCCATTTTCTCCACATCCTTATCAAAACTTGTTATTTCTAGTCTGTTTCATAATAGTCATTCTAAGAGGTGTGAAATGATATCTCATTGTTGTTTTGATTGACATTTCCCTGATGATTAATGATGCTGAGCATTTTTTATGTACTAGTTGGACATCTATATATCTTCTTTGGAAAAATGTTTATTCAGATCTTCTGACCTTTTTTAAATTGTATTGTTTGTTTTTTTACTCCTGAGTTATATGAGTTTTTTACATATTTTGTATATTAGCCCTTTATAAATATACTAGAGTCTTGGTGCACAAAATTCATGCATGGGTAGGGTCCCTAGGCCTGGCTGGCGGTCAGGGATGATCAGGGCCTTCTAGCTCCTTCAGGCTGCCAGCCAGGGCCTCTCTTCCCCAGCTGCCAGCTGGGGCCTCCCTTCCCTGGCTGTCCCCTGTTTCCATGCTGCCCCCTGCTGGTCAGCACACATCATAGAGAGTGATCGAACTCCAAGTCTCCTGGTTGAACTACCACATGGACAATTTGCATATTAGTCTTTTATATATAGATAAGATTTAGAAATATTTTCTCCCATTTAGTAGGGTGCCTTTTCATTTTATTGATGGTTTCCTTTGCTGTGCAGAAGCATTTGAGCTTGCTATAGTCCCACTTGTATAGTTTTGCTTTTGATGTTTTTACTTTTGGTGTCATATTTAAAAAAATCATTGCCAAGACCTACATCAAGGAGTGTACCACCTATGTTTTCTGCTAGAATTTTATGGTTTCAGGTCTTACATTCAAGTTTTTCGTCCATTTTGGTTAATTTTTCTGTATAGTACAAGATAGTGGTCAAGTTTCATTCTTTTTTAATTTGATTTTTCAATTATAGTTCACACTCAGTATTATTTTATATGTTTGAGGTGTGCAGTATAGTGGTTAGACAATCATATGCTTTACAAAGTGTTCCCCCCGATATTTCCAGTACCCATCTGGCATCATACATAGTTATTACGGTATTATTGACTATATTTCCTATGCTATATTTTGCATCCCCATGACTATTTTGTAACTACCAATTTGTACTTCTTAATCACTTCGCCTTTTCCACCTACTCCTCCAACGTCCCTTCCCTCTGGCAAACATCAGTCTGTTCTCTGTATCTATGAGTCTGTTTCAATTTTGTTTGTTCTTTTATTTTGTTCTTTACATTCCACATGTAGTGAGATCATATGATATTTGTCTTTCTCTGACTGACTTCCTTCACTGAGTTTCATTCTTTTGTATCTGGTGGTCTAGTTTTCCTAACACCATTTATTAAAGAGAACGTTCTTTCCCCATGGTATATTCTTGGGTTTTTTGGTCATAAATTAATTGACCACATATGTGTGGTTTATTTCTTGGCTCTCTATACTATCCCTTTTGTTTATGTGTTCATTTTTATGTGAATACCATACTATTATAATTACTATAGCTTTGTAATAAAATTTGAAATCCAGCTTTGCTTTTCTTTTTCAGGACTGTGTTGGCTATTCAGGGGTTTTGGATAATGTGGCTCAGTGTGATACATTATAATTTTTACTCAATAATTTTGTATATGTGACACTTTTATTTATTCATTCATTCATTATATCATCAAAAATTTTCACTTTACATTTTCAGACAGTTTTGTGTACAGCTATTTTCCTCATCTCTATGTTTCTTATAATTATAACATTTTAATAAAGCTAATCTTATTTTTATAAATAACATACTAGAGAATATACATTGAACCAAATACTGTGCTAAATGCTTCATTTGCATTACAGTTGTAATTATTTCAAGAAGCACCTCAGTTTAGTGCCATTATTGTGTGCCGGACACTTGCTAAGTGTTTTACTTTTATTCCCTCATTTATCCTTCCAACCATAGTAAGAGTTGGCTACAATTGTAACCCTCATTTTCAGGTCAAGACTCAGGGTTATTCTGAGAGGTTAAATAACTTTCCCAAGTTTATACAACTCTTTTGTCCCAGACACAGGTTGGTTTGTCTGATGCCAGAAATTATACTCTTAGCCACAAACTATATTTCTCCTTCAAGTTTCTAAATATCTTGAGTCATAATGGGAACAATTCAGCAGTCATCATACAAACCTGAAACACAATTGTAATTTGACTTTTTAGAATTTAATAAATATAATTTAAGAGGCCCAATTTGACAGTCAAAAGTGAAGCTCTGCTTAGTCATACAATATAAAGTTCTTAATTTGCTACCAATATTTAATGCTCCAACCATGGCCAATGCATGCCATCATCACAGGGTAGCTACTTCATGAGGAGCTGGCCACTTTGAACTCATTGTAGCTTCATTAAGTTAGAATTTAGTTCTTTAAGTCTTAAACATTACCAGCATTTAATCATTCTAATTGTGTTGCTACCTGTTTTAGCATGAATATAATTGCCTTTTTTTTAACATTTCATGTTCCTCTTCAGGAACCTCTGAAATATGACTTTTATCTCCTGTAAACTGTGGTAAAGATAATGTGAAGGAGCTATGTGCAACATTAGCCTCATATTTCACTAACACTCTCTTTTGTTATTTTATATTGTCATACTAAGCTTCTAGCTAAATACTATTTTATGAGTTTAAACAACTTTTATCGATCATAGCTTATTTCCATCTACTATACCTTGGTTCCAATTAATTCTTACCAGTACATCTTTTTTTATCATGATTTGAATTTCTTTAATTTCCCTTTTTTGCCTTAATAAGCCAATCTCCCACCATTTCATTCTATTTTCTGGGTAACATTTTCATTCTAATACAGTGACATTTTTTCCTTAATCACTTGGTGACTTTCTTCATCAATCTTGATCAATTCTCATGCAGTAAGTTATTTTTCTACGTGCCTTGCTTATTACTGATCTAGCAACTTAAGCTTTAAGCTTTGTGCTGTAGGTGCATTTGTTGTCCTTTATTTCCCCTACGAGTCTTTTTTTCTTCATAAACCTCATCACCACATCTGATTTTTAAATTTATCAAGGTTTGTCATTTCAAAGGTAAATGTGTTTTTTTTTTCCTTTCTACCACTGACGTTCACATTTGTCACAACATTGTCAGCCAACATAATTTTTCTTAACAATCTTTAAATATTATGAACACGGATCAGATGAGCTCATAAATATTCACCAAAGTAACACACACGCCCAGGAAAACATGTCAGTGGAAATATTAGCAATGTGTTTAATCAACAGCCAAAGGGGCTTGACTGAATCACAAAAACAAAAGATGTTAGGCATTATTGCAAATAGATGAGCACAGACTACCTTTCCACAAAGCAAAATTGAGCAATTACTAGACACTCAATTAAACCTAGGACCAGCATTAAGAGATAAGTAAAATTGCTAAGAAATTATATCCATGCAACTGGGCTTGAAATTATTCATTTGAAATGTTATATAAGATATTAGCTATGCAAGAGTGATGAGACTGATTGTCTTTAGCATCAGCAGACACTGTAGTATATAAAGTCAGCCTCATTTGTACTCCAGGGTGATTTGTATGAGTTGCATGTTCAGGGCTGATGTTACTGTATTTGGAGTTAAGAAAAAGTCATGCATGTCCTACCAACTTTGCATGAAATGAATAAGGTGAATTGCATTTTAAGAACTGTATGGCAATTTTGTGACGTGTCATGTTGGATGAGCTTCTGGCCAAAAAAGATACATAAAATTATCGAAACTCCAGAGGCTATTTTCATGATTTCTTGCCTTGAAACCTAAGGTTTGGGCCAAATTAAATATCGGGTGTTTTATTTATAATTAGTATTATTTTTTTTTTACTAACTAAAACTGAAACTCAGGATGATTTGCTTATTCCTTTGATTGACCTCATTACCTAATTGGTATCTCCTAAGCTTAAAAGATCTCTCTCTAAGAGGTGGCATGCTTACAAGATTGAGGAATTTCCATTTTTTTTCAAAGTATAAGAAAATATCTGGCAATCAGTAACACTTGAAAACTCAGGCTTTATTTATTAAAAAATCTCAAAAATATAATTTAAAATGTCTTGTACTGGAAGAACAAACAAAATTTAGAAATATGCACACATTGTATTAGAATACCAAGGTTAACCAAATGATTTATTTTTAATTAAATCTTTATTGTTCAGATTATTACATTTGTTCCTCTTTTTTCCCCCCCATAACTCCCCTCCTCCCAGTTCCCGCCCCACCCTCTGCCCTCACTCCCCACACACTGTCCTCATCCATAGGTGCACGATTTTTGTCCAGTCTCTTCCCACATCTCCCACACCCCTTTCCCCCCCAAGAATAGTCAGTCCATTCCCTTTCTATGTCCCTGATTCTATTATGATCACCAGATTATTTATTCACTTGATTCTTAGATTCACTTGTTGATAGATGCATGTTTGTTGTTCATAATTTGTATCTTTACCTTTTTCTTCTTCTTCCTCTTCTTAAAGGATACCTTTCAGAATTTCATATAATACTGGTTTGGTGGTGATGAACTCCTTTAGCTTTTCCTTATCTGTGAAGCTCTTTATCTGACCTTCAGTTCTGAATGATAGCTTTGCTGGATAAAGTAATCTTGGTTGTAGGTTCTTGGTATTCATCACTTTGAATATTTCTTGCCATTCCCTTCTGGCCTGCAAAGTTTCTGTTGAGAAATCAGCTGACAATCGTATGGGTATTCCCTTGTAGGTAACTGAGTTTCTTTCTCTTGCTGCTTTTAAGATTCTCTCTTTGTCTTTTGCTCTTGGCATTTTAATTATGATGTGTCTTGGTGTGGTCCTCTTTGGATTCCTTTTGTTTGGGGTTCTCTGCGCTTCCTGGACCTGTAAGTCTATTTCTTTCACCAGGTGGGGGAAGTTTTCTGTCATTATTTCTTCAAATAGGTTTTTAATATCTTGCTCTCTCTCATCTTCTGGCACCCCTATAATTCTGATGTTGGTACACTTGAAGCTGTCCCAGAGGCTCCTTACACTATCTTCGTATTTTCGGATTCATTTTTCATTTTGCTTTTCCGGTTGGGTGTGTTTTGCTTCTTCGCATTTCAAATCTTTGCCTTGATTCTTGCTCTCCTCTGGTCTGCTGTTGGGAGTCTGTATAGTATTCGTTATTTCAGTCTGTGTATGCTTAATTTCTAGTTCGTTCTTTATCTTAACATCAAGGGTCTCATTAGATTTCTTGAGGATCTCACTACATTTATCGGCGGCTTCTAGACAGTTCTTAAGAGACCTTAAAAGTGTGGTTCTGAACTCAATATCCTCCATTGACAGTTTTGTCCTGTTTCTTTGTCTCTGCATTTTTAATGCTTTCTTGGTGCACCCCCTAGTGGTATTTGTGTGCAGTCTTGTTGTAGTTAAGCCTTGATTGTTGTCGGCAATACCAGGGGTGATTTGACCTCCAGGCTAACTGGCTATGAGAGTCCGCTGTGTCTGCAGTGGGAGAGCTTCTGTGCTGGATCTCTAGGGCGGTGCTAATCTAGCGTTTTCCTGAGGCTATCCGGCAAATGGCTCTGGGCAGGGCTTGGGCGGGGTGGGTCCCCGGGGATCTACCGGGCAGGCTGGAGCAAGTAGTTATGGCTGCTCTCAGTTCCGTCCCTAAGGGCTCTGCCTCACAGAGTCCCAGCAACCGCTGCAAACCTCGGAGAGAAAGCTGCCTTAGAATTCCGACTGAAGTCAGACAGTCCCACTTCTCCCGTTTGAGTCTGGGTCCCTAGAGACTCACCCGGATCTGGAGCTCAGAGTCTGAAACTCCCTCCCAATTGAAAACAACAACCGCTCCCTCCGTCGCCAGCCCGCTCTGCTCGCACTCCACAACTGAGTATTTCACTTCAGCACTGCGCCTCCTTTGAGTCTGGGTATGATATTCTCTTTCCTCCTAGTTGTAGAATTTCCACTCAGCCAGCCTTCCTGTGGTTCTGGATGATGTCCGTTCCGTCTTTTAGTTGTTTTTTGAAGTGGTTGTTCGAGGCAGCAATCTCTGGTGTTAACCTATGCCGCCATCTTGGTTTCTCCCAAATGATGTTTTTAATGATTATTAAAGACAAAGCCATTAAAATATTCACAAATTGATCTATGGCAATCTAATGGCTTTGGAGGGGGTCTGGGGACCTTTCATCCAGGAGCAATATTTTAGATATATGTTGTAGGCAGCCTCTAAGATGGTCCCCAGTGGCTCCTGCCTCTTAGTATTCGTGCCTCCTTGTGTCATCATTGTCCCCTTGACTGTGGGCAAGGATTCATGAATCCCTTATAAGTAACATATTACAGCAAAAGAGGCAGGGTGCTACTTACATGAATAGGGTATGAAGAGATTGCATCCTGGGGTGCCCTCTCTTGATCTTTTGCTGTCTTGGTCACTCACTTTGAGGGAGTATGACTATCATGCTTTGAGCTGCCCTTGGAGAGTCACATATGGCAAGGAACCAATGTCTCCATCTAACAGCCAGGGGCAACCTACAGCCTTCCGACAGCTCTGTGAGTGTGTTTGAAATTAGATCTTCTCCTAGTAGAACCTTGAGATGATTGCAGCCATTGCTGATAATGTGACTGCGGTCCTGCGAGAGACCTGGAGTCAGAGACACCCAGATGAGGCACACCTGGATTCCCAACTCACAGAAAATGGAAGATAATAAATATTTGTTGTTTTAAGCCACTACATACTGGGGCTATTTGCTAGACTGCAATAGACTACTAATATACCATAGTAGCATTTTTTATGATTTTTTGTTTATTATGACTAAGGATCTTCTTAATTATTTGCAATGTAGATGAAAAGTGATAAAATATAATGCTTTAAATAAAGAACTTCACTGTTGACTTAAGAAGTATTTTAGGAATAAAAAACTTGAAAGAGGTTATCTCTCTTTAAAATGTTGCATTCCGTGCCCTAGCCGGTTTGATTAAGTGGTTAGAGTGTTGGCCCCTGGACTGAAGGGTCTCGGGTTTGATTCCGGTCAAGGGCACATACCTTGGTTGCAGGCTCGATCACTGGGCCCAGTCAGGTACGTGTGGGAGGCAACCAATCGATGTGTCTCTCTCACATCAATGTTTCTCTCTCTGTGTCTCTCCTTCCTTCCACCCTCTTCAAAAATCAATGGAAAAATATCCTCAGGTGAGGATTAGCAACAACAAAAGAAGTTGCATTCCAGTCACTTCATAGCATTAAAAAGATCTGAGATTTAATGTGAGGCTTGCATCACAGAGAGGTTCAAAGTGAAAATATGAATATTATAATTATTTGCAACAAGGTAAGTGGGAAAGTAGAGAGGAAATAGAACTTGCTTGACCAGGGAATTAAGACAAAATTGTCCTTCATATTTTCCATTGAAAAAGTACTTCTCAACATTAAATGCTAACATTATATCTAGTTAATCATACCAGAGCTCAGTTTCATGCCTGGACCTAAGTAAACATTGGGGATACTTTCATCCTTTCGTTATCTAACACTAAACATACTGAAATTGAAAGAAAGAGCAATAAAAAAGGGTCAGTTTAGGTACCAAAATGGGGAAGGAAACATCTTTCTGTAATTTCGCAGTAAGAATGTCATTGTTTGTTTGTTTGTTTTTTTAATTTTGTGACACATAGGTCAAGAAAGAAGGCATTTTCAGAATTACAACAGATTATGGATTGATTTGCAGGGGAAATATTTTTTTTGGCAATCAGTGTGAAAACAGATAATTCTAATCTACACAGCCCCAAATATCCATTGGTTTCAGAGAGTAGTACGCTGTCATTATCAACTACTGCTAGTTAGTGTAAAGTATTCTCAAGTGATAGACCAATGGAAAAGATGAAAATCTTGTAGGCATGGACAAGGGAAATTTATCCAAATTAATTGTTGAAAGTATTGAATTAAGGCTCTTTCTAAGCATATTCATCTCCAAGGGCTTCTGTAACAAAGTATCGCAAACCGGTGACTTAAAACAATTTATCCTTTCATAGTTCAGGAGGCCAAATGTCCAAAATCAAGGTGCTGGCAGGGGCGGTTCATTTTGGAAGCTGGAGAGATAAACTATCACATGCCTCTCTCTTAGCTGCTGGTGGTTGCTGATAAGCCTTGGCATTCCTTAGCTTGTAAGACACATCATCCTAATGTCTGCCTCCATCTTCACATTGTATTTTCCTTGGTGCCTCAGTGTCCTCTTTGCTTCTTATAAGGACATCAGTCATTGGATTTAGGGTCCAATCTAAGTCCTAAATAATTTTATTAGAAATTTAACAAATTATATCTGCAAAGACTATTTCCAAATAAGATCAAGATCTGAAATTCTGGATAGACATGAGATTTTTTTCTTTTCGGGGGAGACTATTCAACCCATTACACTAAAGTTAGGTGTATAAAAAGATAACAAACTCTTCCTTGAATATTTGTATGAGATTGAATTTACAAGCAATAGCTATAGTCAGGCATTGGTTAGGATTTATCACAACTTTTTAAAAAAAATCCATAATCAAGTATAGGAGATAGATCCTTCTATGAAGCTTTTGGAACCTTTAATTTTCTGTGAAATTAGACTTATTAGAATGTTGTTGTCAGGCAGAAAGTATTGAAGAAGGTGTGAATCCAAATGGTTTCCCAAGGATATTTGACAATATGCTAGGTGTTCTGCAGTAAAAACTTCATGAACAATGCAAAGGTAGAAATCCTTAGCTCTGAGCGTCTGCTGCAGTATATGCATACTGGAATAGGTAATTCCTGGATGGGTAACACTGAACCACCCAGTAGGTGATGCAATGGTAAGCCAGGCTGTTGGAAGCTACAGCTTCCAAGGCCAGAAAGTGGTTTCTATTTTCACTCACTAACTGAATAAAATTTGATTGACTTAAGGGTAGCAATCGGAACTAGTCCTTACAATTTTCTACACGCTGCTCTCATATAGATCTTCACTTCATTTCACATATTCTCCTGAATAATGATTTGTTGTTGGAGTATATATCACCTCCCTGGACGCTGATAAATTAATATTTAAAAATTACTAATGCCATTTGAAAGTGGCATTCCAGTGTTGGGGAGCAAAGAATGGAGTGGATGCTCTTACACATTGCTGATAAGAATTTTATCCCATAGAGCCTTTCTAGTGAGAAATCTGGAAATATATATATCACAAGTCTTAAGAATACTCAGATTCTTTGACTCAGAACATCTACTTATAGAAATTTATCTTAAAAATAAAAAAATAAGTACACAAAAATATATGTACTAGGGTATTCATCAAAGTATTGTTTATAACAGTGAAAAATTAGGATTATATTTAATGTTCCAAACCAGGATTTGGTTAGCTACATTTGAGGACCTAGAAAAAATGGAATGAAGTACTATGTAGTTATTAAAGGCAATTGAATAGAAAACATTTAATGAATGACACAGTCTTTATGACTTCTAGTGAAGTGAAAAATTAAGACAAAACAATATAAAAAATGTGAGTTCATTTGTGTAAAAAACAAACACACCACCACCACCACCACAACAACAACAAACCCTAGTGCTAAGTGAAATAAGCCAGTCAGAGAAATATGTGTCACATGATCTCACACATATGTATAATTTAATGAACAACATAAACTGATGAACAAAAATAGATCCAGAGACATAGAAGCATGGAACAGACTGTCAAACCTCTGAGGGAAGGCAGGGGAGGGTGGGTGGGTGGGAAGAGATCAACCAATGAACTGGTATGCACATATGCATAACCCATGGACACAGACAATAGGGGGGTGAAAGCCTCGGGTGGGGGTTGGGGGGCAGGCTGGGAGAGGTCAATGGGGAAAAAAGGGGACATATGTAATACTTTCAACAATAAGGATTTAAAAAAATTAATGGGTCATTTTTTCTCAAAGGATGAGATTATGGGTATTTTTACCTTTTTATTTGTGGTAATTTGTTTATAATCAATAACACATCTAAAAAGAAAACATTAATAAGTGGTAACAAAATTTTTGGCCTGAAACATGAGTTTATTAGGGCATGTGTTTCCAACTATTTTCCTCTTCTCCTGTAAATAGTATTTACCAATTTAATAGCCCAGTTTTTCAAAAGTAAAGCAAAAGAAGATTTTTCTAAATTTTAGCTGAACTGAAATCAATTATTTTATTGAGAATTGTCTTCATAGGTCTTTTATGTTTAGGTGATTATGTTTTCCTGAGTAAACTTAAAAACAAATGTAACTATAAGAAAGTAGAATGTCTTCCAAATGCTCTTACAATGCCATTTATCAAACTATGTTTGGAGAGCAACTAGCAAGTGTTCGGCCAGGCCACTGGACATTATAAGATCCCACTCTTGTTTACATTCCAACATTGCATCATTGATTTCTTTTTTATTGTAAGGTGTTATTGCAGTCCATACCACTGTAAGGTCCCTGGTACATGCAATCGTTTTCTTTCTGCTGCCCCGACATGTTTTACCAGCATAAAGAGAGCTCTTCTGAATATAAAGCATTCAGCAGCAATGCATCAACAATCCAGAATGCTAATTTTTAGGACCATTTGATTTTCATGACATTATCAGATGACAGGAAAAGATTTGACTGACAAAAAGAAAAATAAATTGGGAGGCTGGACAATAATTCACCTCCTGAAAAATAGTTACTGTGGAAAAAGAATAGACTAGTCTAGTATCCAGCAAAATTCATGTTTCAAAAGATATTCTACTGCAATTGTGACATAAATCCATTAAATCCTTTTCTAAAGGCTGGAGCAGGGGAGGGTAAGAATAAGGTGAGGTGGGTTGGAAGCTGTAGGGTGAGGATTTCTTTTAAGTCTTGCTTTATGTAAACAATCATACAGACTGCATTTCATCCCACAATAGATCCATGCTTGTAATATAAAAGAAATGTTTTCTTACTGAGTAAAATTTGACTCTTCCAGAAGATATTCTATCTTTAGATGAACTATTTAAAGCTCCAAGTACCTCACTCCCTGCATATCATTGGGTGCCCTAATTTGGAAAGCAGGCATGTAGTGTTCCTAAGAAATTTACTAAATGATATTAGTGAAGATTATATAAGAGTTAATATGTTATAAAAAAAAAAATGATTGGCTTTGCCCGGCTTGACTCAGTGGATAGAGCGTCAGCCTGTGGACCGAAGGGTCCCAGGTTTGATTCTGGCCAAGGGCACATGCCTGGGTTGTGGGCTTGATCCCCAGTGGGGAACATGCAGGAAGCAGCCGATCAATGATTCTCTCTCATCATTGATGTTTCTATCTCTCTCTCCTCCCTTCCTCTCTGAAATCAATAAAGAAATATATTTATAAAAATGATTGGTTGTTCATAATTAGAAGTAGGTCCATTGTTAGTAGTAACTTTTTAGTACACTCTTTCAAAAACAATTTTTCAAAAAAAAAAATCAGTGACCATGAAGTAGTGTAACATATTTATTAGTGATTAAAGTGAGGTGTTGAATATGTAATACCCTTAGTAGTACTTTAAGCAATAAATTAAAAAAAAAAAGTGAGGTGTTGAGACATAACTCTGAGTGTTGTACAGGAAGACAACCTGAAAGAGCAAAGACTCTCTTCATTTTAACCTGCCCAAGAAAATGTAAGTAGAGCAGATGTGTTTAATTTGCTTTTCATCTTCAGATAATTTTCATAAGTGGTCAAGTTTGTAAACCTTTATGTTTTGGTTCTTTACTTCTCCTGAGTCACACAACTCTTTAAATATATCAATTAAAATTTTATAATATTTCTTGGGCTCCAAGAAATAGTGTCACCAACATTTACTTTATTATAGGCAGCCATTGAAAAATGTTCCTATCTCAGAAATTATCTGGTAGTTTACTAATTGGTAGTGAATAAGAAACAGGGACAGATGGCATTAAGTAAGGTATACAATTACTTCTAGAGGGATATTCATTAAAACATTAAAGTTAATTAAAACATTAACTTTTCCACTGGGAGAGTCTAGACTTAAAAAAATATCTTTCACCTTAGCTGGTTTGGCTCAGTTAATAGCGCATTGGCCTGTGGAACAAAGGGTCCCAGTTTGATTCCAGTCAAGGGCACATACCTCGGTCGCAGGCTCCTCTCTGGCCCAGTTCCTTGGTCGTAGCTTATGCAGGAGGCAACCAGTCGATGTGTTTCTGTCACATCGATATTTCTCTCTGCCTTTCCATCTCTCTTCCACTCTCCCTAAAAAATCAATGGAAAAATATCCTTGGGTGAGGATTAACAAAAACAACAAAACTTTTCAAGTGGCATTATTTTACGTTGTTTGATTGAAGGACTTAGAGCTGTTCTGGTTAGTACTTCACTTTTTTCAACCAAGCAGCTTTTCCTCTCTCTCTCTCTCACCCAAGTCTGTTACTTGTACTTACACAGAATAACATCCATAAGGGTTCAGGTATGAACGAAGAACTAGTTCAGTTTTAAATATAATTTTGGACATACAGATTTTAACAACAAAGTGACAGTGGCAACAGCTTCAACATAGCCTTGGTTTAACCCAGCTATTTAAAAATTATAATGCAAAAGAATTTACTGACCATGCCTACAGAAGAATTGAAAATTTCCAAGTTTTTGAAGCAGTTTCGTTTGACCTAATAGATTATGTGTCATAATACAGCAACCTGATTAATCAAGGTTCATCAAATAGTATAAAAAAGAGAGTTTGGTTTATTGTAGTTAAAAGATAAGTATATCTGCCTCAACTATTTTAGGAAAACAAAAACAAAAATTAAAGGGCTGAGCTTTGCTCAGGGATTGCAATCTCTTTCTATCTGACCTTTACCCGATATTGTCTTTACAAAAAGAAAGATTTTTATGTAGATCTATTTCTCATGGTAGATAAGAATTTCCTTTAAAAAGTGAGCCATCTTATCATTTTATACCCCTCAGAGAACTTACCTCTTGCACATGGTAACAGTTTCAGTAAATAGTTTTGTAATGAATGCACCATTTCCCTCACAGAGCTTCCAAATATGTGCACATATTCAAAGGCGTTCTCAGAATGTATGCTAATGACACAGTTTTTTTATACACATACAAGTCATCTGCAACTGTTCAGACCAAATGAACAGAATTTCCAAAAATTACTGAGTAGTTAGAGGGTAATCAAGTTACACTGAATCTCAACAAAACAATTACAATTTCATTTGGTTATAGTTAGAGATTTGTTAAAAAAAAAAAAAGGCACCTCTTAGAAATTAATGTAAATGGTAATGTAGTTTACTCTACTTTAAAACATTAGCTTAGCAATGTATCTGGGTGTAAAACTAAAACCAAATTCAGTCATTCAAAGAACATTTAACAGGTCTAATTGGGGAAGTAGCATCAAAATGGATTTTTTCCCGACTTGTTAGACAGTGTTGATCACACAAAGCAGCAGAGGAGCCTGCGATGCATCGATTCTGTCCCACTCTAACTGTGGGAAGACAGTCTGAGTCAATCTTCAAACAAAAAGTTTTAAGATAAACTGTAACACTTTTGAAAACACTCAAGTAGGAGCGTTATGCCAAATAACTAAAACAAAAATATCTTCACCACAGCTTGGCTGAAATGAATTCTTAGGATGAAAACAAAGAATTCTTAGGATGATTCCAAGATTCCTAGCCTTACTTGAGAAAACTAATTAGGAAACGAATGTATTAATAGTTTTCTCATCAACAATGTCTTGTCTAATCTAATAAAAGAGAAACATGCAAATTGACCACACCTTCGCTACGCCCAAGCCATGCCCACCAGCCAATCAGAGTGACTATATGCAAATTTGCCAACCAAGATTGCGGCCAGCAGCTACAGAGCTGGAGCAAGCAGGAGGCTTGGTTGCCCCGGCAATGGAGGAAGCCAAGCTTCCCGCCTGCCCTGGCTGGCTGTGGCCTCCGCTTAAGGCAACAAAGTTTCAATTATAGAAGATAAATAAATCCCAGATACCTGCTTTCAGCCAGCCTTCACTGGGAGCTTGGGTGGCTGGGGGCCGTGGCCAGCCTGCAAACAGCCATCAGCCCCTCACCCAGGATGGCTACACCCTCATGGGGTGAGGGTCCCCGCTGGGGGGCTTGGCCAGCCTGCAAACAGCTATCATCCCCTCACCCAGACTGGCCAGGCACCCCAGCAGGACCCCCCACCCTGAGCTAGGACACCCTTCAGGGCAAACCAGCCGGCCTCCACCCATGCATCAGGCCTCTATCCTATATAATAAAAGGGTAATATGCAAATTGACTCTAACAGCAGAAGGACTGGGAATGACTGGTCACTATGACACACACTGACAACCAGGGGGCAGACGCTCAATGCAGGAGCTGCCCCTTGGTGGTCAGTGCGCTCCCACAAGGGGAGCTCTGCTCAGCCACAAGCCAGGCTGATGGCTGCCAGTACAGCGGTAGTGGTGGGAGCTTCTCCCGCCTCCTCAGCAGCGCTAAGGATGTCTGACTGCAGCTTAGGCCTGCTTCCGGCTGGCAAGTGGACATCTCCCAAGGGCTCCCGGGCTGCCAGAGGGATGTCCGACTGCCAGCTTAGGCCCAACCCCCGGGGAGCAGGCCTAAGCCAGCAAGTGGTCATCCCCCGAGGGGTCCTAGACTATGAGAGGGCACAGACTGGGCTGAGGGACCCCCCCGAGTGTGCAAATTTTTGTGCACCAGGCCTCTAGTATATCATAATTATCTCACTGTTTTAGTTATTATAGGGATTAAAAATAGAGATTGGTGCTATCTAAAAATGATTGTGTTATATATACAATTCAGCTCATTAGTCTGACTCTGGGATTTTCTTTGTGACCAAATTCTATCTAAATTGACAATTTAGATACCAAGTTTTAGCCAGCTACAATTTAGAACGGTTGTGAAATAGTTCAGAGGGAAACAATAAACGCTGATAATGAAAATGCTGACAAAGTTTAACCACAGAAAGCTGCCCAGTGCTACCCACTAAAATGTAAACCTAGTACTGGAAGACTGATTTTATAATATAAATGACTATAATGAAAGATTCAGTTGATACTCAAAAAATACTATTGCATGTACTATACATGCTGTTAGTAAATAAATTATTAATGACTTAGAGAAACCATTACAAGATTAAAATATTTGAAAAGCCTTCTCTCTAGTTTTTGGTATGTTCTCTGGAATAATTCTAAGATTTTATTTTCTAAATAATGTATGATTTTCTGCATGATGGAGTTAACTGGTTGCAGTGGACCTGCTCAATATTTCTGTGTTTGATTCTGATGTGTTCTCCAATGAGATATTCTTAAGCATTAACTTCTATGGTAAAGGAGCATTACTGAAAATAGTTTTCAAAGCTAATGTAATGCTTTCTACTTACATTATAGGCAGCATCAATGATGAAAGCAATATTTAATTTCCAAGATATAGTTATCTTGAAATCAAAGGGGTGGAATGATGAGATCAAGGATGTTCTGGGATGTTAATGTGGTTAGTGCTGTCAGCAGTCTTGTCAAATGAGAGAGAGAATCCACTCTTCTCTGCTTCAAACATAAGATATTGTTTTTACTATTGTCACATTTCATGTGTCAGTTCTTCCTACCTAGATTGCATTCAAGCCATCCTCACTCCTTACTGTCAAAGTATAACATGTTATCAATTTACATAAAATCATATATAGGCAAGGGCAATATAAAGCATGAGTGCTGAATAATGTAGTGGAAAGAATACAGGTTTTTGCACTATACAGATTTGAGTTCAGATCTCAGCTTAGACACTTTCTAACTAGTTAGAGGTTTCTACACAAATCATTTAACCTCTCTGAGCCTTAGCTTCTTCTAAAAACTGCAGCTAATACAACCTATTTCGGCTAGTTGGGAAGATTACAGGCAACATGTATAACTGCCTAAATTTGCCTGATCTGTCTTGGGGTCCAGAACATGTCTTTCTCTGCTCTATTTGTGTGCCTTTCTCTGAGAAACCTTCACAGGTTCTGTCATCCACACAGTCTATCTAGAATCTTCAGTTTCAAGAAAGCTCCAGTTTATCACAACCCAAGCATCCCCTCCTATCTTCAAAGTTTTTGGAAAGGAAGATGAGATGAACAAGCACAGTGCCTGGCATATTGTAGTTGTTTGATAAATATTTAAAATGATTCTATTTTCATTATATACACTTTTGTATGCACGTAAAGGTCTATCATTGTATACAGAAGAATACGCATGGTGTATTGTGGAAGTAAACTATTTTTTTGACAATCCAACATCATTATGTATGTACCAGAGGCTCAGTGCATAAAATTTGTGCATGGGAGGGGATGTCTCTCAGCCCGGCCTGCACTCTCTTTAATCTGGGACTCCTCGGGGAATGTCCGACTGCCATTTTAGGCCAGATCCTGCAGTCCAGGACCAGTGGCTCCTAACCATTCATCTGCGTGCCTGGCTAATGCCCCCAACTGCCCTCCCCTGTTGGCCTGGACACCCCCAACTGCCCTCCCCTGCCAGCCTGATCTTGCCCCCAACTGCCCTCCCCTGCTGGCCTGATCACCCCTAACCCCCTGCCAGCCTGATATCACCCCTAACTGCCTCTGCCTCAGCCCCCACAACCATGGCTTTGTCTGGAAGGAAGTCAAACGTCCAGAAGATGGCTGGTTGACCCAGTCTAATTAGCATATTACCTTTTTATTCATATAGATTTTTCTTTTAGCATCATTATTTTTTTTCCTATGCAAAACAAATCACTCTCTGGTCCACTGAGTTTGAGAAGAATTCTTGATTTCAGAAATAGTACCATGACCCAGGCTTCATCAACATCCAACATATTTCTTCATCTTACATGGACATGAACATAGCAAATAAGAGTGCACTCCAGGATTTTTGTTTGGTCACTTCTTTATGTCAGGGTGGCTAGTTTGTATAAGTAGCCTTAAGATTATTGCCTTGACCTAGGGAGATTTTAGATGAGTATCTGTCACTTGCAATCAAGCGTCCTATTACAGCATGGCTGATGTTGCTCAGTGGTTGAGCATCGACACATGAACCAGGAGGTCACGGCTTGATTCCTGGTCAGGGCACATGCTGGGTTGCTGGCTCAATCCCCAGTAGGGGGCATACAGGAGGCAGCCAATTAATGATTCACTCTCATCAGTGATGTTTCTATCTCTCTCTTCCTCTCCCTTCCTCTCTCTGAAATCAATAAAAACATATTTAAAAAAAAAGAATCCTAATATCCTAATACAGTTGTTTTTTCTCACAGAAATATAACCCTACATATGGATGGAAACATAACTGCAACTAGAATTCTTTTCAAATCCCCAGCAAACATTGAGTGTACACTTTCTGAAGTATTATCAAAAATAACAACAAAATAATGTAAGAAACACGTGTTAAAAAAAATCAACACACTGAAAACCAGCATGTTTCATCACCACTTCTGAAAATCTTATTTTAAAAACCTCACTACTGAACATTTAAAGAGAGAGAAAAATAGCTCTATAATAGTGTTGGCTGGATCATTTATTCCTGGTCTGCTTTGAAATTGTGAAACTGTATTTGAGTTCATGACTTTCAATAACTTACTATGTAGCATATTTTTGTAATGTGAAATGAATTAAAAGTAATTTTATTTTGAATTTTTTTGACAGCTCCTGACATTCTTGGAGACAACTTGAGTTGTTACACAAGGAGGATTAGGAATCATGGCCTTAGGCTCTCTTTACACAATGGAAATTCAATTGGCAAAAAGAAAAAAAAAATATGTCAAATGGTTTTGGGGCTACAAAAAATGTGTTATTTCTTGAGACTTTTTTTTAACCACTGACTTTAGTAAATGTTTGATTGAGCTGACTAACCTAACCTATAGTTCTGGAATCATGCAGACATGCCTGAGTTAAATCCATCTTAAGAAAGATCATGTTTTTCTTTCTTCAGTTACAGGGAACCAAGTTCATTGAGGCCGAGTTTATAAGTTTTAATCTAGCCCAGCTGGTTTCCCAGACTGAAAGACTCCACAGAGTATAGATTTACACTGTCCTGCTGAGATTAGAATTCTCTTATAGTTCAAATACCTCATTGGTTTGCCTGTTTGCAATATTACTACTTTCTAACAGAAGCAAATTGGCTTAAGAGCCTAAGCCTTATTTTTCCAAAAAACAAGTGCCATTCTCTATTAGGTGGCATGGTTCTACCTTTGGGAATTATATAAGAGTTACTACTCTTCCTAACAATGATTCTCATATTTATGTATCCTTAGAATTTTTACTTTGCAAATGCCTAAGTGACAAAATGGGGAAAAAATTAAATGACCACATCAACAAACAGTTCATCATAAAACAGTTTTTGCCATTAGTCAATGAGCTAGCACTGCAGGAGGTTTAATACCTTCCAAAGGCAATTCTCAAGTAACCATAGAATAATTTGGCACTTTAGCCTGTAAGAAACATATTTCTCAGAAAATAAAAATATTTTGGCCAATAGCCATTTAAATTTTAAACTATTTTCTAAGATTTTATTTTTGCATTTATCTTGACAACAGGAAGTCTAACGGAAATGTGTTTCCTCACAGTGGAAAGTTATACTAAAAAACATATACCCCTTACATATCAATTTTTAAAACCTTTTTATGCTTTGTTCTGCATGTACCTCAAAGTGACAGCCCCCCGTGGTCCTAATCACAGGTGCCTGGCACAAAAGATAACACAGCCTGGTGCTACTGCAGGACGGCAGCCAAAATATTTTGTAAAACTCCTACTAGCAGTAGTTTGCATAGGCAGACAGCCTGCCCTCTGGTCCTCGTTTAGCTAAAGCTTAGCAACCAAACATGTTGCTACCAGTTTTGTTTTGTTTTTCTCCAAGGACAGCTCCATTATTATAAGTCAATGATTGATTTTCAACTATAGGACTATTTATTTTTCAGACTGCTTTGTAGCCATCAACATAAAGGGAAGGGGTAAGAAGAGCATCCAGCCTGAGAAAGGTGATAAAGCCAGAGGGAAGTCAGGGCCGATACCTATCAGGTAACCTGGCAGAACCAACCTTGGAATTACTTTGGCAAACGGCAATGAAGCGAATTTTTGTGGTGTAAAGAATTCACTGGACACAGAGGGTAGTGATGAGGAGAGGAGGAGGAAGAGATAGAAAAGGAGCCAAAAGAGGATTAAAACTTGTCAGTGAGGTGCATTTTAAGAAATATAGCAGAAGAAGCCTACGCTACAGATGTATTCTTCCCTACTGCAGAATGTCTGATCAACTCATGCTAAAGTTTCTTGTGATGCTTATTTATTATTAATTTTTAATTCTGTTGCAAGTAATTCACATTTTTCTTCAGGTCTCATGTAAACTCTGTATTGTATTTGACATTTTTGTCTCTTTAAATCACAAACTATTTCTTCTGTTTTGAAATTCACAACTTGGAGAATTTGGATCTTTTTGTGTTTCAGTTTTCTAAGAACAGACTTAAAACCTTTGCTATGTTCTTAGTTCAAGATGTTTTATACTCTTCGATATATACTGCTATTGTGGTGATTTTTCCAACTTTATAATAATGCTGTTTTTTAAAAAAATGAAAGTGGACAGTTTGGGGCTTTGATTCACAGCAGGGATGTTTTTCTTAATCCTTTATACTTTACCAGGCAATAGGCTCTTTTGAAGGGCTGATGGGAGTGGGAAAGAAGAAAGGCCTGAGAAAGAAAGCTTTGGGGTTATAATGGACAAGAAGTATAGCAGTCAGAAAAATCAGCATGGTACTGCCTTGATTCTGCCTTCCTTTAGTGTATGAAATGGCCACTAGCACCTTCAAGGAGAAAATGCCAGTTTTTGTGACAAGTTCTTTTATAAGGAAAATGTCATTAGATTAAATAATAAGAAAAACACATACATACACCTAGTATATTATCTCAATATTGTTCCTGGGCTCGGATGCTTCTATTCTATGAACCTGTTGATATAAGGCCTAGTAGAAAGGCTGTGAGGAAGGAGGGGAAGCTGCTATGGGAAACAAGAGCATAAGCAGCAATTCAAAACTTCTAACTGCTTTTGAATAATTGGCAAGACCACATTCACAGGGGATTTAATTGGATGGAAAAGTACAGGAGAACAACAATAAAAATGCCATCAGCAAGTGAGAAAAAAAAGAAAAACTTTGCTCATGAAGAGACAAGTGCATTTTCATTTATTTCTGATATTCTGGCAACCCATGAGTTAGAACACATCAGTTTATAGTGACCTCTATATACAAAAGAACTCTGATACACTTCCTCCTCACCAAATCATAACCAGAGTCCATCGTCAGCCATGTCATAGCAACAATCTTTCTTAGTATAGCAGGTATAGTGCCTGAATTCCTTTTGAAAAAATCAAATAGAAATTTATTGGCTTTTGGCAGGCCTTTTTGATGCTGAGGGTCAGAAAGAGAGTAGACGAGATCGGATGTGTTCAGGGTGGTATGGATCATAGCAGCACAATTTACTAGAATAATAGCTACCAGTAAGATTTGGGAACAGCCTAAGTGCCCATCAGCAGATTCATGGCTTAGAAAACTGTGGTACATCTACACAATGGAATACTATGCTGCGGTAAAAAAGAAGGAATTCTTACCATTTGCAAAAGCATGGATGGAACTGGAGACCATTGTGCTAAGCAAAATAGGACAATCAGAGAAAGATAAATATCAAATAATCTCACTCATTTGTGGAATATAATGAACAACATAAACTGAGGAACCAAAATAGAACCAGAGTCATAGAAGCATCAAATAGACTGTCCAACTTATGAGGGAAGGCGGGGGATGAGGGGTTAAGAGATCAACTACAGGACTTGTATGCATGCATATGAGCATAACCAATGGACACAGATGGGGGGTTGGTGAGGACACATGCTGAGGGGTGGGAGTGGCCAGGGAGAGGTCAATGGGGGGAAAAGGAGACTTATGCAATACTTTAAAAAATAAAGAATTTTAAATTTAAAAAACCCATAATGAGTACCCCTGCACATCCATTAGGATGGTTATGATTAAAATAAAATTAAATTAAAGTTGGAAAAAAAAGAGATATTTGTGTTTAATTTTCACTAAAATATATTTTCTCAAAAATAGTACATTATTTTTGAAAAAAAATCAAACAATAGAGAAATATAAAGTGTTAAAATTAAATGTTGTATTTTCCCTCATTCATATTCTTAAGCAATAAGCACCAATTAAAGCCATTTTAATTTGTATCCTTTAGCATTTTTCTATGTACATACAAGCATATCTACATGTATGTAAACATCCACATCATATAAAAATATTTAAATACTTACATATAGATGTCATATATTTATGCATAGTCTGTATATTATATGATATATATATATATATATACACATTGTATATATTTACATATATTAAATGTTTCTTCTCACAAAAATACAATCATATTCTAAACCTCCTGTGCAACTTGTTTTTGTGTTTTTTTTGGGGGGGGTTTCTTTTTTGCATTCAATATATCAAAGATTAGCTTCTATGTCAGAACATACAAATACTCCACATTCTTTGTGATGGACACAAAGCATTCCTTTTAATGTGTATCATAATTTATTTACTCTCCTGATATGAACATTTTGGTTGTTTCCAGTTTGTTGCTATTAAAATAATTTTGCAATGCATGTTTTTTGGTACATGTTTTTGCATAGTTATGCAACAATTTTTGTATGATACATGCTTGATATGTATAACAGGTATTATTCTGTGTGTTTAAAATAACTGTACCATGTATGTAATATATGAAGCATAATAACAAAATGATTAAGCATGAATCTATTACTCCACTTAAGAAGTAAGGCATGTTATCTTTTCCCTCATTCATACTCTTAAGCAATAAGTACCAATGCCATTTTAATTTGTATCCTTCACCATTTTTCTATGTACATACAAATATATCTACAAGTATGTAAACATGCACATCATATACAAAAATAGTTTCTATCCCTGTGTGCTCCTTCCATACCCCTGTCTCATTCTCCTGCTTCTTCTGCCTGCAATATACTTAGTTTCCTGAATATTTGCATTTTGGTTTTTAAAGGGTTTTCTCTTATTCATGAATGCATAAGTAATGTACTTGATTTGCATACTTTTGACCTTTTTATAAACACTTCATTTTAGTTTGTCTTCTCACTTTATTGTGTTTTTTTCATGAATAGACATTCTTATTTAATGTAATGAAATTTATTAGTCTTATATTTTATGGTGAGTGCTTTGTATGTCCAAATATCCTTTAGTTTGCCTGGTCGGCATGGCTCAGTGGTTGAGCTTTGACCTATGAACCAGGAGGTCATGGTTCAATTCCTGGTCAGGATACATGCCTGGGTTGTGGGCTCTATCCCCATGTGGGATATGCAGGAGGCAGCCAATCGATGATTCACTTTCATCATTGATGTTTCTATCTTTCTCTCCCACATCCTTCCTCTCTGAAACCAATAAAATTTTTTAGAAAATCTTTTAGTTTGAGGCCATAAAGCTATTTTTCTGTTTCCTGATTTTGTCTTTCATATTCAGCCCTTAATTAATCAGGTGTTAGTTTGGTAAGGGCACAATCACGTTCTCTTTTAAAAATAACCAGTTGTCTCAGCACAACTTATAAAATAGTCTATCCTTTCCTCATTGATCTGCCATGGCACCTCAAGCATATATTGTTTCCACATATGCCAGAGGGTGGCTGAGTCTATATTTCAAAGATGGTTGCATGAATATAGCCCACTTAACATGGTCTTATTACACTGCACCATTGGTATTCTTCATAGAGAGGTGGAGTCTGTGTTTTCTCCCCTTGAATCTGGTCATGTCAATGACTACAGTGGAAGTAACCCTGTTTAATTTCTAGGGTAGAGCATAAAAGATGACGCAGCTTCTCTGTCTGGCCTTAAGAGACCATGGAAGAATTTGGGCTATGCTGAAGCTACCATACAGAAAAAATCATAAGAAAATAAAGAGAAATAGCTAAGGACAAAGTAGTCCAGCCCCCAGTTGTTTGAGTTTTCCCAGTCAAGGCACCGAAGCCTTTGAAAAGATCCTTGCCACCATATAACTACAACCTAATGAGATCTGAGCTAGAACCTCCCAGCTGAGCACTCCCAAATTCTTTTGTCACAGAAAGTGTGATAGATAATAAATGATTGTTGTTAATTCGAACCACTAAGTTTTGGGATGACTTGTTATGGAGCATTAAAGAGAACACCAAATCTTCTTCTGAAATCTCTATTTGTTCATTGGTCAATTTGCTTATTATATTTTTGTAATTTGTGAACTGGAGATAAGGAATACTAGCATCATAAGGTTGATACAAAGATTAAATGGGTTGATTTTATCAGCGCCTAGCACATGGTAAGCGCCATATGTGTTAACTATTACTATTTCTAATAATAATGACTAAGATTATTATATCTGAGCCAATAGCATATTGTCATAATTTCTATATCATTATAATAGTTAATGATATTCAGTAGTGTAGTTTTTTTGTTTGTTTGTTTCTTTTTCTTCTTCTTCAGGTTTCTCTTGATTTATTCCTGGGTACTTGTTCTTCCATATAAATTTTGAAATTTCTTGTAAATTACCTCATAATAATATGTTAGGACTTTAATTGCAATGACTCTATTATACAATTTAGAAAAAGTGAATATCTTTATGACTGTAAACTTGAAAAAAATAGTATTTCAAGAACAGGGGTTAGAATCACTTTTCTGTAAAGGTCCAGATAGTAAATGTTTGAAAGTTTAAGGGTTATCCAGTCTTTATTGCAGCTACTAAACTCTGCCTTTGTAGAGCAAAAGCAACCATAGACAGGACATAATCAAATGCACATGGTTGCCTGGATTTGGCCCACTGGCCACAATCTGATGTCTCTCTATTCAAGGATAGAGCAAAATAAAGTCTCCTTAGCTACTTTGATTGTATATTAAATCCTGATATATAACATAGATCTTTTTCTGAGCTCTCTTTCTATTACATTTGTCTATTCACTGCTTAACTTATCCATTAATTTTATCATGTATTTAAAGAATGACCTTTTTCATTTTATTGTTTTAATTAGAGGCCCAATGCACGAAATTCATGCAAGAGTAGGCCTTCCTTCCCCCAGCTGATGGCACTGGCTTCCCTCTGGCACTTGGAATCCGGGCTTCCCTCGCAGCCCAGGCTTCATCTGGAAGGTCATCCAGAAGGACATCTGGAAGGATGTCTGGTCTAATTGGCATATTATGCTTTTATTATTATAGATTAGTTCTTTTTCAAACCTGTCTGCTCACATTTTGTAGTTTCATGTTGACTATTCATTTAATACCTTCATTCTTTATTCATTGTGGTTTTCCATTTCACGGTAGTTTCATATATTCTATATTTGATAATTTAAAATTCTGGAATCCCTATGGGCCTAAATATATTGGGCTTTTGTTGTTATTTATTCTTGCTGACTCTTACTCTTGATGGTTCATTTCATTGTATGTTTTGTGAACTTCGTTTGTGAGCTCAGATTTCTTTCTTTAGTGTTGTATACCCCGAATTCTTTCCTCCAAAGAAGAATTGTATTTGCTTTTTCTGAGAGCCATGGGGTGTTACTGACCTGGGACATTTTCATTTTTATCATCCATCCAGGAGCCTCCACTTCACCCAGGATTCTTGGATTCAAATATGTCTTTTTTTTTTTTTTACCTACATTGTGGTTTTCAGCATTTGCCACTAGGACAATCTTGGGGATTTTCTTTATTCTATGACTCCCA
The DNA here is from genome assembly GCF_964212035.1 of Myotis nattereri. Lineage (NCBI taxonomy): Eukaryota > Metazoa > Chordata > Mammalia > Chiroptera > Vespertilionidae > Myotis > Myotis nattereri. The sequence goes on from NC_138078.1 coordinate 88,917,336, forward strand.
AGCAATACAACAAATATTATACTTGCAGGATCTAGTTGTGGGTTTTTTTCTGCATTAAAAACACTCCTTCAGATCATTTAATTAACATATTGCCACAAACAGTAGTGCTTGATAGATTCTTTAAAATAGAAAGTATAAGTGAAAATAAAAGACATGTGCCCTTACGTTTTGCTCCATATTGCCAATTGACCTCTGAAAAAATGTTTAATCAATGTTAGTTCTCACAGCAGTGAAAGTAACCACTGTCTCTTACCATTGTCAACAGTGGCTATTACCAATCATTTCATTTTCTCTTTCAGATACAGATATGTGTGGCTTTCTCTCCCATAGGGGAGAAAAAAATTATGATGTATAAAAATGCATATGTAGTTTCATTCCTCATTTGAAGGTCACCAAGATAGGATTCAGTAATCATTCGTGGTGAAGGAACCAGCTTCCTAGGTCTGCCCATGGTCTTCTGTGAATAACTGAAGACCCTTGAAGCCTTCTTAGTTTTTAGAGATGAAGGAAGAATGAGTTATCATTTGGCTTGGACAAACCATTCTAGGACAAAGTAAAAACCATGTCCACTCTCCAGAATCAGTTACATTCTCTCTCTGGCACTATAACCTTCAGGAAATTTTATCTGTTAAACCTTAATTCCCATAGTTGAAGGGAAATGGGGAAAAATATATTCTGCTTCACACTCTGAATCCATAAGGCCTTTAAAAAGTTGTTATGTAAATCAAGTGTATCATTAGAATGCAATTTCAATGTATGTTCAGATAGTCTGAGGATAAAAATTTATCAAAACACTTCTTTTATTGCCAGAATATTTTCAATTATATTAATTGGACTGTTTAATCTACCAACTGGCCCAATAAAGTAATTGTCCTTAATGGGTACAGAACTAACTTCCTACAAGAGAAAAAATTAGAAAAAATATGAATAAATTTGTATTATTATATTTCCCTAAGGACTGTAGGCCACAGGTTCCAATAGAGAGAGAGTCTAAATGCACAGAGGTTCTGACATGGAATTTTTAAATTAAGTCAAACTTAACAAAAAGGCTGATGAATATCCCATCATATACCTGAAATTCCTTTCACCAAGTATACCTTCCACACACTTTCATGCTGAAGCATTATACCAAGATAAAAAAAAAAATTCTTTCCCAACAGCCAATCAAGAGTCATTTAGTATTGAAGAGGTGCCATGAACTGACATTCCTATTAGCATAAGAGTGTGTTAGAATGTTAGGGACACCACAATGTGACCATTAATACTGATTAAGCCCAATTATATTTCTTAATATGAAAAATCACTTTCTAAAATGACAGTATTCACAGTCTTCCTCAAAATTGTACAATTCAAATAAGTAGCCATTGCTTTTAATTAATGACCAGAATTTAAACTAAGACACAGTCCCAGGGGCCATGCATTATGTTTTATTAAATTATGATAGCAAATGACACATTTGTATCTTATTTTAATCTTTGTGTTTACCCAATTTCAAAATCAATTAAAACAATTAATTATAAATGGCCTTGGTCTTTTCAGTTGGGAAATGCTATCTGAGCAAATTTAAAAGTGTATTTTTGTTACTTACTAATATTTAAAAAATAGGTTCTCCTAGAGGAAAAGACACACATATGTTCATGCTAGTTCAAATCTATATAAGTTTAAAAATAGAACTCAGCCATTTATCCATCATCCTTTATTAGCAATGATCAAGAATCACCCATGCAACCCCCTAACCCAGGACTACATGATTTGGTGTCTCTGGTCATCCTGAGACAGAATATGAAGGCAATGATTTGTAGTCTCAGATGAGATATAAAAATGGCAATCTTTTGACACAGGTAAGACAGTTTGAAGCTTCCTGAATATTGGGGCTTCATGTTATTTTGCAACATTAGAGGTGGCTTTAAATCAAAGGTGAAGAAGTCAGAACGAGAACAGCAGGTAGTAAATAAGAGAAATATGGTGACATGGCCTGCCTGTGCCTGCTGGAGCTCAGGAGAAGGCTGACCCCATGCCAAACAGAACTAACAAAACTTTTTTCTCTAGATAGGGCAAACACAAAAATGATTTTTCCCTTACTTTTAAAAAATATAAACAAATAAAGAAGGTAGATTTTGCAGCAGAAAGAGAAGCGCTGTAACAATATACAAGGTAGCTTGGAAGGAAGCACAGATCAGATTAATACATGGGCAGCACATCTCTGGAGAACAAGGTTTAATTCCAGCTCTTGTCACAAATGAAATGAGTTTGACGGTCTGTAGTGAGCAGTATTGCATAACACACAAAACTGCTGCACTCCTTGGCAGAGAAAATCAAGAATGTTCCACACAGAACAAAGTTAATCCCATTTGATAGAAAATAACTCATAGTGCAATTCCTTTAAGTATCTGGGGAGGAAAATTCCTTACAGATGGTGAGCATTATTGATTACAAGATATAGGAAACAATTGTCCTCCATCTCATTACTCTATTTGGTCGGTTGATCAGAAAGGGGTTTCAAGCACCAGAAATATTAATCTTTCACATTTTTTATTAGTAGCAAATAATATAAGTGTATCATTAACCCATGTGTCTTTTCAAAAATAGATATCTGTGCACTAGGAGAAAATTGTCCAAGGGTGCATTTTGTCACCAACATAGGATTATGTGACTCACCTGAGCTTGAGGGGCCCCGAATTATTGATTTTAAGACCCACTAAGGAAATCTCAAATGTAATGTATATTTCTGAGGTATGTTCCTGGTCTGGCTACCAATTTCACAGTTATAATTTCAACGAATTTCTCTGTGCTATCACTTCACAGCTACTTATCCTTTGAAAATAATGCAATAATAATGATTGTGTTTCTAATACATAGACTGAATACTGAATAAAGCATTCTTCATGGTATCTAATCACTCTAGTTCCAATTCCTCTTTTTTGTGTGTTTTTTTTTAATATTTTTTATTGATTTCAGAGAGGAAGGAAGAGGGAAAGAGATAGAAACATCAATGATGAGACAGAATCATTGATCTGCTGCCTCCTGCATGCCTGTCTCTGGGGACTGAGCCCGCAATCTGGGCATGTGCTCTGACCAACCGGGAATCCAACCAACGACTTCTTGGTGCATGAGTTGACACGCAACCACTGACCCACACCAGCCTGGATCCAATCCCTCTTTTTACACCATTTCAATAAGCAATGTGATTTTTAAGGAGTCACTGGGCTCCTGTTTCACTTTTATCATTTGAGTTTACATAGTAAACCACAATGATGAAACCCTGCAAAGACTTCAGGGATTAACCACATTTCCTGTTTTAATACAGGGATGTTGTAAGGACTTGTGATTCAACCTTGTATTAATACAAATGCCTCTCTTACCCGTCATTTCATCCCAGAAGACAGAACATATTTGTTTGTTCACTGAGCCATCATAGCTATGACATGTAGATCTGCAAAACATCAAAAAGTATGTTAAAATTATTTTCTCTTGCTGACTGTCTAACTTTTTTAATGGCTCTGTATATCTCAAATTCTATTTTTAAAAATCAAAAAGAAGAAAGAAAGAAAGAAAGAAAGAAAGAAAGAAAGAAAGAAAGAAAGAAAGAAAGAAAAAGATGTGTAACACTGGATGTTGATTGGATTAACTAAAGTGGTTGATGTTATTAGTGAAAATATTGAATAAAAAAATCAGTTCAATAAATAAAGCAGAAAACACTTTTTTTAATGAGTGCAACAAAAGGTTATGAAAGAACACTTATTAAGCACTGCAGTGTATTTAAAGAACATGCAAAATGATATACATCCATTGTCTCACAGAATTCTCATAGCAACACCAGGAGTAGATATTGGCACCACTATTTTGCAGATGAGAAAATGAGTTCATACAGGTTAAATAACTTACAAATACCAAATATATGTGACAGAACTAGAATTTCTAGACCTGACTGACCTGCAAAGCTATTATTTTCTCTATACTGTAGCATGTTCTATTAGTGTAAGAATTAGGGTACAGGTTAAACTGCTGAAACAAAGAGCTGCCAAAATACAGTGGCTTACATAAGAGATTTGTTTATTAATTTATTCAATACTAGAGGCCCGGTGCACAAAATCTGTGTACTTGGGGGGAGGGGGGGTCCTCAGCTTGGATTGCAAGAGGACACAGGCCAGGCCAAGGGACCCCACTGGTGTATAATCGGGGCCACAGAGGGACATGTGAGGTCAGCCAGATGGGGAGGGACTGCATGTCTGGCCCATCTCACTCAGTCCTGATCAGCCAGACCCCAGCAGCAAGCTAACCTACTAGTCGGAGCATCTGCCCCTGGTGGTCAGTGCACATAATAGAGAGCAGTTGAGCAGCTTTAGCATATCATTAGCATATTATGCTTTGATTGGTTGGACAGCTGACCAGATGACTGGACAGTTAGCATATTAGGCTTTTATTATATAGGATATTTACTTTTCTCCCACATAATGGTCTTAGAGATTTCTGCTTCACTTTCAACTGTTTCACAGAGTTATTCATGGTTGCAAATTCCTTCCATCTCTCTGCTTGTTCATCCTTTAGGGTGTTGTTCTCCTCTGCATCATCAAAGCTAGGTTGCTTCTATATTCATATTCCAGCATGCACAAAGAGGCAGAGAGACAAAATCTAGAGAAAGTAATGTGGCTTTCTTTTTCTTTATTAATTTAATTTATTGGGGTGACATTGGCTTGCAAAACTGTACAGGTTCAAGCGTGCAACTCAGCAAAACATCATCTGCGCATTGCATTGTGTGCCTATTGCCCCAAGCAAAGTCTCTTTCCATCCTCATTCCCCCCACCTTTGCCCACTTCCATCTAGCCCCCATCCCTTTCCCTCTTGCCATCACCATACTGTTGTCTGTGTCTGTGTGCTATATATATGTTGTTGTCCTTTTGCTAATCCCTTCACCTTCTTTCATGGTTTTTAAAAGAAGATGGCCCAAATGCTTCAGATATTCACTTTCATTCACATCCCATTGGCTCAACCTTGTTGCTTACCTAGTGGTAAGGGAAAGTGGAGAATGTAGTCAGTCTCCAGCTAGGTGGCCATGTGCCTAGAAAATAAAGAAATAATGGATTTTGATGAAAAACTCGTATACTGTCACCATTAAGGATTATACAGAATGGTCAAGTGTACGCAGTATGTGGTGAAGGGACTCCATAGGAGAATTCAGAAGCCATAATAGCCCCACCAGTGTGGCTTAATGGTTGCATGTCAACCTATGAACCAAAAGGTCACTGATTCCATTCCCAGTCAGGGCACATGCCTGGGTTGTGGGCTTGATCACCAGTAGGGCGCGTGCAGGAGGCAGCCAATGAATGATGATTCTCTCTCATCATTGATGTTTCTATTTTTGTCTTGCTCTCCCTTCCCCTCTCTCTAAAATCAACTTTTTAAAAAGCCATAGTAAGTATAGAAAGCACTTGAATGAAGATGTGATGAGAGGATTTCACTTTGTCCCAGCTATGACTACTATGTGACAAATGGACATTTGAGTTTAGTCATATTTTAGCTAAATTACTTCTTGAAAGAAAAGTCAGTTATATAGAATACATATTATGTCATGTTACAAATACAGATTGTGTAGAAAATATTGTATAACATATGTACTATAATTAAAGATATTTATTACATTCTAGTTTTACTCTACTAGCAATAGCCCTTAAAAATCATTTATTGTAAAAAGTAAAAAGGAATAGATAAAGCAGGTTTGGAAAAATCTTGAGTATTGTTTGATTCTTTTTTAATCTTTATATATTTGGAAATATTCATAATAAAATATTTTAAAACAAATTATTAAGAAAAAACAACCAAGAGGAAAAGTCAGCAATATTAAAGTGAATACAGACTGATAAGTGGAAGCAAAGAATAGAAGTGAAAGTCTAACTACTTTGTTTTCTAAAATGATTTTGTGTAGAAATTTCAGATGGGATATGTTTACACTAATTACCTGGTAGTTAGACCATACCGTAGCAACTTGAATTTCAATGCAATTTTCCTTAGAGTGTATTTTAGGTAGAATGTCTTCTTATCTGTCTCTATTCTTCTTCACAAAACTTTACCCAATGCTCTAACTTAAACTGATTTCTCTGTCCTCTCAAATTTTTCTATAATAATAGACCACAACACTCATATCAGTGCTTCATCAGACATTGCCAGATATTGTTTCTCAATATATTGTAGTCTTAGAAGCTTTATGTCAAAATATTCCTTATAAAATTGTCAGATTTTAAAGACAACTCTTATTAGACAAAATTTACATTTACTCAAAGTTTGTGTTCTCTCATTATATTATATAATATTTTTGAAAGACCTGAATTTGTCACCCCTTCATACCTAATTGACTCTAGGTAAGAAACACTCTCTCCATGTTTTAATTTCCTCATTTGTAAAGTGGAGGTAATGATGCTTACTTTGTAAGATGTTGTAGGTATAAAATGGGACACCTTAAGGGAAAGCACTTAGCAGAGTGATTGGCACATGTTATGTACTTAGTAGAGTTCAGTTCTTTATTCTCCTTTATATAAACACTAGAGGCCCAGTGCATGAAATTCATGCACTCAGGGAGGGGATTCAGCATCGATTGCAAGAGGGCTCAGACCCCACTGGTGCAGGATCAGGGCTGGGGAAGAATGCGGGAGGTTGGCCAGCTGGGGAGGGACTGTGGGAAGGCTACAGGGTGTGTCCGGTCCATCTTCTTTAGTCCCGATTGTCCGTACCCCAGCAGCAAGCTAACCTACTGGTTGGAGCGTCTGCCCCTGGTGGTCAGTGCACATCATAGTGACTGGTTCACTGGTTGACTGTCTGCCTCTTGGTGGTCAGTGCATGTCATAGAGAGTGGTTGAGCGGCCTTAGCATATCATTAGCATATTATGCTTTGATTGGTTGAATGGCCAACTGGAGGACTGGACACTTAGCATATTAGGCTTTTATTATATCTACTAAAGGCCTGGTGCATGAAATTCGTGCATGGGGTGTGTGTGTCCCTCAGCCCAGCCTGCACCCTCTCCAATCTGGGACCCCTCAAGGGATGTCCGACTGCCTATTTAGGCCCAATCCCTAGTCGCCCCCAACTGCCTTCCCCTGCAGACCTGGTTCCTCCCAACTGTCCTCCCTTTCAGGCCTGGTCCCTCCCAACTGCCCTCCTTTGCTGGCCTGATGGCCTACAACTGCCCTCCCCTGCTGGTCATCTTGTGGTGGCCATCTTGTGTCCACATGGGGGAGGCCATCTTTGAGCACATGAGGGAGGCCATCTTGTGTGTTGGAGAGATGGTCCATTTGCATATTACCCTTTTATTAGATAGGGTAATAATAAAAACCTAATACAGTGGGGCCTTGACTTACAAGTTTAATTCATTCAGTGATGGAGGTCGTAACTCAAATTACTTGTATGTCAAATCAAGAAGTGAACAAGTGAGACACATGATGCTGGGCTGATGTGGCATTCACTGTGACCTTCGCTGCACCAACTAGCGGTGGGGTACCTGAAGCTGGCTCGTAACCCGAATTTTAACTCTCAACTCAAAGCAAAAGATGCCTTGTATCTCGAAAAACTCGTTAGTCGGGACACTCATAAGTCAAGGCCCCACTGTATGCTATTAGACCAGACAGCTGAACGACCTACTGGACCTCCTTCTGGACGACTTTTTGAGTGAAGCCGGGGCTGAGAGGACCAAGCCCCTTGCACGAATTTTTTGCATTGGGCCTCTAGTAGGATGATAAAAGGTATAGGCATTAATTCCAATAGTTTAAATATTTCTCTTAACTTTATTGAGGTATATTTGAATATCATAAATTCACTCATTTCAAGTATACAATGTAATGATTTTTAGTAACTTTATCGAGTAGTACAATCATAAACATAAATTAGTTTTATAATATGTTTATCCACCCCAATAAGGTCAATATGCTTTATAACCCTTAAACATACTTTCTTCCATTGGCTATTGTGTAGAATAGGACTTGTGTACATCTAGTTCAACATTTAATGTCTTCTCAAACTGCATTGAGCCTTACAGTGCAACTATTCCACTGGTTCCCCTGGCTATTGTTTTGCTCCCTTTATTGCATTAATGCCCAATACATTTGAAGTTGAGCAACTTGGGCAGTGGAATGTCCAACAGTGATGATACTCAACTAATCAGTGTGTAAGCAGAGCTGTTCATGCCACAACAACATGGAATACATGACCCTTTTTGGGCTTCTCCCTTACGCGAATGCATGTTATGTGTAGTTACTATTCAGTGCCTTTTGGCTTCTCAGTCAGTGAGAATCAGGCATGAGGCAATAATATTGACTGTCCTACTTTCATGTTTGTTTTAGCCATAGTTCTCTAAGTTTCTGGCTGAGTAAACTTGTATCTATTTATTGCTGTTATTACTATTGTTATTTATTGAGTGCTTTTTATATGCCAGGAATTGTGTTAAATACTTTTTGTACATCATTTTGCTTCTTGATCTTCATGATAAACCTGCTAAATAGTTACCATCTTTATTTTAAAGACGTGGAAATGCATTAAGCATTATGCTAAGTGAAATAAGCCAGTCAATGAAGGAAAAATACCACATGATCTCACTCATTCATGTATAATAAAGACCATTATAAACTTATGAACAATAATAGATACAGAAGCAGAGCTGCCTCAAACTGATTGTCAAACTGCAGCGGGAAGGCCGGGGAGGGTTGGGGGGCAGGAGGTAGAGGGGTAAGAGATCAACCAAAGGACTTGTATGCATGCATATAAGCTTAACCAATGGACATAAGACACTGGGGCAGCCGTGGGCAAACTACGGCCCGGCCCATTTGAAATGAATAAAACTAAAAAAAAAAAAAAAAAAGACCGTACCTTTTTATGCAATGATGTTTACTTTGAATTTATATTAGCTCACACAAACACTCCATCCATGCTTTTGTTCCAGCCCTCCGGTCCAGTTTAAGAACCCATTGTGGCCCTCAAGTCAAAAAGTTTGCCCACCCCTGCACTGGGGAGTAGGGGAGGCCAGGGGATTGTCAAGGGCAGGGGAAAAAAAAAGGACACATATGTAATACCCTATGTAATACTTTAAGCAATAAAACAATAAAAAAAATAAAGATGTGGAAATGTATTTCCCATTTTGGATGCGGAAACTGAGGTCTAAAGATGTAAAATACTTTCCCAACATCACCTAACAAGTTTGTAATGGAGCCTGACTACAAAACCCTCTTAATCACATTTCCAAGAGTAAAGATCATAAACCACCTGCTCAGTGAATACCAACCATCATTATAACCTATATTTATTAGCCCATAAATACCCTGTGTGGCAGGAATTGTTAGCCCCGTTTAATTGAAGAGGAAACTGAGGGTCAGAGAGTTTAAATGACGTGCTTAGGGAAACCCAGTGGCACATAGGGTCACAAATACAAGGCAGCTAATGTGGGCCTCCCTTAAACCAAGTGGACTCTCTTGAACGCCCTCTGCCTCTGAGTTCAAATACTGGTTCTGTTACTTCCTAGCTGTTTAATCAAGGAAGAACTGTTCGACCTTTTAGAACCTCAGTTTTCTTATCTGTAATATGAGGTTAATGATAATAGCAACTTAATAGGTTATTGTGAAGATTAAATTAGTTAAGATATATAAAGTACCTAGAACCAGGGTCTGGTACATAATAAGTGCTTTATAAAAACCAGCTTATTAGTAATAGTAGCAATAGGATTTATTGTTTCTGTGCTGAATTGCCTCTAGGCCTTGTATCATTTATCATATCGAGTGCACTGTTTTTCAGCCTCATCATCTTCTACATAGTCCTGTTTTGTTGCAACTACTTTTTATAAATGTTTTAAATCTGGTATTCCAGCAAGACTCCAAACCATTCAAAACTATTTTTAAAGATGCAGGATTGAGTTTCTTCACAATATACATTTGTGATTAATTTGCTTTCCAATGTGATAAGAATGTGTGAGGATACAATTTCACTCTTCTTTTTGTGATGAGGACAGAGTTTCCTACTCTACTCTAGAATCTCAATAGTCTTGCTTCTTGCAAACAGTGGGGAAATAATGACCTTATCAAGCTAATGAAGTGAGAGGTCCGTAGCAGTATTATCAGCAGCGAGCCCAAATGGAAAAGGCCCGACGCTCCTGGCCAGGGCAAATATCAGCTGCACCCCTAGGGAGGCTTTTTACAAATTTCAACCACTACTCAGGGGGTTAGAATCATTTCTAAAATTTAAAAAGTGCTTTTCTGATAAGTAGACTTGCTAGCTAATATCTCTTGAAAGTGAAAAGACTAGCTGGAAAGTAAATATCAACCTAAAATATAGTCATATTACTCATAACCAGTGATTTACATGTGAATCCACATAGGTGGTTATATATACTACCTGCTTTTAAACAAAGCTAAGCTTTCATGACTCATTTATTCTGTGTGACAAATATATGATTGTGATTCAAACTTGTGTAGTTTGTCTCTGTTTGTTTGTGAAATGTTTCTCCAGTGCCTACTATAAGCCATGCACTCTACATTGGTTCTTTGGTATTGATAATGTATAATAACAAAAAGTCCAGAAAATGACCTTGCTTCTGCTGTGACCCTGGAGATTTCTTAGTTTCATTATAGATATATTTTGACTTAACTCTGAATACAGATGATCAAATTAACAGGATTCTGGAATGTCCTTCTCCCAGGATATCCTAGGTCCTGCCATGATGATACATTTGAAATTAATTTCCTTTAAGAGAAAATTAATATCTTGTCTGTGATCAGTTTAATAGAGGCTAAATGATTAGTAAATATGTTTGTCATTTTTAATATTTACCTTAAACGTATATTTAGTATGGCAAAACCTATGTTCTGAAAATTGTTATAAATGTTTGGTTATCTGGTTCCAAGAACAGATACACAAAGAGGGGAAATTAATCCAATCTCTACTGTATTATGATCCTATTTCTTAATTATCCAAATTTGAATATTTCAGTAATTGCCCTGTAGTGTTGCTCAGTGGCTCAGCATCTACCTATGAACCAGGAGGCCATGGTTTGATTCCCCAGCAGGGCGCATGCCGGATTGCAGGCTCCATCCTCAGTAGGGGGTGTGCAGGAAACAGCCAATCAATGATTCTCTCTCATCACTGAAGTTTCTATCTCTCTATCCCTCTCCCCTCCTCTCTGAAATCAATAAAAATATATATTTAAAAAATAAATATTTCAGTAATGATAAAAGTAAATAATGTTATATAGGTTTTCATATCCTCTTAAACAATGGTTAAAACATGCATATGTATTTTTCTCTTCAAGCAAAAAAACTGATATAAAATAAAATCAAAGTGCACACCAAGTATTTAATGACAATATTGAAGGATATGCACTCATATATATTTAAATCTTGTTCTAACAATATTGAAAAGGTATTTATGATATATACTACCTGCACTATTAGAGTTAGTTCAAGATGGGAACAATGAATCATAACTATTTTTTTTCAAGTGACTTTAAAAAGACCTTTATACTGTGTAATTAATTGGCCAACTAGGGAAATCTGCTGTAGAAATAAATGCAGTTCAAATAGTATTTCATAGTAGATGGCATTTGTTCAGAAACCTTTTTTCTGAAGACTATTAAAACATGCATGAGAAACTACCAATTACTTAGTCCAGAGAGAGTTCCTTACAGAAAAAGCTTGGGGAATTATCATACAATAATAATAAAAACACCAAATGTGTTCCATAGGGCATGAGATCATATATTCTTGGTGACTTTAGTCACCAGATTTTATATCTAATTAGGTCTATCACTGTGCTTCAAGATCAGTTTAAATAGTTGACTCCTTATTGAAAAATTAAAATTTATTGGCATGAAATGTGCACAGAACTGCTAGTCTTACAGTGACTTTGGATCTTTTACTCACAAGCATCCTTTTCATTGATATGTAACATTTTTGATATTCATCTTAAAGTGCAACAGCAGATGAGAAGGTATTAGTCTGCACATGTCTCTAAAGAGTATAACAATCTCAATTTATTGCAGAAGGAAATGCCTGGAACACATGATGCAAATGCTATAAACATGTCTTCTCTTTTGAACTGAAATCTGCAGCTGAACTTGATTCAGTCTTCCTTACTCCTAACCAGGTCATTTCATAAGACATGAAAATTTACATAAAGTGCTTTTTATTTTCCCTCTCATCTATCAATTCATTCAAATGAATTCTATTTGGATAACTGAGATTTGACTGCTTTAGTTAGAGACTAATAATCAATACTAAAATCTGTGCCAAGGTATCATTTCACCTTGCTTTTTCTTCAGCCAATTGCTGACTTAAAGTGGAACATTCCTAGTAATATTTGACTTGTTGGAGCCTCATTTTTAGGCCCTTAGTCGCCAATCATCTAGCACAAAATAACATGGGAATTAAGTAAAAGTTTGTGGAGGCATTGGGAGATTATTCAGCCTTTATCTTCCTTAAAGTTGAGTGATTAGTGACCATATGAATGGTTAGGGCTTTGGTAGTCATTTTACTTTGGTAAAAATTCATAGCTCAGAATGAATAATTTTTTATTGAAGTCCAATATGGTTTGCATTGTATCCTAAGGATTATGATCATGGCTACTGGCCTCCATATGGGTGTAAAGTAGTCCCCACTCAATATCCTTGGATGGTGCTGACATTGGTTTAATCAATATAGGTGCTAATAAATCTCAGACAAAAAAGAGAGAACAATAAAACAGTGGAAAAACAAAAAAAAATGAATTTGCATTAAATATAAAGACATTGTTTCTGTTTGTTGCTTAAACAAGCATGGGGGGTGGGTGGGGGAGATGAGACAAGTATTTTGGCACTGGAGAGAAAATTCCCCTTAGATTTATAATGGAACAACTGGAAAAGATGGTAAAAATTATTAAGGACATTGCTACAAAATAGGTTAATATGAAAACTAAATTTTCTCTTTGTCTTTTATTAAAGTTGTCCTAGTTGATCCTGGGTTGACATTGAAACACATTCAAGACAGCCTTATTTTCAAGACATAGTTTTTTGAATTTCTAATTCATATTTGAAAGGAATCCATAAACCAGGTTTATTTAAACACTCTAAAAACAATACTACTTTAAGTTGAACAACTCTTGTACAAGGTAATATTCATATAAATAGATAAGCTATATTTACATAAAAATTGAGACTTTTAAATTCTTATTAGTAGGGTTGTGACAAGTTTCTTCATAAAAGGACAGCATTGATACCAGTAATGGGTTCAAACTAGTGAAAAAGATTGGTTTTTGGAAGAATTATTGACCACACTAAAGCCTAGTTAATATAACAACTGGTAATTACTGATTGGCCTTACACCGAGAAATTTGTGTAACCATTTTGGTGTCCAAAATAATAGCAAAAATCAAATTTAAAAATATTTTTGAGAGTCATTACTGAAAGGGCAAGGACTATGCCCTCCATCTTACCCTGGGTCCTCCATTTTTGGGCAGCCATGTGCTCGGCAAGGCTTCTTCCCGGAAGCCCAATCCTCTGTTAGCCACACCCAGGATTTCTCTAAACTAACGAGACACCGACTTGTGCCTGGCCAATCGGCAGGGCCCACAGTCCCCTCTCCTCCCCTTACTCCACCCCCCTATAAAACTCCTCTTCACAGCGGGCTAGGTCTCTCTCTGCCACCTGCTGCTGGGTCAGTAAGGAGGGTAGGGGAGTCAGACCGGGGTTTGAATAAAAGACTCTTTGCTTTTGCATCGGTCACGGCTGGCTCCCTGGTGGTCTTTTGGGGATCCTGAAATCTGGGCATAACAATTACTTGATAATTATTAAGTATGAAGGAACCATTATATAATGGAACCAAAATATGAATGGTAAAGGTAGGAAAATGGGGAAAGATAAGACAGAGCAAAAAAAGCTATCAGTTAAAAACAACTACAATAACAACTATTCCCTTAAATGTGCCTCAAGACAACTATCTTTCAGAATCTCGATTGAGGATTATGTTTTCTAACTTTTCATTCTTATTTTTAATCTCATGAGAAACTCATATTCTTTTTTTTTTTTTTGACAACTGCTGCATTTGCATCAGTGCTGTTAAAGTCATATTGGTTTCCATCTGCACAGCTTAGTGACCTCCAGACTTAGAGTTGAATGTTATGTCTACGGGAGCCTGACAGATTCCAAGTGACAGATGAAATCATTGAGTTGAATTGGTAACTGCAAAATGGACACAATTAGATTGGTTGTGAAATTCCGAAGATGAAACTGCTAGATAGAGCTGAAGTTCCTTGCAGTGCCAAAGCAGTTAGTTTTTGAGAACTAACTTATATTTGGAACAATTTCTTATAAAGAGCTTTTGTAGCTAAAATTCTGAAAGCTCAGGTATCCTTTACCTGAGTCTTAAGGAAGGTAAAAAAAAAAGACCTAGGCAATCAATCTTTGCCATTTGTCGACATCTGTTTTTACTTTCCCTGAACCCACTAACTTGGAGGGGATTATATATTTTCTTTAACTCTGATTCAAGAAGATGATTCAGAAAGAAATTGGATGATATTAGTAACACTCTAATTTTGCAATCTAACATAATCAAGTGCAAATACACAGCCAATTCCAGTATTTGAATTGGATATCACATATCTGTTAAGGGAAAAAAAACCAACACTTTAAAATCTCTACTAAAAAAAAAATGAGGGGAGATTAGAAATAATTTCTGAAAGTGAAGAACAATGAAATAAAAATGCTTAAATGATTATAGCAAACAAAGAGTTTTATTTTAGTTCACCCTATTATTGAAATGGAAATGATACACTGTTACTTGATAGTAAAGTTACTTTTCCCATTTTCATTCTTGATTTATAACTCTAATTTTACATTCAGTTGTTAACAATCTTACAAAGTCAGTGCAAATCTACAGAGATAATGAAAAATAAATGATGCTACAAAGTCTAGTCAAAATTAACACTAGACCATTAAGATGTCAAATTACAATGGGTTAGTTTCATCAGGTATACCATTTTGTAGTACAGTATTGGGCAACAACAGGGGAAATAAATTATTCAGGCACTCTGCTCCTTTTAGGATTCTACTGAACAACTTGTGCAAGCAGCTTCTGTCTCCCGCTCTGCCAGAGCATGGAAAATAATTCAGGCTTTATTCTTGTAGACTCGGAATGGATTTCTGTGATGATTTTAATGTCTCTTTTTAAAATTTCAGTATATTTTAATGACATAGTGAATCATCAGTGTTGTTGAAAGGTTTCATTACTCATTGTATGAAGTTGAAATGCTCCATTACTCATTATATCAGGTTCAAATGAGATATAACTGCTTTGTAGCATAATGCTTATTTATTAAAATGTATTTATCTTGTCGATGCATTAATATGTGTTTTTCATAAGAGATGTGATTTTGATAACAATTTCCCATAAAATTAGAAGAGCTATCTGAAACCTTTTAGACAATTTAGCAGAATATTAATCTTACAAAATTGCTATGCTAATAGCATTCTTCTAAGTAAATACAGTGAAGCTTCATTATAGTATTCCTAAAATGATCTGTAACCCACTACCTCTAGTCATTAAAAAATGCATTCCTTAACATCAAAGTTACCTTGACAATTGTAACACTAGACATCTCAAAACTGTTTTTATCTGCTGGAAATTAATTTCAAAAACTTTCTATTGAATCAGTTCTAAAAGAAGAGACATGTTCTATAATATAGCAATACAATCTATTGGTTGTCTATCTGGCTTATCCTGGCATGAGACTTAGATATAAGTCTTAGATATTAGTACAGTTTATCAGCAGGAATTTGCCTCCACTGTGAAAAAAAAAGTTAATTTGGCATCATGCTTCCTCAAAGACGTGGATGTAAATGAGAGTGAAAAAGTAAAAATTGACCCAGTTATTATGGAGTACATTAAAAAATCAAATTATGTTGAGATAAGCCTGGAAATCTAAATTGTTAAGGAGGCATATTTTGTATCAGTCAAATAACAAACACTAAGAAGGGTATATTTTTCAAGTGTATAAAGCGTCTATATATATAAAAGCCTAAGTGACCGGCCGGCCAACTGACCGTTCGACCATTGACTGGTAGCTATGATGCGCATTGACCACTAGGGGGCAGACACTCAATGCAGGAGCTAAAACCACAGGCATGGAAAAGTGGAACAGACTGATGAGTCTCAGAGGGAAGGGGGTGGGGGGAGGATGGGAAGATATTAACCAAAGATTTTATATGCATGCTAGAGGCCCAGTGCACAGATTCATGCACCGGTGGGGTCCCTCGGCCTGGCCTGCACCCTTTCACAATCAGGGACACCTCAGGGGATGTCAGAGAGCCAGTTTTGGCCCAATCCCCGCAAGCCAGGCCAAGGGACTCCACCAGTGCATGAATCTGTGCACCAGGCCTCTAGTATGAAAATAAAGTGAGAAAACTGCCTGTTTCTTATTTAAAGGACCAGGTGGGTAGATTGAGAACTCAAACAGAAATAGATAAGAGAATGGTTTAGGATACCTTTGAAAGGCTGGTGACATACATTCTTGATTACTTGTGTTACTGGCATATATTAATTTAGTTACTAATATTATTTAAGGCTTAGTTGGGGAAAAAGTGGAAAGGCTAAAGAAAAACGTGAAGATTGAAGGGACGGAAACAAAGAATTAATGAATAACAACAAAGCTATAAGCTAAGGATTATTATGTCCATTTTGCAGGTGAGGAAACTGAGGCTCAGAACATTTAAGTAATTTATTCAATGTCGTACTGGTAGCATGAAGATTCTAACTTTTATATCTGGCTTTTTGGTCTACACAAAAGCAAACTGCCTGGATAAATGGAGGGAAGTTGTGAAGAACTTTAAAAGAATCACAAGAAAATAAATACATGAATATTGAAAATCATCTCTTTACATGGCATCAAATGTATAATATCTATTGCTTTCTTGCCATTTTAATCAATTGCTCAGCAATACATATACACAAGAATGTTTTCTTTGAGAATAGTGCAGTATGATTTATTATAAGTACACTGATACTTTGTCAAAATGCAAATGAGAAAAATGTGGTCTTAAAAGACATGAAGATAATGTTTAGATATAAAGAAGAAATTATTTACTTTAAAATATATTAAACAGGATACAAAAGTGGGTCATAAGTGGCAAAGTCCTCCATTTATAAGAGACTCTGTTTACCAAAACTTGCTTGCTACTTTTGACTCAGATCATAAGACGTCTTTGTTACCTTGTATCTCTTCAAAAATAAACAAATCAGAACAAAAATCTAGATACATCACTTTCTTTCTAAACATTGTCTTAATTGGGTAGGAGGCTCAGAACTGCTGTAGCTACTTCACTATCATCCTGAGAATGCAGCCAACGCCCAGATGAGAGCAGTGCAAAGGGAATCACAGGAAAGTGGAGCCAAAGCTTCTGGATTACACCAGCCCGGAAGCCTTCTCTGTCTCTGGATTTCTAGTTATTTGAATAATTTACTTCTTTTATTGCTTAGCAAACATTTGCCCACACAAATGGAAACCTATACTTTTTGAGGAAAGTATTTTCATCATGAAACATTTTATAGATAGTAACTAGCTACTTGAATTAACTCTTAGCAGCAGGTAAATTGTAAACAATCTGCCAAAAATTAACCAAACACCATTTTACTAGAAAACCTATTCTAGATTTCATATTTTTCTAAAAGTACATGATTAAAAAGAAAACATTATTCTAGTATCAAATTTTGATTAGATGATAATAGGATGTCCAATGGCATCAAAATTATTTCCTTAAATCTTTATTGAGCTAAGGCCCATTAAGATGGTAAAATTCTGTAGTTTCACAGCTGATGCAATGATAACAAACTACTACCATCTACATCACCAGAATTGTAAACAGATCCTTCTGAGGATTTCTGGAAATATTAACCTAAGTACCATTTCATTTCACAAGGATTCTTAATTTACTCAAAAACAGAGTAACAATTATATTTTGGAAATTAAAAAAAGTATATTGTAAAACTATACCAAAGATATACAGACTATTCCTATCCTGAATGTATTCCTGGTTTAACCAAGCTCATCCACATGTATAAATTAAAATAACTATTGAAGTGATCCACATACCCAAAATGAAAACATAAGCATGATTTGTAATTTTGTGCCTTATTTTGGGGGGCATACCATCACTCCTTCTCCACTCTATATTTTAAAGCAAAAATACTATTACCAAACTTTAGTTACAAACAGAGAGGTCAAGGTGTTTGTGTAAAGGCATACAGCTACCGACAGAGCTGGGATCCTAACTCACATTTTCTGATCCCGAAAGCACAGTTGCTATGCAAACTCCAAAAAAAAACCATTTTATTTTTGACAGGAAAGGAAAGAAGGAAGGAACAAGAGAAAATAACAAAGGGACAAAGGAAGAAGAAATAAATGAAGAAAAGAAAGAAGTAAAAGAGGAGCGGAAGGTTCATGGTTCCCACGTGGGAATATTGTGGAGGTAATAGTATTTAAGTAGGTCTACGTACAGAGCTGTAGTTACTGATATATCTGCGATAGGTAAAACAACATAAGAAGATACAGTTCAAATGACTAAAGAGGTGTGAGAGAGCTTTAGTGCTCGGTCAGGACTTCCACCAGCACCTACCAAGCCACCACAAATATACATAGTCTGTGTAAAATAGTATACATGATATGCAGATTCATCTCATAGCCTTCAGTCCCTTCCTTGTCACTAACCTCTGACAAGATTGCCACCTAAATTTCCTCTTATATAAAAATTCTAGGTCTGTGATGCCTGAGACAGTCTTTTTTTTTTCTCAAAGATGTTATATAGCTCAGTAGGGGAACATAAGAGAAATACACAAATGATGCATAGTGCAAACTAGAGAAAAATGTTCCATAACATAGCTAAGGCTTGAATGCAGTTGAAGTTCAAAGGTAAATAGGTAGGCAGGGATTAGGAAATACCCAGCTCGGAGATAGCTACTTGATTCAATGTTTCTCTGGTAAATGGTCTAGGGTTAATTATGCCCCAGACTAAAGTCACAAGAGAAAACTATTGTCTTATGTCTTCCATAGCCATAGTAGTACAAAAAATGGATTGGCAGAAAACCTGCCAGTTATTGGTTGTACCTGATGTAGCCCTGTCTGGTTGGTCATATCTTTTGTGTCTGAATGATTATTCAGATACAGTATTTTTCTATGTAGTACCCAAAGATTATTTCTCCTGAGCTTCAGTATGGCCAACATCAATTTTATAGTGTTGATCCATCTTTTCTCCATGCTGCCTTTAAAAGTATCCTTTTAGAATTATAATTTTAGTACTTAGAAATGGCATAAATAGGCAGGAACAAAATATGTCAAAGAAGATGTCAATTTGAATTAGAACTTGGAGGATGACTATCATTTTTATACTAGAGGCCCAGTGCACAAATTTCATGCACTGGAGGGGGGGTGTTCCTCAGCCTGGCCTGCATCCTCTCACAGTCCAGGACTCCTCAGGGGATGGTGGCCTGCATCCTCTCTCAGTCCAGGACCCCTCAGGGAGTGTCTGCCTGCTCAGTACTCCTTACAGTTTGGCTTGCTGCTCCTTAGCGCTGCTGAGAGCCCGGCTTCTGGCTGAGTGGCACTGCTCCTGTGGGAGCACACTGACCACCAGGGGCCAGCTCCTGCGTTAAGTGTCTTCCCTCTGGTGGTCAGTGAGCATCATAGTAACCGGTCATTCTGGTCATTTCGCCATAACGGTTGCTTAAGCTTTTATTATATAACTCCGCCGTAACCATTGCTTAGGCTTTTATTATATAGGTGGAAGCAGGGAGAGAAAGATAGGCCAGGAAGAAAGCACAGTATGATCAAAGGCAAGTCATGGGGTAGCATAGGTCATTTTCAAAAAGTCAGCAGTCTAATTTCATTGGAACATAGGTTGAATGCAAAGGAATCATAGCAGATGAAGTTTGGTACCATATAGACAACTTTAAATGCCAGAGTCAGTGATTAATACTTTGTTGGCTGGCAATAGGAAGGTGTTGAAAGTTTTTGAGCATGGTAGCATTTTGATTAGAGTTACCTCAAGGAATATTTCTCTGACAGTGTGTGCGTAGCATGCAATGGAGTAAAGAGGGATGAATAGTGTGAGACCAATTAAGAGGCTATTAGAGTAGCCTAGGATTAAAAGTAATGAGAGTATTAACCAGAGTGTTGGCAATGGAAGTAGATAGGAGGTGGCAGATGCAAGAAGTATTGAGAAAGTGGAATCAAGAGCACTTGGAAATTGATTGTGTGTGAAGGTCCATGGAGAGAAAGGAGTCTAGGGTGCCTGAAGTGCTCCAGCCCCAGTGACTAAGAGAGAGATTGAACTATTAATAGAAAAAGGAAAGTCAGGACTATACTCTATGAAGGATATATGTTGAATATCCAACTGGGATATCTAGTAGGAGATGTGAATCTCACATTAGGAAATATGGATCTAGAGTTCAGAGTATAGTTCAGGGTCACATATTTAAGAGTTGACTGGATTAGCAGAAGTTCCTGGATTGGGTAAAATACATGGCAATGTTACATACAGTTATGCTCAGGGGGATTCCTTCTGAGAAATGTGTCGTTGGGTGATTTCATCCTTCTGAGAGCATCATAGAGTACACTAACATAGATGTAGATGATATGACCTACTACACACTTAGGCCATGCGTTATAGCCTATTTCTCCCAAGCTACAAGCCTATACAGCATGTTATTGCACAAAACAACACGAGATTAAATCAAGATGCAATCAAGAGACTTAATATATACAATATGTGTGATCTCATTGCTGGCATAACAAAATATACTGTTTTACAGCAAACTTTATTTTTTATAAGTGGAAAGAGTACACTCTTAAATAATAAAAGCATGATATAGTAAATACATAAACTAGTAACATAACCATTGATTATCACATTGATTATCACTATCATGTATTATGTATTGTACATAACTGTATATGGTGTATTTTTACACAACTGACAGTTTTTATTTACCCCAGCACCACCACAAACACATGAGGAATGAATTGCACTATGAAGTTATGAAGGCTTAGACATCACTAGGCAATAGGAATTTTTCAGCTCCATTATAGTCTTATGGGGCCACTCTCCTATATGTGGCCTGTTGTTGAATGAAACATTGTTATATGGCACAAGACTGTACAATGAGAGGGAAGATAGCAGTCTTCCAGACCTGTGCGAATGGATGTGAGAGTAGGAAAGATAAACTGAGGCAGCTCAATGAATAGTGCTGTGAGAAAAAAAAAGAAACTGAAGGAGAAATTCTAGTTGTTATTAGATAGAGCAACAATGGTGTAGGGTCCTGTTAAAATGCCCCCAGAAGTCAAAGTACAGATTTCTCCAAGAGAAGAAAAAAACACTATTAAAGGTATAAACACCACACACAAACTGAGGCTTAGCAACCTAGAATGTCTTTGAAGGTGTATAGATACTTTTATTGCAAACAGGTAATTTCTGTCATGTATTATATATTAGGCTCTAGATTCATGTAAAAAACTTCAACAGGTTAGCCTTAAACTGAACTTGAATAATAAATGGATCAAGGTTTTGACATATGTTCCTTTTACTTTAATTCAAAGCATCATTAAATCAAATATGGGATGCATTTTTACTGTCCTTTGATCTATGTCTTCTGGGGATTTAAAATAACATTTTCTAGTCCAGTCAAAGCTGCATTTAAATTGTATATTAAGGGTCTGACAACTTCATAAAAAACAAGGACATTCAGAGTTAATGCTGAAATCATTGACCTTAACTTACCCCATCAAAGCCTTTGAAAAAAAGTTTTTTTTTTCTTTTTGTGTGGTTTTCGTATTTTTAGATGATATGCAAATGTGAGAAATTAAAGTGTGAACTTAGCTACCAAATGAAGGTGGCCACAAAGAAAGGGCTAATGGAAGAGAATGAATGAACTATGATTTGAAAATAGGAAAATTATTGTACTCCCTATACATATTGCCCTGTTTTTTCTTTGCATCTTTAAATTAATAGCAAGATATTTTTTCTTCCTGAGGAAAATAATTTTGCATTTAGCTCCTGGTCCTCTATTTGTGAATGGGGAGACTAGACAACATTGTCAACCAGACAATAATTGTTTCTGTTATCTTTTTTCCCCCCTGATTGGTGCCTTTAATCTTATTCCCTTGTCACCATGCCCTTCTCCTGAGACTGGACTTTATATCTCTGACTTCACTTTCTAAACTATTTCCTCAAAACTTGGCTGTCTTGTTTTTTCTTGTTTGCTCGCCTTTTTTCCTTTAAGAATGTTTTTCTCTTCCAAGGTAAAAACTAGCTAATCAGATGAACTTATGGGAACTATTGTATTATTGATTTTTGCTGTGTTCTTGAAAGTGGCTAGAACTTTCTCTAGCCTATGCCATCCTTCTTCACAAGTAACATGTCCATTTGGAGGGACTTTGGGCAATTCACTTTCACTCTCTGGACTTTAGTTCCTCCATTTGGGAAGTGAGGAAGTTGGTGAATTATTAGGTTAACATTCCTGTGGTTTCTAAATCTTTCCTTTTAAAAAGCTGACTTAAAAGTGTCAATTTCAGAACAGGCAGGAAAACAGGATGATAAACTCCTGGAGGAAGAAGATCTTTTCCACCTTTGATATCATATTCTAGGTAGCTGCAGGTTCTGCTCACCTGTAAGGCTGTCCCTGAAAGAAAATTATGCATTTACTTTTGCAGAAATTTGAAACAAAAGATCGATATTCTTTAAAAACTTGGCTTTTTATTTGTTGACTAAAATATTTTAAAAGTGAAAACCATTTGAGGTTGAAATCGCTTTTGAGTATGTATTTCCTTTCCTTCTCTCTCTTTTTTTTTCCTCACCCCATCTCTATTATCTTTTCCTGATCATGCCCAGTTGTGGAGCTTGAGCAAGTTGCACATTTATGACTGGTCAGCAAATTGAAGAATCATGCAATCTGTGGGTTTCTAATAAAGGCCAAAATGGGAACTAAAGAGTCTGAAAGTATTTTATTTAGTATTTCAACATGCATCATTTTCCTGTCACAACATTTTTTTTTTTCAATTCCAGCAGGCTGAATTTTTTTCAGAATAGTGCTATTATTCCAGCTACAGATTAACCTTTTCAAAAGCATATTCACTTAGCAAATATTTTTGCTTCTGCTCCTGATAGAGTTTTACAGTGATTGGCTTTGCATAGCTTCTCTAAATTGTTGCTAACAGCCATAGTCTACAGAGGTCCTCTACTAGTTCCTTCTGCGGTAAATAAAGGTCCTTATCAGGTAACAGGCTTTTTAACACTGTCTTATTCTCAGCCATTTGGTCATTAAGATCAGAAGGCAAATAGAGTTGCCTTGTTATTTATAAAAGGATAAGTAACAAAGTAACACCCTTATTTAGATCACAGATCCGATTTCTTACCCTATTTAAGTTTTACCTGTAAATGCATTCTCAAGTGATTCTTTCTGGTAGAAAGAATTCTTTCTGATTTTTACCTAAAGAAACAACCAGATTTTTCCTGGTCCCATAGTGGCAGTCACTGGAAGTTTGCAAACATATGATAACCAGTACTCAAACTTCCTGTAATGGTCATAGCCTTCTTAAATATGTTGATATAACTTCAGGAAGACTCAGTTTTCCAGATTAGAAAATTTTAGTACCTTTCATTAGTTTAATTCTTAATCAACAAGATGGAAGTAACAAATGCAATGTCTCAGTTTAACTCAAAGGTTCATACTTTCACAAATTTTATATGAACATTTCATTATGTACGATACCCTGTTCAGTTGTCACTCATTACCATCTCTATATATAAAGAGCCAGGGTCCCTAATGTCCAAAACAACTGAATGGATGACTGAGCACCGGAAGTCAGTCCTGCAGTCAGTTTTGGGTTGCCACGCTGACTGCCGCCACTGTGGGCATGGCGACCCAGCACTGACTGCTGAGGGGGCTGCGGATCAGGCCCAGAGAGAGGACTGGAGAGAGAAGCAGGGTCTGATCTGCAGCCTCCATGGCAGCTGTTGATCAGCCCTTGCCTCTCTCTGTCGCTCTGGGACTCGCCAGCAGCCATGCCTCTCTTTCTCCCCCGGCCTTGACCATAGCTGCAGAGGGGCTGGTGATCAGCCCCGCCTCTCTGATCAGGCCTAGAGATAGGCCCGGACATGCTGACTGGCATAGAAACCGACCAATCAGAACCAAATCTGGGTGAACTGTGAAGAGCCAATGGCTGCCTATGAGGTGGAGCTTTTGACGCTGACTGGCATAGAAACTGACCAATCAGAACCTAATTTGGTTGAGCTACGAGGAGCCAATGGCTGCCTAGGTGGGGGAACTTTTGACAATGACTGGCATAGAAACCAACCAATCAGAACCTAATCTGGGTGAAATACGAAGGCAGAACCTAAGGTGGGGGCTGAGGAGTGGTTTTAAAGGCAACAGCTGTTTGGTGTAGGTGTAAGAAAGTGGTTCAATTTTTTAATGACCAGTTTGGTATTATAGTGCATATGGCTGGCTATCAGTCCAGATATAGAGATTATATATTTTTGTCTGCCAAGAGCATCTCCTCCTGCTGAAAAAGGCTCCCCCCCCATTTAAACAATTCTATCCTATATAATCTATCTATAGTAATAAATGGGTAATATGCTAATTAGACTGGGTTGACCAGCCATCTTCTGGATGTCAGACTCCCTTCCGGACAAAGCCATGGTGGTGGGGGGCTGAGGCAGAGGTGGTTAGGGGTGATCGGGCTGGCAGGTGAGGGCAGTTGGGGGTGAGGTCAGGCCAGCAAGGGAGGGCCATTGGGGGCAAGATCAGGCTGGCAGGGAAGGGCAGTTGGGGGCAAGATCAGGCCTGGAGGGGAAGGCAGTAAGGGGCAAGATGAGGTCAGCAAGGGAGGGCAGTTAGAAGCGATCAGACAGGCAGGCAGAGGTAGTTAGGGGTGATCAGGCAGGCAGGTTAAGTGGTTAAGAGCCAGCGGTCCCAGATTGCGAGAGGGATGTCCGACTGCTGGTTTAGACCCGATACCACAGGGATTGGGCTTAAATCGGCAGTCGGACATCTCCTGAGGGGTCCCAAATTGGAGAGGGTGCAGGCCAGGCTGAGGGACACCCTCCCCCCCCCCACCCATGCATGAATTTCTTGCACTGGGCCACTAGTCCCTTTATAAGGAGACATGGTTATTACCATGAAAGATAAGAGAAATGGCTTTACATAGCAACCTTGACGCATAATTTGGAGCAGTTGGTTCTCATAAATCTTCATCTGATGAACCTATCTTCCTTTTTGGGGCCCTTGATGCTAACCATTCCACTCAATGAATATTTCAATGTTCCACTCTGAATCCATTTCCTCCCTCTGGCTTTTGATGTTGTGAGTATTTAGTAGAACTCTGTATGTCCTTTTCTACGTCTAGCATAGTAGATTAGATGAGAAGCCAGATTACAAAAAAACAAAAACAAAAACAAAACAAAACAAAAATAACTGGAAAAGCCAACACAAGGTACAAATATCCCAATTACAAAATAAAATGTAAAATATTATAAGGTAAAAGAGAATGCAAATTATTACCATGTAGTACTTTAATCTTAGTTGAAAAAGTGGAGGTACTATAGAACAATTTCTCTACAGAAATTGGATATTTACTATAAGATATCTACTCCATTAGTTTATTCCTTTGTTTGGTATCCAGAACATCTTACCCAATTTTCTTCTAATTTCCTAATATTAGTCTTGTTCAATATATATTCTCCATATAAAATGAGTTTTTCTGTCAATAAAAACAATCTTTGTACCAACAGTTCAAAGGATAAATGGCATGAATGAGCATATTACAAAAGAAAAATATGGGGAAGATGGTTGAACCTTACTATTTAACCTGGCAAAGGAAGTAAAGCATGGTGAATTTCAATGTTTACAAGGGTGTAGAGAAACAGAAAGTCCCATACAATTAAAATAGAAGTGTTAATTAGTGCAACTTTTCTCACAGGCAATTGGGCAAATTACTAGGCAGTTTAAAGCAGTAATTCCAGACCTAGGAATTTATCTTAAGAAAAAGTAAAAAAAAAGGCAGTCCAAGATTAATCCATATGGGTGGTCATCACAAGTGTTTTCCATAATAATTTTTTTTAAAAAATTGCAACAACTTAGAGGCTCAATAACAGGAATTGATTAAATTAATAATAACATATTTGTTGTAGAATAATTTGAGCTAAAATTAATTTTTGAATTACATTTAAGGGAAATGTTTATGATATATTGTTAAGTGAAAATGCAGGTTATAAATATAGATGTACCAAAAAGAATTTCAAAAAAGATTACATATCTATAAATTTATCTCTCTTTGTAGAAAAGTATATATCTTAAAATATTAACAGTGGTTATTTTTGAGTGCTTTGATAGATAATTTTAATTTTCTTCTTTATACTTTTCTGTAGTCAATATCTACAAATCTGTTCCTTACTACAAATTTAAATGCAGCTTTAGAGATTTTGTTCAAATTTGATATATTTTATCTATTGTGTAGTGGTTTTAACATATTAGGAAATGCATATATTTAAATGTAATATATAGCATTTAAGTATATTTAAATTTTATATATTTTATTAATTTTTTTACAGAGAGGAAGGGAGAGAGATAGTTAGAAACATCGATGAGAGAGAAACATCGATCAGCTGCCTCCTGCACACCACCTACTGGGGATGTACCCGCAACCAAGGTACATGCCCTTGACCGTAATCGAACATGGGACCCTTCCGTCCACAGGCCGACGCTCTATCCACTGAGCCAAACCAGTCAAGGCAATATATTTAGATTTAAAAATATTTTTTTACAATAATAATATTCATTTTAGGAAACATTGAAAATATAACTAAATTTAAAGAATAAAAAATGTTGGTAATTTTACTACCCATGTTAACCATATATATTTAAATACATGGACTCTGTGCCTTTTGTGCATGTACATATGTGTGTAATGCTCACAATTTTATATTTCAAAACAAGTTCACACCTATATGAAATTTTTACTGAATTATTTGTCATGAACATTTTTTACATTATTAAATGTTCTTCAACATCATATTTAAAGATCGCGTACTGTTTCTTCTGTATGGATGCACAGTATTTTTATATAATAAGTACTCTATTAATGTGTTGATATTTCTTAATGTGATAAGTAACACTTTAAAGTATTCTTGCAATAATAACTTGGTGCATATACATTATTTTCATAGTATAAGTCTACGTATTAAGTAAAAAAGGATGCAAAGTTAAATAGCTCTTGATGGATATTGACACATTTTCTTCAAGAAACATATTTACTTAAGTTCGCACAAATCATGGATGACAATGCCCATTTTACCAAGAAGGAATATTATATCTTAAAATGCTTTTTAATTTGGATAAAAGACATTTAGTTTTTATGTATAATTTCTTTGGGACAGCCCTGCCAATTTTTAAAAATATTTATTAGTCATTTAATTTTCTTTTACGCTGTAGTCTGCTTTCCTAACTTTTGTCCATTTTTGTACAGCCTGTTCATCTTTAATTGATGTCCACAGGTCTTTTTGCCTTGAGTAAGCTTAGTCTGGGGTTTAGTCTACATGTACTTTTCTGAGTTTCTAATTTGTTTTTCAGTTTTGTAAATGCTGTTATGCTTAATTATTGCCATTGCATAATTTTGAGTCTCCTCATTTACATATGCTCTAATTGTTTTTCAATTAGTCATAGATAGGAAGCACAGAAGAGTTATTATTTCACCTAAAATATTGGATTCTTATCTGTAATTTTTTCCATCTTTTATGCATACACTTCATTGTGGTGTTACTTTTAAGGCACTATCTCCAAACAAACGAAATGTCCAAAGCCTATCTATAACAGCATAGGTTTCTCTTAGAAGGCATCTGTAATTCCGTTAAGCCATTCCATATAAGCAAGGGATCAGCCAGATGCATAGAGTGGAGATAAGAAAACTAGAGAGCTGATAAGTAGACTCCTATTGCCCTTTGCTGTGGTTTCCTGAAACCTTATATCAAATTCATGGCTGGAGCTGAACCACATGCTGTGTCCCTTGTCAGACATTCTTTTACAAAAAGGATATCTAATAACTTTATGAAAGTGTGTGCAGAAGAATAATTGCAGGCCTTTGGGGACTTCTCCACCAAGACTTTCAGTATTGAGTGTCTCACTCTCAGATTATAAATCTGCCCCTGAACTTGCATTTTGGAGGGCTCAACTGAACTGAGAAGCAATGAGAAGGATGAGTAGATTGCTTTCTCTCCCTGTGCAGTGATGGGATATATGCACTATCCACAGGCTCCTGAAGGCTAACTAGCTTAAAACATGTCAAAAATTGCACCTTTAGGATTTACATAGGCATTTCCATTCATGGGTCCTATGCACAAACATTACTTATGTACTTATAATACAACTCCTGCTGTCCTATAGCTTTAAAATTTACAAACTATGTTTAAACAAAGTGTAAAGTCAAGAATTTTTAAGTTAGATAGAATCACCTAATTCAACTATTATAAGAAAAAACAGAGGCTCAGAGATCTGAAGTGACTTGCCCGATGCGACCTTATGAGTTAGTGACTCTCCACTAATCACCATTACTATCAGGCAAAGATGCCTAGGATGGAGATCTCAGTAGGTGTGGACAGCTTAGGGTAGACCATGGTGACATGATTGGGGGGAGAAGGGGGTAACTTTCTTCTGTTGTATAATGCATGAAATTCCACCATTACAGGCCTCTAGGATGAGGAGTAGTTCAAGGTGTATCAACTAAAACATTGTGTGGAACACCGTAGATTAAAATTCTGTATGGAATGAGAAATGGTCCAGAATGAATCCAGGGAAAATCTGTATTTACTTGGCAATACTGTGAAAGGCCAGGTTGAGGTACATAGGATTCTTTCGCTGAAACACCTTAGAAAAGTTTAAATGTTGGGTTAAAGCGAAGCTTCTGTCCATCCTTCTATGAGTCAATGGCAAAGAGAGCATATTCAGATTTTAGTTCTTTTATTTCATCCTCATGGTACTGTGCGGCACATTTAATTATACAACCATAAGATCCAGCATTAACAAAGTACTAATTTGAAGCACAGTTTTCATACTAACTCAGAGGGATGAGTCATCCATTGAAGGTATACAAACCTCTCCTTTATAGTATTCTGTTTCTTAAACCATTTGTAGAATGTTAAAAATGGAAAGGATATTAGAGATCATTTAGACCACCCTCTTCATTGTCTTACAGGAGAGGAAATTGGAGCTCAGAGAAAGGAGCTCACACAATAGCTTTTGCATGGCAGCGTTAGATGGACTAGAACTCTGGTCTTCTGCATCTCAGGCCAGTGTGTGTGTGTCTAGCATCTTGCTTCTCACCAAGATGATCAAACCAGATAAAGGGACCTCCTTATGTCAGGGTCTTTAGGAGACCCCAATGCCCAATATTTGTTTTGCTTTCTTTTAATCTCTAGAATTTTCTCTCTGTGTATATGTCTTCCTCCCTCCCTCTCTCTCCTTTTTCCTTTCCTATCCTTTCGCTTGTCCATAACAGTCACATCATTGGGAAGTGATGGCATAACAGGACAGTATTTGTAGATCCAAACCAGTTGTTAGTTGCTCTCACAACCCAAGTTTTACTATTTATTACACGGGAAGCTCCAGTTGAGTGGGAATAAGACAGTGAGTATTTCTCTAATACTAGGTAAAACCATTTTGTAGAAATTAATTTATGATCATGGATTTTGGGGTTGGAAATCCTGTTACAGAAGTATATCTGCATCACACGGTGACACACACACACACACACACACATCCACACACATATATGCACACACACACAAATGTTTTTAGGGGAATGGCTATATAAATTATCTCCGGAGGTAGCAAATTCATATTTGTTCTTAACAAGAATTGAATTTTTTCCTGGGCCTGTTTACTTTCAGCAAACTACTTTCTAGAAGGGCCGATACCCATATTGCAGAGATATATGGTCATTGTATCTACATTCCTAATTTTTCAGATTATGAAATAGGTACCTGGGAATTCCCTAGGTAGTGAACAAATGAGTGGCAGAGAAATACTAGCATCCAGACCTATCAGTCCAGGATTTTTATTTTCTATTGTATGCTGGTGCTTCCATTCTCTACTATCATATCCTTTTGTTTACCCAGAGGGTGTCTTTCTCATAATCTTTGATTGGATTGAGAACTAGAGTTACTGGCAAGCCACATTCACTAACTTGTTCTCTCCCATAGTACAATACACAAAGCAGAATATTTAAATGAACCATTCTACCAAGCTGTTTAGAAACTCTGGTATCAAAAATACTACTTCAAGCTTGTTTTATTCAAAATGTAAGTGTTAAATTCAAAGGGAAATGTGCAAAATCACAGGATGGAGCTAAGATACCCCAAAGGGTTATACACTGACTCTTCTTGAGCTCACATTGAGAATAGTAGCAGTTATCCTGACTTGAGTAGAAATAGCACGTAATTAATGAAAGATGTTTTGCTTGGAACCTAGAACTCACTATGATCTCTATCTTATACGTGATTTGTCGAATTTTAAAGCAAAAATGTGTTGCAAAAGCTGTCATGAAGGAGAAAGTCAAATGTGTAAGTTTAACAGTAGAATAAAAAGTTCATCTTCTATTTTATTGCTTTTTAACGCTTTTAAAAGCAATTTCAAGAGTCTTCTTTATATTTTTGAGCCTCATAATAAATGTGTGAGATAGGCAGCATGGGTATATTCCTTGTAGGCAATGCAGGTATCTTTTTTTTTTTTTTTTTTTTTAACAGATAGTGCAACTAAAGCCCAGGGAACACTAAAGTGAATTGGTAGTAAGTACCTGCAGCAAGACTAGCTTCTAAGTCTTCTGATCTGTGATTCAGTATGCTTTCTAATATTATTCAAACTAGAGGTCTGGTGCACAAAAATTTGTGCACTCGGTGGGGGGGTCCCTCAGCCTGGCCAGTACCCCCTCACATTCTGGGACCCCTCAGGGGATGACCACCTGCTGGCTTAAGTCCCCTCCCCAAGGGATTGAGCCGAATCTGGCAGTCAGACATCCCTCTGGTAGCCTGGGAGCCCTCGGGGGATGTCCACTTGCCAGCGGGGAGCAGGCCTAAGCCGCAGTCAGACATCCTTAGTGCTGCTGAGGAGGCAGGAGAGGCTCCCGCCACCACCACTGTGATGGTAGCAGTCAGTCTGGATTGTGGCTGAGCAGAGCTCCCCCTGTGGGATAGCACTGACCACCAGGGGGCAGCTCCTGCATTGAGCATCTTCCCCCTGGTGGTCAGTGTGTGTCATAGTGACCAGTCATTCCCAGTCGTTCTGCTGTTTGGGTCAATTTGCACATTACCCTTTTACTATATAGGATAGAGGTCTGGTGCATGGGTGGGGGCCAGCTGGTTTGCCCTGAAGGGTATCCCGGATCAGGGTGGGGGTCCCATTTGGGTGCCTGGCCAGTCTGGGTGAGGGCCATTTTCAAACTGGCCACACCCCCTTCAGGGTGGCTGTCCCCGCTGGAGTGCCTGGCCATCCTGGGTGCGTGGCTGATGGCTGTTTGCAGGCTGGCCACAGCCCCTTCAGGGTGGGGGTCCCCGCTGGGGTGCCTGGCCATCCTGGGTGAGGGGCTGATGGCTTTTTGCAGGCTGGCCACGGCCCCCAGCCACCCAAGCTCCCAGTGGAGGCTGGCTGGAAGCAGGTATCTGGGATTTATTTATCTTCTATAATTGAAACTTTGTTGCCTTGAGCAGAGGCCACAGCCAGCCAAGGCAGGTGGGAAGCTTGGCTTCCTTCATCGCCGGGGGCAAACAATCCTCCTGCTTGCTCCAGCTCCTTGGCTGTCTGCCGCCATCTTGGTTGGGTTAATTTGCATATAGTCACTCTGATTGGCTGGTGGGCATGGCTTGGGGCGTAGCAGAGGTGCGGTCAATTTCCATGTTTCTCTTTTATTAGATTAGATTTTTAATTAAAGTAAAAAATCTTCATTAACAGTGTTTTCATGTTTCAACTACAGAGATTCCTGTAGAAATGGCATATAAACTTTATAATTCAAAACAATGGACCCTAACAGGTTTGGCTCAGTGGCTAGAGCATTGGCCTGCTGACAGAAGGGTCCTAAGTTTGATTCTGGTCAAGGACATGTACTTTGGTTGTGGCCACATCCCCAGTAGGGGTTATGCAGGAGGCAGCTGATCGATGTTTCTCTCTCATCAATGTTTCTAACTCTCTATCCCTCTCCCTTCCTCTCTGTAAAAAATCAATAAAATATATTTTTAAAAAAACAACAACGCATTGGGTATAGGTGTCCTATTTAGAAGGTCACAACTTTTTTACTGGAGAGCTATCATATGTTCCTGTCATGTCTTTTTATGGTACTCAGAATGTAAAATAATATGGAATAATTGCTATAGGTTTTCCTATGTAAATTTAAACATATTCAGAGATTTGAATCACTAGAGTGAAGTTAGTGTTGAAAATGAAAGGAGAGAGGAGAGAAAATGAGGGGGGAGAGAGAGAGAGAGACAGAGAAAATATGTTTTCATAACTTATGACATAGCAGAAACTGTCAGGAATGACTTATCAGTCCTATCCAGGAATACCAAATAGAAGCACACAGCCCACATATCCTCTACCTTCTTTTAGAATACCCACTTGAAATTCAGCAAGGGTTATAGAGCGATTATGTTGCTTCTGTGTTAGTGTCCCTGATGGTTAAAAAGAATAGGTGCTACTCTTAGGTTTTTAGAGGAACCAGTGAAAATTAAACATTTCTGTGCTGAGTACCAGGGAATTGAACTATAATGTGGGGGCAAGTGCCTGATGTGAAGGGGAAAGTGAGAAGCACATTTTGAACTATTATTGTTAGAAAGGCATATGTAAATATGATGCGGATTATAAGATTTAAAGACCAAGAGGTGCACTTTGGGCTTACTAAACAGGATTAATGACAAGGAAAAGGGGAAGTTCACTTGTTTTGTGCTCCCATAGCATAAGGGATTTCCCCTATTACCTCTTCATACTTTATCCTGCCTATTTGTCTGCCATTCCTAATAGACTGGAAAATCTGTGAGGGCATAAAACATATCTGAATTGTTCTCTGCTTTTTCCTAATGCCTGTATGGTGGCCGGCATACAGTATGACTTCAAAATATCTGTTAATGAAAAGAAGAGAAGGGAAAAGAAGAAACTGGAAAGAAGGATTGAAGAAAGGAATGAGGGACATACCCAGATAAGGAATAAACTCACCAGACACTGATCTTGTTATACTTAATTGCATTCATGCAATATATCTGCTTAAATGTTTTACTCTTCCTGATTAGAATGTAGACCAAGACGACATTAAAATATTATGATATTACATTTCAATAGAGTATACATGTGTCTTTGAAAAAAAATTGTAAAATATATTCAGATATTTAAAGATTCAGCCTGGCTGGTGTGACTCAGTGGTTGAGCATCAACCCATGAACCAGGAGGTCACTGGTTTGATTCAAGGTCAGGGAAGGTGCCTGGGTTGCGGCTCGATCTCCAGTAGGGGGCGTGCAGGAGGCAGCCAACTAATGTTTCTCTCTCATCGATGTTTCTAGCTCTCTAACCCTCTCTCTTCTTCTCTCTCTCTCAAATCAGTAAAAAACATATTCAGCCGAAACCGGTTTGGCTCAGTGGATAGAGCGTCAGCCTGTGGACTGAGAGGTCCCGGGTTCGATTCCGGTCAAGGGCATGTGCCTGGGTTGGGGGCACATCCCCAGTGGGGGATGTGCAGGAGGCAGCTGATCGATGTTTCTCTCTCATCTATGTTTCTAACTCTCTCTATCTCTCTCCCTTCCTCTCTGTGAAAAATCAATAAAATATATTAAAAAAAACATATTCAAACAATATTTAGAGATTCATAGTGGGCACTATTACCTAAATGAATATCCTTGCAGTGACTTTAAACTTTGTTTCTCATAATAATACTTTAATACTTGTTCTAAAAATGTGCCACCAGTTTTCTATGGACTTTCCATTTACATTCAAAATAAGCTTAACGTTTAAAAATATGAAACAAGTTCTGCTTTTTTGTGTGTGTGCCTGCCAATGGCTAACGGGGACTTTTTCTGACCTTTCGCTATTTTCCCTCCTGAGCTTCAGAAACCCTGAAACCTAAATGGAAATCATGTATTTACCTACTTCTCTTTGTCTCTATTTATAGTTCTATTGGGGAGGTGTTTTTTTTAAAATATCTATCAGATAATTTCACAACTTCTACTTTGGAACTGAGAAGCTGTTTATGCATATAAAATATTAGGCCAAAACTAAACTTTGAAATAAGTGGTTAATTGCTGAGAATTAGGAAGTTGGGAAATGTTGGTTTCCTACATCCTCAGTAAAAATAAAACATTGATTTGATTTCTATGGAACTAAGCTAAAGACCACAGAGTAATTCTCTATCATTCTTTTGTGATATTGAGATTATAATGTGCTCATTTCCAAAAGCCATTTCATATAACTTATGCTAAATTATCATACCAAATTTCAACATTTTACTGACTCTTTAAATTAGATTATTTCACTAGTCATTATTAAAGCTTGTTATTTCTTCATGAGATTTAATAATTATGTTTTTAAAATTATCAGCTGTAGCCCTGGCCAGTATGGTTCAGTTGGTTGAGCTGATGACCTGCCATGCACTGAGAGGACATCAGGGCACATACCGGGTTTCTGGCTCGAGGGGGCGTGCAGGAGGCAGTTGATTGATGTTTCTTTCTCACTCTAAAATCAATAAAAACATATTTTAAAAAATCTTCAGCTGTAAATATGGTTAGCTTCATGACTGTACTCAGACTTTTAAGCATTTAAAAATTTATGTTATTGCACATAATATTTTAAAAGTTATGTTAACCTTTTCTTAGGAAATATCAAACTTACGTTAAAGTAAAGTGAATAAGACTTTGATCAACTAGTCCCCCAAAGCACTTCAATAGCCATCTGAACTCATCTATACGTCCACTCATTTCACTCCCATTTGCTCTGGGATCATCAAAAATTTAAATAATGAAAAGTGTATTCAACTACTATAAAATTACATCCCCTCCCCCCCAAAAAAAGACTATGTAAAATCATGGTAACAAAATGCATACTATGAAAAAATTACATACATCTATCCCTTTATTTGGTTTAGTATTCTCACCAGATACAATAGAATTATGTGGTGTTGGCAATACTTTAAAAACTCAAAATGGAAAGTAAAATATATACCTAAGAGAAAAAAACAACCAAGAGATATCTTATAATCCCATAAAAGACTATGAATTAATAATGCAACTCCAGCCCAGCCTGTGTGGCTGTATGGCTGGGCCTCGAACTATGAACCAGAAGGTCGAGGTTCGATTCAGGGTCAGGGCACATGCCTGTGTTGCAGGCTCTATCGTCAGTAGGGGGTGTGCAGGAGGCAGCTGATCAATGGTTCTCTCTCATCATTGATGTTTCTATTTCTCTCTCCCTCTTTCTTACTCTCTTTGAAATCAATAAAAACATAGAAAATAAATAAATAAATAAAAATAATGCAACTGCATATGATAAAGATATTGTGATTCTGGTATGCGTTAACAGAAGCTAAAAATGTTCTTTCTAAAATTATGTAAGTCTATCTATCTATCTATCTATCTATCTATCTATCATCTATCATCTATCTAAACTTCTAATTGCTTCCAACAAGTTTATGTGCTATATTATATTAGTACCCTTGTTTTGGTGAGCAAACTAAGACTCACCATGTAACTTGCTCAAGTCACACAGCTATAAAGTTTACTTGTCACTAGATTGTGATGCTTCTTCAATAGTCCACCAGCCCACCCAGTGTTCTCCTGTACAGGACCTACTCGTTCCCTGATATTCTCTACTTTGGTTCATGCTGTTTCTCCTGTTTGAGAAGACATCCTGGTCTTTTTCCCTATGTCCACATTGTACCTATTTTTCAAAGATGAGTCCAAGGCTATTTTATTTTAACCTTGGAGAGTTTCTAATAATTTCCATCCCTTCTCAATGGCCCATAGTGTGGTAGACAGTACTCTAAATATGGATACCCAAGGTCCCTGTCCCCTGTTTATTCAAGTAATCATTAATCCAAATAAATTTCTGAAAGGATTTTGCATATGTAATTTAAATTCCAAGTCAGTTGATGTTAAGATATAAAATTTAATTATGTGGGCTTGACCCAGTCAGGTAAGCCCTGTAAAAGCAGGCAATTTTCTGCAGCTGGTCACAAATAAGAAATCAGAAATACAAAGCACAAGAGGGATTTGGTGTGTCATTGCTGGCTTGAAACTGGAAAGGACCAGACAGAAATGATGTTGACAACCTCTAGGAGCTGAGAACCGTTTCCAGCTGACAGCCAGCAAGGAAACAGAGACCTCTGTCCTATAACACAAGGAGCTGAATTCAGACAAAAACATAAATGAGACCGGAAGTAGATTCTTCCCTGGAGACTTCAGGTAAGAGTTTCCAAGCCAACTGAAACCTTAATTTTGGCCGTGTGAGATCAGGAGCAGAAAAGCCAGCTGAACCCACCTGATTTGCAAGATTGCAAGCTAATAAATTTGTGTTATTTTAAACCATTGAAGTTGTGGCATTTTGTTATGCAACAAGAGCATGGGCTGGTCTTTGATTCAAATCAAGACTTGACTACGTTACTTTATTTAGGTAATGTATACAACAATATTTAAATATTGTTTTTTTGGATCTTTTCCTACATGACAGTCTTATTTCCCTAATATGTTTTTAAGCTTATTTATAGCAAAGACAATGTTTTATATTAAAAAATAATAATTAAAACTTTTTCCACTGAGCTAGGCACATCATTGACATGCAATAAATAATTGAATTGATAAAGTAAAGATAATATAAACAGAATGTACATCTCCTTGACCTTGGCTTTCATTCCTGAAATATGATAAGAGAAGCTGTTAGGATTGTTAGCTATTTGTCATGAAACTATTTTTATTTTTAAAAAAACCAGGGCCTTTAATATGAAAAACCCTGTATCATTATGGAGCTACTATCTCCATAATAAGGAATTCATGTGTTTTGCTAAAAATTAACATGTGCTAGTTTAATATAAATCTATAATTAAGGTGCACATGGATGCTGTAGATGTTATTGTACTTGTTGCTGTGGCAACCATATGTACTATGTTCAAAAAGGTTGTTTCCCTCCCTCCTTAAGTGAGAAGGAAAAAAATCTTACTTAAAAACCTATTTAGAAAGGAACAATCTGGCATTTTTAAAAGCTGGTATTTCACTTCATCTTATCAAAAGTCATTCCCCTAAAAATGTCAAACCTAAAAGTACCAACTTTTTAATCAATCCATTTATTTATTTTTCAGGGATTGCTTTTTGGTTGTATTTTGTGGGCTCTGGGACTCCAGTTTTATTCCCTTATCTCATCCTCCACATTCATCCACATTACTCATCAAAAAGTACAACAGCCATTTCCATATTGTGGAATTGTTGTTACACAGTCATATCTGAGAATGAACTTTCTATATTCCAATGACTATATTTACTAATTTCAATGGGACAAATAAATTGCCATTTGTACATTTGGCATTCCGCTAGATTGCTGTACTTACCTTGTTTTATTGGAAATAACGTGTTTTAGTCTTATTATCAAACACCTAAATAAGGAGTGTATTGGAGAAAATGCAACAAGCTTTGTACAAGGAGAAATCAAGCATGACTGATCCATTGTGATTCTTCCAGTGGGAAATATGCATGCAGATAACGGGAGTGCAATGTATGATCTACTTAGGTTCAAACATTAAAAAAAAATGACAAGGTGAAACAAACAATAAGCAAAAGTATAGTTCTGTGGAAAATCATCAAATCACCAAGGAAGACAGCAGGCAAAGCCAAAAGGAACAAAGAAATTACACAGCATCCAAAACACAATGAACAAATGGCAATAAGTCTGAAAACATAAAAGAAAAAGGAAACAAACAAGCAATCTTCATCACAGAATAGAGAATTGGCTTCAATTTAGGAAACAAATAGGCATTTTTAAAATAGAAACTTATAAACAGTAGGGTTCCCTGGGGACCTGGGTAATTAATATTTTCCAAATAATCCTGAGGTAGGATGGTAAAGTCTTCAAGTCAGCAGATGTTCTCAGGCTCTTTTGGGCAGTTAAATGCTCAAAGGACAAATGTGGCTTATTAGAAGGGAGTGTCCTCAGCAAAATATCTAGTTTACCCAAAGGAAACCAAGAAAAAAACTGGGAGTCAACAGAAGCTATTTCCCAAAGACATCTGCCCAATGTGCTGCTGGGGCTTAAAAAAAAAATAAAGTAGAAAGAAAGAAAAAGAAAAGAGAAATAATTGACATAACTCATTAGTTGAGAAATGAGATAAAAATCTGAACAGATTCTCCCTTTGACTGGAAATTATGGTTGCAGTATCAAACACTTCTGATCAGTGAACGAAATACAGGAAGCAAAAGATTAAAAGGTACAGACCAAGGCAGTGGGCAGATTGTTTTCAAAATAAAGACTGATAAGAGGTAATGACTAAGGTGAAGGCAAAATTTACATGTTTTTCCTATTTTAATTTGCTGAAGCTCTGCATATAGAATGAAACAGATGAAACTTGAGAAAAGTTTAGCAAAAAGCAAAAAGCAAAAAAAAAAAAAAAAAAAAAAAAAAAAACACTGAAGACCTACATCCTACAGTGAAGAATAGATTTATGGAAACTCTGATTGCCAGAGGGTTTTTACTTCATTTCTCAAGTGATGGACTTTTACTTCTAACTGCTTGTTTGACATCTCTACTAGATTCTGGCACAGACACATTAAAGTCAACATCTATAAAACTAAATCCTTTATGTCCTGCTCCCTACACGTGTTTTTCTCCTCTTATGTGCCCTCACTGAATAAGGTCCCAGCTTCCTTTTCAACTCCTTCCTCTCTTAGACAGCTCTTTGCATCATTGCAAAATGATACAGCCACATTTTGGTTGTTTTTAAAATATATTTTTATTGATTTCAGAGAAGAAGAGATAGAAACATCAACAATAAGAGAGAATCATTGATTGGCTGCCTCCTGCACACCCCACCATGGGGGTGGAGCCCGCAACACGGGCATGTGCCTTGACTGGGAACCAAACTGTGACCTCCTGGTTCATAGGTCCACACTCAACCACTGAGTTATCACATTTTTTAAAATCCTTCCTGTTTGATCTCTGAAATATGCCCCAAGTCTGGATCTACTTCATTGCCACTGCCCCTACCTTGGTTAAGCTCCTGTTCATAGTTTGCTGGGGATATGTTAGTGTTGCAGAAGACTGCAGAAGAACCAAGCAACACTTAGAGAGATGGAGTTACACTTTATTATTATTATTATTATTGTTGTTGTTGTTGTTATGCGCAGGCAGAGAGAAAACTGTATTTCAAATTCTGGGCCCCAACATGGAGGAAGTTTCCCTATTTATATATTTTTACCTTCTTTGTCTTCCAAATATGGGGTTCTGTTCCGGTCCCCTTTGCAAGTTCTTAGAGCCCTATGTGCTGGGGCTTTGAGACCTCTACCAAAGGCCTGGTCTGGCACCAGCACTGATAACTTCGTCTGGGGAAGGTTTATGGCCTCTCTGGAATGGGAGTAGTCTTATTTTTTATTGTTTTAGCAAGCAAGCATTTACAGGAGCCACAATAGCAGGGTTAAAATTTCAAACAGCAGTTTTTATATAATATGGATGCTTCATTAGGAGCTTACTAAACTGTTCTGTTCTGTTTCTACTCTTTCATCTCTCCTTTCCACTCTGCACCTAATTTCAAGACTTGACTTTAAAATTCATGTTTGGTCATGTGATTCTCTTACATAATAGTTTTCAAAAGCCATCCATTGCACATAGGATAACTTCTAAACTCCTTAATCTGCCATATAAGTCCCAATACAGTCTGATCCTAACTGCTACCTCTCTTGTTTAACCAATGCTTTCCACCCCAGGCTACCTAAGCTCCAGGGACAACAGACTAGTTCAATTCCCAGCATACTCCATAAACTCTCATGTTAAAACTTCCATTACATCATTATACCCTTTCTCATTGATATGTGATTTTTGGACTGGAACACGGTGTTGCCCTGGACAGGATGGTTCCCTGGATTCTTTGTCAGAATCAAAGAATGAATCCACGGACAGAAGGTGGTATAGCAAAGGTGGAGATTTATTGAAGAACAAGTATAGACTCCTATGTGGGAAAGGGCAAAGAATCTCACAGCACAAACTCCCACGTGGAGAGGGAAAGAGTCCCACAGAACCACAGAAGGAACTCCCATGTGGGGCTGGGGAGGGGGTGAGGGGGGGAAAAAGTCCTGCCTACTTCCTGTTTCCATGGTTTATAAAGGCTGCAGTTTCTGTGTCCTGATATCCTTTCTGATTGGTCAATATTACCTTTTCAACTGGTTACTATAGTAACTCTGGAGGCCCTCTTCCCTCATTGTCCTCCTATTCCCTCTGGGCTTTCTTCCACCTTCTTTATTTTGTAAATATCGATTTTTTGGCTACTCCCAGTTCCCTTGTCTTATGTAAATGTAACTGTTGCCTCTCCCATGTCTTATGGAAATGTACCTTCTTCCAGTCTCCCTCCTCTTATGGAAATATAACTGCACCTGGCTTCCTTGTGTTATGGAAATGTACCTTCTCCCAGCTCTTTTGTCTTATGGAAATATGACTTCTCCCAACCTGCAGCCTTGTGTTTTTTCCATGGACACCCAATTCTAAAAATTCCCTACACCTGCCTATATCCCCCTAAAATTCCTATTTCATCATTATAGTTAATTGCCTCCTCGCACACTCATGAGCACCTTGACAGCAAAGACCTTTTGTTATATAGTTATAAAAGCATAAAAGAGTAACTCCATAAACATTTAATGAATGAATGATTGAATAAACAAATGAGCAGGGATCATGTAATATGAATAACTCATATAGCTCTTTATATAAGTTTATAGGTGACAGAACCATAAAGACACCAAAGATATCTTATTAATTACTTTAAAAAAAAGCATTGCTAGTCCAATGCCTGGCACAATGTGTACCCTTACTATGTGTAAAAGCAGTGAGAGAATTTGTATCAGTTTGGGATAGCTTATAGCAATAATTTAAAGATGCAACTTTTGCCCTGACCAGTTTGGCTCAGTGGATAGAGCATTGGTCTGCGGAGTCAAGGTCCCTGGTTCGATTCCAGTCAAGGGCATGTACCTTGGTTGTGGGCACATCCCCAGTGGGAAGTGTGCAGGAGGCAGCTGGTAGATGTTTCTCCCTCATCAATGTTTCTAACTCTCTATCCCTCTCCCTTCCTCTCTGTAAAAAATCAATAAAATATATTTAAAAAAAATAAAGATGCAACTTTACTTTTTTGAAGTTTCTAGATTCATAGAATTCTTTTTTACATAGAAAAATTACAAAAGCTATTTTTGATGCTTGCTTGGGTGAATTTCCTGATTTGAAGCACCATACAGATTCTAGTCATTTTCTATACCGCTCACACAGATTGCCATTAGACATAAAACTAAAAGTTGACAAACTTACTTGAAGGACATACAAATGGAAAGTTATCTGTCAGGTGTTATAAAAGGAAGTACCTAGTTTAGAATCACAGAGGGCACTTCAAGTTGGAAAGTAAATTTCCCAAACCTGAAAACATTTGCAAACATTCACAGATGTAGTGACAGCACAACTACAAAAATAAGCTGAGTTTTGGGAGAAAAAAAAAGACATTTGTTACTTAGAGTAACTGTTGAAGTTTCATCTAGAGAAACTGCAAATAATTCTTCCTTATCGAAAAGTAACTAGGCAGGGATTACAAACGCCGACATTTTGGATTTGTGTATTCTATAAATAAGGAATATGCTTATTGTTCAGTTCTGTTCGAGTGCATCCCACCTTACCTGCCAATTAACTTCTCTTTCTATATTTACACTGTTTTCTACCCCCCACCCCAGTGCATTTTAGAGGCAGGAGCTTCCATCCAGCATGTTTTTATAGAATTGATACCGAATTTTTGGATTGGAACCCAGATTCTTTGTCCACCAGAAACTATGAATCCATGGACAGAATGTGGTATAGCAAAGGTGTATATTTATTTATTTATTTTAAATATATTTTATTGATTTTTTTACAGAGAGGAAGGGAGAGAGATAGAGAGTTAGAAACATCGATGAGAGAGAAACATTGATCAGCTGCCTCCTGCACACTCCCTACTGGGGATGTGCCTGCAACCAAGGTACATGCCCTTGACTGGAATTGAACCTGGGACCCTTGAGTCCACAGGTCGATGCTCTATCCACTGAGCCAAATCGGTTAGGGCAAAGGTGTATAGTTACTGAAGAACAAGTACAGACTCCCACGTAGGGAGAGGCAAGAGTCCAACAGAATGGACTCCCAGGTAGGGAGGGGGAAAGGATCCCACTGAGTTCCTGTTTCCATGACTTATAAAGGCTGCAGATCCTGGTGCCTGATATCCCCTCTGATTGGTCAATATTCCCCTTCGAATTGGTTACTTTAGTGACTCCTGAGGCCCTCCTCCCTCATAGTCCTTTCATTCCTCTGGGCTTTCTTCTATTTATTTTGTAAATATAGACCTTTCTTGGCTACTTCCAGTTCCCTTGTCTCATGTAAATATACCTGTTGCTGCTCCCTTGTCTTATGGAGATGTGACTGTACCTGGCTTCCTTGAGTTATGGAAATGTACCTTCTCCCAGTCTGCAGCCCGGGCTTTTCCATGGACCCCAATTCTAAAAAAAATCCCTAAGCCTGCCTATGTTCCCCCAAAATTCCTGCTTCAGAATCAGAGTCCACTTACGAGAGGTTTCCTTTTTTCTTTTTGTTTCTTTTTTAAAAACTTGTTTCTTTTTCATTGCTGGAGTAACATCTCTTCATCAGCAAGGGACACTGACACTTCAGGAATACAGCA
This sequence comes from Myotis nattereri, assembly GCF_964212035.1. Taxonomy (NCBI): domain Eukaryota; kingdom Metazoa; phylum Chordata; class Mammalia; order Chiroptera; family Vespertilionidae; genus Myotis; species Myotis nattereri. The sequence continues at coordinate 88,960,267 of NC_138078.1, forward strand.
TTTTCCACATAGTATTCCAGCTAATATTGCCTTGCTGCTGCTGCTATTTTATTACATGAACTCATCCCGCATTCCCTGAAGTGGAGGTGGCAAAAGCCACACATTTGTCAGCAGAGTCCTGACATTTGATTTCTCAGACATCCCTCAAGTTTGCAAGACAACAAGCTGTGAAACGTGAGAAGCTCAGTACATGGAACACAGAGTTCAAGGGCTGACTGCTGAATCTCATCGAAGTGCCGGGTTCCAAAGACTTCTCATATCTGAGCTTTGCTGAAGGCTCACATCTATACTTCACCTGTCCTTTGCAATGTATGGACAGTAGCTGTTGGGGCTACACCATTTTCCTTCTCCAAGAAAAGTATCCATTGCTCAGGAGTAATCGTTAGCATTTTAAAATAAAACATACTTTACTTTGATCGTCAGAAGGAGAAGTATATTGTAGAGTGCGATTTACTGGTGCTAACTCTGGATCTGCAGGTTTGTTGCTTCGGTGATTTAGTGGATTTTATGGATAGTTTGTTACATCTCTAATTTGAACATACATCTGCAGCATGTGCTTAATGTTAAGTCGTTTTCAGCGAGGCATGAAGGTTTGGGCACTACAAAACAGAGAAGTGAAGGGACTGCGTGGCTCCAGGGAATGGTCATGAGGTAACTGAGCTAGTTGGAAAGTCAACCCCAAATGGCCCACCACAAAGGTCACTGTGAGAAAGGATAGCTGAGTAGAAATCTGATAAAATGCTAGCGGCCAAAGCAAACCTGCAAACAACCTAACAAAATACCCTTCATCAAGAGAAGAGCAATGAACTTAGTTCTCATACGTTAATTGCATGTCAGCAGGTGAAATGTCATTCCTAGTTCCAGCCTCTGTGGTGTTGGCAATATGTGGCCCTGTCCAAGTGATGTCACTCTAGCTGGGATTCTAAAGCAATCAATGCCTTTTTCAAGTGGGGTGATCTGCTGGGAGTGGGAGGTCTCTATTGGGACAGATGTCATTTAAGAATTCTATGGACTCCACAATAGGGAAAAAAATAAAGTTCCTTAAAATATATTTAAATATTAGGAGAGATATTGTATGAGTAAACTAAAAAAAAAAAAAGGAGGTGAATATACTGAAAATGCAAAAGCAAGATAAAAGCAGACATTTGTGAAGGCAAACTAATAAATCTCCGAGTTTGGGGATATCTTTTTTGTCGGATCACTTGTTTTGCTCATCTCTTCACCCCAGGGTTTCGAATGTGCCATTAAAACAGCAGAGTGGTTTCTTTCTTTTCCTTTGGAATTATTATAATATTTGAAAATAGGTTGCCATACAGCACTCTGATAGGCTTTCTGTTACCAAGGCTGTGCAGGGACCTAATTCCTGCTTCTCCCTCTCTTTGTATCAATTCCCTCATCTAACTCCCCATTCCAGACCATCATAGACATCAATTAACCACAAAACATGTCTTATCCAAATGTGAATTTTTCCAAATAATTGTTGGTTATGCCTTCTAAAAAGCTATTTTACAACCTGACTGTTTTGCCACCCAGATTATTAGAAATAAGTAATTAAATGTCGAGGCTAGGGGATAAATGTACCTTTAAATATATATATATATATATATATATATATATATATATATATATATATATATTGATTTCAGAGAGGAAGGGATAGGGAGAGAGAAAAACATCAATGATGAGAGAGAATCATTGACTGGCTGCCTCCTGCATGCCCCCAACTGGGGATTGAGCCCACAACCCAGGCATGTGCCCTTGACTGGAATCAAACCAGGGACTCTTCAGTCTGCAGGCTGACACTCTATCCACTGAGCCAAACTAGCCAAGGCTAAATGTATCTTTTGAACACAGAAACACCTGTGCCAGATAAGCTATGACTTATACTAGGGTGAGATACTTGCCTGTGGGGAGTTAAAACTATTTGTTTTCTGATATTTTCAATAAACTGCTTCGCACTTCTAATTATTTCTGAAGAATAAAATGAATTTTTGAAATCCCTCCAGCTTTTAAAACTAAACCTGCTTTATGAAGCTATTTGTTCAAAATATCTTTTTCAGCTCATGCAGTCTTAAAATATTCCAATTCCAAACCACAGAAGATTCAAATAGAATTGTCAAATCTCACTTATTCTTTCTTACCAACCCCTAATCTGCTACTCTGTATGCTCGGCAAGTACAGCTTTGGAAGCCAATAAATTAATATTTGCGATGTTTAGCAGTCTGCTCAGTTGCAGCCCTTTTATATCTTTGAGGACACAATATACAGTAAGGTTTTATATGAGGAATAAACAGTCTTTGCAATAGATGATTTCAAAGCTTGAGTGCTTTAGCCCTTTACTGAATGCAGTACATTTTAGGTAGATTGTAATCCCATTCATACTTTAGCTTTTAGGAAGCTTAACAACTTTTAGCAACTACAAATCATCACACAAATGCAATTGAATCATAGTTTGTACCATAAAAGTCCTATCATTTTTAGTAAAAAATAAAATGTATATTTCTCTATGTAGGTTAATCATAAATATGTATCAGCCAACTATTCTTTCACCGAATGTAACAGCCAACATTTTACTGTATTAATTCATTTGGTACTTATGACAATCATGACTTACTGCAGACTGATTGAAACATCATAGAGTCCACTCCAAAGATTCATTGGCTTCCTTAAAAGCTTTTATAACATCACCCTACCAGGTGTATTAAAAATAAAAAGTCGATTTAGTGTAACTAAATCAGTCATTTAATCAGATTTGAGAATCACACAGTTAGTAATATCAAATGCTTTTTCTCAACATTAAAAAGAAAAAGGTTTCTAATTAGGTTTATGATGGAATGAACTGCTAGAGAGAATCAGACCACGGGACTTACTGGGCCAAACGCATTTAAATGCTTCTTAAGCTTCTTCACTTTTCCTGCTGTGTCACTCTTCTGCACTAATGGAGCAGATGAGACCTTTAACCAGACACTGGAAAACAATTTCATAAGATACATTTTCTTCCTCTCTAAACCAATTGAATAATTAATTTAGAAATAAATGTGTTACAAACTCAACAGCAGTATGCTTTTGTGAAGTTCCATAAGAGAAGATATTCTATCTTATACATTCCTTTATATGCCATAGATTCTGCTGTTGTAGTTTCCATAATCTCAAATTAAACACTTTTGGTTGATATATATAAGCATATATTCAATGGAGTACATTTTACACAAATGATGATAGAAACAGTAGGAATTATGTTCTTCTTGCTAAATAAATGCTGGTTTTAGTTAGTATTTTTCAGTCAATGAATGACACTCCAATGACTGTTGGGGAAATAAGTTATCGGTGTATATGCACAATAATAGTCATATTTAAGAGGGCCTTGATGCAAGGTTCTAGTGGAAATGGTTCATGAGGAGTTATTCCCTTCTGTTGTATTCATTTACTTTTGTAAGTGTAATAAATTAATCCCCAGTCCATCTTCACTAATTTTAGTTTGACTCCCACTTGGAAACCTTTCTGCAGATGCTGCAAGATCCTATAATAATAGTCCAATATATAATGCTCTTTACATAAGTGTTATTACTCTTTTATGGGCCATCTTTGCAAAGCATTCTGTAATGAAAGCTTTATAGTTTCAATTACATATTTATATTTTACCAGCATTTTCCACTTTTGCAAATTGTGTAACTTGTCAGCTCAACTACCCTACTTTGTCCAGGACATAATACTTCATCGGGCCCTAATCTTAAACTTTGTGGGACACATGAATTTGGCTATTTATTTTGGGTTATTCTTGAACGAAGCATTCTGCTCTGTTTTTTGGGTTTTTTTATACAATCACAAACCTAAACTCCCCTAACCTTCACCATGACCTCTCATTGCATTTCATGATTGATTTGCTATTTAAAGCTACTGGATTTGGGGATCATCACATTATAAATGGGGACAATTCAAGTCTGTGCACAGTAGAAGTACTGGACTTTTCAGATTTAAAGAGCGATTGTGGGGAAGATTTTGCCACTTAGACCTTCTTAAATCAAACCAATCATGTGCAATCTCATACTCTTGGTTCATAATTTTGGGGGGTAGATTGATATTATTTCTACAGGTATGATATATAATTTATATCAAATGCCCAGTTAAATATTTGATACATTAGAGTGTCTGAACAGTGGAATGGACATACAAATATACTGCCTAAATGTAGTCCATTTAGTCTGAGGCTGAATTTTATGGCAGTTTCGTAATTTGAGATGTCAAAGTTAGTAATAGAAAAAAGCAAAGGCAGTTTTGAGATGTCAATTAATGGCGAATAACCATTAAGATTTATATGACCATTGTTTACAGCTATTTCCTTTATTTCTATCCAAAATTGTGCATATGTGGGCAGATAGATCCCTCCAGTGAGACAATGATGTATGAGTGAGAAAGCAGTCATCCTATCTTAATTGAGGAAAGGTTTCTAGGAAGCAGGGCAACGTCTGACAGCTCAAGTGGTGACCAGATGACAGGGTAACTTGACCTTGTTGGCATGTCATGTGAAGTAGAAGAAGAATTTAAATATTAACCTCTAGAAATGTATGAATTATACTAGAGGCCTAGTGCACGAATTTGTGCACCAGTGGGGTCCCTCAGCCTGGCCTGCGGGATCGGGCTGAAACCAGCTCTCCAACATCCGCCAAGGGGTCCCAGATTGTGAGAGGGTGCAGGCCAGGCCAAGGAACCCCACAGGTGCATGATCAGGGCTAGGGAGGGATGCGGGAGGTTGGCTAGCCGGGGAGGGACTGGAAGAGGGCTCCAGGGAATTCCGGCCCATCTTGCTCAGTCCCTATCAGCCTGGGCCCCAGCAGCAAGCTAACCTACCAGTTGGAGCATCTTCCCCCTGGGGGTCAGTGCACATCATAGCAACTGGTTGACCGTTAGACTGTCTGCCCCCTGGTGGTCAGTGCATGTCATAGCGAGGGGTTGAGTGGTCTTAGCATATCTTTAGCATATTAGCCTTTGATTGGTTGAGTGGCTGACCAGTCGACTGGACACTTAGCATATTATATAGGCTTTTATTATATAGGACAGGGGTCCTCAAACTACGGCCCGTGGGCCACATGCAAATACAAATATTGTATTTGTTCCCATTTTGTTTTTTTACTTCAAAATAAGATATATGCAGTGTGCATAGGAATTTGTTCATAGTTTTTTTTTTTTTTAAACTATAGTCTGGCCCTCCAACTGTCTGAGGGACAGTGAACTGGCCCCCTGTTTAAAAAGTTTGAGGACCCCTGATATAGGATAGCCAGAGGTCCTAAATTACTACTTGTCCAAACTGAAGATTGTATTGCCATGCTGAACTGGACAGTATTCACACCAAGTGCTCCTATCTACTTTTTGAATGGTTGTACCTTCCTTTCTTCCTCCCTCCCTTCCATTCTTCTTTCCTTTCTTCATTATTTTATCTCTTTCTCCTCTTCCTGCCTTCCCTCATCCATTTCTTCTCCTGGTCCTCCTCCTCTTTCTCATCCTCCTTCTCATTCTATTTCTTCTACTTGTTTTCTTCTCCTTCTCCTTCCTATTTTTCCCTTTCTACTCCTCTTTTTTCAACTTTCTAATAGCCAATGTCCTTTATGATTGAATATGTGGAATTTTGGCTATTCTCAAAAACAAAGTAGAACAAGTACCTTAGCAAGTGTGAAAAACTGGAAAAATAATCACTACAATTAAAGAATTTATAACAGATAAATCCAATACAGTGAGAAATGGTGTATCCTCTTTTTCAGTGCCATTTTAGATCTTATAAGAGAGATGGTGGTGAAAAAAACTCTTTGAGTAAGCTTCATATCCCTACCTTCCAGTAGTCATACCTACGCATAATTCCTGCCTTTGAGTATGGGCAGGACCTGTGACTTCCAAACAAAATATGACAAAGGTAATGGAATGTATATAATTATATGCACATGATTATGTGATTGTATACAATTGTAGAGTTTATTCTTTACTGGCTTTGAGGAATCAAATAGACATGCTGGAGAACAAAACATAGCAAGGGATTATGGATGAAATCATGTAGTTAAGGATGGCTTTTAATTATAGCCCTCCAGGGCTTGCACTCAACAGCCAGCAAGACAATGAGACCCTAAGTCTTACAACCACGAAGAATGGAATCCTGCCAACAAACTAAACTTGGAAGTGGATCCTTCCTTGCTCAAGTCTCAAGAGTCTAAAGCCCCAGCTGACACTTTGGATGCAGTCTTGTGAGACTCATGGCTTACAGAAGTGGTGAGGTCAGAAATGTGTGTTGTTTTAAGCTGCTAAATTTATGGCAATCTCTACACTAATAAAAGAGAAACATGGTAATTGGCGTACGACCACTACCCTTTTCATTGGCTAATCAGCGAGATATGCAAATTAACTGTCATCCAAGATGGCGGGCGGCAGCCAGGCAGCTTGAAACTAACATGAGGCTTGCTTGCTTCAGTGACGGAGGATCGTTGGAGGAAACCAATGTTCCCCGCCTGCGGCTGCAGGCCTCTGAGCGGGCAGTTTAAGAAACATTGTAACAAATACCGTCGGATTTCAGCCAGCAGATTCACAACATTGTAAGCAAAGGCCAGAAACCTACTTTCAGCCATGGAGGCCTAAGAGCTGAAGCCAAGTTTCAAGGTAAAGCTGGACCAGAATAAAAAAAAGAAAAAAAGAAAAATGGAGCAGTTGGGAACTTCAGTCACTCCCAGCCTGAAAACAGCCCTCAGCCCCTCACCCAGACTGACCAGGCACTCCAGTGGGGACCCCCACCCTGATCCAGGACACCCTTCAGGGCAAACCAGCTGGCCCCACCTGTGCACCAGGCCTCTACCCTATATAGTAAAAGGGTAATATGTCTCCCGGCACCGGGATCAGCGTGACAGGGGGCAGCGCCCAAACCCCCTGATCGCCCTGCGGCTCTGTGTGTGACAGGTTGTGGGGCCACAACCTCCCTATCTGCCTTGCTCTGTTCATGACAGGGGAAGGCACCCCAACCCCATGATCAGCCCTGCTCTGTGCCTGATAGGGGAGAGCTCCCCAACCCCCCCCCCCCCCACGGGCCCTGCTCTGTGTGTGATGGGGTAGAGCCATAACCTCCCCATCGGCCCTGCCCTGAGTGTGAGAGTGGCGGCGCCCCAACTCCCTGATGGGCCCTGCTCTGTGTGTGACAGGGGGTGGTGCTGCAACCTCCCCATCGACCCTGCCTTGAGTGTGACAGGGGACAGTGCCCCAACCCCCCAATTGGCCCTGCTCTGAGCTCGACCAGGGGCTGCACCTAGGGATTGGGCCTGCCCCCTGCCACCCAGGAGCAGGCCTAAGCCAGCAGGTCATTATCTCCCGAGGGGTCCCAGACTGCGAGAGGGCACAGGCCAGGCTGAGGGACCCCCCTCCCCCCCGAGTGCACAAATTTTTGCGCACCAGGCCTCTAGTTATTACATAATGATAGATAACCAATGCAGACCCTTTCACTAGGCTCCCCACACAAAGACATATGTAACCACACATACCCAAATAACCATGTTGAAAAACAAATGTGTGCTCTATCACTCAGCTTTGGTATTCTATCCTATATAGTAAAGAGCTAAAATGCTAATTAGACTGAACATCCAAACGATCATCCAGACAACATTCCGGACAACCTTTCCTGACGAAGCAGGGCTGCAAGGGCTGGCCGAGGCTGTGAGGGCCAGCTGAGGCAGCCAGGGCTGCAAAGGCCGAGCCCCTTGCATGGATTTTGTGCATCGCACCTCTAGTTCTGGCATAATAAGACATCAATTGTCACTTCTGCTCACATAAGTAACTGTTCAGACTCTAGGGAATCACTCCATATCTTTTTCTTTATGTACCCCAAATAAAAGGCAATTGTACCTGAATGCCATAAGGACTTTTTGGGTTGTGCCAAAATCAGAGAAAAGTACTATTTCAGGGTATGGGGAAGATTTGAATAGAAGTACTTATGAGACAAAATAATTAAGTTCCCCAGTTCTTATTCTTCAATAAAATAGATATTGCATAATGAAGTATTATTTTCTACTAGTCCCCAGGAATGACGAATATCCATTTTTTACTTCTCATGATATTTAATTCATGGTTACAGAGGTACTTACAAATTAGTATGGTATTCACAAAAGATGCACGTAACAGCTGAGGACTATATTGTAATATTATTTTATATTGGTCTTAAATTTTTATGTAAGCTGGTCTGTACATATGTGTTATGTTGGTAACTATATGAACCTTGAGCACTTAGAATTAGAAATATTTTTTCAAATCTATTCTTTAATTAGAATTTTTTAAATTATGTAAAATTTTTACATTACATTTAAATTTAAACCTTTAGCTTTTATAACATAATTGTCACTGTCTTCTTATTTTAATTTATTATTTTGAGTTATTTGGAGGAAATATTTTTGGAAGATACCTGTGGAAATAATTTTAATTTTTCAAAATTTTACATTGACTATAATGTCTTAATAAATTATATTTAAATTTAATTCACTGAATAAAAGTCATTTTTAAATTTTGTGATTCTTTAAATAAGTGATCAGTGAGCCATAACTTACAGACAAATCCAGCTTGTTTTTGAATGACCTGTGAACTAAGCATCATTTTGCATTTCTGAGTGTTGAAAAAAATCAATATTAGAATATTTTGTGACATGTGACTTATATAAAATTTAAATTTCAGTGTCCATAAATAAAGTTTTATTAGAACATAGTCATGGCCATTCCTTTATGTACTGTTTATGTCTAAATTTCAGCTACAACAGCAGAGTTCAGTAGATGTGAAAGAGACTGAATGGTCTGCAAAGCTGAAAATTTATACTATCTGATTCTTTGCCTTCATAGTTTGATGACCTGTGCTTTAGGTTATTACTACACTAGAGCACATATAATGTAAAAATCTACATTATAACAAATGCTTATTTTGTCTAAATGAAGGCAATAATGTGACATTGATAGAATAAATATATAGTGATTTTTTAAATTATAAATGTGTTTTATTACTCATCTGCATATTGCTGTTTCATGATCAGAGCATCCAGATATGCTCAATAATAACATTTAGTGATTTTTTTTACATTTATTTTTATTACTGTTTAGTTTTGGAGAAAGGGAGGGAGAGGGAGATAGATAGAGAGAAGCATGAATGTGAGAGCGAAACATGATCAGCTGCCTCCTGCACACCCACTACTGGGGATTGAGCCACATCCCCGGCATGTACCCTGACCAGGAATGGAACCAGCAACCTTTTGGTGCACAGGATGATGCCCAACCCACTGAACAACACTGGTCAGGGCTAACATTTAGTGATTTTTGATAGTTTTACAACTTACAGTTATATAAAAATAATAGTTTTTGTATATATTTATTTCAATTTTGTTGTTATGAAGATATATACATAAATGTGAAAGGATAGAATATATTTTATTTAATAGTTTTTTGACAAATAACTTAAAAATATTTAGGCAAATGTATGTGTCTTCTAGTTGTGCTATGGACTTGGGCTTCATAAATGTATTTTTTTCCTTTTATTAAATATATTGGAGTGACAGTGGTTAACAAAATTATACAGGTTTCAAGATGCATAATTCCACAGCATATCATCACACCAAATCAAGTCTATGTCCATCACCATTTATCCCCCCATACCCTTCACCACTTTTCCCCATCCCCCCCTTCCTAGAGCATGCATTTTTAAAAAGAATATTCTTCAAAGTTCCGAATTATTCCTCCAAGTGGGTACAAACATGAATACATACACATATATACACACTGTATGTGTGTGTCCATGTTTAATGAATCAGGTTTAGTTTTAAAATAACTAGTTTACATATTTTGCTCTTTTTAAGAAATCAACAGATGTTCAACCATTCAATTTTATTCATTTATTCATTCATATAGAAATTGGCAGATCTAAATAAATAAAAATACTTATAATTATTAAAGTGGGTAAGGAAAGGTTGAAGAAACTGAGAATTTAAATTAGAACTGCATTGAATAGATATGTAAGACATAATTCCTAAGAAAGTAGTACATTGGACTAGTGGTCTCCAAAATTAAGGTTCTAATTAAGGCATAGTTATGACTGTTCCTTGATTGACTCAAATAAGGACTCATACATGATATGTTTCAGGTGGCAGCACCTGTAGTTGGTTGAGCTTTAGCAAAGTACCCCTGGGGAGACAAAACAGTTGAGTAAATACTTAACTTAAAATGAGTCTAGAAAACAAACAAACAGATTCCCCCCATCATTTCATCACTCAAAAAAATGCATGAGGTGATTAGTAAATTCATGAGTTTGGAATCAACACATTTTAAATTTAAAAGAAGCAATTTCAGATAAGCGGGGTTATAAAGTTATACTGTGAGTACTAGAGAAATGTTTGTATTGGAAAGAGACTGCTTAACAGATTTTCTATTTTTAATCAGTGTTCACAATGCCATTTTCTTACTTCAATATATTTTACTCTGCAGATATGATCAGCATAAGTCTACTTTTTATACTCTCCTTTTGCAAAAATAGACTTTGAGCACAAGAAACTCTCAGTTCAGTCACCACACTTCTGAGTACTACTTTTTATTAATAAACTTTATTTTTAGGTCAGTTTTAGGTTTACAGAAAAAAAATGAATGGAAAGTATAGTAACTTTTCATATATTTTCTTACCACTCACTCTACCCCAACCCAGTTTCCCCTATCATTAACACTTTGCAGTAGTGAAGTACATTTGTTGCAATTGATGAGCCAATATTAATATATTATTATTATTGACTAAAGTACATAGATCACATTAAGGTTCACTCTGGGTATTGTACATTCCATAGGTTTTGACATATATAATGACATGTATCTAAAATTATAGTATCATACAGAGTATTTTCACTGTCATATTCATCTTTCCCTCTCCCCTAATCTCTGGCATTCACTAATCTCTTTATTGTCTTCATAGTTTTTCCTTTCCAGAATTGCTGGGGTCCAAACCCAGCAGGTCCAGGGGTCCCCGAAGGTGTGGACGGAGTCGGCGAAAAAGGAATGACATGGAAACAGCGTTCATTTGATCAGCAGCCTAGCCAGGATCTCTAGCCAGGTTCTGTCTCCAGGTTCTGTCTCCAGGTTCTCCAGGCAAGTTCTGTCTAGGTTCTCTTGCCATGTTATCTTGCTAGGTTCTCCAGCCAGGTTCTGTTTTTTATTGTCTTGTTACATCTGTATTTATACCAGTTGATTTTAATCCTGTCAATTTCTATTCCAAAGGTTAGGGCGTTTCTTATCTCCATTCCAGGGAGTAAAGATTATGTAGCTTAAGGGTGATTGTTTGTAGTTAAAGTGATTAATTACCCACCTGGCACTTAGTTAAGGGGTTTCTTTCCCTCCCTAACTTCAGGGGAAAATCCCTACCTGGGGAAACAACCTTTCTCGGAGAGGTGAACTTGGTTAAAACACATAGTCCCAAGAAGGGGAGCAAACATATTAAGAACGGTATGCCATATACGCCAGGTCCCTTGAGACATATGCTGTGCAGATATTTCTTCCCTGCAGCAACTGTGTCAAGCAGCAAGGATGGACCGGCTTCCGGCACAGAATGTCATATAATTAGAATAATACAGAATTTAGCCTTCTCAGATCAGCTTTTTTCACTTAGCACTATGCATTTAAAATTATTTTATGTCTTTTTATGGCATGATAGCTCATATATTTTTATTGCAAAATAATATTTTATTATATGCATGTACTAAAGTGTGTTTATTCATTCACTTGTTGAGGGAAATTTTAGTTACTTCTCAATTTTGTGAGTCATGAATAAATTTGCTTTCAACATTATGTGCAGGTTTTTTTGTGGATATAAGTTTCAATTCATTTGGGTAAATATCAAGGAGCACAATAGCTATACTTTTGTGGTATGAATATGTTTAGTTTTGTAAGAAATTGCCAAACTGTCTTCCAAAGTGGCCATACCATTTTGTATTTTCACCTGCAATGAGTGAGAGTTCCTGTGGGTCCACATCCTTGTCAGCATTTGGTGTTGTCAGTGCTCTGAATTTTAGACATTCTAATAGGTGTGTAGAAGTATTTTGTTATTTTTATTTGCAATTTCTAGATGACATATGATGGTGAGCATCTTTTCCATATTCTTATTTGTCTTCTTTGGTGAGATGTCTGTTTAGACTTTTTACATATATTCTAATTGTTTGTTTGTTTTCTTATTGTAGAGTTTAAACTCTTCTTTGTAGTGTTTGGATGCCAGTCCTTTATCATGTATGTATTTTGCAGATTTTTTGCCTTGTCTGTGGTTTGTTTTGCTTTTCTTCACCTTGACTTTCACAAAGGAGAAGCTTTTAATTTTAATGAAGTCCATCTTATCAGTAGTGTTTTCAAGGATCATGCTTTTGGTGTTGCATCTAAAAAGCCATCACCAAACCCAAGACCACCTAGATTTTATCTTATTGTCTCATCTAGAAATTTTAGAATTTTGAGATTTAAATTTTAGGACTATAATCTGAGTTTATTTTTGTAAAAGACCTGTGTCTAGATTCATTTTTATTTTCTACATGTGGGTGTCTAGTTGTTCCAGCACTGTTTGTTGAGGACTTTTATATCTCCAACTAGGGGCCCGGTGCACGAAATTCGTGCACTGGGTGTGTGTGTGTGTGTGTGTGTGTGTGTGTGTGTGTGTGTGTGTTGCGGGGGAGAGTGTCCCTCAGCCCAGCCTGCCCCCTCTCACATACTGGGAGACCTCAGGCATTGACCCCCATCACCCTCCGATCGCCTGATCGGCCCCTTGCCCAGGCCTGACGCCTCTGCCAGAGGTGTCAGGCTTGGACAGGGGACCTCCATCTCCCCCCGATCACTGGCTCTGGCCCCCGCCCAGGCCTGAGGCCTCTGGCCCAGGAATCATGCCTGGGCAGGGGACCCCCATCTCCCTCTGATCACTTGCTCCACCCCCCGCCCAAGCCTGATGCCTCTGACCCAGGCTTCATGCCTGGGCAAAGGGACCATCATATCCCCCCAATCCCCAGCTCCACCCCCCACCCAGGCCTGATGCCTCAGCCAGAGGAGTTGACCCTCATCACCCTCCGATCACCAATCACCGGATCGGCCCCTTGACCAGGCCTGAGGCCTCCGGCAGAGGTGTCAGGCCTGGGCAGGGACCCCCAGCTCCCCGCGGTTGCAGGCTCCGCCCCTGCCCAGGCCTAACGCCTCTGGCCTAGGCGTCCGGCCCAGGCAGCGGGGACCTGCAGTGGCAGCGGGGGGTGTCGCGATCGTGGGCTTTGCTTTAGGCCCAGGCAAGGGACCCCTAGCTCCCGGGACTGCCAGCTTTGACCGTGCCCAGCTCCCATCGCTGGCTCCACCCCTACTTCCTGCTATCACTGGCCAGGGCGGCAAAGGCGCCTGATTCTCAGATCATGGCTGGGGGGCAGGGCAAAAGCGGCCCCAGGGCCGCCTTTGCCCTGCCCCCCAGCTCTTAGCTCCCCCCGGGGTTTCAGATCACTGTCAGTGGCAGGGGGCTTCTTCCTGCTTTCCCTTTCGACTCCCTGCATTGTGCCTACATATGCAAATTAGCCACCATCTTGTTGGCAGTTAACTGCCAATCTTAGTTGGCAATTAACTGCCAATCTTAGTTGGCAGTTAATTTGCATATAGCCCTGATTAGCCAATGAAAACAGTATTGCCGTACGCCAATTACCATTGTTCTCTTTTATTAGTGTAGATTGCCTTTGTTTTTTTGTCAAAATCATTGGCAGTATTTGTGCTGACCTGCACACAAATTTAAACCAACAGCTGCTGCATTTACATATGTATAATATTTTTTGAATTGTGAATATCCTCTTCTTGATAAGAATTTTAAGCCACTGGTCTATCTCTTCTTCATGTGAGTGTGAGGAGTCTCATTTACTTCAGGAAGTATATGAAAAGGCATGCAGTGTGGGAAAGTCAATTTCCAGTGTAACACATATTCAACAAGGTTGGAAGTAATATTTTACCCTTATAGCTAAAGATGAGTCAACTATCAAGCTATATGGCAATATACAATTGCTACCCTTATTCCCCCAGGAAAATTTAAGGCATTTGGAAAATTTGCCCTTTCAAAATAAAGGGATTGTTAAGAGTGGTGTGAAAATCATTCTAATGATATGTGAGACCAACTATTGAAATGTTAATACTATTAAATGTCTTTTTCAGAATATAGATATCTAACTTAAATCAATAAAATGTAATTATTGAGGTTAGAGAGTTCACGTCTATGTCTGACCACAATCACCTTCAGAAAACTATCTTCTGAGAATAAATAAGAGCAGAGAAAAAAATGGTAAAAGGGAGTGCAAACTTGACAAAAATCTGTTGATTTTATAGCAGATAATAGTGACAGGCATGTCCGTGATTTTCTTGAGTTCTTTTTATCATAAATTTTGAGCATATTTCATTTTAAATAAGGTTGTGTTTTTTTCTCATGAACATATAACAGTTTTATTGCCATGGTTGCAAAATGTTGTCTTTAAAACTCAATAAGACTTTATGAAAATCCACTACTCCCTTTTCTCACATCACTCAAACAAAGGCCCTCTAGTTAGAGCATAACAAGGAACAATAGGTTGACATTTATCAGAAACTATGTGCATAAACTCTTTATACCCTTTCCCTTTTCTTTGCAATTCTTACAGTTTACCTGTGTAAGTTGAGTATTGGTGAACCTAGAAATGTAATCGTGTCCTTCTGCTTTTATTTCAAAAAGTACACTGAATACTAGAGCATAGCTTGTCAGACTAGCTTGCCACACACAAGGAAGGGGAGTGATACTTTTCATTAAATGTGTCAAAGTAAGTCCACTTATTTGTTTTGGCTCATCCCACCCCCTTTTCTCTAGGTGACAATATCATGTGTCTTTGTCTCATTTCATAATATGCATCTACTCTCTATCATTTATAGAGACAAAATATTTGGGTGCTATTGGGAAGAAATGCTGGCTTCATCACAGCTTAGGTGGAGCACTAGGTAAATGCTCTGTGCCTTATCTTCAAATGGAGTGTATAATAAAAAACGACTGACTAATGAAGCAAACAAAAAAGGAAATAGTTAATGTGAGTTTCCATTGCACGTAATTCTGCACTCCTGACCTGAAGAAAAACTGAAGAGCTCATTTCAAGGGGTTAAGATTGCAGGGAAGATCAAAGCCACACCACACGTGCTCTAGGTTAGTACCTTGTCCAAATTATACATAATTCTTTTGTTTTTGACCTGAAGGCACATTAAAGTTTGCTAATGCCCTAATTGCACTTACATTACCATAGTGAGTATCACTGCTGTTTTGGACTCCAGAAACTTTGGCCGATTTTGCTGCTTTTCTGTCTGAGCTCATTCAGTCTTTTAGTCTAATCAAGCGTCACTGTGAACAGAGGCTGTGTGGTCTCTCCAGAGTGGAGCTGTGCCTTAGCTCTAGGTTTAGCCAGCAGTGTACCTTACCAAAGCCAAATGACTTATGGAGTTCTTGAGTCAGGCTTGCAAGTTTGAAAGCAGACATTTTTCATTTTCCTTTATTCTTAATATTGTAGGATATGTAAAATTAAAGTGTCCAGAGCTTTAACAAGTAAAGGTTACATGCTTTGTGTATGCAGAAGGAGAGGCTGGCATTTAGCCTAGGACTAAAATAAGAAAGTTGCAAGGGACCTTCGGGATATTCTGGCCTTGAAATTGATCTCCAATTGTTCTGAGTTCATACTGTCTTCTAAAACTAAACTTAATCTTTTGAACTTTTTAAGGGCTAGAGAGTTTTTATTTTAATCTATAAAATAAATGTGACCGGGATAAGTGCAATTTGCAGTATTACATGATTGGTCAAGATATTTTCCTTGTGCGAATACATGTCTGAATAATGGTGTCAATGAAAATGTACAATCAGTCAACATACATTTTTGTTTACTTTTCAAATAATATTTTGGACATGTGTCAGAATAAAGTAAGACCAACTTATTCATCTACATTCCTTACTGAAATATATTAACTAAAATTCTATAGTGCACATGTCATGTTTCACATATTCTATAGCTAGTACCAAGATTAGATTTAAGTAATTCAGTTGCACAGGTAAAAACTACTTCTTTTTGGAAGATTAACCTATAATCTATACCTTATAAAACTATATTTCTATCATTTACTCTAAAATGTGTCACTATTTAATTATATCTGACAATTTCTATATGTCAATCTTAATTAGCATTAAATGGTGAGGAGAATAGACTGTAATACAAGGTTTGACAATATTCAAGCTTCAATATTTTGTTTCAAAAGCTAGAAATTGTGATTTGTAAATCAATGAGTTAACAAGTTTAAAAAGAATAATATTTATTTCAAAATATATCAGTGTACTACCTTTATGTGTTTCCAGAAAGTAGCATGATCTAGAATAATGAAAAATAATATTGGAGCAGATGAACTAAGATTTTTTTCTGAGTCTACTAGTTCTGTGACTCAGGTAATATGCTTAATCTCTCTGAATCTCATCTTCTTTATTGGGAAAATGAGAATTTAATAATACCTACTTCTCAGGATTGCTTTTAGGATTTAATTAAATTCATGTAAAATAAGTACTATAGAAAATGGCAAAAAGTAGACTTTCAATAGCTGTAATTTCTCTTCCTCTGTTGTATTTTTCGTTTATTGGAAACATAGACATTTTAAGTGTATTTTAAATCATTAACTTGACTTGTATAATACCAACATTCTTCAGCGCATGCCTGAAAACCATTGCTCTAACCTAAATTTCTCACAAAGCTTGAAAAATTGTAAAATAGCATACTTTAAATCCATGGGTAGTTGCTTGTTAGAGCATGATTAGTGTCATGCATCAATTCAATTTTTTGAAAATATGAGACAGCAGGTTTTATTTTATAACCTTTTCTGCATAAGGTTTTCAATTTCATAATGGCCACTAAGCATAGATAGAAGTATTGTTTTTTTCCTAAGTAAACAAAGTAACCTATTTTATTTGAACTGGTTTCTGCTTTCTGTTTGGGAACAGAGAACACATTATAATTACCAGTAGAATTGCTATCACCTGACAGAATTTGTAAATGGCCAAAAATTGTTATGCTAAATAACTGAAAATACTACAAAATAACCCAGTAAAGGAATGTAAAGATTACATGCCATCAAGGATTAGAAAGAACAGCAGAAACCCTAGCCTCAGTAGGTAGGCCCAAAGTAGAATTCGTACAGGTTTTAGAGTGCTATGAAGTGAATAGCATCATGCCATTTTATAACCTGAGGTCAACTAAAGACTCACCTCCAATAAAAGCCTATGTGGATAGGTCTCCCTAATCTCTCTGGGGTCAAATAATTCAAAAGATAATTGATATTGATAATTGCTATATGCCTATGATAAGGAGAGATAAGAGCTAAGAATTGGGACCCTAGAAAAGCATATCACTGTGGGAAAGGTCAAGGCCTGGGACTCCAAAGTTAGAAAGCTATAGGGTGTCAATGCTATGGACAGATAGTTGTAAAATAGCACTAAGAAATTATATAGTGAAAGTCTTTAAATAACATTTTATTAGTTAGAAAATTTTTCACATGCATTATCTCATTGGATGTTCGCTAGAATTCTATAAAGCTGACATAGATGCTAGAAAGATATAATGACTTCCTCAAAGTTCTACTTGCAGAATCTTGTACTCCATCTTCCATACCCTTTTCAGTATCAACACATTACTTCTGATGAAAAAGCATAAAGTTCTCTAGATAATCCTTCAAGGTGAAAGGAATCAAGATGCTTAGAGAGAGAGCATAATAATAAAGAAGGAGAATGAGATTGTGAAATAACACTTTTTAAGTTATCATTCAATAAGTTCTCCTGAGAGTTATGGTGAATATGATTTCCAGAACTGTTCTGCTGCTGAATACAGTTGAAAGCAATAGGGGAACATGAATTAATGAGATCCAAAAGATATTTATAGAACCAAGGTTAGGGACAATAAGAAGAGTTAGAAGAAGTGACTGTTGTTCAGCAGCGGGATGAAGAGATTCTGAACTTTGCATACCTCTCATTAACATATCCTTGACCTTTAATTTAATGCTTGAATGTTGCATTATAGGCAGCTTGCCTAAAGTATTTTTCATGAGAGAATAATTTCTGAATAAAGGTCTTTGTGAAGCAATTTAACACACCCAATTTTTTTTTCTCAAAAGGCAATATTAAGAGGTCAATATGTCAACTGTAGTAGTAGATCACTCCTGATTTTTATAATGTTTTCAAAACTTTTTAAGATAGTTATTTAAACTGAAAATTCTAACACTTCTTCTAAGATTTACCATTTTCTTCAATAAGAGGTAGCAACAGTGTTCTCTTAAAATGTTCCCATATAATTGTTTCATGTTACTTATCTGTAATTTTATCTTAAATGAACAAACCCTGATATACATAAAGAAACAAGATGGGAATTTATTTTTATTTAGGTATTATAATTGATATACAACATTATATTAGTTTCAGGTATACAATATTTATCACCATATATAGTTAAATAATCTTTTTCTTGTGATGAGAACTTTTAAGATCTACTCTCCTAGCAACTTTCAAATATGCAATACTTATTAAGTACTAGGGGCCCAGTGCACGAATTTGTGCACCTTGAAAGGAACTGTGGGCAGCGAGGCTGCGGTAAGCACAGGGAGGGGTCTCAGCCCATCCTTTGTGCCCCAGCCTGGCCCCTCCCACCATGCCCCCCAACCCCCATCCCCTGTCTGCCAGCATCCTTGCTCCCGCCAACACCGCTCTCATGTGATGACGGCGCTGGCCCTGCTCGCACTCGCTGATGGTGCTGAGCGATTGGGGCTGGCACCAGCAGCAGGTGCAAGAGGGGCTGGCGCTGTCAGCAGGTGTAAGTGGTGACTCTGGCACTGGCAGCAGGTGTGAGTGGGGCTGGAGTCAGCAGCAGGTGCAAGAGCCCGGTGGGACTGTGGTGCAAGGGAGCAAAGAATTTTCAGTAACCACCAGAGGCTTGCCCTCATGACAGCAACTGGTGCCCAGCCTTGTTCTGGTGCCCCTGCTCACCTGCTCCACCATCCCACCACGGCCAACGCCTGCCATATTCCATGCACGCCTCCTGGTGGTCAGCGCACGTCATAGTGACCGGTTGTTCGGATGTTCTGTTATTTGGTCTATTTGAATATTAGGGTTTTATATATATAGATATTCTCCATGCTGTATATTACATTTCCATGATGTTTATTTTGTAACTAGAAGTGTCTATCTTTTGACTTCCTTCACCAATTTTTCCCACTTAACTTCCCCTAACCCCGTGGTTGGCAAACTGCGGCTTGCGAACCACATGAGACTCTTTGGCCCCTTGAGTGTGGCTCTTCCTAAGCCTTAGGAGTACCCTAAGGTAATAACAATGTACCTACCTATATAGTTTAAGTTTAAAAAATTTGGCTCTCAAAAGAAATTTCAATTGTTTTACTGTTGATATTTGGCTCTGTTTACTAATGAGTTTGCCAACCACTGCCCTAACCCCTGCCCCTGGTCTCTGGCAATCACCACCAATATTTTTTCACTTAGCATAATGTCCTCAAATTCCATTCACATTGTCATAAGTGGCAAGTATATATGGCACATTTTCTTTATTCATCTGTCATCGATGTACACTTAGGTTATATCTGTATCTTGGCTATTATAAATAATGATTCAATGAATATGGGAGTGCACATTTTCTTTTTGAGTTAATTTTTGTATAAATAGCTAGAATTACAATTGATGGATATTGTAGTTCTATTTTTAATTTCTTGAAAAAAATTAAACCTCCATTCTGTTAATTGGTTGCACCAATTTACATTTCCACCATCAGAATGTAAGTGTTCCCTTTTCTCCACATGCTATTTCTTGTCTTTTTGATAATAGTCATTATAACAGGTGTGAGGTATTGCCTCTTTTTTATTTTTCATTTCCTTGATGATTAGTGATATTGAGCATTTACCTATTGGTCTTCTATATGTCTTATTTAGAAAAATGCTCTGGTTCAAATCTTTGGAGCATTTTAATTAATTTATTTATTTATCATGTTTTTAGTGATTTTACAGAGAGAAGAATAGAGAGAGGGATAGAGAGATATAAACATCAGTGAAAGAGAAAAATGTATTGGCTGTTTCCTCCACTCCTTGTACTGGGAATAGAGCTTGCAATCCAGGCATATGCCCTGACCAGGAATTGAACCAGCAACCTTTTTGGAGCATGGAAGGATGCTCAACCAACTGAGCCATACCACCAGGGCTGGGCCATTTTGTAATTGAATTGTTTTTTGTTTTGTTTTGGTGTTTTTTTTGTTATTGAGTTGTGTTCCTATATTTTGCATATCAACCCTTTATTAGATGTATGATTTGAAACTATTTTGTTGATGGTTTCCTTTTCTGTGCAGAAAGCTTTTTAGGCTAATGCAGTTCTATTTGCTTATCTTTCCATTTGTTGCTTTGCTTTTGGTGGGAAATTCAAAAATCATTGTCAAGACTAATGTAAAGGAGCTCACCACCTATGTGTTCTTCTAGAAGATTGTGGCTTCAGATCTTAGATTCAAATATTTAATCCATTTTGAGTTTACTTTCATATATGGTGTAAAATAATGGTCAAGTTCCATTTTTTTGCATTTGGCTATCCAGTTTTTCAACACCATTTATTGAAGAGAATGTTTTTTCCCCATTGTATTTTCTTGCCTCTTTGTGATCAAGTAATTGACCATATATGTGTGGGTTTATTTTGGGGCTCTCTATTCTGTTCTATTGATTTATGTGTCTGTTTTTATGATAATACCATACTGTTCTGATTGTGATAGCTTTGTAACAGAGTTCACACTCAGGGATCATAATGCCTTTAGCTTTGTATTTCTTTCCTCATGATGGCTTTGTCTATTTGGATCTTTTGTGGTTCCATACAAATTTTAGGATTATTTATTCTATTTTTGTAAAAAATAATGCCATTGGAATTTTGATAGGGAGTGCATTAAATTTGTAGATTTCTTGGTATGGGAATTTTAACAATATTAATTCTTCTGATCCATGAATATGGAATATCTTTCCATTTATTTGCATCTTATTCAAATTATCAATGTCTTACATTTTCTATCTACAGATATATTGTCTCCTTGTTTAAATTTATTTCCAGGTATTTTATTCTTTCAGATGCAATTGTAAATAGTACTATTTTCCTAATTTCTCTTTCTGATAGTTCATTATTAGTGTATAATACAGCAGATTTGTCTAAATAGACTATGCATTCTGCAATATTACTGAATTTATTTATTAGCTCTAATAGCTTTTTGATGGTCTTTTGGGTTTTCTATATATAGTATCATGTAATCTGCAAGTGATACTTTTACATCTTCCTTTCCAACTTGGAAGCCTTTTATTACCTTTTACTGCCCAATTGCTCTGGCTAAAATTCCTAATACTTTGCTGAATAAAAGTGATGAGAGTATGCATCCTTGTCTTATTCCTGATTTTAGAGGAAAATCTTTTAGCTTCTCAAAATTGAGTATGATGTTAGTGTAAAAAATTACTGCTATTTTAAAGAGAAAAATGTCCTTGTTCTGGCTGAGTATCTTAGTTGCTTAGGGCATTGTCTCAATATGCCAAGGTTGTGGGTTCGATCCCCAGTCAGGGTACATAAAAAAATCAACCAATGAATGCATAAATAAGTGAAACAAGTTGATGTTTCTCTCTTTCTCTCCCTTCACCTCTCTGTCTAAAATTAATTTAAAAAGAGAAAAATGGTCTTTAAAATAGAAATGTTGAAAGCAAAAAATCCTAGAAGAAAATATCTTTGAATATTCATAGTCATTCTTTATTGACAATGAATTATGCTTTTTTAAATGTCTTCTGCTTTTTCATGTTTTTAAATTTATATTGTATGAGTATGATTACATTGTAACAGAAAAACCATAACAATACCTTAATGTTAAAGCAAACAATGATCTTATAATTCTAATAGTATTGAAAAGAACTCTGGGAAACACATAGCTATCTAGACTCCTGGAAAGTCCTAGGAAAGGTTTTAAACCTATTTTACTGAGCAGTTTCTCCATGATTATGATGTTCTTTCTCTTATCTAACCCATTTTTTTTTTGTTTGCTGTCATTAAACAACTCTCTCATTTTTCAGTTTTTTTTGTTTTTTTTTTTTTACTTTAAATTCTCTTCCTCACATAGCTCTCTAATGATAGATAATATTTTATTGGAAAGACTGGTGTTTTATGTTAAATAGCATACCTTTCTTTGTAGCAAGCACTACGTTAGAAATGATCATTTGCCTGAGAGGTTTTTAAAAATATAAAGAAAATAATTGTATATTTTTATTAATTTACACTTTCCAAATTCCACTTACTTACACCATGTATGTGAAAGATAACATGAGTTGCTGTACAATGTCCCTTTGGGAAAAAATCAAATGAGCGATTCAAAGAAGACCTGGGATTTTCTGAAAACCTACAAGTAGGATATGGGAAGAGTTAAGTGTGGAAAAGGTAAACTGAATAGCCCTAAACTGAATATAATTGGTTTGTAATCTACACCATTGGCCTAGAGATAAGCAGAAAGACTCCCAGTGTTTTCATGCCTTTTGGACAAGATAGTAGGACAGAGAATGATACAGATGATGTTGTTTTCCAAAATGATACTGATGTTACTTCAACTCAAGAGTAGAGTCTAGAAATGTCTTTAGGTGGCCAGCAGAGAATCAAGTGTAAACTCTACATTAGGGTTGTGGCAGCAGACAAGAGTCAGGGACATGGAGGACATCGTAGACCATGTTAAGAAGCTGTAAAAAATTACCAGTAGCTCAATCGATGGCTTTTGGGTTAGAGAGCTATTTTGTCAGATCACTGTTGGTGAAAGTATCTCTAGCAATCCTATGAATATAGATTGGAAACAAAGAATAATCCAAGCAAGATATAATGAGAACTTGAACTAGGGCAGATGGACAGAGGGTAGTTGTACAAATGTGATCTCAGCAGTAAAATAAACAGAGCTTGAAAGTGTGATGTGTTTAGATAGAGTTTGAGTAAAGGGATAAGAAAGAGTCTAAGGCATCCTGGATGATCTCTGTTCATGGCTATAAGCAATTATAAGCAGTAGATATGGGAAAACACAAATTACTTGGCTTTGCATATAAAGACTGGGGCAAAAGTAGGTTTATCGTTATTTGTATGGAAAATAATATAATAATCCTATATAATAAAAGGCTAATATGCAATTTGTCCCTCAGGTGTTCTACTGAATGGGAGTTCAATCACTTGCTATGATGTGTGCTGACCACCAGGGGTTGGTGCGGAATGAAGGAAGGCCCCAGCCAGCAGCTGGAAGCCGGAAGCTGGGGGAAGGAAGATCCCAATCAGTCCTGATCTCTGGCCATGCCTAGGGACGCTGTGAATGAATTTCACACAGCAGGCCTCTAGTTAATAAATAATAATGTAAGAATAAACTCTGTGTTTCATGTACTCACAAATATAAACCCACTTTTTCCACATCCTGTACTTATTTTGAAGTAGACAGAAAATGATATTACTGGTATTAAACATAATTGACATAAAATAGCACTATATGTACAGGTTAAACACATAGATTTTTCCAAAAGGAAAAAAAATGACTAAAAATTCAAATTACCTAATTTGTAAATTACCTAATTTTTAAAAGTAGATTTATTCAGTTTCTATTTAGAAATATCTGGGATACCTATATTTTATGAAATGGAGAAACATTTCTAGGATATGATTCTGCTGTAAATCTTACCCTACAGGTATTAAAAACGTTGATGTTTTCCACAAAGGCAAGTGTTATAGTCAGGTAAGAACCAATAATTGTGTCTAGTGAAAAGCAACACATTTGAGGTGCTGAAAATAATGAAATAGCAGAAAATGAATCAAAATCTAATGACCAACTGAGCAAAACACAATCAGCAAGGCAAATGATTGAGGTGAAATTAATCTACTTATCAGTTCATATTTTTCTATATTCAAGTTTGGCTCAGTCCATTTAATGTTTTATTACCTGGCTACTTCAAATTACACAACTGAATACACTCACACTGGTGATTTCAGAAAAGTAGCCCCAGAACTCTCATTACTTACTCTTTCCATGGGATACTTTAAGACACGATTAGTATTTTTTCTTCTTTCCACTGCTTTCTATGCTTCACTATTAAACTTGGTCAGTCATTTTACTAATAAAGAATCTTTGCTGAGAGAAATCAAGACAGCGGCATAGGTAAACACCTGAAATTGCTGCCTTGCACAACCACTTCAAAAATACAACTAAAAGACAAAACGGACATCATCCAGAACCACAGGAAGGCTGGCTGAGTGGAAATTCTACAACTAGAAGGAAAGAGAA
This sequence comes from Myotis nattereri, assembly GCF_964212035.1. Lineage (NCBI taxonomy): Eukaryota > Metazoa > Chordata > Mammalia > Chiroptera > Vespertilionidae > Myotis > Myotis nattereri. The sequence continues at coordinate 88,984,634 of NC_138078.1, forward strand.
AAGCACACTGAGACTCAGAGGAGGTGCGAAAGTAAAGTGCAGAGGTATGGAGGTGCACGTGGAAAGGGCTGGCAATTGAGGATACAGTTGTCTTTTTCAATCGGGAGGGAGTCTCAAATTCCTGACTGCTCTGAACTCCAGTTCCGGGCGAGTCTCTGGGGACCCAGACTCAAACGGGGAGAAACTGGACTGTCTGGCATCGGGCAGAACTCGAGGGCAGCCTTCTCTCCCTTTAAAATCTAAAATTATCTAACAAACTGCAGCTGGGTCAGAGAGACCCAGAACATCCAAAAGAAGGCCCAAGGCCCCAGAGCAGCTTGCACTGCTTCACAGATGGGCCTCATATGGGCACCTCCAAACAAAGAAAAGGAATCTGCAGAGCTCTCCCTAGCTCCTGCTGGGTAGCCTCAGGCAGAGGCTAAATTAGCACCTCCTTAGAGATGCTAGAGCCAGTGTACCCAGTAGTCAGAGTGGGACCATCTAGATTACAACTCCTCAGATCCATAAGGGACACACTCAAGGGGCAGACTCAGTGAGCACCAAACCCCACTGAAGCAAATCTTGCCCCATAAGGGTGTCTCCAGCACAGAAGTTCCCCCACCGTAAACACAGCTGATTCTCACAGGCAATTGGCCTCAAGGTCAATTCCTCCCAGTGATACCTACGACAATCAAGGCTTAACTACAATAAGACTGTGCACACAGCCCACAAAGGGATGCACCAAGAGAGTCCACCTCAGGTAATTGGGGAGGCTGAGCCACTCGGTCCTATAGGACACCTAGCACACAAAGCCATTCTATCAACACAGGGAAACAGCCAAAATTCGGGGACAAAGAAATAGGTCACAAATGACAGAAATGGAGGAAAGAAAACTATTGGATATAGAGTTCAAAACCATGGTTATAAGGTTTTTCAAGAATTTTCTAGAAACTGCCGATAAATTTAGTGAGAACCTCCATAAATCTAGTGAGACACTTGAGGATATGAAAAAGGACCAAATAGAAATTAAGCATACACTGACTGAAATAAAGAATATTATACAGAGATCCAACAGCAGACTAGATGATCGCAAGATTCAAGTCAAAGATTTGAAATACAAAGAAGCAAAAAACACCCAACAGGAAAAACAAAAAGAAAAAAGAATCCAAAAATACGAAGATAGTGTAAGGAGCTTCTGGGACAACTTCAAGCGTACCAACATCCAAATTATGGGGGTGTCAAAAGAAGAGAGAGAGCAAGATATTGAAAACCTATTGGAAGAAATAATGACAGAAAACTTTCCCTACCTGGTGAAATAAATAGACTTACAAGTCCAGGAAGCTCAGAGAACCCCAAGCAAAAGGAATCCAAAGAGGACCACACCAAGACACATCATAATTAAAATGCCAAGAGCAAAAGACAAAGAGAGAATCTTAAAATCAGCAAGAGAAAGAAAATCAGTTACCTACAAGGGAGTACCCATATGATTGTCAGCTGACTTCTCAACAGAAACTATGCAGGCCAGAAAGTAGTGGCAAGAAATATTCAAACTGATGAATAGCAAGAACCTGCAACCAAGATTACTTTACCCAGCAAAGCTATCATTTAGAATTGAAGATCAGATAAAGAGCTTCACAGATAAGAAAAAGCTAAAGGAGTTCATCACCACCAAACCAGTATTATATGAAATGCTGAAAGGTATCCTTTAAGAACAGGAAGAAGAAGAAAAAGGTAAAGATAAAAATTATGAACAAATACATATCTATCAACAAGTGAATCTAAAAATCAAGTGAATAAATAATCTGATGAACAGAATAAACGTGAATATAATAGAATCAGGGACATAGAAATGGAGAGGACTGACAATTCTCGGGGGAAAAGTGGTGTGGGGCGAGTGGGGAGAGACTGGAAAAAAATCGTACACCCATGGATGAGGACAGTGGGGGCGATAAGGGCAGAGGGTGGGGTGGAAACCGGGTGGAGGGGAGCTATGGGGGGGCGGGCGGAGAGGAACAACTGTATTAATCTGAACAATAAAGATTTAATTAAAATTTTAAAAAAAGAATCTTTCCTGAAGTCATACCTAAAATATTCTACGTTTTCAGGCACTGGGCACTAGTAAACTAGCTTGTTAAATCTGCCAACAATATTTAACATCCACCCATTTACATAAATTAGCTATGAATTGTTTAAGATTTGGACTTTTCATATATGTCAAAAAATTATTCTTTTCATATTTAGATTTTTGATTTTTAATAATACATCCACCAGTAGGTGAACACAATACTATACAGTAGGTGAAAATATTGTCAATGTGTATGCTTTGGTGGATGGAAATGTGTATGAAGACTTTATATGTGTGGTCAGAATGTTATCTCCTCTAGCAGAAGAGATTAAGACTTGGATCCAATATCAGACCAATTATAGGCTTGAGTAAATCATAGTCACTAGGAAGAAAGAGTCCAAATAGTAAACCTAAGGCAGTTGGTTGTAAAAAACAGGTGCAACATTGGTTGAAACAATAAATGCATAGAGTGCAAAAAGTTACTGATAGTCCATGTTATGAAAATCCTAGCAGCATGTTCTCTATACTCTTTTCATGTCCCCAAGAGACAAATTTATATAAAGAAGGTAGCATATTAGTGGTGGAACCTGTATTCTCCAATGATTCTATCAAATAAATATGCTATCATGGCTTTGCATTTTTAATGACCTGTACATTATAAAATGTACACCCAAAGTTAAAATGATCAAACTCATAGAGGTATATTACTTTTTATTACTATGACTGAATTTAAGTGATATGGCATACTAATAAGAAAACAACGTATGCCCACCTGGGACCAGGTGTCTATATTTTCATAAAAACAAAGATAATTTTAAAAAAGGAACTATGTTAAAATATATTTGATCTTGTCTGTAATTATTGTGCTATGTTAATGTACAGTATTAATGTGACAGACAGTGTTAGAAAAAAATCAGCCTTGATTGGTAATCTTTGTGATGAGTCAGGTAGACAGGGAGAAAGTATTACTACACCCATCACCAGGTACTAGGAAGAATTTACAATGCATATCCAGCTTGGTTTTCTCATTTAATTATTCTTGAGGTTTATGCCAGCATTTGTTTTCACAATGATTCAATTAATCAATGTTAATTAACCAATATTTTTGGCCAATTTATTAGTAACATAAAATGAAACTGTCTTATTTAGTAACTAGAGGCCCAGTAAATGAAATTCGTACATGGAGCGGGGAGTTCCCTTAGCCCAGCCTGCACCCTCTCTAATTGGGGATCCCTTGGGGGATGTCCAACTTATGGTTTAGGCCTGATCCCTGTGGGATACAGCATAAACTAGCAGTTAGACATCCCTCTCACAATCTAGGACTGCTGACTCCTAACTGCCCTCCCCTGCCAGCCTGGTTATCCCCAACTGCCCTCCCCTGCTGGCCTGATCTCACCTCCAACTGCCTTGCCCTCCTGGCCTGGTTGCCCCAAACTGCCCTCCCCTGCAGTCCTGATCTTGCCCCCAACAGCCCTCCCCTGCTGGCCTAATCTTGCCCCCAACTGCCCTCCCCTGCGGCCTGATCTTGCCCCCAGCTGCCCGCCTCTGCTGGCCAATTTGTTTCTGATTGATCGGTTTCTATGCCAGCATCAAAAGCTTCACCTCGCTGAAACCGGTTTGGCTCAGTGGATAGAGCGTCGGCCTGCGGACTGAAAGGTCCCAGGTTCGATTCCGGTCAAGGGCATGTACCTGAGTTGCGGGCACATCCCCAATAGGAGATATGCAGGAGGCAGCTGATCGATGTTTCTCTCTCATCGATGTTTCTAACTCTCTCTATCTCTCTCCCTTCCTCTCTGTAAAAAAAAATCAATAAAATATATTTAAAAAAAAAAAAAAGCTTCACCTCCTAGGCAGCCATTGGCTCCTCGCAGTTCACCCAGATTTGGTTCTGATTGGTCCATGTCTATGCCAGTCAGTGTCAGAAGCTCCACCTCCTAGGCAGCCATTGGTTCTTCATAGCACCTACATTTGGTTCTGATTGGTCAGTTCCTATGCCAATCAACATCAAAAGCTCTGCCTCCTAGGCAGCCATTGGTTCTTCACACTACCCACATTTGGTTCTGATTGGTAGGTTCCTATACCAATCAAAGTAGAAAGCTCCACCTCCTAGACAGCCATTGGTTCTTCACAGCACCCACATTTGGTTCTTATTGGTCGTTTCCTATGCAAGTCAGCATCTCGGGGCCTATCTCTGGGCCTGATCAGAGGTGGGGCTGAACAGCAGGCCCGTCCATGACTGGGAGAGAAAGAAAAGCCCGACTGCTGGCAAAGTCCGGGAAGAAAGAGGGAGAGAAAGAGAGAGGCAAGTCCTGATCAACAGCTGCCACTGAGACAGAGACAGGATCAGACCCTGACTCTCTCTCTCTGGGTCTCAGCCCCTTGGGCAGTCAGTGCTAGGTCGCCAGTCAACCCAGTGCTCACTGTAGGACTTCTGGGTTGGCCAGCCTTTGGTTGTTATTACCCTGGTCTTTTATATATTAGGATACCAAGGCTCAGAAAATAAAGTTTACCAGTTCTTCAAGTCATTAATGGCCATCAAAAAGTTTAATTGATACACTTAAAGTGTAATTTATTTTCAAGTAATAATGAGGAGTACCATACATTTTTAAAGAGTTAGTGTGACACAGAGACAAATAGAAAAGTGCCCATTATATAGAGATGTGGGGTTCGACATACCATTAGATTCAACATAGGCCTGATTTTGCCTCAATATTAGAGTCATTCCAGGACCCCATGAATTACTACTTGTACAGGAGACTCTGAGAAATAATATAGCATGAACAAAGGCATTCAATCCTTCTTCCTACACACACCTGACTTAAATTACCAAAGGAAAATAGCTTAATTGTAGGAGTCAATATGGAATGAGTAGTTGAGCAGAGGATTGTGCAGAAGGGCCATTTTGGCCAAGGTCCCATATTTATACAAGGCCTTGTGAAATTTGGATTTTTCATATTGTCTTCAGATATTGTTATACATATAGTATATTGTGTTTCAAATACATTGATTTGTTTAATGTAAACATTTTAAATTGCTTTTCAATGCCTATGAAAACTTGTAAAATAACATGAAAACTAGAGAGGACTCTGTATAAAGTCAAGAACTTACAAAAGGTGCCATTCTTAAGCCACAAACTTACAAGATGTTTGCAATGTGTAGAACAAAGAAATAAAACTGGTCAAAGATACTGAGCAATCATTTCATAATTGCTCTACCTGAGATAGGAGAATTCCTTAAATACCATTGAAGCAGGTACTTGTCACTTGTGTGGCTTCTTGATATTTAGATGCTCTACCTGTTTGAGGAAATTTTTCATTATGTGTCTTGTTGATTGAAAGGCTATAGAAGCTATAGAGGAAGATCTTTTCTTCTCTTAGTCCCTGGCAGCCAAGGAGTATATGGGAACATGATGTAGGTGCATTTAGATACACCCACCTGAAACTGAAGGTGAGGAATTATTACAAAGAAGCAGAAAGAGTTTAGAAACCATTCAAAGAAAAAGTGCTGTCAGCAAGTGTTTGCCAAAGTAATGGTTTGGGTGGTGGTGGTGAGGTAACCTAGCAGTTATTCTGCCATTATTGCAGTTGCTTAACTTCCCTTGACTCCTGCTTATTTTTGAGCTTCTGTCTTCCATCTTTTCATTAATTCTATAAGCTATCTGATATATTTTCAACACATACATTTTACCTTAAGTTAACCAATCTTCATTTCTGTTCTTACAACCAAGAACATGACTGCTTCAGTGAATGACTTTTTACTAGTGAGGGTTAGGCAAACAAGAAGGTCAAGAAAGACTGGGCTCTATTCTGCTGTTAATCATTATCATTAAAAGTCAACACTTGAAATCAACTGCACCAGGAATCCTAAGGGCAAAGACAACTACATAAACAAAGCCTGCAGATGCCAGGGCATCTTTCAGCAAAGGGATAGAAAGGGTACCAAACAGTCACACATGGACTTGGCATAGATATCATGCCAAAAAGAATCTCAGAGGGAAGGGAGGATGGAGGTTGGAAGAGATTAACTAAAGAACTTATATGTGTAGATGCATTACCCATGGGCACAGACAATAGTGCAGTGAAGGCCTGGGGAAGGTGGGGTGGAAGCAAGGTGGTCAAGGGGAGGAAATATGTAATACTTTCAACAATAAAGATAAATTTCAAAAAATTAAAAAAGAAAACTACAGGTGGAATATTGGCTTTGGGCACAATAGCACAAAGATGTTACATTACAATGTGGCAGACAAAATTAATTGGCAACCATCAGATTACCCCAAATATGGGGGTTCTTTAAATAAGTTCTATTACATTTTTAAGGTAAAATACTAACCTGCCATTAGAAATTATGCTAAAGTTTGCTGAATATAGAAAATATTTGTGATAAATTTGAAGGCCAAAAGCAGACTATGAAGCAGTATTATACAATATTATTCCAGATAGACATACTTGGGCAGGCAGACAGTCCTGGGTTTGTATCCTTGATTGACCTTTTATTGTATGAAGGTTTACAACTGAATTAATTTACATGAGCTTCACTTTCCATATCTATAAATAGATATAAGCATTGTGTCTACCTCCAAAGGTTGCTGTGATAAACATATGAAAACACTTAGTATAAACTTTATTTTTTATGTCTACATACCTAAAAAATTTAACTGTTACAATTTTTATCTTATATTGTTGGTATTTAGAATAACTTTTGTTCTTTTACTATGTGTTTTATGTTTTCATTATGAACATACTAGAGGCCCAGTGCACAAAATTTGTGCATGGGTGTAGTCCGTAGGCCGGACCAGCAATTGAAGTGTGAGCATCTGGCGTGGAAGGGCAGGTCCCAGCTGACCTTTGGGCTCTGGGGAGAACTTGGGCCCCCGGGCCTCCGCACACCACCCTCCACCTGAGTCATGGGGCCTGAGTCCCCAGGCGGAGATGCAGTGAGCACAACCAGATGTCGCAGGCCGGTGCACAGTGTGGGCCTCTGGGCCACCCAGCAGTGCCACACATGGAAACCAGGTGGGCAGTGCACTCTCTCCCAGCTGTCCTCACAGACTAGCTCCTGAACAAACCCACTGGGAGCCCAACCAACCCCTGAGGTCCCGGCAGCTGCGGCCTGGCTCACATGGAAGAGGCCATGTGGGTGTGGGGTGGGCTCCTCATGGGCACTAGGCACCTGAACACAGGGACTTTCCAGGTGTGCGAGCCCTGGCATCCCGAGGTAGGGTAGCTGGGGGAGTGAGAGTGAGAGCTACAGACACCCCGCATTCTCACTGCACCTCTGTTCCCGTAACCCCTGCCTCTAGGTAGCCAGTGAGAGGTTGTAGCTCCCCACCTGGGCATCTCAGGAGGTTGGTCATCACCACCCACCTCAGTTCCCCATCCCAGTCCAGTGACCGGCCTCAATCAGGCGATCAGGGCCTGCAGGCTGCTGGTTGCCTTCTGTGGGATGATCAATCAGGGTTGGGCACCCACGCCCAACTCCCTCAGTGCTTGGGAGCCAGGCAATGGCCCTACTCCCCATCGCCAATGCTGGTAGCTGTCTGTAGAACGATCGGCAGGTTGATCTGGCCCCCACACACACCTGCCTTGCCGTGGCGCCGCCCACTCACCTGCTACACCATCCCACCATGGTCCCGCTCTTGTTGGGGCCCACCAGAGTCAGCAGCACCTCCACTGCTGCCTAATGCCAGCACTGTGTGGGCAACATCGGCCATGTTCTGCGTTGCCCCCTGGTGGTCAACGCACATCCTAGCGAGCAGTCGAACTCCCAGTTGAGGGCACAATTTGCATATTAGGCTTTTATTATATAGGACTAGAGGCCCAGTGCACAAAAATTTGTGCACTCGGGGGGCAGGGGGGTCCCTCAGCAAGGCTTGTGCCCTCTCGCAGTCTGGGATCCCTCGGGAGATAACGACTTGCTGGCTTAGGCCTGCTCCCAGGTGGCAGAGGGCAGGCCAAATCCCTAGGTGCAGCCCTTGGTCGGGCTCAGAGCAGGGCCGATTGGGGAGCTGGAACGCCGCCCCCTGTCATGCACAGAGCAGGGTAGATCGGGAGGTTGCGATGCCACCCTCAGTCACGCTCAGGGTAGGGCCGATTGGGGGTTTGGGGCACTGCCCCCTGTCACACTCAAGGCAGGGTTGATGGGGAGGTTGCAGCGCCACCACCTATCACGCACAGAGTAGGGCCAATCAGGGGGTTGGGGCGCTGCCCCCTGTCATGCACAGAGCAGGGCCCATCGGGGGGTTGGGGGTCCATACCCCATCACACACAAAGCAGGGTCAATCAGGGGGTTGGGGAGCTCCCCCCTGTCACTCACAGAGTAGGGCTGATAGGGGAGTTGGGGCAGTGCCCCCTGTCACACACAGGTTAGGGCCGATCAGGGGTTGGGGCGCAGCCACTGTCACACTCAGGGCAGGGCCAATGGGGAGGTTATGGCTCTACCCCGTCACACACAGAGCAGGGCCCTTGGGGGGGGGGGTTGGGGCGCAGCACCCTGTCACACACAGAGCCGCAGGGCAATCAGGGGGTTGGGGAGCTCCTCCCTATCAGGCACAGAGCAGGGCTGATCAGGGGGTTGGGGTGCCTTCCCCTGTCATGAACAGAGCAGGGCGGATAGGGAGGTTGTGGCCCTGCCCCCTGTCACACATAGAGCAGCAGGGCGATCAGGGGGTTTGGGTGCTTCCCCCTGTCACGCTGATCCCAGTGCCAGGAGGCCTCGCGGCTCCGCTGATCCTGGTGCTGGGAGGCATATTACCCTTTTACTATTTAGGATAGAGGCTTGGTGCATGGGTGGAGGCCAGCTGGTTTGCCCTGAAGGGTGTCCTGGATCAGGATTGGGGTCCCTACTGGGGTGCCTGGCCAGCCTGGATGAGGGGATGATGGCTGTTTTCAGGCTGGCAGGTGACTGAAGCTCCCAACTGCTCCTTTTTTTTCTTTTTTTTTTTTTATTCTGGGACAGCTTTAGCTCTGACTCCAGCTCTGAGGCCTCTACTGCTGAAAGCAGGTATCTGGTTTGTGTTCTCTAATCAAAACACTGTATCAACTCCAGCTTTGAGATCCCAGCTCGCTGAAAGCAGGTTTCTGGGGTTTTTTTTTAGCTTCTATATTTGTAACTATGTTTCAAACTGCAGGCTCAGAGGCCGGCAAGGCAGGCGGGGAACGTTGGTTTCCTCTGTCACTGAAGCAAGCAAGCCTCATGTTAGTTTCAAGCTGCCTGGCTGCCGGCTGCCATCTTGGCTGGCAGTTAATTTGCATATCACCCTGATTAGCCAATGGGAAGGGTAGTGGATGTATGCTACTTACCATGTTTCTCTTTTATTAGATAGTACTAGAGGCCTGGTGCATGAAATTCATGCACAGAGGGGGGGATTCCCTCAGCCCAGCCTGCATCCTCTCCAATTGGGGACCCCTTGGGGGATGTCCAGCAGTTGGACATCTCTCTCGCAATCTGGGGCCACTGGCTCCAAACTGCTCACCTGCCTGCCTGCCTGGTCACCCCTAACTGCCCTCTCCTGCCAGCCTGGTTGCCCCTAACTGTCTCTGCCTGCCTGCCTAATTGCCCTAACTGCCTTCCCCTACTGGCCTGGTTGCCCTCAACTGCCCTCCCCTGCTGACCAGATATTGCCCCCAATGGCCCTCCCCTGCAGGCCTGATTTAACCCCCAACTGCCCTCCTCTGATGGCCAATTTGGTTCTGATTGGTCAGTTTCTATGCCAGTCAGTGTCAAAAGCTCCACCTACTAGGCTGCTATTGGCTCCCCACAGCACCCAGATTTGGTTCTGATTGGTCAGTTCCTATGCCAGTCAGCATCTCTGGACCTATCAACTGGGCCTGGTCAGAAAGGTGGGGCTGATCAACAGCCCCAGTGGAGACCTGGAGAGAAATGGAGGCGAGGTTGCTGGCCAGACTGGGAGAGAAAGAGAGAGGGAAGTGCTGATCAAAAGCTGCCGCAGAGGCAACGGATCAGTCCCTGCTTCTCTCTTCAGGCCTCTCTCTGGCCCTGATTTGCAGCCCCCTCAGCAGTCAGTGTTGGGGCACTATGCCTGCAGCAGAAGCAGTCAGTGCTTGGTTGCCACGTGACTTCCTGTTGGTCCAGCCTCGGTTGTTACTGGTCGTTACGACCCAGGGTTTTTATATATTAGGATTGTCATGAGATTAGATAAGATTAAAAAGGAATCATTATTGAAAAATAAATAGGAACAAGAACTTTAGTTGAGAATTTGAAAATGATCAAAAGGCTGGAAAATATAACTCAAAGATTGATAGAATATTTAGAAGAGAAAACTAAAAAGTAACAACAATATGCATTTTATGATATTTAATGGAAATGTGTCATTGGCTTAAGGGATCTTGCACCCCCCCCCCCCAAAAAAAATGGTAGAAATCAAGAAATGAAGCAGAACAAATTATAAAAGAATAGGTTTACTGAGAACAAGGTGGAGAGAAAGACAAAGGAAGGAAGCTTGATGCATCAGTGGAGCACACACTAACAGAAATTATGACTCCTTGAACTGCTACTGGAATCTGGCTTATATAGGACTGGGTTCCTTCACACAGGCACAAGGTAAATCTCTTTCTTCTCCAGGTTCCCGCCATAGGTTTGCATTGATTGGTGTAGGCACAGACGCATTGATTTGGGGAGTACCAAAAAGAAACTTCAATCTTACTAGGAGTGGCTCAAAAATTAACTGAAGGACATTCACATCTATCTTAAGAGAGGCTCAGCCTGTCCATTCTCCCCTGAGAGATTTTAACCTCCTTAATCTTTAGGAATAGGGGCCAGAGGTCTATTCTTTTGAAATTCCTTTCTATGAGAAGGGGTATAGGTACAGGTACCCCTTCTTAACTCTAAGCCTGGGAGTAATAGAAATCTCTTGCTGCTAAATCAATAGCCTATAGCAGTGGTCAGCAAACTGCGGCTCGCGAGCCACATGCAGCTCTTTGGCCCCTTGAGTGTGGCTCTTCCACAAAATACGGACTTCTGCGCATGGGCCACAAAGTTTCAATCGCACTGTAGGTGCGTGCCTGCACGTGGTATTTTGTGGAAGAGCCACACTCAAGGGGCCAAAGAGCCACATGTGGCTCACGAGCCGCAGTTTGCCAACCACTGGCCTATAGGAATCAGCTTCTGACAATTCGGTGGGGGAAACTGGTTAGAAACCTTGCATGACCATAGCCTCATGTGAAATTGTAGCAACCTGGAGTATACAAACTTGACAAGTAGGTTAAAAGACATGGTCCAAAGGTAAGTAGGAGGACCAGGGTCACAAGGGGGCCAGGGAAGACAGAAACCAGATGAGGTGGAAAGGGCGCTTTTATTTTTTTTTAAATATATTTTATTGATTTTTTACAGAGAGGAAGGGAGAGAGATAGAGAGTTAGAAACATCGATGAGAGAGAAACATCGATCAGCTGCCTCCTGCACATCTCCCACTGGGGATATGCCCGCAACCCAGGTACATGCCCTTGACCGGAATCGAACCTGGGACCCTTCAGTCCGCAGGCCGATGCTCTATCCACTGAGCCAAACCGGTTTCGGCCAGAAAGGGCGCTTTTAATAATATCCCAGGTAATGTTAGGATCTGTTCCTTGATTGTACCTATGTAGCTGTAAGGCCTGTTCATATATCTTTTGAATATTGATTTCAATTGTATCTAAATTATTGACTTAGGTGCAGCAGGTCTTATTAATGACAGTGCCAACTCCATCCTATTCAGACAGAAGATAAAATAAAAAGCTTCTGCACAGCGAAAGAAACCATCAACAAAACAACAAGAGAGCTCACTGCATCGGAGAACATATTTGCCAATGTTATCTCCAAAAAGGGTTTAATCTCCAACATTTGTAGGGAACTCATACAACTAAAAAAAGAAGATAAACAATCCAATCAAAAATGGGCAATGGACCTAAATAGACACTTTTCGAAAGTGAACATATAGAAGGTCAAGAGACATATGAAAACATGCTCAAAGTCACTAATCATCTGAGAAAGGCAAATCAAAACAACAATGAGAGCATTTCACACCTGTCAGAATAGCTATCATCAACAAATCAACAAATAACAAGTGTTGGAGAGGATGTGGAGAAAAAGGAACCCTCATGCACTGCTGGTGGGAATGCAGACTGGTGCAGCCACTATGGAAGACAGTATGGAGTTTCCTCAAAAATTTAAAAATGGAACTCCCATTTGACCCAGTGATCGCACTTCTAGGAATATATCCCAAGAAACCAGAAACACCAATCAGAAAGGATATGTGCACCCCTATGTTCATAGAAGCACAATTACAATAGCTAAGATTTGGAAACAGCCCAGCAGCAGATGAGTGGATTAGAACTCTAGAGCATTATGAGAGTTGTCTCATGGTAGGCAAATTCTCCCCATGAAGTAGCCAGTCCTACAGTGCCCACCAACAGTAGTCCCAGTGCTCCTTTAGTGTGGGATGGCTGAGTTACGCTAACAACAAGTGTTCCTAGTGAAGTCAGCTGGGCTAAGATGAATTCACCAATGGTTAAGCGGTTTGAAATGCAATGGAAAGCGATTCCAAGATCTACTGTAGAGACTTTCCAGGAGTGGGATTGAGCATTTTGGCTTCAGGGATGTCTGAATACAAAAATTTTCCTGAGGTGGGGGTATAGAATTGGGTGTAGTTGGGAGTGTTGAATGCTGAGGATATGAGTGTCTGCAAACAGGTATTGACAGAGACAATAGTTCTGAAAATTAAATCTTCTGCCTCAAACCAGATGCAAGGGATCCCATCAGTCCAGTTCCAAGTCAAAGATTCCGGAGGTTGAGAGTAACCTACTCTTCACCAAGGGTCGGCCACCTTGTTTTTCCATGTTAAGCAATTATTTCTCCCTTAATATCCTGTGGGGTGAAACAGACAGCATGTATTACTGCCTGGAGTGCAAATACTATTCCAGGGGTCTTGGACAGGGGAGGGGACTTGGCTTACTAGGATTGGGTCTGAATAAGCAGAGCCAATGCAGGAGGAGTTGTGGCAGCAATATTGGCAGGCAGTGGTATCATTGGTGCACATCAGGAAAGCATCACTGTGCTCCAGGTAAAAAGTTTAAGGACGGTGGTGCAGAACCCTTCAACTGGCCTTTCAATCAATCTAACGAGTTACTGGTGAAGGTGGCATGGGCTTTAGATGAGATAGGAGTGCGATATTCAGGAGGGTATTGGTAAAGCTAACTGAGTAGTTTAGCAGTTTAGGGTCCGGAGTGTGAGGGTTAGAGTGATAGAGCCAACAGTTAAAAAGGTGACTTCCTGAAGTTATTATCTTTGACAATTTCATGAAGGCATTTCTTTCCCAAAGTCCCTGACCTGGATAGCCCTAAGCCAAAAGGAGCAGGGAAAGGGTGGGGTGGTCCATAGCCCAGTCTTGTGTCCAGGTCTGGTTTTTATTTAGGGTCTGATGATTCATCATCTCAACCTTTCCTGAGGACTGAGGGTGCAGGATGAATGAATTTTGCATCTGATTCCAAAAATGGAGGACAAGGCCTGTGTGATCTTAGCTATAAAGGAGGTTTTATTATCACTCTGTGGGCATCCAGGGAGGCTGAACCCTGGGATAATTTGTTTTGGAAGATTCTTACATACTTCTAAGCATACTGGTACTCTGAGCAGGTGGAAAAGCTTCTATCCAGCTAGTGAAAGTATCCACAAACTAGAATATCTTTATATCCTTTTAGGGCATCTGAGTGAAATCAGTTTGCCCTTCCTCCCCTGCAAAGGTGCCATAGTGTTTCACAGGAGAGGCTAGGGGAGGCAGTAGCAGGTGAATCTGCTAATTGTTTCTCATACAAAGTTTGCAGGTCCCAGATACTTCCTTAATTTTTTAAGTCCCTTCCCAGTTAAAACTCACTGGCTGAGAATACAGGTGGCCTCTTTCCCATATCAGGTGGCCTCATATAGGTTCCTGACAACCCTCCATTGAATCCCTTCCAGTACTGAAAGGCACCTTTCATTGTCAAAATTGCATCCTTGTTCATTAAGGGCGTAGCGCCACCATGTTACCCAGGCTTCCTCAGTTGGAGAGTATGGGGGTTTTGGTAATAAAGACTGTGGCCCCATGAGTAGAGCTAGGCCCTCAAGGTCTATCCCTCAAGAAGCCCCTTTCCTCCCCCCCACCCCCGCCACTCTGTCAGCTAGATCATTCCCATGATTAATGGCTGAGTATCCCTTCTCATGCCCCCAGTAATGTATTACAGTGATTTGTGCCAGGAGTTCAACTTCCTCTAAGAAAGAAAGAATTATGTCCTTATGTCTGATAGGGGAATTCTTAGCTGTTAGCATTCCCCTCTGCTTCTAAAAAGCCACAGGGGCATGGAGAACTAGATATCCACACTTAGCGTCAGTCTATATATTGGCTTTTTTCTTTTGCTAGCTGGGGGACTGTATGAGGACCCTTAGCTCTGCTTCCTGAGCTGATGTGCTGGGGTGGGAAGAAGCGCTTATGCCTCAGTGACCTCCTGGACACTGACGATGACATAACCAGCCTTCCCAACACCCTCCTCTATAAAGCTACTCCTGTCTGTGAGCTGTTCTAAAGCAGGGGAATCCTGGAGATCAACACTATTGGAGAAGACCTGTTCTATAGTTTTAGTGTAGCTATGGTCTAATTTTTCTGAGTCTCCAAACAGGAACAGGGTAGCAGGATTTAAATTTTGACAGAACTTCAATGTGAGGTCAGGAGTGTCTAGTAATATAGCCTGGTATTAGGCCAATCTAGACCCAGTCAGTCAGGGGTGCCCCTTGGAGTCCAATACTGTGTGAGCTTGATGTGAGGTGAGAACTTCAAGAGGCTGAGGGAGGGTCAGTTTGAATTCTTCCTTGACTAGCTGGGTGGTACATGTAATTGCCTGGAGGCAGCTTGGCCACCCTTGAGTCACTAGATTCAGCTATTTGGAAAAGTATGCAACTGTCACAGAAGAGGTTCCTACTTTTGGGGTCAATACCCCAAGGCCAGCCCAGCCCTTCCATGGAAAAGGAAAAAGGCTTTCTTACACCAGGGAAGCCTGGGGCTGGGGCTTATCCCAGTTTAGTCTGAAGTTCCAGGAAGGCCCCCTGGCAGACATTGTCTCAGTGTAGAAGCACCCTCCCTTTTCCCTTTAGGGCTTCATAGAAGGGCTTGACAATGATTCCAAAACTAGGGAGCCAGAGGCAGTAGATAACTAAAAATATCCAAAGTTCCTTTTTGCTCTTTTGGGTGAGTAAAGCTAAGATCATCTGTTTGTGGCTCCAGGCTAACTTCTGGGCTCCAGGAGTCAAGATGAACCCAAGATACTAAACTTCCTTTTGGGAGATCTGTGCCTTGTCAGGGTGGACCTTGTAACCCTATCCTGCTAGAAAGTTCAAAGTTCTAATGGTATTCTCCTGGTAGATAGAAAGGTCTTTACTTGCAATTAACAGGTCATCAACATACTGTATGAGAGTACTGTCCTAGATTTGGAGATCCCTGAGATCTTTCTCCAGGGTCTGTCCAAATAGGTAGGAACTAACCCAGAACCCTTCGGGAAAGACAGTCCAGGTGCATAGAGTGCTCTTTTGAGTTTCTGGGTCCTTCTATTCAAAGGCAAAAAGGTAGTAGAGCAGCGGTTCTCAACCTGTGGGTCGCGACCCCTTTGGGGGTCAAACAACCCTTTCACAGGGGCCGCCTAAGACCATCGGAAAACACATACATAATTACATATTGTTTTTGTGATTAATCACCATGCTTTAATTATGCTCAATTTGTAACAATGAAATTGGGGGTCACCACAACATGAAGAGCTGTATTAAAGGGTCTCTGCATTAAGAAGGTTGAGAACCACTGTAGTAGAGTCTGGGTGCAGGGGGACATAAAAAAATGTATCCTTGAGGACTAATACCATATAATATTGGGTATTGCTGAGGATCTGCGAAAGGAGGATATATGGGTTTGGGACTGTTGCAAAAGACTGGAGAAAAACCAAGCCACACTTAGAGAAAAGGAGTTACATTTTATTACTAAATTCTGTGCAAGCCTAGAGAAAAATGTGTCTTTCAAATTCTGGGCCTTCAACATGGAGGAAACTCTATTTAGTTATACTTTTTCCAGTCCTTTGTCTCCCAAATTTGGAATGAGACTTCTGGGCCTTCTGAGAAAGGCCTATGTGCTGGGAAGGGGCCATGAGACCATATCTCAAGGCCTGGCCTGGTGTCAGCACTGACAACTCTGTCTGGGGCATAGTTTATGGCCTCTCTAGAATGGGAGTAGTCTTATTTTCCTTATTATTTAAGACAGAAGCCAGAATAGCAGGGTTAAAATTTCAAACAGCAGTTTTTTATATAAGACGGATTCTTCAGGACAATTAGGTGTATGGAAATAACTGCATCACTGACTGCCTTAAGGTCTTGTACAAAGTAGTATTTGGTATTCCCAACTAGTTTTTTTCATAGGTAGGATGGGGGTGTTATAGGATGACTAAAACTGAGTAATTAGGCCCTAAGAAATGTCTCTAGGAAGGGCTGTATCCCTGTGAGTACCTCAGGTGATAGAGGGTATTAGCATTGGTGGGAGTAGGGAGCTCCCGGTCTCAGGTGAATTTCTATGGGGTGGCCTGGTGACAAAGTGTCCCAGACTACATGATTTACCTGTGTTCACAGGAGCTCAGGGAGATGGGAAGGCTCCTATCTCTGGGGATGGCCAGTGCCAGGAAGTGATATACCTTAAATTGATTATTCTCTAAAATTTAGAGTCTAAATAAATAATGCCCCCCCAATTTATTTAACAGATCCCTGGCAATTAAAGGGATTGGGTACTCAGGCACATACGGGAAGGAATGAGTTCAAACAGTAGACTAGGTATAGCATATAAGAGAGCAGATAAATTGCCTTACCTTAGGCTTGCCATCTATCCCCTTGACCAGGCAGTCATCATTGGGACGCAGAGTCAGGATACAGTAGGAAGATCCAGTCAATCAAAAACTCAGTTTTTCTACCTGCCATGTCAAAGATGAGGCTCTGCAAGGTCAAAGGTGATGTTTCTTCCTGAAGCCGAAGCCCAGTGAGCACTTGGGCCTCCTCAGTGGGAGAAGGTGTCCCCCTTTTGAGAAAGGATGGCCAGAACTGCAGAGGACGTTTGAGCACCTACTCTGTCCCAGCTCCCCAGGGCAGAATGAGCATTCACTTTTCTAGTGTCCCTCTCTTTTGCAGTCGCTGCATTGGTTTGGCCCAAACCCCAAGGCAGGCACCTATGGATGGGGCCTTCATAGTCCAAGAGTCCTGGAACATCTGGGGTCAATCTGAGATGATGCCTGAATCATAGCATCCAAAATCTGGGCCTTCCTTTTAGTTCCCTTATTCTTTCTGGCCTTTTATGCCTAATCTTGATTCTTAAAGGGCTCCACTACCAAAAATGTCTGACGGGTCTGGGGGCCTGTCTTCAGCTTTTGGATTTCTCTCTGGATACACAGGTAGGCCTGAGTGATGAGATGCATAACCAAGAGAACGTGCCCCTCACAGGAGTCTGGGTCCACATTAGTAAATTTTCTAAAGGGCTGCTGGGGTCCAACCCCAGCAGGTCCAGGGGTCCCCAAAGGTGTGGACGGAGTCGGCGAAGAAGGAATGACACGGAGACAGCGTTCAGTTGATCAGCAGTCTAGCCAGGATCTCTAGCCAAGTTCTGGTCAGGATCTCTAGCGAAGTTCTGGTTAGGATCTCCAGCCAGGTTCTGTGTCCATATTCTCTTGCTAGGTTCTCCAGCCAGGTTCTCCAGGTTCTCCAGCCAGGTTCTGTAGCCATGTTCCCCCGCTAGGTTCTCCAGCCAGTTTCTGTAGCCATGTTCCCTCACTAGGTTCTGTCCAGGTTCTGCAGCCAGGTTCAGTCACCAGGTTCTAGTCAGGTTCTCTTGCCATGTTCTATCCAGGTTCTGTAGCTAGGTTCTGTCTCTAGGTTCTGTGGCCAGTTTCTGTCCAGGATCTTTTGCCATGTTCTCTCGCTAGGTTCTGTCTCTAGGTTCTGTCTCCAGTTTCTGTCCAGGATCTTTTGCCATGTTCTCTCCAGCGAAGTTCTTCTGTCTCTAGGTTCTGTGTAGGTTCTGTGTCTAGGTTCTGTCTCCTGTTGTCTTGTTACATCTGTATTTATACCAGTTGATTCCAATCCTATCAATCTCTATTCCAAAGGTTAGGGCGTTTCTTATCTCCATTCCAGGGAGTAAAGATTATGGAGCTTAAGCATGATTGTTTGTAGTTAAAGTGATTAATTACCCACCTGGCACTTAGTTAAGGGGTTTTATTCCCTCCCTAACTTCAGGGGAAAATCCCTACCTGGGGAAACAACCTTTCTCAGAGAGGTGACCTTGGTTAAAACACATAGCGCCAAGAAGGTGAGTAAACATATTAAGAACAGTATGCCATATATGCCAGGTCCCTTGAAACAGCAAGGATGGACCGGCTCCCGGCAAAGGGCTTAGATAACTGGCTCAGAAAGAGAGCTGGATTTTCCTCTGGCCCCTGAGTGACCCCTCAGATTTGTCATAGTTGACAAACACAATCTGACAATGCCTCATTCTTTCAATTATGCACTTAATAAAATGCTCCATTTGGGCATTATCTTTTCTGTCCATGTATTCCCATTCGGGGTTCTGAACTGGCACTCCTTGTCCCCCTGCTCTATAAATATCATGTGCCAGGCTGTCAGCTGCCCTCTCATCTGTCCATTCTCAGGCCTTTCCCAGGATGCAAGCCTTTTTGTCCAGAAAACAGCAATAAGTTAAAAGCACTATGACATCCTGCCAAGTTAGGGAGAAGACAAGGCTGAACTTGACAAATTCGTCCCAGAAATTTTCAGGATTCTCAGAGAACTGGTCAAATTTTTCGCTACACTGACTGATATTGAACATAGAGAAGGGGAGGTGAACCTGAGTGATCCCTCTGTTCTTGTCTGCTACCTCCCACAAGGGAAAGATGTCAGAAGTGTCCCTCCCCTTTGGGGAGAGGGAAGGGTAAAGGAGTCCTGAATAGTTCCCATGCTGGGAAGGCTCAAGGGGTTGATTTAGGGGCAG
The DNA here is from genome assembly GCF_964212035.1 of Myotis nattereri. Taxonomy (NCBI): domain Eukaryota; kingdom Metazoa; phylum Chordata; class Mammalia; order Chiroptera; family Vespertilionidae; genus Myotis; species Myotis nattereri. The sequence goes on from NC_138078.1 coordinate 89,003,700, forward strand.
AGGTGGGGCAGAGGATTCTGGTGGACCTGTTTGGCCATGGTAGACCTATAGGGTGGAGGGCCACTAGGTGAAGTGGGAGGCTGAAGGGCTTTGTCAGGCCTGTGGAGACAGGGCAGTTAGGGTTCGGCCAGATCAAATGTTAAGAAGCTTTGTCTGTCTGGAATCTGGGAAGACTACCTCACAGCAGCTGTAACACAGACACAACAAGAGTTAGGAAGCTTTGGGTCATGATGAAGTTTCATAAATGCCTGAATTCATGGAATCTCAGTCCATTTCCCAGACATTTTGAAAAAAAAAAATCTAATTGGACAGTGCACCCATTTTTCAGGCCAGCATTTCTGGCCCTCCAGGATTTATTGGGGTAGGTAGCATTGCATAAGAAAAATAATATTTTCTTCCTCAAATCATCTAATTGGAATTAAAATGCACCCTAGAGGTGATTTTCCTGGCATTGCTGGTATGTTCCCTATTCCAGTCTAAATGGTGGCCAAGATTAAGGCCATCAGGAGAAGGATGAAGAGCCTGAGAGCAAGTGTCTCTAATTTCTGTGCCTTGGAGACATGCCAACTGAGGGGATGAAGAAAATACCTGGCAAATAGAAAAGAGGGGGAAGCAATACAGGGAAGTAGGAGTCTAAGGGACCTGTAGTAGACACAAAGAACATGACAGAAGTGTCAAGTGAGACAAGAAAGAGAGACTTCCCTGTCTAAAGTCAGAAACTGGGAAGCCGGGAAAAATAGGAAAAGGGGACCAAGCGAGTCCTGGAAGGATGAGAAGTTCTGAAGCAACAAATGACCTGCAGCGTTGATGGGAAAGCTCCAAGAGGGGCTGGAACAAACAGAGAAAATAGGAAGGTGTGCCGACTAATGGGGATGGAGTGAAAAAGCCTGAATGGTTTTGGCTTGAGATCAGAGGGATAGAGACGCAGAGATCCCGTCCTCTCTCAGAGCAGAAGCGGGACTTTAGTGAGGGCACCCGTAATTGCCCACAAGGCACCTCACTGACAGAAACCAGTCCTGCAAGGTTAGAAAAAAAGGGAATGGGATTACCAGGACCTCGTGGAAAACAAAACAACAAACAACAACAACAACAACAACAACAAATAGAAAAGAAGACTCAATAGACATTAAAACTAGGAAGATAAGAGTCATACAACAATCACATTTACCAGCTGAGCAAAGGCCAAAGGAGGTGGATGAGCCTTAGCTTGTGGGCAGGCTGGAATCTTATACTTTTCAGTAGATCAAGATAAGCCTCATTTGAGTCATAAAAAAAAAAAAATGTCACTGTGCCTGTGCCCAGTGAAAGAAATCAAGAAGGGGCAAACTAGATTGAAAAATAAGAGGTTTACTAAGAACAAAATGGAGGGAACCAGCCCTGGCTGTTGAGACTCAGTTGATTGGAGGGCAGCTCCCATACACCAAAGGCGGTGGGTTTGATTCCCAGTCAGGACACAAACCCAGGCTTCAGGTTCCATCCCCGATAAGGGCGAGTGTGGGAAACAGCCTATTGATGTTTCTCTCTCACACATTTCTTTCTGTCTGTCTGTCTGTTTCTCTCAATTTTTAAAAACTTTTTAAAAAAGATGGAGAGAAAGGGAGGGAACTTGATGCGTAAGGGAGCACAAACTAACAGAGTATGGTTCCCAGAACTGCTGCTGGGGTCTGGCTTTCATAGCGCTGAGTACCTTCATGCAGGTGCAGAGTGGAACTCTTTGTTCTCCAGGTTCCAACCGTGGGCTGGCATTGACTGGTGCAGGCACAGACACATTGGTTTGACGATGACCCAAGGAGAAACTTTTATCTTATCTAATAGAGGCTCAAAAAGTAACTGAAGGACATGCCCATCTATTTTAAGAGAAGCTCAGCCTTTCTTAGAGCTACCTGTCCTTTAAGCCAGTGTGATGAAAAGGGGAAATATATTTAATTATAACTAATTAAAATCCTTCCTAAGATAGTGGAAGAAATTTCAGAATAAAAAGGGGTCAAGAATGCAAGCTCTGGAATCAGAAGACCATTGTGCAAATTTTCATTCTGCCACTTACTAATTATATGACCTTGATTAAAAATACTTAATTGTGCTAAGCCTTTATTTTCTCCTCTGTTAATTGTCGATGAAATATACACACAGGACATGCCACTTTCCTTCTCTGAGGTAAGTTTTATTATTTGTATTTATAATTAAAAATACACTTGCCCTAGCTGGTTTGGCTCAGTGGATAGAGCGTCAACCTGCAGACTGAAGGGTCCCAGGTTTAATTCCTGTCAAGGGCATATGCCCAGTTTGTGGGCTGGATCCACAGTGGGGGGCATGCAGGAGGCAGCCGATCAATGATTCTCTCTCATCATTGATGTTTCCATCTCTCTCTCTCTCCCTTCCTCTCTGAAATCAATACAAATATATTAAAATAAATAAAGAAAAACTTTTTTAAAAATACACTATTTGTGTGTCTTCTACTGGGTGCTTGTTAAGTGGATCAAATGAGATAAGCAACGTGAATATTCTTTGGAAAATATGAAGTAGTTTATAAATATGTTTTATTTGCATGATTACTGACTCATGTTCACATTCAAAATCAAATATTATGGCATTTTTTCTTTTTTTAATATATTTTATTGATTTTTTACAGAGAGGAAGGGAGAGGGATAGAGAGTTAGAAAAATTGATGAGAGAGAAACATCAATCAGCTGCCTCCTGCACACCCACTACTTGGGATGTGCCCCCAACCAAGGTACATGCCCTTGACTGGAATCGAACCTGGGACTCTTCAGTCTGCAGGCTGATGCTCTATCCACTGAGCCAAACCGGTTAGGGTGGCATTTTTTTCTTACTAATATGACACAGTTGCATTGAGTTGAGTGCTTGAATAATATGGTTCATCCCAGTTAGTTGGAACTGTGAGCTATCACTTTCCCCATTGAATGGGGGATCAGGTCCTCACGATATCTCAAGAAAAATATTTTTTGAGACTTGCATGGAGGATATGTGATTTTTATTTGCATGGAATTATATGTGTTTCTCAAGTCCCATTTTCCTAATGCAGTTCTGGAAGATGTGCATCTGGGGATTCAGTAGAGCTAGAAGCAAAGCCAATATCCAGAGTTTCCATTCCATTCCATTCCATTCCATTCCATTCCATTCCATTCCATTCCATTCCATTCCATTTCATGGTGGAGCTGGGTCCAGTGTGGCATCAGACTAGTGGCAGTACATTAGTCCATTGTGTGGGGTGCACATGGTTCTGAGCCATGTGGGCAAATGCATTGGAGCCAAGAGAGCATGCCTCCTGCAAAAAGAATCCCAGGAGTCCCCAAAACACAGGAGAGCAAACTTCTTTGTTCAAGGGAGTAAATATCTCAGATCTTCCTGTACTTGCAGTGGCCATGCCTACCTCTGGCCAATGACCTGTTCCCAGGTGTGACTGACAGACAAGTACGTTCCCTGTGTTACTCAGACTTTACTGGGCATGCATCTATTCTCCCTCTGTCTAGTCCTTTACCCCAGAGATCTGAGGGGAATACACCCGTGGCCCCCTGGGGTGTGTTAAACTAAATCTTCCAGACAAAGCTGCACAAACGACAGGCCTACAATATTTGGCCATCCCTTTGCTCCTTTCTAGTATTCATAACTAGGTTTATTACATGGTATCAGAACCCTATTATATCTAAATGCATTTGTCTTATTTAAAAGTCCCCGATGGTGATTTAGTCATCATAGAAAGTGAAATTGTTCAACATGACTTATGAAAGAGATGAAAGATATGTGTTTGGTATATGAATGATAGAGTGAAGACATTTGGCTTTCTATTATTTTGCCATTGACCAATACTAGCTTGATTTAAGGTATTTTAGAGCCTGGTGTATTGAGCTAAAGAAAAAAAACTATTAAGCAATTAACTCATGTTCCTAAGTAGCAGTGACAGATAGAATAATTCTGGTGATTTGATGACCCTAAACTATTCAAATTAGGAGTGGTTGTCTCCAATTCATTTAATACATGTTCAATTCTCCATTTCATTTTGTCTGAAGAGACATTTATTGTTGTAAGATGAATTATTTTCTCAAATTGCATCTAGAAAGCCATTTTTAAGGTTGTCAGACAGTTGGAAGAAAAATAGTCTTCAGCATAATTTTTTGTTTATAATGAATAAGTAAGCTGGAAAAAAAAAGTCCTATTGTGTGATTATCTAGGAATACAACCTGGACAATACAAGCAGCCTATTTTCAGTTAGTCAAGAAGCACCACAAAACCACAAGGACATTCTTCGCATGAGCCTAGGTCTCCAATCATCAGGGATTATGTGAAAATGGTATCATTCTGTTGTTTCAACAAAATGTCTTTGTCAACTGAATAATTTTATAAAAGATAGTTCATACTGAACAGTTATTGAAGCAAGATTTAATTATTTTACAAATAAGAAAAACAAAATATTGTGGTTAAAGAACAGATCACAGAGGTGAGTTTAACTGTAGAAGTATCTAGAACTTAACACAGCTTCAAGTTCAATTTATTATGATTGGAGTGAATATTTTCCAATCCTATTTTTAGACCTTAGTGCATGTATGAATGTATGGGGATAAAAGGCTACAATTTACTTCAGTGAAGTTTCTGACAATGAGGGTCTCTATTATCTGGATATCTGATGATGAATATTGTTGCCTATGAATGTTTTTTTTTTGTTTGTTTGTTTTTTCATTTTAAGTTTTTAATGAAAGTTGTATATAATATTACTTTATTCCTGTATCTTCTCAATTGTTTCTTCCTTGTATTTTCCCTTTTCCTTTCCTACTTGGCAAGATTTGGCTTCACGTTCAAGAATCTTTTTGCGGTCTTTGTCCAGGTTTAGTCTAGTGGTAACCACCTTGCTGGGGTGAACGCCCACGTGAACAGTTGTCCCATTAGCTTTCTCCCGTTGCACTCGTTCAATGTAGATGACGTATTTCTTCCTGTAAACCTGGACGACTTTGCCAATTTGCTGCCCTTTGTAATGTCCTCGAACAACCTGAACCTCGTCATCCTTTCGGATGGGCATGGACCGAACATTGTACTTCTGTCTCAGCTCTTTGGAAAGAGGAGACGACATGATCTTCCTTCGAATGTGGGAAGGTGCATTGAAATGCCTTTTATGGTTCTTGCTCTGGTCAGAAGTCACAAAGGGGTTGAACTTCATTTTGACCGCTGGCGCTCCTACGATGGCAGCAAGAGGGAAGAGCTATGAATGTTTAATTATAACTGTTAGGATCACCGAAGGAGGAACGCAGGAGGCCAAAAGGGGTAAAGAGTTATAAATTTATTGTTACATCTGCTAAGTGAGGGGCTGAGGTCAAAATGGCATCAGCAAGGCAAAGTAGGGGGAGTGGGATATTTATGTCTCTTGTAAAGGGTACAAGAGTAACCAGTGGGACCAGGTGCAGGTGGGGGCCAGGTGTAGGTGGTCCACTGGAAACTGGGTGAGGTGGTTTACTGGAAGCCATTAATCATGAAACCTACAATGAGAATAACAGGAAAATCGTGGGAGGGGCAAGAGCCCCCAGCAGGGCATAATGGAGCACAAGAATGCACCTAAGAATAATCTTTTTAACTTTTGATAAGTTTGGAGAGCTTTTCCATAACCTAAAAAATTGAGTACTTTTGTGGTAGACAGTTAGACAGACGGGCCAGGTACAGAAGGTCACCAGGGTGAAAAGTCCTGGATGTCTAGCAAAGGACAATTGTAGGGTGGGACCTCGCCCCTAAGGTGACCTTTCTTCCCTTAGCATATTACTGGTCATGTGGTCTGGACCCCCTGACCTTTCTTCCCTGGAGTTAACATCTGGGCCTCAGTTGTATTTCAGCTCCAGGCCCAGAAAAGCAGCAAAACCAGAAAATAACCCCATGGCTGACCTCAGGACCAGCTGCATTGGATAATGACCCCTACCCTGGAGCAAGCCAATCAATCAGTGGAGACCCTGACCCAGAAAGGACACATCTGGAAAGCTGCTGAATAATCTATTGAGATCTTCCCCTGGGACCTCCCCTAAAATCTACACCCTTAAAACCCTTAGGACAAAGGACCCAGTGTGCTCTCTCTCCCAGGAGCAAGCCTGTGCCTTCCCCTTCCCCCCTTCTTCCGCTTTCCCCCAGGTGTGTCACCTGTACCTTCCTCACTTATAAGCTCCAAGCGCCATTCCTTTGCCTCTATTTCTTATTTCCTTAGCACATTTCTTCTATGAATTACTTCTTCCACCTCTGTGGTTTTCTAAATAAATGTTCTCTTATAGTTGGAGTCTTGACTCTGAATTCTTTCCTAGCCAGAACTCAAATACTGTGGTTGCTGAAGCCAGGTCCAGTCTGCCTACCACCTGGTGCCATTCTCACTGCCCACAATACTTTTGAGTCTGAATATGGAGTTCATTTTAAAATGTGTATTTCTCCTGTAGTTTGTAACTGAATGTTTTCAAATACTTTCAGACTTGCAGAATTCAGTCCAGGACACCTACTGCATTTGACCTGGAGGTCTCCTCCTTAATCTTGATTGCACTATTCAGTTGTTTATGTTCCTCAAAGGAACCAGTTGGCTTTTATCTCTAAGTTGCAGACTGAAGCTGAAAGCAGTGACTTTAGAAACAAGCATTTTGGCAAAAAAGCAACTGCCTGGGGGTAAAGAAACTCAGGATATTTAACACACAGAGTGTTTTGACAATGGCTCAAATTGTCATGGCACACTGATTAGGAAACATTGCCAAAATCATAGTCTTCCAATAAATTCTTGGCAAAACTGGCTTGTCAAACTCTCAATAGTAGGAATAGGTAAATTGCCTCAGGGCTTTTTCTTTGAAGGGATGAATAATAATTATCATTTAAATATCTCTTCCTCAGATTTTACAGTTTTGTAACCAAGGATGATAAATAGCAATAATTAGCATCTCAATGGTGCTCACATGTTCAAAACACTTACCAGACAAGAAGTAGAACCTGGGGATTCAGGATGTGCAGTGTCATTGCTACCACTAGACTACATACTACAAGGATCTGTTTCTTGTGATCTGTCCAATAGCTTTTTGTGAATATTTAGCAGCCTGCTCACTTCCCAGGACAAATTGCCATTAATAGCATCGATTAGTGTTGTAACTGGTTTTCTTAGGTTGACAGCCAAAATTAACTCCACAATGCCTACTATCCTATTTCACCAACATTCTTTTCACCAACTAGATTAAGAAGGAGACCTCTAGTACAAACGCAGATGATTAGAAAGCATAATTATTTCCTTTCTAGTTTATATGGTGCTACATAACTCTGATTATTTTTATTAGTAATCATTTAAAATATCACTTCTAAGTTATTTTCCAATATTACAGGCATGGGGGAGGACAAAGTTCCCCTTCTCCCTCTTAGTTCTTCTGCCTGGTCTAATACATTGACTAGAGACAGGTTAACATGAGAAAATAACCAAATGTATTGCATATGTACCTATGGAGGTTCCATGAGAATATGGGACCTAAAGACAAGTCAGGCAGTTGATGCTTACCTGCCATCTTGAGCAAGGAGAGAAAGGTGGAGTTATGGTTTGAGATTTCAAAGAGCAGAAAGGCAATTCACATGGAGATAAAAAATGCAAACGTTTGATAAACAAATGTTTTTTGGGCCATCTTTAACAAGGGACACAGAGAGGGCTTTGATGAAATGGGCCTTGTTAGGTTCCTCCCTGTCTATCACTCTCTATATGAAACTATAGTTATCTATAATGATAGCTCCCTTCCTGGAGCAGGCCCTCTATCTAAATTCTTTTTTTAAAAAAAATATATATTTTATTGACTTTTTACAGAGAGGAAGGGAGAGGGATAGAGAGTTAGAAACATCGATGAGAGAGAAACATCGATCAGCTGCCTCCTGCACACCCCCTACTAAGGATGTGCCTGCAACCAAGGTACATGCCCTTGACTGGAATCGAACCTGGGACCCTTTAGTCTGCAGGCTGACGCTCTATCCACTGAGCCAAACCGGTTAGAGCTATCTAAGTTCTTTTAGGCAGTTAAGGGCAAGGTTAAAGGTTTTTCCTTTGTCTTTAATTTCTTAAAAGTAACCAGCCTAAAATGATCAATATCCTAAAGAGGCATATTTTATGGTGGCAAACTCTGCACACCTTTAACTTTGAAACTTAAGTAAAAATCTTCACAGTCCTGAAGATAAATTTGTTGATTGCTCCGTATTTCATTTTAAAACAATCACTCCTAAGAACAAGTCAGTTCAATTAAACAGTTATGTCTCATTTCAGGAGCCAATGATGCAGGTGGGTTCCCAAAATTAGCCCTATATTTTTTAAGCAAGCAATCAGTTATTTCATAAGAGACATTTCTATCAAAACAAAAGGAAAACAAAGGTTAATGACTGGAGCAAATTATAAACAATTTTTTGAGCCTAAAGCACATTCAGTATAAAATATTTCTACATGCCAAACTCAGAGCATCTTTTGGAGTTGGAACTATCTCTGATGATGTAACAGGGTGTTCAGGTAAATTTTTTAAGTGGCTTATACACCAAAAGGCATGAAGATTGTTTGAACATGAGTTTGTATTTGTGATAGGCAGTCAGATAGGAATGAGCAGAGCAGGACAATAGGCCAGGTACAGAACCTCACCAAGGCAGAAAGTCCTGGACACCTAGCAATGGATACCTAGCAACAGGCAGAACTGGAAGAGCAAGTATTAGGTCTTATTGTTAATAAGACCTCCTCCCTTAGATTGCCTCTAGTCATTTGGGTCAGATTCTCCCCCTTACCTTTCCTCTCCTGGCATATACCTAGTCATACATATGGTACCTCCCCTCCTCCCTTTAGAGAAGAACAAGGGGGCTGGAGAAAAGCCCCATCTGACTTCCATACAAGAACAGGAGATAATGGACGGTCTCTGATACTAGTAAATCAGCTTGAAGAAGAAAGCAGTTAACACCCCTCCAAGGGGTTAAAAGGAGCCCTAGCCCACACCCCAGGACGGCTCTTTGGGCCACCCACTCAAATTATATTTTCAAGTGTACTTTCACTTTGCTTGCTAAGTAAACTTTCTCTTGCATGTTTGAGTCTTGCCTCTGAATTCTTTCCTAGCCAGAACTCAAGTACCAAGGTCTACTTTCACTATTTACATGTTGCTTTCTCTGAAGTTTATATCAAGTTGCAGTGTTTCAGAAACAAAGCACCTTTATTTTTCAATGATTTTAAGACAAAAGTGGTAGAAAAATAAACATTACTAGTAGTTTGGGTAGTTGTAACCAAATATCTGAGGAAACTAGATGAATTCAAGATCTAGTCAGTTTATAGGGAAGAACAAAACCTCAAGGATAATTGCCCTGGATGGTTTGGCTCAGTACTGGGCATCAGCCTATGGCTTGATGAGACCTGGGTTCAATTCCTGGTCAAAGGCATGTACCTCAGTATCAGGTTCAATCTCCAGCCCTGGTCGGAATGTGAATGGGAGGCAACCAATCAATGTCTCTCTCTCTTTCTCTCTGTCTCTTCCTCTCTCCCTCCTCCCTCCTTTTCACTCTCTCTAAAAACCAATGGGAAAAAGATCCTCAGGTGAGAATTAAAAAAAAAAAAAAGATAATTAATTGAACTAGAATCTGATATCCACAAGTGTGTTATAGTTTCTATTGAAACATAGTTTTCTCTCTTAGACAACCCAAATTTTTACCAAAAATAGCCAAAATAAGACTAATTTATTTGCAAAATAAATTAGTTTAAATAAACTTGACCTGATTATTTAAAAAATACAACAAGACTAGTAATTGATCATATAAATGAGGAGATAGAAGGGATGTAGGCAGTCAGAGATAGGACCATGGGTGGGAAGTAGAATGGGAAAGTCCAAGAATAACAAGCTGCAGCTTACTGATTGCACCCTGTTATGAGAAAAACCACAGAGACAGACCAAAGGACCTAGAACTGGACCCAATTAGCTGGGAAAGAAGCCTGCTTGAGGGATATGTGAGCTTTAAAATATATGGATGTTGCTAAAACAAAATTCTTTGAAATGACCAATCAGGAGCTAGCAAAGCATATATCTACCCCTCCCCCTCGACAAAGAAGCATACTCTTCTCTCTCTGGTGCACTGGGTTCCTGGCTCCCCTGTGGCAGGGGATATGCTACCCTGTGCTCACATGGCTTATGGCCATATGGGACTCCACACATGGACTGATGGAGTTTCATTAGCTTGGACACTGAACTACACCCGGCTGCAACATGGAACAGAAGCTCTGGACACTGGCCTGCTTTTGGCTCTCCTGGAACCCCAGCTGCATCTTTTCCAGGACTGCCTCAAGGGGCATGGGAATGTGGAACCTGAGGCAAAGTAGCTGCATTAGCAACCCACTTTGGGCCCCTCCCTGACTGCTGCAGGGCGTCTACCTCTCAATAAATTTTGCTTCTGCTGACCATCTTTGTCCACAACCTCATTCTTTGATTTTTGCGAGACAATGAACTCAGACCCAAATAGAAATTTTGGCATCATATTTTCTTATAAATCTGCTGTGTTTGAATTTTTTTTTTCATAAGAAATGTCTAGATTGAATGTTTAACTGCCTCTCCAGGATAAGAGGTTAAGCTAAATGCTTGCCATTAGACTTTGCTTGTAATGCCTTTAGATTTAGGTTATTCTCTCTCTTCTCAGGGTTCCAAAAATATCCTGAGATTACTGCACCTGCCAGGAAGTAAACTTTTTCACTCACCTGGTAAGGTTTCTGGGAATTCTATAAGCAATATATCAAGCCAATTTTTCTAAGGGGCTTTCTATTGGCCTATAAAGTCAATCTAGCTCCTTAAAGCTATTTGTCTATATCTGAATCGATGCATGTGTCCCTCAAACATGGCATTCCAGTCAAAACCTTGGTAATATAACCATTTTCCAATTGTGTCCTATTAAAAGGAAAACAGATTCTTATTGAACTTATGCAAATAACTATATTGCCATGAAAATAAGAATTCTAAGAGCTTCCAAATACCAGAGAAATCAGGTTAGCAAAAAAGGAGAAGTGTTTCCATTCTGCTTACAAAGGTATAATTCACCAAATTGCTGTAATTTATAGGTAGCTTTGGAGAAAAAAAGAAAAGTTTTCTTAAATCTGCAGAAATAAAACACTAAATTCAGAAATATTTCAAATGAAATTATAATAATTTTCATCAGTTTGTTCATTCCCACATAATCAATTCTTATTAATCTTAATTTTTTGTTAGCAGGATTATGAAGCCATCAGGGTTTTTTTGTTACAGTTCTGCAAATGTTTACCCAGTTCAATGGTATATAATTTAAAGGTTATCAGGAACCTGTATTTTAGTGTCAGAATTCTCTCCACAAATCTCTCTGAAAATAAAATATATTTGCAAAAGCATCAGAGCAAAAAAAAAAAACAACAAAAAATACTGAGTGTGAATGACAAAAAATTTAATGGCATGGTTAAAAATATGATTCATTAAAATGCAATTGATGGAGAAATTTGCTTATTTCCGCAACACAACATTTTATGATAACAACTATAATTACAAATGAAACATTACAACAGGACATTTTAGATTTTTAGAAATTTTATATAATTTTTGGAACATATATATTAATAACAATAACATATATGTATACAAATACAACATTATCATTTCTTTATTTTTAATATTTTTATTGATTTTTTACAGAGAGGAAGGGAGAGGAATAGAGAGTTAGAAACATCGATGAGAGAGAAACATCAATCAGCTACCTCTTGCACACCCCCTCCTCGGGATGTGCCCTCAACCAAGGTACATGCCCTTGACCGGAATCGAACCCTGGACCCTTCAGTCCGCAGGCCAATGCTTTATCCACTGAGCCAAACCAGTTAGGGCAATTATTATCATTTCTTAATTGGCAAAGTCTCCCATGTAATTTTAGCATATCAAATATGCCTAATTAGTTTAATATCTCCCTTTTATAGAAGAGAGAGATCCTTTGAAATCTTCCAAGGACCCTTTTGGAAAAACTCAGAATTATTTTCAAATAGAGAAAAATACAATATGAAATTTGAAATTTAGGAACTTTGTGAAAATATCAAAAGTTTTGGACACTTGACTATAAAAATTACTGATCATTTTGAAACAATACTTAATTATTCATTTTACCAAAGTGACAGCAAAATACTTCAATGACAAATACATACAATTACATAATTGTTAGCAAAATTTAGCTCTTATTATTGAAAAGATTAAGTTTTGCTAAGTAATTAAGGACCTGATTAAGACAACATAAAAAGAAAATTATTTGATAAAATACAAAATTTTTGCTTTCTAGGTAGAAAAATTTTCACAGTATTTTATCAGGAGCAGACCAATATTTAGGAAAACTTAGTCCTTTGAACAAAGAGAGAAAAAGAGAGAGAGAGAACCAAACTCTTATTTGGTATCAGATTACCTTTGATATTAAAACTCAATTAAATTTATTCAAATCTTAATCAGTTGCGATTATGCATAAACCTCCATTTTTCTTCCAAAGATTTCAACTCTAAACCTCCACAACTTCCTTGCTGATTTTTGTTCTCTTTTTTTTCTTTTCTATTTTGCCTCTCTTAAATTTTTCCCCTCAATGAAATATATTTCTATTCCTTATACTTTCTTTTACTGAAAACATATATCCTACTTACCTTGCATTTAAGTTCTTTCCCTTATTATTCCTAGTTGTTTTAATGAAATATATGGGGATTTTTAAACCTTAAAAGTCTTAATTTCTAATGAAAACTAAATAAGTAATTGTGAACTCTTATATCAGTACTAGAGGCCCGGTACACAAAAATTTGTGCACTGGGGGGGCAGGGGGGCGTCCCTCAGCCCGGCCTGTGCCCTCTCCCAGTCTGGGACCCCTCGGGAGATAACGACCTGCTGGCTTAGGCCTGCTCCTGGGTGGCAGAGGGCAGGCTTAATCCCTAGGTGCAGCCCCTGCTCAGGCTCAGAGCAGGGCCAATTGGGGAGTTGGGGCGCCGCCCACTGTCATGAACAGAGCAGGGCGGATTGGGAGGTTGCGATGCCACCCTCAGTCACGCTCAGGGTAGGGCCAATTGGGGGTTTGGGGCATCGCCGCCCGTCACACTCAAGACAGGGTCAGTGGGGAGGTTGTGGAGCCACCCCCTGTCATGCACAGAGCAGGGCCAATGAGGGGGTTGGGGCGCTGCCCCCTGTCACACACAGAGCAGGGCCGATCAGGGGATTGGGGTGCCGCCACTGTCACACTCAGGGCAGGGCGGATGGGGAAGTTATGCCTCTACCCCGTCACACACAGAGCAGGGCCCATGGGGTGGGCAGCAGGGCCCATGGGGTGGGTGGGTTGGGGCGCCGCACCCTGTCACACACAGAGCCGCAGGGCGATCAGGGGTTTGGGGAGCTCCCCACATCAGGCACAGAGCAGGGCCGATCAGGGGGTTGGGGCGCCTTCCCCTGTCAGGAACAGAGCAGGGCTGATAGAGAGGTTCTGGCCCTGCTCCCTGTCACCCACAGAGCCGCAGGGCATTCAGGGGGTTTGGGCACTGCCCCCTGTCACGCTGATCCTGGTGCCGGGAGGCCTCTCGGCTCCGCTGATCCTGGTGCTGGGAGGCATATTACCCTTTTACTATATAGAATAGAGGCCTGGTGCATGGGTGGGGTTGGCTGGTTTGCCCTGAAGGGTGTCCTGGATCAGGGTGGGGGTCCCCACTGGGGTGCCTGGCCAGCCTGGATGAGGGGATGATGGCTGTTTGCAGCTGGTCACACACCCTACAGGGTGGGGGTCCCCACTGGGGTGCCTGGCCAGTCTGGGTGAGGGGCTGAGGGCTGTTTTCAGGCTGGGACTGAAGCTCCCAACCGCTCCTTTTTTTTTTATTTTTTTTTATTCTGGGCCAGCTTTAGCCTGGCTCCAGCTCTGAGACTTCTGCTGCTGAAAGCAGGTATCTGGTTTGTTTAGGTTCTATAATCGAAACTCTGTATCAACTCCAGCTCTGAGATCCCAGCTCGCTGAAAGCTGGTTTCTGGGGTTTTGTTTAGCTTCTATATTTGTAACTATGTTTCAAACTGCAGGCTCAGAGGCCGGCAAGGCAGGCGGGGAATGTTGCAGTCCTCCTTCACTGAAGCAAGCAAGCCTCATGTTCAGTTTAAGCTGCCTGGCTGCCGGCCGCCATCTTGGCTGGCAGTTTATTTGCATATCACCCTTATTAGCCAATGGGAAGGGTATCGGTCGTACAACAATTACCATGTTTCTCTTTTATTAGATAGGATATTTTAGACTCCCAAATTCATGAGTACATTTTATAACCTCTAGAAACAAAGGTTTCTTAATAGTATATTTTTTAAGCAGGCATAAGATGCATTTATTAATAGATGCAAATTGACTTTTTAGTTGTTCTGTAATTAGAAGTCAAAAGTTGGTAAACTTAGACTTATTTAACAATTAAAATTTCAGTATTTGATCTTATTTGGAAATGATCTAGATATTCAATAACTCCAGCATTTAACTTAGCTTAGCAAAACATTAATGTTTCAAGTTACCAAAAGATTTTGGGAAATGATTCTTAAGTACATATATGATGTAACACATGATTTTTTCTAAAATGTTTTACAAACAAACCTTTTATACTACTTACATCTGTTTAATTTAGATTACTTATGTAAACTTTATGAAACACAAGGTAAAGTCAATTATTACCACAAGTTATTTTCCTGCTAATGAATTTGTAAAAGTGATAAAGTGAATTTATTGTAGTAAACCCAGGTAAAATAAAAGTATAATATTTATTATTCTAAAGACTTATCTGCTTTAATTAAATCAGCAAACTGCAACTAGTTTTTATTTACCAGAGACTATTCCAGATTATGTGAACTTGAAATTCACTAGAAAATTTTTCCATATTTTTTTAAATTTATATAAGTAGAATGTATTTAAGCCAATTAAACAGAGCTCTTTATAATTGTTTTTAGTAATATCATCTGGAGGTAGAAAAATACCATATTTATATCTAAAACAGAGACAAACACAAAAAGAAATCTTCTAGTTCAGTGATGGCGAACCTTTTGAGATCGGCGTGTCATCATTTTGAAAAACCCTAACTTAACTCTGGTGCCATGTCACATATAGAAATTTTTTGATATTTGCAACCATATGTAAAACAAAGACTTATATTTTTGATATTTATTTTATATATTTAAATGCCATTTAACAGCCAAAACCGGTTTGGCTCAGTGGATAGAGCGTCGGCCTGCGGACTGAAAGGTCCCAGGTTCGATTCCGGTCAAAGGCATGTACCTTGGTTGCGGGCACATCCCTGGTAGGAGATGTGCAGGAGGCAGCTGATCGATGTTTCTCTCTCATCGATGTTTCTAACTCTCTATCTCTCTCCCTTCCTCTCTGTAAAAAATCAATAAAATATATTTAAAAAAAATAAAAAAATAAATGCCATTTAACAAAGAAAAATCAACCAAAAAATGAGTTTGTGTGTCACCTCTGACACACATGTTATAGGTTCGCCATCACTGTTCTACTTGCTAATATTTGTAGAGAAGACACAAGATTTTTTATTTTCCCAATTTCCAAATATATCCTCTCTCTTTTTTTTTCTATTATGAGAGTTGTCTGCATATCAGAAGTACCTCCTAGGTCCCAGAGAAGCTGGGGGTAGAAAATACACATCATAAAGGCTCAGAGAAAGTATCCAAGTTACAAACTATTTAAATAATCTCTTCCTATTAGCCTCTGATAGAACCTCTAGTAGTAGGTTCTATTCCACATTTTGTGGACTCAGAAAATGTTATTGGTACTGGTTATTGTTTTTTTATTTCCTGATTAATATTGCTCTAAGGATGGATTTCTATGCCTTCTGTTTTAGCATCAGGTAAAAGAGATGCAATCATTTCATGAAAGTCTGTTCAAATATACCAATTTTCCTATAAGCTTTTACCTTAATTTTATCAACTCTTAAATTCCTAACTACAACCTCCATTTGGACTTTAGCCATAGGTTGTGGTTTTACAATCCTGGGTAGGGGAAGTGTTCCCATCCAGATATAATTTTCATTCTCATTGAAAGATTAAGGCAAAGTTGACATAACTTCTTTACATAACACCTGCTTAAATATTCCAATTTTTGTAATCATATTCACCATGATATTTTTAAGTTCTCTCAATCTAACTGTAGCCTGAGTCAGGAATTCATCAATAGGCTTTGTATCAGAGTCTGTGAAATTCCTATATCAAAGAGTCCTGGAAACTTCTCCTACTTACTCTCTGACCATTTTACCTAACTTTGTGTAAAAGGTTTTGTGTGCCTGGTGAAGGGTCAAGTCAAGGGACACTTGCCTTTTCTTTTTAATGTTTGTTTGTTTATTTTTCAATCACAGTTTACATTTAATACCATTTTGCACCAACCAGTTGTATGGCTAAGTGGTTAGAAAACCATGCATTCTGCAGAGTAGACCCCCAGCAACCCCAAGCATCCACTGGCCTCATACCCCATTATCTCAAAACTAGAGGCCCAGTGCATGGATTTTTGCACTGGTGGGGTCCCTCGGCCTGGCCTACGGACATCCCCCAAGGGGTCCTGGGTTGTGAGAGGGTGCAGGCCAGGCCGAGGGACCCCACTGGTGCACTATCAGGGCTGGGGAGGGACTGTGAGAGGGCTCCAGGGCATGTCTGGCCCATCTCTCCCAGTCCCAATTGGCTGGACCCCAGCAGCAAGCTAACCTACAGGTCAGAGCATCTGGCCCCTGGTGGTCAGTGAGCATCACAGCAACTGGTTGAATGGTTGAACTAACGGTCAGACACTTAGCATATTAGGCTTTTATTATATAGGATTATTGACTACATACTTCATGCTTCAATCTGCATTTCTGTGGCTATTCTGCAACTACCAATTTGTATTCTTAATTATTTCCCCTTTTCACCTAACCCCTCAAGCCCTCTCTCCTCAGTCTGTTCTCTGTATCTGAGTCTGTTTCTATTTTGTTTGCTTGTTTATTTAGTTCATTAGATTCCACATATAATTGAAATCATATGCTATTCTGCCGGGCCTGACCAGCAGACCCTGAGTGACGGATGAATGATTACTCTGACACAATGTTTGCTGTGAAAGAGAGGGCTAAAGGATTGCCTGGCTAAAGGAACCAGAAAGCCTCAATTGCCTGCCTCTTCAGGCTTTTCTTATAACAGCAGTTTGAGATAAAATTTATCTTTTAGATACCATCAGTATTTTTGGGAGGATACAAGTGTCTTCAGTATCCTTTAAGCAAGGACACCTAAAGATTCTAGTAAACACCCAGGGGCTCAGGCTTGTTTGGAAAAGTCAAGGCAAAGATACCTTCTTACAGACTTTCCAACCAAGTCTCCTGTGCTCCCCCACTGTATTTGTCTTTTTCTGTCTGGCTTATTTTACTTAATATAATACTCTCTAGGTCCATCCATGTTGTCACAAAAGATAAGATTTCCTTCTTTTTTTTACCACAAAGTAGTATTCCATTTTGTAAATGTACCACAATTTTTTTATTCATTCATCTACTGATGGACACTTGGGTTGCTTCCAAATCTTGGCTATCTATAATAATAAAAGCATAATATGCTAATTAGACCAGACAGCCAAACAACCTTCTGGATGTCCTTCCAGATGATCTTCTGGAAGAAGCTGGGGCTGTGAGGGCCCAGGCAAGCTGCCATGGCAGTGAGGGCCAAGCCTCTTGCATGAATTTTGTGCATCAGGCCTCTAGTTGTAAATAACACTGCAATGAACATAGGAGTGCATATATTCTTTCAAATTACTATTTCAGGCTTCTTAGGATATATTCCCAGAAGTGGAATTGCTAGGTCATAAGGCAATTTCACTTTTAATTTTTTGAGGAACCTCCACACTGTTTTTCATAGGGGTCACATCAATCTACAGTCCCACCAACAGTGCTCTATGGTTTCTTTTCCTCCACATCCTTGCCAACATGTTATTTGTTGATTTATTGATAATAGGCATTCTGATAAGTGTGAGGTGGTATCTCATTGCGGTTTTGATTTGCATTTCTCTGATGGCTAAAGACATTGAACATCTTTTCATGTATCTATTGGCTACCTGTATGTCTTCCTTAGAGAATTGTTTATTCAGGTCTGGCCACTTTTTAATTGGGTTGTTTGTTTTTCTAGTGTTAATTTATCTGTGTTCTTTATAAATTTTGGATATTAACACATTATCAGATGTATTATTGGCAAATATCTTCTTCCATTCAGTAAGTAGGTCACTTTTTCATTTTGTTGATGAATTCCTTTGCAGTGCAAAATTTTTTACTTTAATGTAGTCCTCTTTGTATATACTTTTTATTTTATTTCTTTTGTCCAAGGAGATATAGCAGAAAAATATTTCTAAGAGAAATGTCTGAGATTTTACTGCCTATGTTTTCTTTTAGAATTGTTATGGTTTTGAGTCTAACATTTAAGTCTTTAATTCATCTTGAGTTTATTGTGTGTGGCATAAGAATATGGTCTAGTTTCTTTCTTTCTTTCTTTCTCTCTCTCTCTCTCTCTCTCTCTCTCTCTCTCTCTCTCTCTCTTTTTTTTTTGCATGAAGCCCAGCACTCAGACCATGACGGCTAAGAATGAGGACCTTTACCTTTTTGTCAGTCTGTAACTTGATTAACCAGACTAGCTTTAGTCCCAAGCAATCATTAGGCTCTCATTGTAATCTCTGCTCATTAGCTTACTAAATTTCTCCAAACTGAGGTAAATAAAGCAAACTTGTTTGGGACCCTTTGATGTTTGTATATATATGTATATAATATACTGAGTGGCCAGATTATTATGACCACCTGACATTTGTAGGCAAATTAGCTATGATTTTGCGCTGAAGTTGCTAGAGGGCCAGATCATTATAAACGTCTGAATAGCACAACATACCTAAGTAACATTGCTGATCACGTTCATCCTATCATGTTGATGGCGTATCCCATTGGAGATGGCTTCTTCCAACAAGACAATGTGCCATGCCATGGTGCTCGTATTGTGCAGGAGTGCTTTCAAGAACATGAGGGAGACTTTACCTTGCTTAGGTGGCCCCCACAATAACAGATCTCAAGCCAATTGAGTATTTGTGGGACGAGTTAAAATAGCCATCAGGCATCTGGTTCCACAACCATCAAATCTCACAGAACTGGACAATGCTATTCATCAGGCATGGTGTCAGATTCCTCGCATCACCTTTCAACATCTCGTGGAGTCAATGCCAAGAAGAATCGCCGCAGTATTGAAGGCAAAAGGTGGCTCAATGAAGTACTGATGGGGTGGTTATAATAATCTGGCTGATCAAAATAATCTGGCCACTCAGTGTATATATATATATATATATATATATATATATATATATATATATATATAATAAAAGCATAACATGCTAATTAGACTGGACAGCTGAACAACCTTCCAGACAACGACCTTCCGGACAACCTTCTGGACGAAGCTGGGGTTGTGAGGGCTGAGCCCCTTGCACAAATTTCATGCATCAGGCTATATATATATATATATATATATATATATATATATATATATATATATTTCAGAGAGGAAGGGAGAGGGGGAGAGAGATAGAAACATCAATGACAAGAGAGAATCATTGATTGGCTGCCTTCTGCATGCTCCCTACTGGGAATTGAGCCTGTAACCCGGGCATGTGTCCTTGACCAGAATCAAACCTAGGGCCCTTCAGTCTGCAGGCTGACACTATCCACTGGTTAGGGCTGGGACCCTCTAATGTTGTGGGGCCAATTAGAGAGTTGCTTTGACGCACTCAGCTTTTGGCATTGCAATATTAAAACCTTTGTTTTAAACCCATCAATTTTCTTTTTATTTATCTCATTATTAATAGCCATCTAAAGATTTCCACCATGCTAAGATGAATTCTGTGAGTCACCCATTTCTGTTTCCTCTCCATGCAATCCCTATTAATATTTGTCTTCTTTATTCTTATTTCTGTCAACACCAAAAATATCCAAATCTATAGAGAATTTTTATGAGGTTTACCTGAGCCAAACTCATGACATACCGGGAAGCAATATCTCAAATGCTTCAGAGATGATAGTTTTGCAGTTCTTTTTATACATACAGAATTAAGGAGGAAACATTAGGGAAGATTACATAAAGGTGGGAGAAAGCAAGACTGGGAAATCTCAATGATTGAATTACAAAATAGTTAACAAGATTATGTGCTCCTTGGAGGATCGTTATGGCTCCAAGGGGTCTGGAAAGAGTATTCTTTTTAACATTTTAAAGGTGTGTTAACTTAGATGCACAAAAGAAGTGGAAAAGGCTTTGCTTAAGGCAAATATAAACCTTTCATAGGCCTGGGTCTGACTATGCACCATGACCTTCACAGTTAGGAATTTATGATCAGATCACCCTGTGAGGTTACTTTCAGTCACTGAACTTGTCAGATTTATTACACAGTCCTTTTTCATTCACAGTTCCATTTTTTGGTCATAAATTAATCTGAAGGAGGCATTGATGACCAAGCATTTAGTTAAATGCTGTGGTCTCATGGCACTAAGAAGTTGCCTTCCTAGGAATCCCTGTATCAATGTTGTCTTGTTGTAATGGTGGACCACTGGGGATAGAGCAGTACCATAACAACGGGATGATGAGTTGAGGCCAAAATTTTCAAAAAGAGAAGAGCATATAAATGAAAAGCTTTTGGTATTATCACTGGAATTGTAAAAAACATTCTGGATCTTTTCTAGCCTGTGAATTATCACAATCCAATTTTGTAGCCCATCTCCTTTTTCTGTATTTTGCACTTAGTTTAACATTTTTATAACCCATAAAAAGAGGATTAAAAGTTATACATTTTCAGTAATAATTTACAGTTGGGTCATACAGAAAGAAAAACACAAAGTAAAAGCATTACTATTATTATGATTGATATCATTATCAGACAGGTAAAGACAAACAATTGGTTTCTAACTTCAACATCATTCTGTAGGTATACAGGCCTTGTCTTGGCCTTGGAATAGCTGTTTGCCTCTAATGTCATTGGCTTCTTATCCTTGAGGAGTCTTTGATGTCCTTTGTAGATGGAGGTGAGTGTCAGAGCCTAGGGTGGATGTGCAATTGTAGTTAGGCACTTTATAATGTCACCTCCAATGAGGTTGGAGAGTGCCTTTTACTTGAAGCCTTTCACAATAAACAAAATTTCCAGGCAACAGTCAATGATCTTTAAAGTCTTTGTCCCCTAGGACTCACTGTGAAAGAAACGCCAATTTGGCATTTTCTTGAAGTAACTTTATCAAACCATGGCAACAGTATAAAACATCTCTTTTTAATAAAGTCAGCTTATAAATTTCTTTATCTAACTTTAGTCCAGCTTAAATCACTATGATGCATGAAGTAATATAAAAAAAAATAAATTAAAAATGGGGCTTGCCAGGGAGCCTTCTTGGGTTTCCCATAGTCCAAACTATGTGTTTAATTCACAATCAATGTTTGGGAATTAATATACCCTAGAAGGTTTTTTTTAAAAAAAAATCTCTTATTTTCAATGCTTTCCATGCCATTTAACATAACAAATAAGCCTAATGAGTTTAAAACTTCTCTTTTTTAAGGAGAGAAAACAAAACTGTTGAGGTCTTCCAGGGGCCTTCTGGCACACTGCAAAGTTATGCACACATCTACTGAGATTTTTAAGCCTTAAAACCTTTATTTCTAATGAAAACAAAGAAAAATTTGTGAAGACATTTTTAACCTCTAAGAATCTAAGCTCTTTTTAAATATATATATATATATATATATATATATATATATATATATATATATTTCAGAGGGGAAGGGAGAGGGAGAGAGAGATAGAGACATCAATGATCAGAGAGAATCATTGATTGGTTGCCTCCTGCACACCCCCTACTGGGGATTGAGCCAGCAACCCGGGCATGTGTCCTTCACTGGAATCAAACCCGGGACCCTTCAGTCCGAAAGCCAACACTCTATCCACTGGGCCTAACTGGCTAGGGCAGAACCTAAACACTTTTAAAGGCAAATATATTTTATAATTTTGGAAATATATGCCTCCTCAAAAACAGACAAAACTTACATTAATAGATCCAATTTTATCTTTTAGTTTTTCTGTAATAAGAAGCCCAAGTAGGAGAACATATGTATAGTATGTTTTTTTTCTATATAATTAATGCTTATTTTTGGTAAACTTGGGTAAAATAAAAACATGTCTGTTTTACTTAAACCAATAAACTTAAATAATCTTTTATTTCCTAAGGATTAGTGTTATTAATTCTTTTTTTTTTCTTTTTTTGACAGGAAGGGAGAGAGAGAAAAGCATTCATGTGAGAGGGAAACATTGATCAACTGCCTCCTGTATGCCTCTTACTGGGGATAGAACCCGAAACCTGTGCCACGACCTGGAATCAAACCAGCAAACTTTCCGTGCTCAGGACAATGCCCCACCAAGTGAGCCACGCTGGCCAGGGCATAAGGATAACTCTTAGATCATGTGAACTTGAAAAGCATTTGAGCTAATTTCTATTTTTTTGATTTATTATATTAATTTTAACAATACCATCTGACCATCTGAAGGTAGAAAATTATCCCACACTTACAGCACACACACACACACACACGCACACACACACACAGACTTGTTAGCCATGAGAAAAAAATCTGACTACTTTATGAAGAAAAGTTGTATACTAATTTTGTTTTGGCAGCTGGGATAAGAAGACACTTAATTTGTATCTGTCCTTGAAAAGTTAAGTTCAAATTGACTTTCTCCCTTCAAAAGTAAAGACAATTGTTTTTAATACCTCAAAAAATTAGTTGGCACCTAAACATCATAACTTGATCCATTTATTAGAATACTCTTTCTTGAAGCTTGTAGAGAAAAAATATATATGCTTTCTATTAATTCTGCCTAATTATATAGACAGCTTTTTCTAATTTGCACACACAAAATTAATTTAGAAATATCAAAGATTCTCATTTTAGCCATCTTCTTGCAGGAGCATTCATGGGAAGCTGACTTTTGTGGGGTTTGTCAGCCTCAGAGGACAAATTTTCCATGTAAATTTTAGTTTATCTTTGAGATCTATAGGGCCTAAGAAAACTTCTAGGAAATACATCCGTATTTGCTCATCTCTGGAAGAGCCAAATGTGGTAGATAGCCTTATTGGACTGCTTATGTCCTAGAGAAAAATTTTTCTCAGGCAATGTCACGAACATTCTTGGGTTGGGAAAGTATATGTCCTTTTTCTTTCAGAGCTAAAGAGAGTTCAATCCCTCCTTTAACCAGCAAAGATTTTATGACTCATAGTAGGTGATTCAATAAAAAGCCAAAATTAGAAAAAGCCTCCCATTTTGCTTCTCCTTTCCCTGGGTTACCTTAACTCTTATCCACCTTGAGGATTTTCTAAGAATACCTCAAATAGATTCAGGACCAGCCACCTGAAGAAGGAAGCTCTGGAACTCTAAGAGAAAAAACATTCAAGTTTAGCCAACATATAGAGGGGAGCCTATGGGGCACAATGGGCTCCTGTTGGTATCTAGCAGAAGGGTCTGGTTTCAAAGGGTGTCCTGGGTGGGCTTCTTAAGAATCCTGCTGACTATGCCAAGTAAACATCAGTGCAAGAAACATCAAAATCTATAGGAATTTTTATAAGAGTTTCTTTGAGCCAAACTGTTATGTCAACATGTCTGAAAGCAAGATCTCAAATGCTCCAGAGAATGATATTTTGCAGTTTTTAAAATTTATTTTAAAAAATCTTTATTGTTGAAAGTATTACATATGTCCCCCTTTCCCACATTGACCCTTTCTAGCCCACCCCTGATTCCACCCCAGTTCTTCACCTCCCTATTGTCCATGTACATAGGATATATATTTGGTTGATCACTTCCCATTCACCCACCCACTCCCACCTTTCCTCTGAGATTCGACAGTATGTTCCAGCTTCTATCTTTCTGGATCTATTTTGTTCAACAGTTTATTTTGTTCATTAGAGTCCACATATGAGTGAGGTCATGTGATATTTGTCTTTTTCTGGCTGGCTTATTTGGCTTATTCCAGGTGCCACCATGCTATCTCAAATGGTAAGAGATCCTTCTTTTTCACTGCTGCATAGTGTTCCATAGTATAAATGTACCGCAGCTCTTTTATCAACTGATCTGCTGATGGGCGCTTGGGCTATTTCCAAGTCTTAGCTATTGAAAATTGAGCTGCTATGGACATAGTGGTACATACATTCTTTATGTTTGGTGTTTTGGGTTTCTTTGGATACATTGCTAGAAGTGGGGTCACTGGGTCAAATGGCAGTTCTGTATTTAATTTTTTTGAGAAAACTCCATACTGTTTTCTACAGTGGCTACACCAGTCTACATTTTCACCAGCACTATACTAGGGTTCCCTTTCCTCCACATCCTCGCCAGGAGTTTGTTGACTTGTTAATGGTAGCCATTCTGACAGGTGTGAGGTGATACCTCATAGTCATTTTAATTTGCATCTCTCAGATGATCAGTGACTTTGAGCATTTTTTAATATGTCTCTTGGTCATCTGTATGTCCACTTTGGGAAAGTATTTATGTCCTTTGCCAATTTTTTAATTGGATTGTTTGTCTTCCTTTTGTTAAGTTGTATGAGTTCTTTAAATATTTTGGATATTAACACTTTATTATATGTATCATTGCCAAATATGTTCTCCCATACAGTGAGATCATTTTTCATATTGTTGATGGTTTCTTTTGCTGTGTAGAAACATTTTATTTTGATGTAGTCTCACATGTTTATTACTCCTTAGTTTCCTTTGCCCCAGGAGATATATCAGTAAACATATTGCTAGGAGAGAAGTCTGATATTTTTCTGACTATGTTTTCTTCTAGGATTTTTATAGTTTTATGTCTTACATTTAAGGATTTTGTCCATTTTGAATTAATTCTTGTGTATGGTATAAATTGGTTGTCTCGTTTCATTTTTTTGCATGTATCTGTCCAATTTTCCCAACACCATTTACTGTCTTGACTCCATTGTATGCTCTTGCCTCCTTTGTCAAATATTAATTGAGCATAATGGCTTGGGTCAATTTCTGGGGTCTCTGTTCTGTTCCATTGATCTATATGTCTGTTCTTGTGCCAGTATCAGGCTGTTTTGAGTACAATGGCTTTGTAATATAACTTGACATCTGGTATTGTGATTCCTCCAACTTTGTTCTTCTTTCTCAAGATTGTTGTGGCTATTTGCGGTCTTTTTTGGTTCCATATAAATTTTTGGAGTATTTGTTCTAGATCTGTGAAATATGCCATTGGTAATTTAATAGGGATTGCATCTAATCTATATATTGTTTTGGGTAATATAGACATTTTAATGATGTCATTTCTACCAATCCATGAACACTGTATATTCTTCTACTTGTTTATATCTTCCTCTATTTCTTTTTTCAATGTCCTGAAGTTTTCATGTACAAGTCTTTTACCTTCTTGGTTAAGTTTATGCCTAAGTATCTTATTTTTCATTGATGTTGCAATTGTAAATGGGATTGTTTGTTTAGTTTCTCTTTCTGAGGGTTCATTATTGGTGTATAAAACTGCTATCAATTCTGGGTGTTAATCCTGCTACACTGCCGAAATCATTTATTAAATCTAGTAATTTTTTGGTGGAGTCTTTAGGGTTTTTATGTACAATATTATGTCCTCTGTGAATAAAGAAAGTTTTACTTCCTCCTTCCCAATTTGGATGCCTTTTATATATTTTTCTCTTGTCTGATCAATGTGGCCAGCACTTCCAGTACTATGTCAAACAGGAGTGGTGAAATTAGGCATCCCTGTCTTGTTCCTGTTCTTAGGGGAAATGGTTTTAGTTTTTGCCCATTGAGTATGATGTTGGCTGTAGGTTTGTCATATATGACCTTTATTATGTTGAGGTATGATCCCTCTGTTCCCACTTTCGTTGAGAGTTTTTATCAAAAAAGGTGTTAAATTTTGTGGAATGTTTTTTCTATGTCTATTGGTATGATTATGGGATTTTTTTCTTTCAATTTGTTTTTGTGATTTGTCACTTTTATTGACCTGCAAATATTGTACTAGCCTTGCATCCAAGAAATAAATCCCACTTGGTCATAGTGTATGATATTTTTAAAATATTCTGGTACAATTTGCTAATACTTTGGTAAGGATTTTAGCATCTGTGTTCATCAAGGTTATTGGCCTGTAATTCTCTGTCTTTGTAGTGTCTTTAATTGGTTTTGGAATTAGGATAATGCTGACCTCATAAAAGGAGATTGGACGAGTTCCTTCCTTTTGGATTTTTTAGTAATAGTTTGAGGAGTATAGGTGTTAGTTCTTTGAATGTTTGGTAAAACTCCCCTATGAAGCCATCTGGATCAGGGGTTTTGTTTGCTGGGAGTTGTGTTTTTGTTTGTTTGTTTTTAAATAATGCATCAATTTCATCAATTATTATTATTCAGGTTTTCTTATTCTTCCTGATTCAATTTTGGAAGATTGTATTTTTCTAGGAATTTGTCTATTTCATCCACATTGTCCAGCTTGTTGGCATATAGTTGCTCATAGTATTTTCTTATATTTCTTTATGTTTCTGTGGTGTCAGTTGTTTCTTTACTGCTTTCTTTTCTGATTTTATTTATTTGGGTCCTCTCTCTTTGTTTCTTAATTAATCTGACTAACAGTTCATCAATCTTGTTTATCTTTTCAAAGAACCAGCTCTTGGTTTCATTGATCTTTTGTATTTTTTTGTTTTGTTTGTTTCTGTGTCATTTATTTCTGCTGTAATTTTTATTATTTCCTTCCTTCTACTTACTCTGGGATTTTCTTGTTGTTCTCCTTCTAGTTCTTTAAATTATATGGCTAAATACCAGGTAGTTTATTATTTATATTTTCTTGTTTTTTGAGGTAGGCCTGTAGTGATATGAACTTCCTTCTCAAGACTGCTTTTGCTGTGTCCTAGAGATTTGAGGTTATTGTGTGATCATTTATATTTGTTTCCAGAATTTTTTTTATTTCTTTCTAGATCTCATTGGTAACCCATTCATTATTTAATAACATGCTATTTAGCCTCCACGTGTTTGAATGTTTTTGAGTGTTTTTTTTACTGTATTTGATTTCTAATTTCATTCCATTATGATCTGAAAAGATGCTTGATATGATTTCAATATTCTTGAACTTGTAGAGACTTGTTTTCTCTCCTAACATGTCATCTATCTTAGAGAATGACTCATGTGCAGTTGAAAAGAATGCATATTCTGCAGCTTTGGGGTGAAATGTTCTACAAATGTCAATTAAATCCATCAGATCCAGTGTGTCCTTTAGAGTTGCTGTTTCCTTGTTAATTTTTTTGTCTGGAAGATCTATTCAGTGAAGTAAGCAGGGTGTTAAAGTCCCCTACTATGACTGTATTGCTGTCTATCTCTAACTTAAAGTCCTCCAGAAGTTTTTATTTATTAGGGTGCTCCTATATTGGGTCCATACATTTTTACCAGGGTAATGTCCTCTTGTTGAATTGATACCTTTAGTATTATGTAGTGACTTTTATTGTCTCTTGTGATGGCCTTCATTTTGAAATCTATTTTGTCAGATATAAGTATTGACACCCCAGCTTTGTTTGTTCATTTCCATTGGTATGGAACATTTTTTTCCTATCCCTTCACTCTCATTCTGTGTGTGTCTTTTGTTCTGAGGTGGGTAGGTCTCTTGTAGACAGCGTATATTTGGGTCATGTTTTTGTATCCATTTAGCTACCCTATGTCTTTTTATTGGAGCTCTTAATCCATTTACACTTAAAATTATTATTGATAGGTACTTATTTATTGCCATTTTAATTCTTCATGCCATGTTTCTCTCTATATATTTCTTCTCATTATAGCAGCCCCTTTAACATTTCTTGCAGTGCTAGTTTGGTGGTGACAATCTCCTTTAGCCTTTTTCTGTCTGGGAAAGTCTGTATTTCACCATCTGTTTTGAATGATAGGCTTGCTGGACGTAGTAAGCTTGGTTTTAGATCCTTGCTTGTCATTACCTTAAATACATCATGCCATTCCCTTCTGGCCTGTAGAGTTTCTGATGAAAAATCAGCTGACAGCCTTATGGAAACTCCTTTGTAGGCAACAAATTGATTTTCTCTTGCTGCCTTTAAATTTCTCTTTGTCTTTAATTTTTGGCATCTTAATTATGATGTGTCTGGGAACAGGCCTGTTTGGGTTCTTCTGACTTAGGACTCTTTGTGCCTTCTGAACTTGTGTGACTTTTTCTTTCACCAGGTTATGGAAATTTTCTGCCATTATTTCTTCAAAGATGTTCTCTATCCCCTGCTCACTTTAGTCATTTTCTGGCACTCCTATGATGTGAATATTGTTACATTTCGTGTTGTCCCTCAGCTCCCTTAAGCTGTCCTGCTTTTTAATTGTTTTCTTCTTTTTGGTTCTCTAATTGAGTGATTTTTTCCTACCCTGTTTTCTAATTCACTTATCTGAGTCTCAGCTTCCCATAATCTGCTGTGTATTCTTTCCACTGTGTTTTTCATTAGTGCCATATCATTCTTCATAGTTACTATGTCTTTTCTAATGCTATTGAGCATCCTTGCCATCATTATTCTGAACTCTATGTCTAATAAATTTTTAATCTTCATTTCATTTAGCTCTTCTTTTAGAGAATTCTCTTGTTCATTCCTTTGGGACTTATTGTTTAGTCTCCCCATTTTGGCTGCCTATTTAGGTTTATGTATGTGTATTAGGTAGATCTACTACAACTACCAATCTCTAGTGCAGGATAGTGTCAGATGCTGTTTCTGACTGGCCCTGAGTACCCTGTTTGGAACTATCAGCAATCTACAGCTGTGGCTTCCTCTGCTGGGGCTGAATGCCTTTGTAAAGGACCAAGATATGCACCAAGGTCTGGTTTTCCTAGGCCTGGGCCCCAAGTCAGATCAGGGAAAGATTCAAATCTTCTAGATACTTGCCTCTGCCTTCAGTCTGATTGTAATTCAGTCTTGATTAGCCTCAGACTATCAACCACAGAATAGGGTGAGAGGTTTTTCAACAGGGTGTAGCAATTGCTTCTGTCTGCTGGCTGATTGTTATTTTCAGTCTCTTAATGGACCCAAGACACTCCAATGGGGTGGGGCAATTGCTTCCCACCTAGGCAAAAGCTGCCTGGATGGTAAAGATCTGCAGAAGAAATATGTCTTCTGCATTATGAGGGAATGATTCGGCACAGGAAACTTGGGTGTCTGCCTTCTGAGCTCTAGCCACAGAGCCTTCAACCCTGGCTTCTGCTGAAACAGATCCAGTCCACTCTGCCCCCACCTCTGCCACCGCAAAGGTGAGTGGTTGCACACAAAATTTTGTGCATTGGCCCTTTAAAAGGGTACCTGAATTTCTAGCCCTCTCTCCCTGACAGATAGCAACCCTGCTGCTTTTCACAGCCAGATGTTATGTGGGCATCTTGCTCAGTTTGAGTGCTCTGGGTTGGGGAGCCCAGCTTGGAGTTTAGACCCCAGTGTTCTCAGTTGGAACAACCTACAGATGAGATATCCCTCCGGAACTTCAGCTGCTGTCTATGGGAGCCTGGCCAGCACTTTCATGCCTCTGCACTTCCTACCAGTGTCTATGCAGTTTCCACTTTCCATCCTTCTTCATCAGGTTTCTCTCCAGCTAGTTTTCAGTTGCTTAATCAGGATGTTGTGTGTGTGTGTGTGTGTGTGTGTGTGTGTGTGTTAATACATTTGAAAGTAAGGATGGAACATAAGGGAGATTGCATAAAGGTGGGAAAAAGCAAGGTTAGGAAGTCTTTATGATTGGATTACAGGATAGTTAACAAGATTATGTGTTCCCTTGGTTATGGCTCCAAGGTGTCTGGAAAAGAGGATTAATTCTGGCATTTCAAAGGCATGTTAACCTAGATGCACAAGAATAGTAGGCAGGGCTTTGCTTGAAGCAAAGATAAACCTTTCATAGGCCTGTGGTATGACTACCCACAATATCCTGCTGAGTTAGATATTTATGATTAGATCATCCAATGAGGTTACCTTAGGTCATTGAATTTCTCACATTTATGACATAGTCTCTTTTTTATACACATTGTTACCCATGAGATGAGGAGACTTTGGTTCTTGTCTTCTTAAAGAAAAAATTTCAACCAAGAGATAAAATGTAGAAAAGCAAGCAAGAATTTATTGACCGCAGCAAAAATATACTTAAGCTGGGCTGCTTTGGCTCATGGGGATGTCAGAGAAAGACCTTGGAGACAGGTTCAGGGGGTTCTCCCAGGACAAGCTGCCACTGCCCATTGCTCCCCTGTTTCCAAGTCTCACTGGGGTCCCTTAGAGATTAGGGGGTACATGCCTGTTGGGGAAGGAGGAGGGGACAGGAATGGCAAGTGTGTGCTCCCTGGAGGGAGAGCACACTAGGACCTTTGCTTTCAGGGGTTTTAAAGGCTGAGTGTTTAGGGGAAGTCTTCGGGAGAATCAATAGAATATTCATCAGCTTTATTCGTATGTGCCAAAATAAGATTTATTCTTTTAGTTTGTCTGTCCTTGGGTGTGGTTGGAAAATGGCACTAATTGGATTTCTGTTATCTGTCTCCCTGAGTAAGGTGATTTAAGCTTTTTACCCTCTGATTGGGGAGGAAAAGTGCAAACCATTTACTCTCAAGTGTCTTTGGTTTAGGGAATATAGTATTTACTAGGTGGCTGCAAATTATTTAATTATCTGTGTTAACTTTCCTATTCTATTTGTCCTGGAATTTTCCTAGCTTCTTATATTTTATAACAACACTTCTTAACATCACTTAAAAATTTTCCAACCAGTAAGGAAGAATCCTTTGATGTTCCCCTTAGCCTCTTCCCATTCTCATGTTAATTAACCTAATATTTTTATATTTATTTTCATCTGTAACACCCATGAAGGGAAGCTGAGACAGAAAATTTGCTAAGGCTTCACAAACTGCTTTATTTTTTGTAAGTTATTAAGAGAGTTCTTATGGCTAGTTATATTTATTTGTGTCTACTTTTTAAACTTGGTATTTGGATAAATATTAATGAAATAGATGTTGAGACAAGAAGTCTCTAAAATGTTTCCAATTTACAAGTTTTTCCAATTCAAAGGACCCATTATGCAGGATTTCTGATAGGATCTAGTAATCTCAATAGTGACTCAAACCAATAAAAAAAATTGTATGGTTTAACCAAGGAAACAAGAGGCATCCACAAGAAAGTGTAAAGGATGCAGCCTTCACAAGATCCCAAATTTCACTCCCAACATTAGAAACAACTATTCCAAAACACAGTATATTATGTGTTTTCCCCTCTTTTGAACAAAATAGGGTACATTGCCAAGCCAAAAGTTCACCCATATTTTTAGATTCTATAAGGTCATATCCACAGTCTCCTTGGCTTTCTACCAGATGCATATGCAGCCTCCAGCTGATGGAAAATGAGAACATAGAGGAGCCCTATTTTTTTTTTTCATCTGGGAAGAAAAGAACTAAAAATACCCATGAGTAATCATACCATATAACCAAGATTTGCTAAACCCAAGGAACTAGTTGCACAAATATTTCCTCCTACTAATCTAAATTTACAAAAAGAATATAAGATTCTCACTGTTAGGGGCATAAATAGAATAGAATAGTGGGGACCAGCTATAGTTATCCCATCTAATAAAAGAGTAATATGCAAATTAACCATCACTCTGCAACAAAATGGTGGTGCCCATAGCGGCCTGGGCAGGATGCTGGCAGCATCACCCTGGCAATGTGAGCCCCGCAGGCAAGCGTGGCCCACAGGCAGCACCCAGCAGGGCCTGCTTGTCCATCACCGTGGTGTGGAGCAGGCAAGCCCCGCAGAGAGCAGAGAACCATGGGGAGCAGGCCCAAGATGTCAGTAGGACATGTCCTGAGGGCTCCCAGATTAGAAAGGGTGCAGGTCAGGCTGAGGGACCCCCTCCCCATGCATGAATTTCATGCACTGAGCCTCTAGTAAGAAATATTAATCATGCTCTGTTAACCATGATTATTCTGTTCTGATTAGAGAAAACACATTCTGACCTGGCTAATAGTTGTACGCCCCAGGATATGGGAGCTAACCTTGAAATGCAGCCCATTCTCTTTTCTGAGTACTGCTTATCACAGTGATGGCAAACCTTTTGAGCTTGGCGTGTCAGCATTTTGAAAAACCCTAACTTAACTCTGGTGCCGTCTCACATATAGAAATTTTTTGATATTTGCAACCATAGTAAAGCAAAGACTTATATTTTTGATATTTATTTTATATATTTAAATGCCATTTAACAAAGAAAAGTCAACCAAAAAAGTGAGTTCATGCATCACCTCTGACACGCGTGTCATAGGTTCGCCATCACTGGCCTATCATCATGGACATATTAACAACCTTGCTGTTGAAACAAGAGTTCAGAGGTATACACCCTTTGTGAATCCCCTCTCCCAGCCCACATTGCTTATAACCTATAACCATTATATCTTGCTTACCTCTCCATTCCTGTAATTCCTAATTTCCCATGTAATCTTTGTCCTACCCAATAAGCAGCTGGCTTATGGTGGGGGTAGAGCAGATTTTTGTGGATGACCCGCTGCTCTCCCATGTGGCTGGCATTATTGGAATAAATGCTCATACATAATTCAACCCTGTATTTCTGTTTAACTGGCTCAAATAGTGACAGGCAGCCCAGGCCCATTCCTTTTTGAGTTTCATCTCCACGTTTGCTTTCACTACAACTGCACAACAGAGATCTGCAGTATTGGATATGGTGAGAACTCATATTTTCTTCTGGTTTGTTTCAGATGCTCCAGGATCTGCAGCAGTCCCAAAGAAAACTGTGTCTAGCCAGTAGTCTCTTGGCTATCTTGACAATTATAGGTGTGAAAAAATAATTTTTACTGAACTCCTGAATGGCCTAATACTAATCAAATTGACATGAGACAGATTAACATGAGAAAATAACCAAATTTATTGCATATGTACTCATGCATGTTCCATGAAAATATAGGACCTAAAGACAAATCAAGCAGTTGAGGCTTATATGCCATTTTGAGCTACAGAGAAATGCAGGGTTGTGTTTTGGGACCTCAAGGGGCAGAAAGGCAATTAACATGGAAATGAAAAAGCAAATGCTTGGTAAACAAATGGTTGTAGGGACATCTTTTATTTTTAAAAATAGATTTTTATTGATTTAGAGAGGAAGGGAAAGGTGGAGAGAAACAAAAACATCAATGATGAGAGAGGATCATTGATTGGCTGCCCCTTTCACACCCCCCACTGGGGATTGAGCCCACAACCTTGGCATGTGCCCTGACCAGGAATCACCTCCTGGTTCGTAGGTCAACACTCAACTACTAAGTCATGCTGGTTGGGCTCCAGGGCCATCTTTAATAATGGAAAACAGAGAGGACTTTGATCAAATGGGACTTGCTAGGTTCCTCCCTGTCTATCATGCTCTATATTAAATTATAGTTATCTATAATGATAGCTCCCTTCCTGGAGCAGGCCTTCTATCTAAACTATTTTAGTCAGTCAGAGGGAAGGTCAAATTTTTTTCCTGAGTCTTTGTTTCTCAAGAGTAACCAGTTTACAATAATCAATATCTCAAAGAGGCATATTTTGAGGTGCAATCTGCACTGCTTCACAGACATGTTTGAATCTTAAACATTTTCTGAAGTTTAGTTATTTAAGGGAAGCAAGTTTAAAACTCTATTACAATTCATTTATGCAATTAATTGTTTGTGCTGAACTTTTCTCTCAAAACATATGACTCTTTTGGAACACCTTTTCAAGCTGTTTTATTGCTACTATTATAGTAACAATGCTACAAGACATCCATGCCGAGGTAGTATTATAGGGACTGGCTGCAAATGTCTTAGAAAGCAGAGGCTACCTGATAAGATTATTGATTCAATTAAACTTTTTGATATAGATGAAATAAGGTACCTGGCTGGGGACAAGCCACTCAAAGCAAATACAAGAACTAAGGTAAGTAAACCAATTACCAGCAGTATCATTGACTAAAGTAAAATAGAACAATACATTTAACAGAATAACACATAACTAAGAGGGATACTGTGAAGATCAAAGGCGATAATGTATTGGTGGTAACAAAGTTAATAAAGGTTAATTTTTTCCCTCTTAATTCTTTTTATTCTAGACCCTTCTGAAAAACTACAACACATCCCTTTTACTTCCCTGGGTTCTAAATTATTGGGGAATCTGAGGGAGTAAGCAGAAGAGTAAACTAGTGGGATACATTTTAAAAGTAAATTATTTTTTGTAATGTCATGTATAAAATTTCAAGGAATGTGGAAACCTTAACAAAGAAAATGGATAAATTTCAGTTTAGTGCTAACTAATCACTTTGCATGAATAACCTTATTTTGGTCTCATACAAACATGATGAGATGAGCACTGTTACTCTATTCATTGGACAAAGGTGAAAATTGAGGCTCACAGATTACCTAGTATGCCCAGGGTTACACAACTGGGAATTTGAACCTAATTCTCTCTGATTCTATAGCATGCATGCATAATTGTAAAAAAGGAAATGGGTTTATTCAGTGAGAAAAATCAGGTTGCAATTTTGCTAAAATTAATCTCTGATAAAGAACTACAATGCCTCTAGGATTGATTTGAAGACCAGAACTGGAGTTAGTTTAGCCCTAAGAAGATATGTATTAGTATGCAACAAGAAAAACAAAGAATTACTCTGAGAGTTTGCTTGGGTACCTTGCTTCGGACCTATTAGAACCAAAGGATGAAAGTTGTAGTGAGGAAGATATTGGCTGCATAAAGAAAACACAAAACAAAACATCTTCCAACAAGGAAGGCAGCCCAAAGATATCAAAGTTGAAGAAGAGACAATATGACTGTATTAGAGACATTAGAAGTAATTTTGGTCACTTTTTCTTCCAAGTGAAGGAAAATCTAAAAGTCCTCCGACCTTTGGATTTTATAACCTCCAGCTTTATTGACATAATCTTGAGCTTCAGGTCATTGAATCCTTAGATGTAAAATGTTAACAATGCATCTTAGTTTGTTTTTAAGTGAAAGCATAAGGTTGTAACAAAACTAGACCATCAAAACTCAGGAAACAATTTTTTTTAATTAAATCTTTATTGTTCAGATTATTACATTAGTTACTCTTTTTTCCCCCCATAACTCCCCTCCACCCAGTTCCCACCCCACCTTCCGCCCTCACTCCCCACCCACTGTCCTCATCCATAGGTGCACGATAATTGTCCAATCTCTTCCCTCACCCCCACAGCCCTTTCCTGGCCCCCCCAAGAATAGTAAGTCCATTCCCTTTCTATGTCCCTGATTCTATTACAATCACTAGTTCATACTGTTCATCAGATTATTTATTTACTTGATTTTTAGATTCACTTGTTGATAGATGTGTATTTGTTGTTCATAATTTGTATCTTTACCTTTTTCTTCTTCTTCCTCTTCTTAAAGGATACCTTTCAGCATTTCATATAATACTGGTTTGGTGGTGATGAACTCCTTTAGCTTTTTCTCATCTGTGAAGCTCTTTATCCGGCCTTCACTTCTGAATGATAGCTTTGCTGGATAAAGTAATCTTGGTTGTAGGTTCTTGGCATTCATCACTTTGAATATTTCTCGCCACTCCCTTCTGGCCTGAAAAGTTTCTGTTGAGAAATCAGCTGACAGTTGTATGGGTAGTCCCTTGTAGGTAACTGATTTTCTTTCTCTTGCTGATTTTAAGATTCTCTCTTTGTCTTTTGCTCTTGGCATTTTAATTATGATGTGTCTTGGTGTGGTCCTCTTTGGATTCCTTTTGTTTGGGGTCCTGTGTGCTTCCTGGACTTGGAAGTCTATTTCTTTCGCCAGGTAGGGGAAGTTTTCTGTCATGATTTCTTCGAATAGGTTTTCAATATCTTGCTCTCTCTCATCTTCTGGCACCCCTATAATTCTGATGTTGGTACGCTTGAAGCTGTCCCAGAGGCTCCTTACACTATCTTCGTATTATTGGATTCTTTTTTCATTTTGCTTTTTGTTTTTTGCTTCTTTGTATTTCAAATCTTTGACTTGATGCTTGTGACCCTCTGGTCTGCTGTTGGGAGTCTGTATAATATTCTTTATTTCAGTCAGTGTATGCTTAATTTCTAGTTGGTTCTTTATCACAACATCGAGGGTCTCATTAGATTTCTTGAGGATCTCACTACATTTATCGGCGGTCTCACCAGTCGTTTTGAGGGCCTTATTAA
Source organism: Myotis nattereri (assembly GCF_964212035.1). Taxonomy (NCBI): domain Eukaryota; kingdom Metazoa; phylum Chordata; class Mammalia; order Chiroptera; family Vespertilionidae; genus Myotis; species Myotis nattereri. Next base: position 89,039,900 of record NC_138078.1, read on the forward strand.
ATTTATCAGGGGCTTCTAGACAGTTCTTTAAAGACCTTAAAAGTGTGGTTTTGAACTCTATATCCAAGAGTTTGCTTTCCTCCAATTCTGTTGTTTGTGTCCTGTTTCTTTGTCTCGGCATTTTTTATGCTTCGCTGTGTCGATAGAGTGCCTTTCTGTGCTAAGTGTCCCAATTACCTGAGGTAGACACTCTTGGTGCACCCCCTTGTGGGTTTTGTGCACAGTCTTGTTGTAGTTAAGCCTTGATTTTTGTAGTTATCACTATGAGGAATTGACCTCCAGGCCAATTGGCTATGAGAATCAGCTGTGTCTGCAGTGGGAGAACTTCTGTGCTGGAGACGCCCCTCTGGGGCAAGACTCGCTTTGATGGGGCTTTGATGCTCACTGAGTCTGCCCCCTGAGTGTGTCTTTTATGGTTCCACAGAGCTGCAAACTGGATGGTCCCACTCTGACCTCTGGGCTTCCTGGCTCCTGGATCTCAAGGGAGGTGCTAATCTAGCCTTTGCCTGAGGCTATCCACCAAAAGCCTCCCTGCAGGGCTTGGGCGGGGCGGGTCCCAGGGGATCAACAGGGTAGGGTTAGCAGTTATGGCTGCTCTCAGTCTTGCCCTCAGAGGCTCTGCTTCTCAGTGTCCCAGTAATAGCTCCAAGCCCCATGGAAAGAAAGCTGCCCTAGGGTTCTGAGCGATGCCAGACAGTCCCGCTTCTCCCGTATGAGTCTGGGTCCCTAGAGACTTGTCCGGAACTGGAACTCAGAGCCCGAGACTCCCTCCCGATTGAAAACGACAACCGTGCCCTCAGCCACCAGCCTGTTCCGCGTGTACTCCGCACCTTAGTATTTTACTTCAACACTGCGCCTCCTCTGAATCTCGGTATGTTTTTCTCTTTCCTCCTAGTTGTAGAACTTCCACTCAGCCAGCCTTCCTGTGGTTCTGGATGATGTCCGTTCCGTCTTTTAGTTGTATTTTTGAAGTGGTTGTTCGAGGCAGCAAACTCCAGTATTTACCTATGCCGCCATCTTGGTTTCCCAGGAAACAATTTTTATCATAATTTTACAATAGTTTGCATGGCATACTTTAACCTGTGAAAGTGTCTTAAGGGTTCCCTTAATGATAGAGTTCCTCCAACAAGTGGTATGTATGTATCAGAGACATACATTTAATAAAGGTTATATCTTTTAGTGGAAGGAGTGATAATACTTAAAAACTCATTTGCTTTAGGTATATTCTTACTTTTTAAAAAAATTTCCTTTCATTTTTTGTTCTGTGCATGTGTTTGGTGTAACAGGATAGGCATGGGGTTGTCTTCTGCTTAGAAGTTCAACCTGCTCCTTATTCTTTGTCTACCAGGACCAGGAGTGGAGTCTAAGTAAAACGAAGCAGGAAATGGGATGGTCAATTCAGCTGGGCTTGAGGCTTTTCTCCCTAAAACTCTTTTTTAACTCTTACTTTTCCAAAGTGTTTTCAGACATCAAAAAAACTATGATCTAGGATGTCAAAGTTAGGCTTCATTCCTTGTTTAAAACTAGGGTAAAAAACACACAGGTCCTTTAGTTTAGTTTTAGCTGTGGATTGATGGCATTAGTTTTGACCAATGCACCTTGGTAATGTAATATGCTAGGAATGGTGGAAACTGAGTGTGGGATATCTGGGGACTCCTTCTAATATCTTCACAACTTGTCTGTAAATCTAAAATTATCCCAAAATACAAAGTTTATTTTAAGAAATGGATTCTTAAAAAAATATGTATAATACAGCTCAGTTCAAGGGTAGATGATAATAGAAATTTGGGGTCTGAATTTCATCTAGAACTAGCATATATTTTTTGTACAACATGATTTAAGGAAAAGGATGTGATGTTGAGGGGGGAATTCTGAGTAGTTAAATAATTCAACATTTTATCCATCCCTTTTCCCCTCAGGGACACAGTTACCACTCAATATAACTTTTATCTATGACTATAGGAAGCATGATGCACAAGTATTCTTTTCCTTTGACCAAGATGTTTGAGGAAGAAGGAACAGGGCTGAAGAATAAAGATTGAGATATACTTATTTTTACATTTGCTTCCCAATAAAACCAACATGTCCTGAATACTTAATTTGATTGTCCTCTTGCTGTTCTGAAAGAAATTAGAAATCCTAGAATGCTCTGAGAGCTCAAGTTTTCATCAGCACCTTGGACCTTCTCACCATAGCCATCAATTACACTGGGTATCTCATCTGACTCAGATACATTTTAATTAAAAATAATATAGGGCAGCTTTAGAAAAGTTACTCTACTTGGAAATACTCAAGTCTATACAGTGTCATTCTCATTATCATCCTCTATGAATAGGTTTGGCTGGTCTCCTTCAAGTATACTTGCATAATAATTAAAGCAAAACATTCTATTAAGCTTGTATGAAAGACTTAAATACTAAAAATACACCTCTTTTGTTAATAGAGAACAACACATTTATTTAGGCTAGATATGTACTCCACAAAGGAGGTTAAGCAAATCCCCAATTGGCTTAAGTTTTCTTTTCTTTTCTTTTCTTTTGATGATAGATTTCCTTTATTATTATTATTGTTTAAAATATTTCATATATCTCTTTTTTCCCCAGATCGACCCCCCCACCACTCCTGCCCCCCCCCAAGACAAGCCCCTTAAGCCCCAGTGTCTATGTCCATTGGTTATGTTAATATGCATGCATACAAGTCCTTTGGTTGATCTCTTACCAGCCCCCTCCCATGCCTTCTCTCTGAGGTTGGATGGTCTGTTCAGTGTTTCTTTGTCTCTGGATATATTTTTGTTCATCAGTTTATGTTGTTCATTATATCCCACATATGAATGAGATCATGTGAAATTTATCTTTCTTTGGCCGGCTTATTTTGCTTAGCATAATGCTCTCCAGGTCCAACCATGCTGTTGCAAGTGGTAAAAGTTCCTTCTTTTTTATAGCAACCTAGTATTCCATTGTGTAGTTGTACCACAGTTTTCTAATCCACTCATCTGGTGATGGGTACTTAGAGGCTGTTTCCAAATCTTTGCTATTATAAATTGTGCTGCTATGAACATAGGGGTGCATATGTTCTTTCTGACTGGTGTTTCTGATTTTTTGCGATATATGCCCAGAAGTGGGATTACTGGGTGGAATGCGAGTTCCACTTTGAATTTTTTTGAGGAATCTACATATTGTTTTCCACAATGGCTGCATCAGTCTGCATTCCCACCAGCAGTGCACAGGAATGGTCTGCATTCCTTTTTCTCTGCTTCCTCATTGCTTAAGTTTTAAGGAATGGCAGGCTCCTGCTAGCTCACCAAAAAGTATGCAACTTTTCTCATAGGCAAATGCCTCCCAAACATGCTAAATTTAAGTCTTCAAAGAGCAATTAAAAGCGCTTGACTAAAGTGCAAAGAAAAAACTAGGGAAGTGGAGGCTTCTTTAGTAGGTTTGAAATCCAAGGAAAGCAATATATATATATATATATTAGAGGCCCAGTGAATGAAATTCGAGCACTTGGGGGGGGGGGGATCCTCAGTCAGGCCTGTGCCCTCTCACTGTCCAGGAGCCCTGCGATTGATCCCCCAAAGAGGTCGGCCCCGTCCACCCGCCACAGCCCTTCAGTCCTGTCGGTGGCCTGGGCCTCCCTCTGCAGGGCAATCATGGCGCGATGGCCAGGCCCCCAACCAAACCCATCGCTCCCACTTTGGTTGGCCTGGCACCAGTTCGTGTCATAGTGTGTTTGTCCGGAAGGTCATCCAGATAGTCATCTGCTGTTCAGTAATTCAGACAATTTGCACATTGCACTGTTATTATTATAAATAATATATTTTTATTGATTTCAGAGAAGAAGGGAGAGGGGGAGAAAAATAGAAACATCAGTGGTGGGAGAAAATCATTGATTGGTTGCCTCTTGCATGCTCCCTACTGGGGATTGAGCCCACAACTCGGGCATGAACCTGACCAGGAATTGAACTATGACCTCCTAGTTCATAGATTGATGCTCAATCACTGAGTCACTCTGGCCCGGCTGTACTGATATTGTAGATAGTTTGTGTAGGTGTAGAAAGAAAATAAAATTGAGAGTGTGCAATTTACCAATAAAAATATGAATTGATAGACTTTTAAAAAATATTTTTTATTGATTTCAGAGAAGAAGTGAGAGATAGAAACATCAATGATGAGAGAGTATCATTGATTGGCTGTACTGCATGCCCCTTACTGGGGATCGAGCCTGCAACCCCAGCATATGCCCTTGACTGGAATCAAACCCAGGACCCATTAGTCTATAGGGCGACGCTCTGTCAGCTGAGCCAAACCAGCTAGGAGTGAATTGATAGACATTTTAAGGCTGATTCCAAGAGGGAAAATGACATGGGGTGTTCATATAATTCATATCTAAGTATATTATAAGATTTGTTAGAAAGGTACTTTTTAAGTGAAAGAAATAAAATGATTAGTTACAAAGCTCATCATTTAGACCATAGTAGAGACAAGCAGGCAAAGCACATTCAACAGATTCTGGTTCTGGAAAGCAAATATATAAAGCTCTATAATGTAAATTTTATGTAACTTATAAAACTGGTATTTTCTCAGAGATGGTCTACCTGAGCAAATACTTAAAAAAAAAATCAAACCTTGCCCTGATGGCATGGTTCAGTGGTTGAACATCGACCTAAGAACAAGAGGTCAATGTTTGATTTCTGGTCAGGGCACATACCTGGGTTGTGGGCTTGATCGCTAGTGTGGGACACGCAGGAGGCAGCCCATCAATGATTCTCTCTCATCATTGATGTTTCTATATTTCTCTCCCTCTCCCTTCCTCTCTGAAATTAATTTAAAAACACAAACTTTTTGAGCAGAACATTATATTACTAGCTATCCATCCTACAGAAATATTTGCACATGCACAGAAAATATGCATGTGTAAGGAAGATCTTTCCACATTGATCATAATAGCAACAACATAAAAAGCACCTGACTGTTCATAAAAAATAGATGTTTTATTATATAGATGTTATGGTCTGAATGTCTGTGTACCCCCAAAATTAAATCTGTAAATCCTAACCCCCAAGGTAATGGTATCAGGAAGAAGGTCCTTTGGGATGTGATGGGAGCAGAAGGACAGACACTTCATGTTTTGGATTAGTGCCCTTATATAAAAGACTCCAGAGACTGAGCTTGCCTCTTCTGCCATGTGAGGATACAGCAAAGAGACACCTGTAAACTGGAAGCAAGCTTTCACCAACACTGCCAGGTGCCTTGATCATGAACTTTTCAGCCTCCGGAAGTGTGAGAAATATATTTCTGCTATTTAAAAGTTACCCAGTTTATAGTGTTTTTAAAATAGCAGCCAAAACAAAATTATACAATGATGACTATTCTATGGTATTTATCATAGCTGTTTAAAAAAAAAAGTACCAACATTGAAAGATTACTAATATATTGTAAAATGAGGAAAGGAAGTGACAGTATCATATATTTAGTATGATGCTATCTAATCTAATAATAAAAGAGAAACATGGAAGTTGATCACATCTCCCCTACACTCAAAGCCATGCCCACCAGCCAAACAGAGCAACTATATGCAAACAAACCCAACCAAGATGGCAGATGGCAGCCACGGAGCTAGAGCAAGAAGGAGGCTTGGTTGCACCTGTGATGGAGGAAGCCAAGTTTCCCGCCTGTGGCCTCAGCTCAAGGCAACAAAGTTTCAATTATAAAATATAAATAAATCCCAGATAACTGCTTCCAACCAGCCTCCACTGGGAGCTTGAATGGCTGAGGGCCGTGGCCAGCCTTCAAACAGCCATCAGCTCCTCACTCAGGATGGCCACACCCTCATGGGGTGAGGGTCCCCATTGGGGGGCTTGGCCAGCCTGAAAACAGCCATCAGCCCCTCATCCAGACTGGTCAGGCACCCCAGCAGGACCTCCCACCTTGAAGGGGCTGTGGTCAGCCTGCAAACAGCCATCAGGCCCTCATCCAGGCTGGCCAGGCACTCCAGCGGGGACCCCCATACTGAAGGGGCTATGGCTAGCCTGCAAATAGTCATCAGCCACTCACCCAGACTGGCCACACCCTCATGGGGTGAGGGTCCCCACTGGGGGGTTTGACCAGCCTGCAAACAGCCATCAGCCACTCATCCAGACTGGCCAGGCATCCCAGTGGGGACCCCCACACTGAAGGGGCTGTGGCCAGCCTGCAAACAGCCATCAGGCCCTCATCCAGGCTGGCCAGGCACTCCAGCGGGGACCCCCATACTGAAGGGGCTATGGCTAGCCTGCAAATAGTCATCAGCCACTCACCCAGACTGGCCACACCCTCATGGGGTGAGGGTCCCCACTGGGGGGTTTGACCAGCCTGCAAACAGCCATCAGCCCCTCACCCAGGCTGGCCAGGCACACCAGTGGGACCCCCACCCTGATCTGGGACACCCTTCAGGGCAAACCAGCCGGCCCCCACCCATGCACCAGGCCTGCATAATCTACTTACATAAAAACCCTGGGTGGTGTACATCTTGACCAGAACTCGCCACGACCAAGCCGAAGGAAGTCAGTCCTGCAGGGTTGTTTTGGCAACGGCTGTGCCCTCCCCAAGCTGTTTCCTGGAGCTGTTTCCTGTAAGGGCGGTGTTTGAAGCAGGAACCCGCCCTGGGAGTGTGGAGGCATATCTTTCTAAAGTGTGCTGCTCCAACACAGCCAGGGGTGAACCAGAGTGGGGGCGGCTGAAAGGCTTAGAAAAGACAGACAAGAGAATGAAAACCAGGTCTTGGTGGGACACTTCTTCTCTGAGAAACAGCAACCATGCCCACAGCCATGCTTTTATTTTATAGCAGATGCTAGGAGACAAAGTAAGGGTGTGACCAAGATGTTTACAACATTCTCCTGGGTTTCAATCCTACTCAACTACATGCACTGAACTCTATCAAGCCTACATCACTCAGGCATGTGGGGCCACGTGTTTGGACCATAGGTTCAAGCTTACAACTACAGCTGTTGGCTATAATTGTGCTGGGAGGGCCCTGCTCTCCAAGCTGGGACTTACACATGGCAATGAGAGGACTGTGCCCTCTCATCAGTCCAAGGCTTGAACCTGTCCAAAACACTGTAGCGGCTCCCCACAATAAAGTTTTAATTCTGTTTCTTTGTTACTAATGTTGTGGCCACACCCCATAACAAAGAAACAATTTCTGGAGGATGAGTCCCAGGTATCAGGATTTGAAAAGATTCCCAGGTGATTCCAATGTGCAGCCAAGGTTGAGAACCACTGCTATAGATAATATTAAAAATATATCTAAACATGCAAATCTTTGTCCAAAAAATGAGCATGTTCAAGAATTAAATGAAGAAAATTTGGATATACTCGATGGAGATTTTCACACATATTTGAGTGATGATTCTGTTGATTCCACAGGTTATGCTGAAAAGGAAAATTTTCCCATCGAATTTCTTAATAGTATTACTCCTTCAGGAATGCCGTGTCATAAATTAAAATTGAAAGTGGGTGCAATCATCATGCTATTGAGAAATCTCAATAGTAAATGGGGTCTTTGTAATGGTACCAGATTTATTATCAAAACATTAAGACCTAACATTATTGAAGCTGAAGTATTAACAGGATCTGCAGAGGGAGAGGCTGTTCTGATTCCAAGAATTAATTTGTCCCCATCTAACACTAGCCTCCCATTTAAATTGATTTGATGACGGTTTCCCGTGATGCCAGCATTTGTGATGACTATTAATAAGTCATGAGGACAAACTAAACAAAGTAGGCATATTCCTACCTGAACCCGTTTTTTGCATATGGTCAGTTATATGTTGATTTTCTCGAGTTTGAAGATGCATGTGATGTTACAGTTAAAGTTCTAAGTACTTCATCTCAAGGGAAATTAGTCAAGCACTCTGAAAGTATTTTCACTCTTAATGTAGTATACAGGGAGATATTAGAATAAGTTTAATCACTTTATCAGTCATTGTTTGCATCACTGTTGTTTTTATATCATGTTTTTGTTGTTTTCATATCATGTTTTTGTCTTTTTTATATCATGCCTCTGTTGTTGTTATATCCTTTTGTTACTGTTACTTATTAATAAATTTATATATTATTTTCATATACATTTTACTAATTTCCTTTCATCTCTCACACTTCTATTATAGAGAAAGGGCAAATAGCAATATTAAGATATCTCTGCTAATTAATTCCCTTTTTAAAAAAATATATGTTATTGATTTTTTTACAGAGAGGAAGGGAGAGGGATAGAGACTTAGAAACATCGATGAGAGAGAAACATTGATCACCTGCCTCCTGAACACTCCCCACTGGGGATGTGCCCACAACCAACGTACATGCCCTTGACCAGAATTGAACCTGGGACCCTTGAGTCCGCAGGCCGATGTTCTATCCACTGAGCCAAACAGGTTAGGGCAATTAATTCCCTTTTAATATACACGAATTTCATGCACCGGGCTACTAGTATATAATAAAAGGGTAATCTGCAATTTGACCCTAACAGCAGAATGACTGTTCACTATGACACACACTGACCACCAGGGGCAGACACTCAATACAGGAGCTGCCCCCTGGTGGTCTGTGCGCTCCCACAGGGGGAGCTCTATTCAGCCACAAGCCAGGCTGATGGCTGCCAGTACAGCAGTGGTAGTGGGAGCCTCTCCCACCTCCTCAGCAGTGCTAAGGATGTCCGACTGCAGCTTAGGCCTGCTCCCTGCTGGCAAGTAGACATCCCCCAAGGGCTCCTGGGCAGCCGGAGGGATGTCTGACTGCCAGCTTAGGCCCAATCCCCCGGGGAGCAGGCCTAAGCCAGCAGGTGGTCATCCCCCGAGGTATCCCAGACTGCGAGAGGGCACAGGCCTGGCTGAGGGACCCCCCTGAGTGCACACATTTTTGTGCACCGGGCCTCTAGTTTATATAATAAATCACACTAAATTATATATTTCTATGTATATGTAATATCAGGTAACATTAATGAAACACTTTTTGAGGGAAATATTAGCATATATTATAGTAGTTAAGTATGTCAACTCAGTAGAATAGTGGCTACCAGAGGTGGGGTGGTGGGGGAAACTGGGAGATGTTGCTCAAAGCATACTAAGTTGCCCTTATGAAGGATTCATAAGTCTAGAGAGCTCACATATTGCATGATGACTACAGTTAATAATACTCTATTGAAAATTGGAATTTGCTAAGAGAGTAGATTTCAAGTGCTCTCATTACAAAAGAAAAAATAAATGGGATATATGTGAGAAGATATGTTAATTAGCTTAAATGTGGTAATCATTTCACTCTTAATATTAAATTGTTATATTGTGCACCATATATATAATTATATATATGTATAATTATTAATAATTATATATAAAACTATTAAGAAAAGGAATGTGAACTCTGGAATAGGAATGGTCTGGGCTTCATAAACTAGTCAGTCTTCCATTTACTAACGATGTCACTTTGGGTGACTTATTTAAACCCCTTGGGCCTTAGTTTCTTCAACTAAAAAATGAAGGAAATAATTATGGTGGTTAAATAGATTAATGCATAAAAAGTGCTTAGCACGTAGTAAGTGCTAAATAAAAATTACATATTATTATTTTATAGACTATTCACTGTGTTAAGTGCCTTACATATTATTATTTTCATAACTACTCCATGAAGTAGATGTTAGCATTATTCCCATTTTACAGAGGAGGCTACTTAAAGAGAAAGGTGAACAAATTTGTCTAAGGCCACATAATACTTGGAGATTGTATTTGGACCCAGGTATCTGATTCTAATAGTTGTGCTCTTAACCACAACTTTATATTGCCTCTCTTTACACACACACACAAAGACATACACACACACCCATGTGCATATGCGCACACACATGTCTAGAAAAATATCTGCTAGTTGTTAACCTTGGATGGGCAGTGAAATAGTGCTAAAAAGAGACTATTGTGTTTTTTAAAAATATGTTTTTTATTGATTTGAGAGAGGAAGGGAGAGGGAGAGAGAGAGAAACATCAATTGGCTGCCTCCCACATGACCCCACTGGGGCTTGAACCCTCAACCTGGGTATGTGGCAAACCAGTGACCGTTCAATGCATGGGACAATACTCAACCAACTGAGCCATACTGGCCAGGAGGAGACTATTATTGTTTAATCAATGTACTCCCATAGTCTTGTGAAAATTACTCAAGTTTTACACATGAAACTTAATTAATAAAAAAATAATAAAGCATCAAAGCATCATAGACAATAAATATAATGTATTCAATGTAATTGACTTGGGATACAAATTTAACAACTTCTGTTTATGAAATGACAAAATCAAAAGGCACAGAATAGTAGAAGACATTAGCAATGCATAAAACTGACAAAAACTAGTATATAAAAAATAAAAAAAGCTTCTAGAAATCAGTAAGAATGAGATAGAAAAACAAAAATATTTGAAGTGAAACTTGGGAAAGAAGAAATAGAAATGGCTAATAAGTATATGAAAATGCTTTTGAACTCAATATTTATTAATACAAATTAAAACCACAATGAGATAGGACAGCGGTGAATAAAGTTTTGTTTTGTTTTTTTAGAACACCTTTATTATCAAGTGCAAGAGTTACAATCTTTCAAAATTGTTGTGTGTTTTTTTCATAAAATAAAGTGTCAGTGTTTTAATGCTTGTTGGCTCCCTGAATGCACACGAATGAGCTGAGGTATTCAAATCTACTTAGCTGAAGGAGGAATTGCTGAGCAGGTGATTGAACTGTCCCCAAATAAAGGCAATGGATATTTGTTTATTTATTAAGTTTATTCCTTTGCCATACATTGATTTAAAAGCTTTCACTCATCTGTCATTCGTTTTGATTGAGGATCCTAAAAATGTACTGAACAACATTTTTTTTTTCTACATGAGCACCAGTGCATAATAATTCAGGCAAATGTACACAGAATTGTTCATTATTTCTTGGATAAAAGTAGATCATCATTACTCTACAGGAATGATTTATATCCCTGTTGAAGCACACTAGATCCAGATAATTTTGGTCAGCTTATGACTTCTGTTTGGCCATTAAATTGCACTTCAAAGTCCCCTTGTTCCCATTGACAGAATGTGTGAGAAGAGTCTTCCTTCACGCTTGCACAACCTTTGCCATCAAAGCACTTTACTGGCTTTTATTCTATCACTTCATCTCTTTCTGACGTTTGCCATGTCTTTCTCTGCAGTGAGAGCACAGCTTATAACTAATGTCCCTGAAATCCCATGAGTACAGAATGCCTGATAATGAAAAGGAAATTCTGATATTTCATAACTCCCTGACACAACGACTACCAGAAAGCTACAGCTAGAAGAAATGCCGAGTGTTAAGATCTTTTCAGACTGAAGATTTTAGTGCAAAGAACCACAGGAGAATATCAGGAGACATAGTTCTATGCCCAGCTTCCACTCTTTTGACATCTTGGATAGGTCACCATAACTTTCCGATCTTCCATTTCTTAATCAGTAAAATAGAAATAGTGTCAAGAGGCTTAACGTTGACCTAGATTTTCCAATATAAAAAAAAAAATCAGAAGTTGGACTTGACTAGAAATCATACAAAGGACTGTATATGTTTAAAATTATTTTTTAAATTGAATGTTAATTAGAGTTTGTTGAAATACATATTTTGGCTAGCCAAGAAGGAAAATATTGCATTGTAAAAAGTTTTGGAGAGGAAAAAGTAATGATTTCTGAACTTTATAAGGAGAAACACGCATTCTATTTTATACAATAAGTTACTAAGGTAGGTTCCTGAAATCTCAATTCAGTCTCTGCAACTAGGAAGGTTGTGGCCTTGGGCAAGTTATTCAGCTTATAAATGAAAAGTTCATTCTAGATTATGATTAAGCTCCTTTTCAGAGTTACTCAAAGTCTCAAATATTTTAATTTAAAAGTCTTATAATATTTCCTCCAACTGGGGCCAGGACTCAAACTCGCAACCATGAGTGCATGAGCCCATGCACTAACCACTTCGCAATGCCAGCCAGGGCTAAAGCATGTCAATGGGTCCCCATTTTCCAGATTGACAGGAATACAAATAATGGAAGAGTAAGAAGATTACCAGTTGATTAACAGCATTCTCAACCTAGATCAGAGAAAGGAGAAGAAAAAAAAGAAGTAAATTTCATCCTTTTTCTTGTTTCATCCTGAAACATCAAGATTAATGATTCGATGAGAAAGATATTTCAAATAGCATATATATTTCAAACAAAATTAATTTTCATATTGAATTTCTTACCAAATTCTGAATATTGGTTTATATTCAACCACTGGATAAAAATATAAAATAAAGGTAAGTGTAACTATTAGTTAATTTGCATATTATTTTATAGACTACTTTTGTTGCTTATTTGAAAGTTTGCCTAAGATACCTTATTTTTGAGTTCTAAGAGACATGCATCAGAAACAACATATGGTAAACTCTGTAGGGGAACCTTAATAGAAGGCTAGAATATATCAAGAGACACACCATTTTTAGATGAGAAGACTCAATACTTTATAGTTGTTAATTTTCTCCAGGGTGATTTTAATATTTCTCAAACAATCCTAATCAGGTATAATCTTACTTTCTAGAACTTTATAAATTTATGTGTAAATATTTATTTTTAAAAAGCATACATATAAATGAGATGGAATTATGGTATACAACATTTATGCTTCAGTAAAGTACTAGTCTACCACTGTTTTTTCTTTTCTTGTTTTTTTTTTTTTTCTTGGCTTATAGCTTTCCTCTTATTCTTTCCTCTCCCTGCTTTACCTAAATGACATTCCATAAATCATGTTGAAAACGTATTATGTTAGGCATAATTTCTCATTTTCATATTTATATACACATATACAAATATACCCACATAGGAACGGTTTGGATATTGTTTTATAAAAACAATATTCATATATACTTACTGCATTTTATTTTTTTTTATTAAACTATATGTCATGGCAATCTCTCCAAGTAAACAGGTATAGCTATAATTTATTATTTTAAACTAGAAGCCTGGTGCATGAAATATGTGCATAGAAGGGGGGTTCCCTCAGCCCAGCCTGCACCCTCTCCAATTGGGGACCCCATGAGGGATGCCCGACTGCCCATTTAGGCCCAATCAAAATCTGCGACAGCTGGCTCCTAACTGCTCACCTGCCGCCTACCTGATCACCCCTAACTACCTCTGCCTGCCTGCCTGATCACCCCTAACTGCCCTCTTCTGCCAGCCTGATCTGGCCCCCAATGGCCCTCCCCTGCTGGCCTGATCTCACCCCCAACTACCCTCCTCTGCTGGCCAATTGGTTCTGATTGGTCAGTTTCTATGCCAGTCAGTGTCTAAAGCTCCGCCTCCTAGGCAGCCATTGGCTCCACACAGCACCCAGATTAGGTTCTGATTGGTCAGTTTTTATGCCAGTCAGCATAAAAAGCTCCACCTTCTAGGCAACCATTGGCTCACCACATCACCCAGTTTTGGTTCTGATTGGTTGATTTCAATGCCAGTCAGCGTCAGAAGCTCCACCTCCTAGGCAACTATTGGCTCCCCATAGCACCCACATTTGGTTCTGATTGGTCGGTTCCTATGCCAGTCATTGTCAAAAGCTCCACCTCCAGATAGCCATTGGTTCTTCACAGCACCCATATTTGGTTCTGATTGGTCTGTTCCTATGCAAATCAATGTCTAAAGCTCTGCCTCCTGGACAGCTATTGGTTCTTCACAGCATCCACATTTGGTTCTGATTGGTCAGTTTCAATGCCAGTCAGTGACAAAAGCTCCAACTACTAGGTAGCCATTGGCTCCCCACAGCACCTAGATTTGATTCTGATTGGTAAGGTTCTATGCCAGCCAGCATAAGAAGCTCCATCTTCTAGGCAGCCATGAGCTCCCTGCAGCACCTGGTTTTGGTTCTGATTGGTCGGTTTCTATGCCAGACAGTGTTCGAAGCTTCGCCTCCTAGGCAGCCATTGGCTCTCCATAGAACCCTGTTTTGGTTCTGATTGGTCGGTTCCTATGCCAGTCAGCATCAAAAGCTCCACCTCCTAGACAGCCATTGGTTCTTCACAACACCCACATTTGGTTCTGATTGGTCAGTTCCTATGCCAGTCAGCATCTCCAGGCCTATCTCTGGGCCTGATCAGAGAGGCGGGGCTAAAAAGCAGCCCCCATGGAGGCCAGAGGGAAAGAAAGGCCCAGCTGCTGGCAAGTCCAGAAAGAAAGAGGGAGAGACAGAGCGAGGCAAGTACTGGTTAACAGCTGCCACTGAGGCTGAGGATCAGACCCTGCTTCTCTCTCTGGGTCTCAGCCCCCTGAGAAGTCAGTGCTGGGTTGCTAGGCTGCAGTGGGGCAGTCAGTGCTGGGTCTCCAGGGCAACACAGTGCTGACTGAAGGACTTCCCGGTTGGTCAGCCTGGGCCTTTTATATATTAGGATGGTCACATAAGGTTACATGATGCACACAGACATAAGTATATTCAATCATTTCCTTTTTGGTAGATGTTCATTTACTTTAGGGTCATTGCACTACAAATATTGCTCTATAACATTTATCCTTATTGCTGCTTCTATTTCTAGGGAAGATAATCCTAGAATGGGATTACTTTGTTAAAGTTAAAATACATTTTAATTTTAATAGATACCTACAGATCACCTTTTCAAACACTTGTAACAACTAATAACTCTTTTTTCAGCCTGTGAGTACCTATATGCCCACATCTATGCTAATACCATTGCATTTTGCTTTATTATTATATACTAGAGGCCTGTTGCACAAAAAGATTCACGCAATAAGCCTTCCCTTCCCTTGGCTGCCGGCACTGGTTTTCCTCCGGCAGCCGGGACCCAGGCCTTCGCTCCGGCCAGTGCCGCCTTCAGTCTTCACTGCTCCGGCCTGAGCCACCTTCAAGCCTTTGCTGCTCCTGCTAGAGCCGCCTTCAGTCTTCGCTCCGCTGCTTCGCCCCTATGTATGCAAATTAACTGCCATCTTTTTTTGTGGTCAATTTGCATATCTCACTGATTAGCCAATGGGAGGCATAGCCAAGGTACGGTCAATTGCCATGTTTGTCTATTATTAGATAGGATTATTGTGTTGCTTATTGACTGGGTAAAAAGTTAATCTTTTTCTAACTCATATTAATTTGTTAATGAATGTGAGCAACTTTTTATGTTTATTGACCGTTTGGATCTTATATTATTTATTCATATTTTTGCCTATTTTTTCTGATATTTTTATTTCCTTTTAATTTATAAAATGTTTGAAGTATACCTACTCATCTGTTTATATTGCAAATACAGGTTTTCCATTCCACTCAAATCTAATATTCCCTTATTGGCTTCATATATGCATTTTTTGTACAAATATTTTCAGTCACATAATTAAACATCTCTACTTTCTTTTATATCTTCCAGGTTTCCAGTTTTGTTTAAGATTTCCTCTACCCTCTGGATTATATAAGTAGGCAAGTAGATTTAATCTTAAAGTCCATTGTTGTATATTTAAGCCTTAAATAATTCTGGAACTTGTTTTTATATGGTATAAAGTAGTCAACATATATTATTTTCTTAAAAAAAATTAACTAGTTTGCATCAGAATCATTTATTAGTTGAGCTGATTTTTTTTTTTTAATTTGAAATACCACTTTGTCATATGTTAAATTTTCTGGACAGTTGGATAGATTTCTGTGTTCTGATGTTTTTGTCTATTTCCATACCAACATGACATTTTTGTTTATTATAGTAGCTTTATACAGCATTCTAATAATGGCTACAAAATGTCTTTTCTCACATCTCTTCCTTTTCATAATTTTTATGGTTATTCTTAGGTATTTTTGCTTACAAATAAAATTTAAAATCAGTTATCTATTTGTAAGAAATGCCACTAAGATTTTAATCATAATTACATTCAATTTATATATTAAATTTTTGAGAAATAATACTTTAAAATATCAAATATTCTAAACTAAAATATTTGTATATCTTTCAAATTTGTTTTATGTTTTTTGATAGTATTTTTATTGAGATAAAATTCACATTATATAAAATCCATTTTAACTATTTTAAATCACAAAATTCAGTAGTTTTTAGTATGTTCACACTATTGTAAAAATATTACCAACTATATAATTCCAGAACATTTTATCACCCCAAAAAGAATGTCATACCTCTTAACTCCCTCTTCCTACCAACTCTTACAATCACTAAACTATTTTCTATTCTACAGATTTGCCTATTCTGGACATACTAGTATATTAAATGGAATTATATATTATGTGATCTTTCGTGTTTGGTTTCTTAGGATAATGTTTTCAAGGTTTACGTATGTGTACCATGTGTCAGTAATTCATTTCTTTTTATGGCTAAACAATGTTTCATTATGTATATATAGCACATTTTGCTTATCGATTCATTAGTTGATAGATGTTTTGTTTTTTCTCATATTTTAGCTCTTTTGAATAATATCTTTATGAATACTTGGGTACAAGTATTTTTTGTGCACTTATGATTTCAAATCTCTTGGATATAATTACTGGCTCATATAGTAACACTATAACATTTGAGAAGCCAACAAAGCTTTTATGCAGCAGCTGCCCATTTCACGTGCCCATCAATAATGTACTGAGGGCCGAAACCGGTTTGGCTCAGTGGATAGAGCGTTGGCCTGCGGACTGAAGGGTCCCAGGTTCGATTCCGGTCAAGGGCATGTGCCTGGGTTGCGGGCATATCCCCAGTAGGAGATGTGCAGGAGGCAGCTGATCGATGTTTCTCTCTCATAGATGTTTCTAGCTCTCTATCTCTCTCCCTTCCTCTCTGTAAAAAATCAATAAAATATATTTTAAAAAAAATAATGTACTGAGGGTTCAATGTCTCCACATACTTTGTCAGCACTTGTTATTTTCCTTGGTTTTATATTAGTATGGTCATCCTAGAGGGAGTGAAGTGGTGCCTTGTGTTTTAGATTTACATTTCCCCAATGACTAATGAAGTTAAGCATATGTTAATGTGCTAATTGATCATTTGGGAATCTTCATTGGAGAAATGCCTATTTAAATCATTTGCTCATTTTAATCAAATTATTTGTCTTTATATTGTTGATTTTGTGTTATTTATATATACTGGATACTAGATCATTATTAAATATGTGATTTGCAAATATTTTCTCCTATTATCTGGGTTGTCTTTTCATTTTCTTGATCATATCCTTCTATGTACAAAAGTTTTTAATTTTTATGAAGTCCAACTTATCATTTTTTTTTTCTTGTGTTGCTTGTGGTTTTGGTATAGTTACGTATCTAAGAAACCACTGACTAATACAAGGAAACCGATCTACTACTACATTTTCTTCAGAGTTTTATTTTAAAATTATTTATTTATTTATTAAATTGATTGGGGTGACATTGGTCAACATGAACATATAGGTTTCAAGTGTGGGTTTCTATGTTATAAGATCTGTATATTGCATTGTGTGTATACCATCCAAAGTCAAATCCTGTCAACTTATATTGGGACCATCTTCTTCCCCTACACTCTTCCTTCTGGCAATCACCACTCTGCTGTTTGTGTTCATGAGTTTCATTTTTATATCCCACATATAAGTGAAATCATATGGTTCTTAGCTTTTGCTGACTGCCTTATTTCACTTAGCGTAATATTCTCAAGGTCCATCCGTGTTATTGAAGATGGTGCTATTTCATCCTTTCTCATGGTTGAGTATTATTCCATGTCTTGGCCACTGTGAATAATGCTGCAATGAACATAGGAGTGCATATATCTTTATGAATACATGATTTTGAGTTTTTCAGATATATACCCAAGGGAGGGATTATTGGGTTATATAGTAGCTCTATTCTTAATTTTTTGAGGAATCACCAGACTGCTTTCCATAGTGATTGCACCAGTCTACAATCCCACCAGCAGTGCAGGTAGCATGATACCTCCAGCCTTGTTCTTTTGTCTCAGGGTTACTTTGGCTATTTGGGGTCTTTTGTGGTTCAATACAAATCTGATGATTTCTCATTCTATTTTTTTAAATTTT
The DNA here is from genome assembly GCF_964212035.1 of Myotis nattereri. Taxonomy (NCBI): domain Eukaryota; kingdom Metazoa; phylum Chordata; class Mammalia; order Chiroptera; family Vespertilionidae; genus Myotis; species Myotis nattereri. The sequence continues at coordinate 89,057,927 of NC_138078.1, forward strand.
GATATTGAAATTTTGATTGGGATTGCATTAAATCTGTATATTGCGTTGGGTAATATGGCCATTTTAACTATGTTGATGCTTCCAATCCATGAACATGGAATATTTTCCATTTTGTTGTCTTTTTCAATAATGCTTTGTAATTTTCAGTACATAGGTCTTTCACATTCTCTGTTAAGTTTATTCATATGTATTTTAGTCTTTTGGTTGCAATTGCAAAAGGAATTTTTTTTTCATTTCCTTTTCTGAAGTTTTTTTATTAGTATACAGGAAGGCAATGGATTTTTGTACATTGATTTTGTATCCTGCAACATGAGTGTATTTGTTTATTGTTTCTAATAGTTTTTTGGTGGAGTCTTTAGGGCAGCGGTTCTCAACCTGTGGGTCGCCACCCCTTTTGGGGGTCGAACGACCCTTTCACAGGGGTCACCTAAGACCATCAGAAAGCACATATATAATTATATATTGTTTATGTGATTAATCACTATGCTTTAATTATGTTCAATTTGTAACAATGAAATTGGGGGTCACCACAACATAAAGAACTGTATTAAAGGGTCACGGCATTAGGAAGGTTGAGAACCACTGCTTTAGGGTTTCCTATAAATAGAATCATGTCATCCAAAAAAAGTGACAGTTTGATTTCTCCCTTCCCTATTTGGATGCCTTTTATTTCTTTCTCTTGCCTTATTGTTCTGGCTATTGTTCTAGCACTTTGTTGAATAAGAGTGATGAGAGTGGACATACTTGTCTTGTTCCTGATCTTAGAGGAAAAGCTTTCAGTTATTCACCATTGAGTATATTAGCTGAGGGTTTATCATACTAGTATGTGGCCTTCATTAGGTTGAGATACTTTCCTTCTATTCTATTTTACTGAATGTTCTAATCATAAATGGGTGTTGTATCTTAAATGCTTTTTCTGCATCTATTGATAAGATCTTATGATTTTTAGCCTTTACTTTGCTAATGTGGTGTATTTTGTTGCTTGATTTGCATATGTTAAACCATCCTTGTGCCCCTGGAATGAAACCCACTTGATTGTGATGTATTATTTTTGCATGTACTGTTGTATTTGATTTGTTAGTATTTTGTTTAGGATTTTTGCATCTGTATTCACCAGAGATATTGATCTGTAGTTTTACTTTTTTGTGTTATCTTTGCCAGGTTTTGGTATTAGGGTTATATTGACCTCAAAATTGTTAGGAAGGATTGCTTCTTCTTCCATTTTTTAGAAGAGCTTAAGAAGGATAGGTTTTAAGTCTTTGAATGTTTGATAGAATTCACTGGTGAAGCCATCTGGCCCTGGACTTTTGTTTTTTGGGAGGTTTTTGGTAGTTGTTTCAATTTCCTCTCTGCTGATCCGTCTATTTAGATTTTCTGATTCTTCATGATTTAGTCTAGAAGGGTTATATATTTCTAGGAATTTTTCCATTTCTACTAGGTTATTGAATTTGGTGGCATTTAGTCTTCACAATATTCTAGTATGATCCTTTGTATCTCTGTAATGTCTGTGGTAACTTCCCTCATTTCTGATTTTGTTTATGTGGCTCTTTTCCTTTTTTTCCTTAGTGAACCTCTGTCGGGGTTTGCCAATTTTATTAATCTTTTCAAAGAACCAGCTCTTTGTTTTATTGACTTTTTGTATAGACTTATTGTTCTCTATTTCATTGAATTCTGCTCTAATTTTTATTATTGGCTTTCTTCTGCTGACTTTGGGTTGCTTTGCTCATCTTTTGCTATTACTTTAAGATGTGATGTTCAGTTGTTTACTTGGGATTGCTCTTGTTTCTTGAGCTAGGCCTCTAATGATACAAACCTCCTCCTTATTACTGCTTTTGCTGCATTGCAGAAGTTCTGATATGTTGTATTTTCATTCTTATTTGTCTTTATATATCTTTTGATCTCCTTTTATTTCTCTTTGACCCATAATTTTTTAGTAGTATGTTGTTTAATCTCCACATATTTGTAGGCTTCTTTAGTTTCTTTTTGTAGTTGATTTCTAATTTCAAGGCATCATGGTTGGAGAATAAGCTTGGTATAATTTAAATCTTCTTGAATTTGTTGTAGCTAGTTTTGTGACCCAATATATGGTCTATTCTTGAGAATGCTCCATGTGCACTAGAGAAGAATGTATAATCTAATGTTCTGGGATGAAAGGTTCTGTAAATGTCAATTATGTCCATTTGGTTTAGCATTTTATTTAAGGAAGATATTTTTTTTATTGATTTTCTGTTTGGTTGATCTGTCTAGTGCTATCAATGGAGTATTAAGGTATCCAACTTAATTGTGTTTTGATCTGTTTCTCCCTTTAGTTCTGTGAGTAGTTGTTTTACATATTTCACTGCTCCCCGCTTGGGTGCATATGTATTAAGAAGTGTTGTGTTTTCTCAATGTAGTGTTCCCTTTATAAAGTGTCCATCTTTGTCTCTTGTTATTTTGAAATCTATTTTGTCAGATATAAGTATGGCTACACCTGCTTTTCTGTAACTATTTGCCTGGAGAAAAAATTTCCAACCTTTTATTTTGAATCTACCTTTGTCTTTGCAGCTTAGATGTGTCTCTCGTAGGCAGTATATGCTTGGGTTTTGTTTTTTGATCCACTCTGTTACTCTGTGCCTCTTTATTAATGAAGTCAGACCATTTACATTTAGGGTAGTTATTGATGTCTGAGGATTTACTGTAGCCATTTTATCTTTTGTTTTCTGGTACCTCTGTGCCACTGTTGGTTCTTTTTCTTTATGCTTCTGTCTGTTGTTTTTGTTTGGTGGCATTCCATATATCTTTCTTCTGTTCCCTCTTTTATTAAGCTGTACTAGTATGTTCTAATTTAGGGATTTCTGTGCATGGTTACATTAGGTTTATTAAAAATGGAGTTACATATATACAGTAGTTTGTTTGTTTTTTTCTTTTGAGTGCATTTGATCTTCATCTTCCTTTGCCAGTTCATACCATTCCCTCTTCCCCTTTTATGTTTTTGTTGTCACAAATTATCCCTGTTATTCTGTAAGTTTTTTTTGGTTTTACTTGTACTTTGTGACTTTATGTTTTTTGTTTCAGGTTGAATAACTCCCTTGAGTATTTTCTGTAATGGAGGTTTTCTGGTGATAACTCCCTTAGCTTCTGTATGTCTGGGGACATCTTATTTCTCCTTCATATTTAAAGGATAATGTTGCAGGATATATTATTCATGGCTGGTAGTTTCTCTTTTTCAGATGTTTAAATACAGTGGAACCTCGTTCTTTAACTTAATTCATTCTGGAAGGCTGTTTGAAAATGGAATCTTTTTTTTTCCATTAAAAATAATGTAAATTGAATTAATCTGTTCCAGATCCCCAAATGATTCCTTTTCTTAACCTTTCCTATATATACTGCATATCTATTGTACTATTTAATCTATAAATAAGTGCTTTATAAACAAAAGGATGTGTAAATGGAAATTTAACAAAAAGGAAAGGAAATGTACAGTGAAAAATGAAAATTTAACACTATTTATAAGCAGCAACAAAAGCAAAAAACAACACAGAAAAACCCCATGAAAATATTCACAGCACAATATCCTGAGATTTTAACAGTGGTAAACGGACTTATATTTGCACATTCTCTCCTTTGTTGGTCACCTGAGAAATGCGTGACTGATCATAGAAGTGTGAAAGGGTTGTCAGGTTGAGAAACGAATTGTTCAAGATGGGAGATGTTCAAGAAATTAGGTTCCACGGTATTTGGTTCCACTCTATTCTGGATTGTAAAGTTTCTGCTGAGAAGTTGGATGAAATTCTGATGAGGTTTCCTTTGTAGGTACTTCCTTCTTTTCCCTGGCTGCTTGACAGTTAGTTTTTTTGTTTGTTTGTTTTGCTTTTGGTCATTTCTAAATTTTTGACAGCTTCAATATCAAGTGCGATGGGAAGAACCTCTTTGCAATGAGGTAATTAACTAGGTGTCCGGTTTGCTTCTTGGATTTGAGGATTTAGTTCTTTCCATAGATTTGAGAAATTCTCATCCACTATTTGTTTTAATAGACTCTTCCTCCTTCACAATGCCTATAATTCTAATATTGCTTTTTCTGATGGAGTCAGATAGGTCTCATAGAGCTCTTTCATTTTTCTTTATGCTCAGGTCTCCCTCTTCCTCTGCATCATTTCTTGATTCCTATCTTCTATATCACTAATTCTTTCCTCCATCTGGTTGGTTTTGTTTTCTATGTTCAGTAGTTTACTTTTAATCTCCTTAATTGCATGCTTCATTTCCAGGATTTATGATTGGTTATTTTTTAATGTTTCAATCTATTTGGTAAAGTATTTGTTTTGTTCATTGATTTGTTTTCTGAGTACTCTGAATTGCCTGTCGGTATTTTCTCACATCTAGTTGAGTATTTTTAGAACTCTAATCTTGAAATCTCTGTCATTTATATCACATATTTCCATGTGTTCCAGCTTGCTTTCTGGGGATTTTTCATTTTCTTTCTGGTCATCATCATTACTGTGGTTCTTCATGATATTTGCTGTCCTCCTTTGCTTACACATTTATCTCTGAAGAGGTCGTTCTACTATTTTCTAATAGACTAGAGGCCCAGTGCACAAAATTCGTGCACAGGGTGGGGGGGTGGGTGTCCCTCAGTCCAGCCTGCACCCTCTCCCATCTGGGATCCCTCTCACAACCCAGCACTGCTGGCTCCCAACCGCTCACCTGCCTGCCTGCCTTTCCCCTAACTGCTTCTGCCTGCCTGATTGACGCCTAAGTGCTCCCCTGCAGGCCCGATTGCCCCCAACTTCCCTCCCCTGCAGGCCTGGGTCCCCCACAACTTCCCTCCTCTGCTGACCCGGTCACCCCTAACTGCCCTCCCCTGCTGGCTTGATCACCCACAACTGCCCTTCCCTGCCAGCCATCTTGTGTCCACATGGGGGCGGCCATCTTGTGTGTTGGAGTGATGGTCAATTAGCATATTACTTCTTTATTAGATAAGATGGCTCTGAATCTCAAGATTTTTTACCTCTGTGGTCTCCAGTCTTGAACCTCTATGGCTTCAATAAGACAACATAGCCACTCTGCTTAGGAGTAGAGTTTTTTTGGCCCTCACTATAATGGCAAACCCTGGCCTCCATGGGGTCCCACCCTAAGTACCCCCCAGAAGGAAACAGTGGTTCTACTACAACCGCTCTTGGTTTACAGACAATATGCTCCTGGACCTTACTCCAAGGGTAATGGGAGGTGAGTTTGGGGAGTCCAAGTGGTGACAGGGCTCTGTGGTTCCATTTCTTTGTCTGAAACACCACTGCCTAGCCCATGGGGAGAGCCACATGGCAGAACCCTGTGTTCTGTCAGGCATCTGCTGGCTCAGTTACTGTTTGCTCCACTCTGTTTTCCCTACGGACTGCCCTCTGCAGCTTTCTGTTGCTCCAGGTGAAGGAAGCACCTGCTACTGCCCACTTTCTCCCCTTTCCTGGCTGGCTGTGTTGTGAGCTGCTAGCTGCAGGGCTGTGCCTGCAGGCTGTCTGTGCTTTCCTCCCTTCCTGCCTCCTATTTGTTCCCAGTTGCCCACCTTTAGATGTTTCAGTGTGCACGTCTCTCAGGTATGCGTCTGTGTTGAGCAGGGATTTCTTTATTGAATTATAGTTGGTGAACTTGTTGAAATTTCAGGGGGAGAAGAAAAGGTGTGCTTTCATGCCATCATTCCTATGACATTACTTGAGTTTTATATTTTAGCTCTTAGATTTAGGTCTTTGATTCATTTTGAATTAGGTTGTTTTTATGGTGGGAGGCAGGGTTCCACCTTTATTATTTTACATTTGGATATCCAGTTGGTCCAGTACCATTTGCTGAAAACATTTTTTTAATCAATTGAATGATCTTGATACCCTTGTTGAAAAATAATTGACCATAGATATACAGGTTTATTTTTTGGATTCTGAATTCTATTCCTTTGTTGTATACGTCTGTCCTTATGCCAATACCACACTGTCTTGATTATTGCAACTTTACAATAATAAGTTTTGAAATTAAGAAAAGTGGGTCCATCAACTGTTTTCCTTTTAAATATTTTTTCTGGGTATTCTGGTTCCCCTGTACCTCTAACATTATTCAATATTTAATATACAAATATAAAGGAATAAAAATAGAAAATAGAATTCTGAAGGAAATAATAGTAATAAATGTAAACCTGCTACCTAAAGTATTAAAATTATTATTTAACTATAATAATTTAAGTATAGTAATATAGTACTGGCCAATGTGGAGAGTGTTATGCTAAGTGAGATAAGCTAGTCAGAGAAAGATAAGCACCATATGATTTCACTTATATGTGGAATCTAATGAACAAAATAAACTTAAAAACAAAATGGAGACAGCTTCATGGACACAAAGAACAGACTTACAGCTGTCAGAGAGGCGGGGTTTGGGGCTGGGTGAGAAGGGTGAAGCGCTTAAGCAAAGAAAAACCATGAGACTCATCAACACAGACAACAGTATGGTAATTGCCAGAAGGAAGAAGAGGTGGGAGTGAGGGGGAGGTAGAGGAAGGTAAAGGGGGGATAAATGGTGATGAAAGAAGACTTGACTTGGGGTGGTAAACACACAATACAATGTACTGTAGAGTTGTATGCCTGAAGTTTGTATAATTTTTTAATCAATGTCACCCCAATAAATTCAATTAAAAAAGAAAGTTCAAATGAAAATTTATGTAAAACCAAATTTAGTATATGATAAAGGTAGCCTTTCAAATTAATGACAAAGGAGTTATTATTTAATTACTGATAAAACTGACAAGTCATTTAAAAACTTGAAGGTCTATACATATTTCATTTTTAAAATTAAAAAATTTCCATATGAATTAAAGATTAAATCACATTAAGTATAATAATAAAATATAGGATGACATGTTTATAATTATGAAGTAGGAAAGGTTTTTCTAAGCAAAAGACAAAATCCAGAATTAATGAATAAAAACAATTATTTCAATGCCTTATAATTTAAATCTTCAGTTAAAAAAATACAAATGAGCAAACAAAATAAAATCACATACTTGGAAAAATCAGTTGCAACATTTAGGATATAGGATTGATAACATGAATATATAAACAACTTTTATAAACAGATAAGTAAAATGGAACTGGAACACATCAATAAAACGTTTGTTAAATACATATATAGGTCATTCACAATATTAAGAATACAAATGTTCAGCAAGCATTTTCTAAATATTTAGCTTTACTAATACTTAAACAAACACATGATAATGCAAAAAATATAAGGGTAATTTTTACCAAACATTTGTTAAAGGAAAAAAAAATTGTAATATTGCATTGTTAGATGAATGCAAATTGATGTAACCCTTTCTGCAAGACAAATTTTAAAATATGTATTAAAATTTAAAAAGTACATAATTCTAGTTATCATGGTTTAAATTGTAATAAGAGTATTCCATACAAATACGTACTACCACAATTTCAAAAATATAAAAGGTTTTAAAATTTCTTATATTCATACAATGCTGGAAAAATCATCCTAATAGTAGAGACAAAAGGAAGCTTTGGAATTCACTTCACTATAAACTAGAATACTAGCTCTGCCAGTTACGAGCTGTGTGACCTTGTCAAACCACCCTGAACTTTAATTTTTTTTTAAGTTTAAGACAAAAATACAGTTACTTACCTTGCAGAACTAATAGAATTCAGTGAGGCAATAATTTTAGCATTATCTATGGGGTCAAATAGTGTCTCCCTAAAATTCAAAATATATGATCTACATGGAACCTGTGAATGTGACCTGCTTTGGAAATAGTACCTTTGGGGATGTAATTAGTTAAGATGAGGTCATATTGGATTAGGATGGGACCTAAATGTAAGATAACACATGCCCTTATAAGAAGAGAAAAATTTGTACATACAGGACAGAAGGCCATGTGAAGACAGAGGCAGAGACTGGAGTGATGCATCTGTAAGCCACGGGTGCCAAGGATTGTCAGTAACAACCAGAAGGTAGAAGAGGCAAGAACAGATTCTTCCCCAGGACCTTCCAAGGGACCATAGGCCTGCTGAATCTGATTTCAGATTGCTGGCTTCCAGGACTGTGAGAGAATACATTTCTGTTGTTTGTAGTACTTTGTTATGGCATCCCTAGACATGAATACATGTATGTAGCACAGTACTTTGCAAAGTAAGAACTCAAAAAAGAGAAACTATTTTTATATACTGGTGACAAGCTCTTTTCTTATATACTAATTTCACTTTATGGTTTATGCTCCTCTTTGATTTAGGTGGTTTTATTTAAACAGCTTAGGATCAAAGAGGCTAAATATTTTTATAGGTCATAAAATTAAGCAGTAACTGACATTTATTTTATACTAGAGGCCCAGTGCATGAATTCAAGCACCAGTGGGGTCCCTTGACCTGGCCTGCATGATCGGGCCAAAACTGGCTCTCTGACATCCCCTTAGGGATCCTGGGCTGTGAGAGGGTGCAGTCCAGGCCGAGGGACCCCACTGGTGCACTATTAGGACCAGGGAGAGATGTGGGAGGTTGGCCAGCCAGAGAGGGACCACAGGAGGGCTCCAGGGTGTGTCTGGCCCATCTTGCTTGGTCCCAATCAGCTGGACCCCAGCAGCAAGTGTCTGCCCCCTGGTGGTCAGTACACATCATAGTGAGGGGTTGAGCGGCCTTAGCATATTATTAGCATATTACGCTTTGATTGGACAGTCGACTGGTCAACAGGACACTTAGAATATTAGGCTTTTATTATATAGGATTTACTTGACTAAAATATTCCATTTTAAAAATATCACTTGAAATTCTTGCTTTAAATTTCACCCCAAATGCTGACAGATAACTAGGTGAGCTTGTCTGCACTAAGTTTTGACCTGCCTATTGGAAAATACTAGTATTTAGGTCTCTGTGCAATATAAAAGAAATGGATAGGAAATTCCAAATACTTATAGCAAGAGAGCCTGATAGACAAGATTGGTAATGATAATGGTTCAAGCAATTGGACCCAAAATTAAGGCTACCAGAGATGGGTACGGCCAGTCATACTTGAACGGATGTGCTTTATGTGAGCAAATCTTTCCATTAGAAGAAAATAAGCTAGGCTAAGAGGTCAAATTCACATCACTACTTTTAAAGTAATTAGGTTGTTTCAATTCCCTAAGAAATTAAATCTTAAAAGGACATAAAAACGAAAATTTGAGCCGAGCATTCAGCTCATAAAATGTCTCCTGAAAACTCACCTAGATTTCTTTTAAATTATGAATCATGTTGTATAACCAGTAAATACAATGCTAATCTTTATGACTCATTCTCCAAATAACCACAATTTTCCACTTGCAATAAAAAGCCATTAAATCCCAAGTTCTCTGCAGCATTTATTTCTAAAGTTGCATCAGAGGCTGTGTTAAATAAAGAAAGAAAGCAATCTCTGGAAGCTGACTCTACCTGACAGTCCTAGAAAGAGGAACAGTGCTTTTCATTCAGCCAAAGCCCAATTCAGAGTGCCCTTACTTCCATGAATCCTTCTCCAATGATTTCACCCTCTTCTGAGAAATCTTCTTGAGCTTGTCCTTAATGCACTTTCTTTCCCAACGTTATTGTGTACTAGTACTTATATACCAGACATTATGAAAGACACGTAGCACACACAGTATTTATTGCTCACAAAAAGTTGCAAGGCAAGGATTTGTGGAGATGCTCTGCATAAGGATGACAGTTCAAATCATGCTGAACTTTACTCTGTGCCCTGTCTCTAGGGAACCTAAACACTATTACTATTGTCCAGAAATTCAGACAAACAAGTCACATCCCTTCAAGGGCTTCCAAGAGCAAAGGAGAGAAGAATTACACTCTTAACAATGTCCACATCACTTTGCACAGTTCTATTCCCTAAATAGGTACTTCACAAACAATTCTTGTATGATGAGTGCTAAGTTGGGAAAGAAGCATGCTATAGTGAAAAGAATATTCTACTAGAAGTAAAGAGACATACGTCACATGGCTGTGATGGTGAGGAAAAGATCTCTCTGAGCTTCATTTTATTTTTTATAATATAAAGAGATCAGATTAGAAGATCTCTGGCACACTTTCTCTCACACTAGAATGTAGACCAGCGGTTTTCAACCTGTGGGTCGCGACCCCTTTGGGAGTTAAACGACCCTTTCACAGGGATCGCCTAAATACATCCTGCATATCAGATATTTACATTACGATTCATAACAGTAGCAAAATTATAGTTATGAAGTATCAATGAAAATAATTTTATGGTTGGGGGTCACCACAACATGAGGAACTGTATTAAAGGATCATGGCATTAGGAAGGTTGAGAACCACTGATGTAGACCAAAATGTTCAAGGAACTGTTACTTAGAAAGTGAAGTTGTACCTACCACAATCAAATGAGTCTGGGAAAATATTTTAAGAGCACATTGTAAGGTATAAAAATGTCAAATCACTATATTGTATACCTGAAACTAATACAACCAATATAAGATTGTATACCAACTATCTATACTAATAAAAGGGTAATATGCTAATTGGACTGGACATCTTCTAGACAAAGCCACAGTGGTGGGAGCTGAGGCAGAGGTGGTTAGGGGTGATCAGGTTGGCAGGGGAGGGCAGTTAGGGGCAACCAGGCTAGCAAGGGAGGGCAATTAGGGGCAACCAGGCTGGCAGGAGAGGGAAGTTAGAAGTGATTCAGTCAACTGGCAGAGGTAGTTAGGGGCTATCATGCAGGCAGGCAGAAGTGGTTTGGGGCAATCTGGCAGGCAGGGGAGCAGTTAGTGGCACTAGGCAGGCAGGCAGGTGAGTGGTTAGGAGCCAGTAGTCCTGGATTGCGAGAGAGATGCCCGACTGCTGGTTTACACCTGATCCCACAGGCAGTGGGACATCCCCAAGGGGTCCCAGATTGGAGAAGGTAGACGCCGGCCGAGGGACCCCACCCCCCTGTGCATGAATTTCATGCACCGGGCCTCTAGTACTTAAATAAAAAAATAAATTTAAGAAAAGAGTACTTCAAATAATTACTTCATAGGACACTGCATCTGCCATACCTGTAGAGAAGCCCCAGTGCCAGACAGAAGAAAAACAATGCCTTTAGGTGAGGGTGATGCATATATTTGATTATTCAAAAGGCACTTCTGAAATAGGGTCCTGTCTCTCCTTCAGCCTTTTCTCAGCAATATAGTCAAAGTGGTCTTTCTACAGTTACAAACAAATTTCTTAACCAGCCTGATTAAAACTCTTCATTGGTTTTCATGAGTTCTTTGGGAAAAGATCAGATCCTTATAATGTTCTCTAAGGCTTCTCTGTGTCTGACACCTTCTTAAAACTCTAACCTCAACTTTCACCACTTTCTGTTTCAAAATCTTTATTCTAGCTTCCAGCCACACTCAAATTATTTTCAGAAACCCAAATGAGCCACAAGTACATTCCTCTATGGGCTTTTAACAGACTTACTAAATAAAAATGCTATGTACATATTACATGTGAAAAAGCAATTTAATGTTTTCAGCAGAACTATTTACAATAACCAAAACGTGGGAACACTGATACTCATTATATAATGGATGCATAAATAAAAGGTAGTATATTCATACAGTGGAATAGCATTCAGCCATAAAAAGGAATAAAGTATTGATATTGCATGGCATAGATAAACTTTGAAAACATTATGCTCAGTGAGAAGAGCCAGACACAAAAGGCCACATTTATATGATTGCATTTATATGAAATGTCCAGAATAGGCAAATCCATAGAGTCAGAAAGATTAGTAGTTGCCAGGGCTTGGAGGGAGGGAGAGTGGGGAATGGCTGCTAATGGGTATAATGTTTCTATTTGAGGTGATAAACAATATTCTAAAAGTAGCTTTTAGAGATGGTCCCACAATTCTGTGAATACTAAGCAGCATTAAATTATACAATTTAAATGGCTGAATCGTATGGTGCTTGAATTATATTTCAACAAAGCCGTTAAAAATGCAATTGAGGATGATTCAAAAGTCATTATAGAAATGGCAGAGGGGCAAGGTAGTCCAGTGCAAATAAAGAACTGAACTTGGGTTGGAGTGTTGGCATCTCCGCTTTGTGGTTGTGTGAGCTTGAGTAAACTATATTTCAGCCTTTAGCTATACAACCGGGGATAATACAACTTATACTAGCTTGTGTGAGGATTAAATGCGATAGTGAAGGTGAAATGCTGTGTAAACTGCAAAATTCTATTCCAATACATAGTGGTTATGTGAGTCCAGTATTTCTCACCTGTATTTTCATTCCTAGTCCTACAAGCCCCCTTGGTAACAATCAGAAGAATTAGCTTCAGATGAGAAACAACATTCTTAACTATCCCCTTTTAATTTCAGATAATATAAATTTATTGTATTATCTTTGGTTGATACTTAGACAAGTAAGTTTTGTTCATGAGTCTCTGAACACCACATTTGCATCTAATGCTAATATACTAAGAAGGCAATTTTGCTCAGGAAATTCAAAAAGATGACTCTATCGAAATAATTTGAAAGCCAAGCTTTATATTATGACATTAAGGAGTCAGGGAAGAAAGCGAGGAGGAAGGCTGCATATTTCTTTATAAATCTGTTCTGAGAATCTTGGGGTGGGGAGAGACAAGCAAACATCTGTAGTGGTGAATGTTTTTCTCCTTTAATCTAAAGGACAGCCGAAAAGCAATCTGTTGTTTGTATAGAAAGAAATGCTAGTAAAAGAGGAAGAAAGTACACTTGGGGGAACATCTGCTATGAGAAACCACTTGAAAAGTAAGCGTGGGGAAACATTTGCACAACACACAGCATATAATGTGCTGCAGAAATGAAGAGAGGATAATACTGGCAGGAAAGATCTATACGCATAAGTTTATGTAGCATAGGGAAACATAAGTAATGATATAATAGATTGACTGTTTCCTCTTCATAAATAATTGGCAATATATATTTTAATACTGGGCTGAAGGGTCATGATCACTAAAACACAAGTGAGCACAAATAGCATCTATTGCACTAGCATAAGTCAACCCCCACCCTCCTCACGGTGTGCTCACTGTAAGGAGGGCAGAGTTGGAATAGGGGATATGGTCCTTCCTTTTGAACAATTCTTGGCCAACCTAGGGAGACAGTCAATGTATAAAAAGTACATATAGATATATACAACACTATAGAAGTAAATGCAAAGGTGAAAGCCAAGAACAAACAAGGATAATAAAATATTACAAAAATGGGAAAACCCGAACTGAGTGGGGCTAATGCAAAAAGGTCAGAGTCATACACTAGCTGCCCTTGAGCCAAATCCCACCAAAAGTCTTTAATGACTTTTTGTTTGTTTGTTTGTTTGGAGAGGGAGAGAGAGAGAGAGAGAGAGAGAGAGAGAGAGAGAGAGAGAGACATTAAACATTAAAAATTGGGACAGTAACCATAAGAATTCATTCATATACCTGATTTCTCCTGAAAAAGCAGATAATCAAACAAAACTGGGCCAGCTTTCCTGAATGGCAATGATCAGCTTAATCTGAGTTGCAGCTGTCTACTTCAGAGACAGCCTGTGTTCCTCTGTCCAACACATTGCCCTCACCTCCAAATCACATCACTAGTGCATTGGTTAAGAAGATTGGCATGAAGGCAAATCAGATCAGAAGCTCTCAAATACTATGTATGTAAGGAACATTTGTATGTAAAATATCTGAGTATATATGTATGTACATGCATGTATGAAACACCTGGCCTCATTATGGAAGAAACATTTACGGTACTGGTAATAAACACCATTTCCTGGCATATACCCTCCAACTACAAACTCTGAGGCCAGGTGACTAGAATACACATTTTTAAAACCAGCATCATAAATATTTTTTTAGATACACATAAGTATGAGAAACACTATTCTGGGCTATCTCCACTCTAAATCACTCCACTTATGGTGGAAGATTAATCTTAATCTAACTCTGGCGTGATGCTTTCTGCTGAAAAACATCTTAACATATTTCCTTTTACTTACTGCATGAAGTTCAAACTAGTCAGTCTGACATACAAAACCTGCTATGATGTATTCCAAGGCACCTTTTCATTATTTTCCAGCTATGTAAATCTTACATTATTTTTAAATTTAACTATTTCTTCATAAATGCCTCACACCTCTCTAATTTCTAGGCCTTGGCAGAGGCTTGCCTTTATATGCGGAAATGTATTTTTCCCAACTGCTAATTAATGGATACCAATTAAATCAGTTGGGCAGATCATATTTTTTCCCACAGTGGTTCTCACTAGTAGGTTGTGAAACCCAAGAACTCATGACATTCATGTGTTCAAAATATGTAGGGCAGAAAAGGAGAGAAAGAGTTGGAATGGGTCTCAGGCATCTGAATTTTTTACAAGTAATTGGATGGCTCATTCTGATGAAAAGAACATACTTTCAGAACCAGTGGTATAGAAAATAAACATTAATCTGGAATCAGAAGATCAGTTTCTAAACTTGAGTCTGCCATTAACTTACTGTGCAACTTGGTGTAAATTGGTCAACATTTCTCCATTTATAAAATTTAGAAGTGGTAAAATGAACATAATTATTTAAAAAATGGAAGGATTGGGAATGCATGCTTTTCTTCTTGTGGAACTTTAGCCCGTAATTTCTCTGATAATCTGTTCCTAACTGGTACCATGTGTTGCTGTGATTTTGCCCAAGCATTGGTCCATGATACTCGGCAATTACAAAGAGACCTACTCCGCAGAATAGGAGTTGAACCAGGAATTGCAAAAGTTTTCTTTCCCTAAATGACTTCAGAGAGGAGCTGTGGGGAAAAACCTGAAAGCCAACAAGTAAAAAGCAAAGATGTTAAGTGTGAACTGAAAATGAGCTCATTGGAATATGTCCTTTGAAGCTGAAGCTGAAATCAGAGGTAGACCAAGAGAATTTATTACAGGATTGTGGAAAAGCATCTGTTACAGGGTCTGATTCAAACCTTTTGTTGTTGCAATTATATAATGAACTTTATGTCTAAAAGCAATGATGATACAAGAAATAAAATTTTATGTATGTGTCTTATATTTTTAACATGAGTAAAGTATACCCTTTCTACATTTCTTAACATGACCTTTGGAAGACTGTCCCTGGATAGAAATTTTCCAATTCTAGAGAATGTAATTCTTGATTCATCTGTTCTTCAGGATAACTTAATTATAAATTCTTATAAACAAGATTGTGTTTAATTTGGAAATGTATTCTATTTAAGCCTAAAGTAAGTAATAAGCATGACATGGTACATTTGCTAAACTACCAAAAGGTAAGGTCCAAGAATAATTACCTGGGTTATTATATCTATCTATCTATCTATCTATCTATCTATCTATCTATCTATGATATAGATATAGATATAGGTATAGATATAGATATAGATATAGATATAGATATAGATATAGATAAATAGATATAGATATAGATAAATAGATATAGATAAATACAGGTATAGTTATAAATATATCTCTCCAAGTCTTCAAAATGCAATAACAATTAAATAATTCTGACAATTCAATGAGAAAAAAGTGGTTATACTTACTTTGAATACATTGCAAAACAAATAATCAATTTGCTGTCACCAATTTATTTGTGGCAGCTTGTTAAATGAATAACACATCTCAGCTTTGTATACCATTACCTTATGGTCTGAAAAAGATTCTAAGGAAGTGACATCCTGAGTGATGGGTTCAAAAGAATGTGTGCCTTGTTTCTCAAAAGTATTGTTTACAGTAAAATTCAAGTATTTTCAACATTGTCTCTATCACTCTCTTCCTCTTTGTAATAACAGGCAATTCATATAATATGTTAGGCCAAATGTTGGAATAAATGTGTTGATACTTTCAAGTAGATGATGAGGTATTTGAAATCTTGGAGAATGTGAAGAAACACAAAAATAACCATCTTTCTAGGTGTTACTTACCACTCCTATTATCTTCTTTCTCTTTTGTAAGTTTCATAATTATTTTGAAAATCCACAAAATGGTAGAAAACATAGACATTAAGAGGGAGAACCTGAGCAACCTAAGCTGGTCATACAAAGGTTGCATAGATAGAAAGACTTTTCTAATGTAGATTCACAGTGACAAGTGATTAATTGAAGGAGGATGCAGCCCAAAGTAGGTTTCCTTTCCCTGCCAAAACAAGCTGTGTCATATTATTTGAAATGTGCCCAAAACATTGATTGACCTGAAATGTTGGTTAAAAGCTGATTGCTCTAAGCAAATACTTTTGAAAGTTTCTCCAGTGTAGCTGGGTTAACTTAGAAAAAGAAAATTGTTATAGCTGAAAGGTTTGTAAATTATTTAAATAAACATGTCATTATATGTCAGAATTGTTAATTTGAAAGTTTTTGTTTTGATCCAGGCAATCAGATCTCTTCATTTTGAGCTTTTAACAAGCATCTCATTATGTGAACACATAAAAGTGTAAAATGGAATAGCTATCTATTGAAAGTAAATATTTTAGATCCATTAATTAAACCTATTGTTAGTAATTTTATAATTCTTTTGTCATAGTAATCTAAACATGACAAAATGCCTCTATTGGAAGGAGTGGGTCTGGACACAGTACATTTTTCAGTGTAGATTAAGATTTGTTTACAGCAAAATAGCCTTTACAATTCAGCATCTACTTGCTGAGTAATTATATACCATGGTATTAATGACTGCTGGTTAAAATTCAGCCCAGAATCCCCTGACATACTGTATTTATTCAAATTATTCCATTATTGTCTCTCTCACAGGCTATAGTTTTCAAACAAATAATTTGCTTCTTTTTCTCAAATATGGATAAACCACACAAATAGTATATATATGCAAAATATATTTCTTCATGAGAATGTGAAGACTAAACTAGTACTTAGATTATTTAAAATTCCATCCTAAAATTTTATAAAAAGCAAATCTTATGGAAGAGCTTGAATTATTGTCATAATTAAAAATCACTCTATATTTTTAACAACTAAATTGAGATATAATTCACATACCATACAATTAATCTATTTAAAGAGTCTGGGGAGTGGGTTAAAGGGGGAAATAAAGTTATAATTTCATGGATTTCAATACATTCTGAGTAGTGAAACCACAACCACAATCAATTATAAAACATTTTCATCACCCTCTCTCAAAATCCTGTACAAATTTATCTTCTGCTGTTCTTAATACATTGGATTTTGCCCTTGTGTTTGTAACTTTAGAGTCACAAGATAACTGCTGTGTCTCCAGGCTTCACATTAATCTTCTAGTCAAGAAGGAAGAAGGGTGAAGAAGCAAAGGGAAAGGGTGAAGAAGTGGTGGAAGATGTACCGTGGGCATTTAGATATAAGCGTTTAGAACCCAGCAGCAAGGTTTATGGTACACGTACAAGTTTCAGAGGTATTGGTGTATACATAGTGATAAATCTATGGAACTGGATAAGATGAATTAAGGAAAGAGCGGAGAGTGAAAATATAAGGCAGGTAGCAAAAGTAAGTCCAGAAAATTCACCATTTAAAACTTAGGGTCCAGAGGGCCAAAAAACATCTGAGAAGATGCTCAACATTGTTACTTATGTAAAAAAATGGAATTTAAAACACAGTGAAATCACATGCACACACAGACACACATACAGGGATAGGTAAAATTAGAAAGATTAAATATACCAAGTGTTGGTGAAGATGTAGAGCAGCTTGAACATTTTCACACTCTGATAGGTAAAAAGTAAAGAGTAGAAATCAATGAATTAGAAAACAGACATAAAATAAGAAAAATCAGCAAAGCCAAATATTGGTTCTAAATACATGAATAAAAATGATAAATCTCTAGAAAGACTGACCAAGAAAATATAAGTGAGAACAAGATTCTACAGACATGTCGAGATAATGAGAGGTGTTATGTAAAGTGCTGAGGTCATAGAATACCTCGGCATATTGTTTATGGACTCCAAAGAAACAACACAGAAGACGGGCTGTGTAAGACACGGCTTTATTAGGACATGTGTGCTCACCGGCTACCACCGGTGTCGGCTCGCTGGTGAGGTTTACCACCGCACAGGCTGCCACCAGTGAAATTGTCCTGCTAAGTCCCATCTGGGCTGCGCTGGGGGTGGCTATTGTTTTGCAGCCACCCAGACTTTCCCAGTACAAGGCTTTATAGAGGACGGAAGCCAGGGCATGAAGGGGGCGTGGGATATACCCATGCACAAGCTGTGTATGATCAAAACACTAGCTGTTACAATCCAGGCTCCCATCTAGAAGCAGCTTCTCTCTAGCATTTCTTAGGCTGAGTTGCAGGCCAGGTTCCCAAGGTCTCACAGTCTGATGACAGATGGCCTTCATTGTATTCCCACAGGGTGGGAGGGGGAGTTGGAACATGGGATGAGGGCCATGTTCCTATTTACCATACAAGAGATTACTAGAATGACTATGCAGATACCCTTCACAGTTTGCATGAAATGGAATATTGCCTGACTGGTGTGGCTCAGTTGGTTGAGTGTCGTCCCATGCGCCAGGAAGTCACTGGTTCGATTCTAAGTCAGGGCACACGCCTGGGTTGGGAGCTTGATCCCCAGTGGAGGGCGTGCAGGAGGTAGCTAATCAATGTCTCTCAACAATGATTCTATCTCTCTCTCCCTCTTCTTCCCTCCCTCTGAAATCAATAAAAAGCATAAGCTATTAAAGCTGACAGGATATTGAAAATATAATGACTTCTTTTTAAAATTTTTATTGTTGAGATTATTACAGATGTCTCCCCCTCCCCCCACTTTGCCAATTTCCACCCAGCCCCTGCCACCCTCCCCTGGCCTTCACCACTCTGTTGTCTGTGTCCACGAGCCATGTATATATATTCTTTGGCTACTCTCTTCACCTTCTTTCATCCACTCCCCCTTACCCTCCTCCCCTTTGACCTCTGTCAGTCTGTTCCATATATCCATGCCTCTGTTTCTATTTTGTCAGTTTATTTTGTTCATTAGATTCCACTTATAAGTGAGATAATATGGTATGTCTTTCTCTGACTGGCTTATTTTGCTTAGTATAATAATCTCCAGGTCATTCATCTGTTACAAAGGCTAAGAATTCCTTCTTTTTTATAGCTGCATAGTATTCCATTGTATAAGTATATCATAGCTTTTTTATCCACTCATCTACTAATGGGCACTTGGGCTGTTTCCAGATCTTGGCTATTGTAAATAATGCTGCTATGAACATAGGGGTGCATATATTTTTTTCTGATTGGTGTTTTGGGATTCTTAGGATATATTCCCAGAGATGGGATCTCTGGGTTAAAAGGCAGTTCCATTTTTAATTTTTTGAGGAAACTCCATACTGTTCCTTTAAAAAAACTGACTGTTGTCAAATTTTATAAGCACATGTGCACACACACACTGAAGATCACATGGATTTATTAATAAATTCTTCCAAATATCTAAGAAATAAATAGTACCAGATTTTATAATCTGACATGAGCATGGCAGTAAAGAAATATTACAAATCAACCTCTCATTTGCATAGATAACACAATAATAAGATATTAACAAATTGACATCATTACTATATTAAAAGAATAATACATTATACTTAACTGATGTGTATTTTGGTTTTGCAGGAGTGCTTTAGTATCAGAATATCAGTTACATTAAACAGAAAAAAGACTTTGGTTATAGACATGATCATCCTGATGATGCAGACAAAATATTTGAAAGCATTCAACACTTTTCATGACAAAACTCTAAGCAAATTAAGAAGAGAAGGGAACATGCCCAACCGGCTTGGGTCAGTAATTGAGCTTGGACCCATGAATCAGCAGGTTGCAGTTCAATTCCCTGTCAGGGCACATGCCTGGATTGCGGACTCAATCTCCAGTAGGGGTGTTCAGGAGGCAGCAGATCAATGCTTTTCTCTCATCATTGATGTTTCTATCTCTCTCTCCCTCACCCTTCCTCTCTCTGAAGTCAATAAAAGATAAAGGGCATGTTTTAGCTATCTTATTGCTGCTATAAGAAATTACCACAAATTTAGCAGGCTGAAACAACACAATTTTTTTAATCTGTACTTTTTATTTCTATACTGTCCTTATGAATTTTGAATCAATATCATATTACTCTCATAAAATCATATCTCACTATCACTTATAATGGAAATAAATTATTATTTATATTGGGCACTTACCACATAGTAGGCATTTTTTATGAACACAAATTTATTATCTAATATGTTCTGTGATCAGAAGTCTGGATGTACTTGGCTGAAATTAGACATTGATACAACTTCATTCCTTACTGGAGGCTCTATGAAAAGATCCGCTTTCAAATTTATTCAGGTTTTGGGAAGAATTTAGTGTTGCAATAGTAAGACTGAGGTTTTTTGTTTTCTTGCAAGCTATCATCTGGGAGCTGTCCTTACCTCCTAAAGGCCTCTGTCTGGTTCTTGTAAATGGCCCAAATGTAATGGGGTGATTAATCCTTCTCATGCTTAGAATCTCACTGAATTTTTCCTGCTTCCTGTTCTACCTCATGTCTCTAACTGGAGGCAGAAAAAATGCTCTGCTGTTAAGGGCTCATTTGATTTGATTTGGCCCACCTGGAAAATGTCCCTATTTTAAGACCTGTAGTATTAATTACATCTGCAAAGTCCCTTTTGTCAGATAATCTATTTATGAAATCCAGAGATAGGGCACAAACATCTTTGGGTGACCATACTGCTCACCACAGGGCATCTACAAAAACCTTACAGTACATGTGATTCTCAATCAGGAGCTATTGGAAACTTTTTCACTGAACTTAGGAATGAGACAAAACTATCCACTATCATTGATTTTATTTAGTACTCACCCAGAGGAGCTAGTCTATGTAACAAAAAAAGAAAAACAAATAAAAGGTATAAAGTTTGAAAAGCAAATAATAAAAATTTATTACTTTTAGATGGCATAATTATGTACCTAGAAAAGCCAAAAGTGTGTATGTACCAGCATCATACAAGATGAAATATATTTCTTTAAAAAATAGCCCTCAACATTGTTTGTGTGACTGTAAAATGGTGCAGCCACTGTGGAAAGTACTTTGAATTATAATCCAGTAATTTGACTGGATTATAATTCAAAATACCCGAAAGGATTAAAAGCAGGGACTCAGATACTTGTACTCCAATATTCATAGAAGCATTATTCACAAAAGTTAAGACATAGAAAGAACACAAATGTCCATCAAAAGATGAATGGATAAACAGAAGATAGTTGATACATACAATATAATTATTAAGCCACAAAATGGAATTAGATTCTTATATATGCTGCAACTTAGATGAACCTTGAAAACAGTTTGCTAAGTGAAATAAGCCAGAAACAAATGGACAGATATTGTATGAATCCACGAGTGTGAATTATCTAGAATAGTCAAATTTATAGAGACAGAAAGCTTAATTGTGGTTAGCAAGGGATGGGGGAAAGGACTCGTGGGGAGTTATTGTAAAAGGGGTAGAGAGTTTTGCAAAATGAAAGCTTCTAGGCAGTGATGGCGAGCCTTTTGAGCTCGGTGTGTCAGCATTTTGAAAAACCCTAACTTAACTCTGGTACCATGTCACATATAGAAATTTTTTGATATTTGCAACCATAGTAAAACAAAGACATATATATATATATATATATATATATATATATATATATATATATATTTAAAATATATTTTATTGATTTTTTACAGAGAGGAAGGGAGAGAGATAGAGAGTTAGAAACATCAATGAGAGAGAAACATCGATCAGCTGCCTCCTGCACATCTCCTACTGGGGATATGCCCGCAACCCAGGTACATGCCCTTGACCGGAATCAAACCTGGGACCTTTCAGTCCGCAGGCCGACGCTCTATCCACTGAGCCAAACCGGTTTCGGCAAAGACTTATATTTTTGATATTTATTTTATATATTTAAATGCCATTTAACAAAGAAAAATCAACCAAAAAGATGAGCTCACATGTCACCTCTGACACGTGTGTCATAGGTTCGCCATCACTGGTAGAGACTGGTTGAACAATATGAACATTCTCAACACTACTAAGCTGTTCACTTAAAATTGATAAGATGATAATTTTTATGTTATGTATATTTATCACAATAAAAAACCTTAAAAACTAAAACAAAATAGTACCCCAAAGCATAAAAATTTCATATGTCTAGGACTACATCAAATGAAAGATGGACAAAACCTTTATGTGAAAAACTAAAGAAAAGCATTATAGAGAAACTAAGAAATATATAGAGAAGTAAATCATGTTGGATTGGAAAATTTTATACTGTAAACATGTCAATTCTTCCAAATTATTCTATAAATTCAAGGTAATCAAAGTAAAAATATTAGCAGTTTTTTTGAAGAAACTATTAAGTTGATTCTAAAACTCAAATAAAAATGAAAAGAACCAAGAACAGCCAGGGCTGTCTTGAAGAAGAAAACAAAGCTTGAGGACATAAATATCAAATAGCAAGATGTATTATAAAGCAATAGAAATTGAGGCAGCGTGCTACTGGCACATGCATAGACAAACTGACAAATGGATCAGAGAAAAGAACCAAGAAACACATTCAGAAATACACAGTTACCCAATTTATGACAAAGATGATACTGTAATGCAGTGGTCAGAAATTGGACATTTCAGTAAATTGTGCTTGGTGAGTGGGATATTTACATGGAAAAACATTTATCTAGTACAACACTAGTGATTTTCTTTTATTTTTTTCTTTTAGTCTTTATTGTTGAAAGTATTACATAGGTCTTCCTTTTCCCCCCATTAAGCTCTTTTAGCCCTCTCCCATCCTCCCCCACCCCCAGGCCCTCACTACCTCATTGTGTGTGTTCATGGGGTATGCATACAAGTTCATTGGTTCATTGGCTTCCCTCTGAGGTTCAACAGTCTGTTCTTCCTTCTATGACTCTGGGTCCATTTTTGACCATCAGTTTATTTGGTTCATTAGATTCCAAATATGAGTGAGATCATGTGATACTTATCTTTCTCTGACTGGCTTATTTCGCTCAGCATAATACTCTCCAGGTCCATCCATGCTCTTGCAAATGGTAAGAGTTCTTTCTTTTTTATTGCTGCATAGTATTCCATTGTGTAAATGCACTAGAGTTTTTTTATCCATTCATCTGCTGATGGGCACTTAGGCTGTTTCCAAGTCTTAGCTATTATAAATTGCCCTGCTATGAACATGGGGGTGCATATATTCTTTCTGATTAGTGTTTCAGGTTTCTTAGGATATATTCCTATAAGTGGGATCACTGGGACAAGTGGGAATTCTATTTTTAATTTTTTGAGGAAACTCTATACTGTTCTCCACGGTGGCTGTACCAGTCTGCATTCCCACCAGCAGTGCGTGAGGGTTCCTTTTTCTGTGCATCCTCGCCAGCACTTGTCTTTGGTTGATTTGCTAATGACAGCCATTCTGACAGGTGTGAGGTGATATTTCATTGCAGTTTAGATTTGCATCTTTTGGATGATTAGTGACTTTGAGCATTTTCATATATCTCTTGGCTTTCTCTATGTCCACTTTGGAGAAGTGTCTATTTAGGTCCTCTGCACACTCTTTGGTTGGATTGTTCATCTTCTTTTTGTTAAGTTCTATGAGTTCCCTATATATTTTGGAGATTAAACCCTTATCAGATGTATCATTGGCAAATATGTTCACCCATGTAGTGGGGTCTCTTGTTATTTTGATGATGGTTTCTTTTGCCATGCAGAAGCTTTTTATTTTGATCTAGTTCCTTTTATTTTCTCCTGAGTTTCCATTGCCTTAGGAGAGGCATTGGTAAACATATTGCTATGAGAGAGAAATGTCTGAGATTTTGCTGCCAATGGCTTAATCTAGGACTTTTATGGTTTCGCGTCTTACATTTAAGTCTTTTATCTATTTTGAGTTAATTCTTGTATATGGTGTAAGTTGGTGGTCTAGTTTCATTTTTTGTACATATCTGTCCAATTATCCCAACACCATTTATTGAAGAGACTGTCTGTGCTCCAATGTATTATTTTGCCTCCTTTGTCAAATATTAATAGAGCATAGTGGCTTGGATCGATTTCTGGGTTCTCTGTTCTGTTCCATTGATCAATATGCCTGTTATTGTGCCAGTACCAGGCTGTTTTGAGTACAGTGGCTTTGTAGTATAACTTGATATCTGATATTGTGATTCCTCTTTGTTTTTCTTTCTCAGAATTGCTGCAGATATTCATGGTCTTTTTTGGTTCCATATACATTTTTGGAGTGTTTGTTCCAGGTCTGTGAAATATGCCATTGCTATTTTAATGGGGATTGCATTAATTTATAGATTGCTTTGGGTAGTATGGACATTTTAATGATGTTGATTCTACTAATCCATGAACACGGTATATTCTTCCACTTGTTTATAGCTCCCTCTATTTCTATTTTCAATGTCCTGTGGTTTTCAGAGTACAGGTCTTTTACCTCTTTGGTTAACTTTATTTCTAAGTATGTCAAATTTTTTTGTTGCAATGGTAAATGGGATTTTTAAAAAAATTCTTTTTCTGAAAGTTCAATATTGTTGTATAAAAGTGCTAGGGATTTTGGGTGTTAATTTTGTATCCTGCTACATTTCTGAATTCATTTATTAAATCCAGTAGTTTTTTGATGGAGTATTTAGGTTTTCTATGTACAGTATCAGGTCATCTGCAAATAATAAGAGTTTTACTTCCTCCCTTCCAGTTTGGATGCCTTTTACTTCTTGTCTGATCACTGTGGTCAGGACTTCCAGAACTATGTTGAACAACATCAAGTATGATGTTGGCTATAGGTTTGTCATATATAGCCTTTATTATGTTGACATATATTACCTCTATTCCCTCTTTGCTGAGAGTTTATAAAAAAGGGTGTTGGATTATGTCAAATGCTTTTTCTGCATCGATTGATATGATCTTGTGATTTTTGTCTTGCAAGCTGTTTATGTGCTGTATCACACTTATTGATTTGCGAATATTGTAACAACCTTGCATACCTGGAATAAATCCCACTTGGTCATGATGTATGGTCTTTTTAATGTATTGCTAGATCCGGTTTGATAAAATTTTGTTGCAGATTTTAGCGTCTATGTTCATTAGGGATATTGGCCTGCAGTTTTCTTTCTTTGTCGTATCTTTTTCTGGTTTTGGAATTAGGGTGATGGTGGCCTCATTGAACGAGTTTGGAAATGTTTCTTCCTTTTGAATTTTTTGGTATAGTATGAGGAGTAGAGGCATTCCTTCTTCTTTGAATGTTTGTTAAAAGTCCTCTGTGAATCTGTCTGGAACAGGGCTTTTGCTTACTGGGAGTTTTTATTTTCTATGTTTTATTTATTTTTTTATTACTGCTTCAATTTCATCAGTAGTTATTCAGGTTTTCTGATTCTTCCTGATTCAGTTTTGGAAGGTTGTTTTTTCTAGGAATATGTCCATTTCGTCCAGGTTGTCCCATTTGTTGGAATAAAGTCATTCATGGCATTTTATTACAATCCTTTGTATTCCTGTGAGGTCAGTTTTTACTTCACCTCCTTCATTTCTGATTTTGTTTATTTGGGTCTTCTCTTTTTTTTTTTCCTGGTGAGCCTGGCTAGAGGTCCATCAATCTTGTTTGTCCTTTTGAAGAACCAGTTCTTGGTTTTATTGATCTTATGCATTGTTTTTAACGCTAGTGATTTTCAAAGTGTGATTCATGAACCCCTGGGAGTTCCAAAGATCTTTTCAGGGAGTCTTTGAGTTTAAAGTTATTATCATATGAATGTGAAGACATTCTTTACCTTTTAACTCTATTGACATTTGTAATGTTGGTACAAAAAGGAGAGGTAAAACCTATGGTACTTTAGCACTAATCAAGTCAATGACAGCCAACTAGTGTTCATTGTATTTTTTATTTACTATTATGCACTCACAGTAAGAACTAAAGCCAGTTTCACTATGTATAATGCCAGGTGGGTGCATAAATTGTCAGGGAATCACTTTGTAAATGACATAATTGTATAATCACTATGCTGTCTATACACCTAAAACTAATATAAAATGATATTGAGTATCAACTGCAAGTGAAAAATGAAAGAAAAAAGAATGACCTTTATGAAACAATAAAAATTATTTCTTTTATTAAATTTTAACTTTTAGTATACATCTTTTTAATATTTTATATGATAAAATGACAGTATATAGTAAAATACTTCTGTGTATGATAGTTGTCTCAATGAAAAACAATTGTGATTGAGTTGCCAGCTGAACTAGCCACTTTTTACATAGAACACCATATTCACTTGAATAAATGATTGTCAAACTGTGGTTATTAAGATTTTATTTGGTGGACATATTCCTAAATATTAATGAAGTCAGTCTGCCACTTGAAGATAAACAACTCATAATATGTGTTGCCCACAATAAAATTTGATCTTCAAGTAAAAATTGGTATTATGGAAAACTGTGAACTTGACATCTCCCAAGTACTTAAATATTTTTGTGATAAGATCTGTGTGATTCTAATGTGGTTTTTAAAAATTTATATAACAAAATGTGTCAACATTTGAAAGATCCGTGTAAATCAATGAGTAAGTATTTTCCGAATGATCAATATATGATTTTCAAAATCATGCATAGGTCAAAGATCCATTAAAACCCAAGACATGTCCATTACTTTAAAGTAACACAGTACAAACAGTTCACAGTACAAAAACTTCCGATACTTTTTCAGATACTATATTGCAACTAACCTTTAAGATACTACTACTTGTCAAAAGTGGTATCAAAGAATATCCACAATTGTCTTGAAATATCAGTATAATACTCTTCTTTTTTCTAATTACACTCTGTATGAGACTCAATTTTCTTCATAAACTTCAATCAAAATAATATAGCATAACAGATTGGAGAAGCAGATATGAGAATCCAGCTGTTTTATATTATGTCATGTATTAAAGTGTTTTTCAAGAATATAAAAATGTTATATTACTCACTAAATATGCTTTATGTTTTGAAAATATAATTTTAATATGTTACTGTTAACATGCAATTTTATTACACTTTTAATTGCATTAATACATAAGTATTTTTAAGTTTTCTATTATGGTAAGTATCAATAAATATAACCCACTTAAACTAAAGCTCCTTGCAGTCCTCACTATTTTTTAAGACTATAAAGGATTTCTGAGACTAAAACATATGAGAATCACTGCTATACAAGAAAATCTATTCCTACTGACTTAATATATAAATGTGAATGATAAAATCATAAAGCTTTTAGAGGAAAACTTAGATTATCTTTCTGACATTGGAATAGGCAAATATTTCTTAATATACAGAAAGTATGAACCTTAGACAAAAATGGAAAATTTGATTATATTAAAACTAAGAACTTCTCTTAGTCAAAAGAAAGCATTAAGAGCATAACAAGGTAATCTATTCACAGTGAGGAACCCATACATGTGACAGAGGACCCATACTCAGAATATATGCAAAACTATTGCAACTTAATGAGAAAAAAAGACAGACAATATAAAAATGGACAAAAACCTTCAACCGATATTTCAAAAAATAATCAATCTCCTGAAGCTGGATCTTTTACAGGCTCTTAACCTAAATTAACAATTTTGGTTTTATATTGATAGTCACTATTTTTCAAAGTGAGGTTCAAGGCCTACTTGAATCAATATCACCTGGTAGGCTTATAAATAAAGAATGATTTCAATTCCAAGCCTATGAGTATGGTATCCAAATCTCAACACGGTCATTTTTTATGTCTTTCAATGTGATTTTTATGTATTCCAGTCACTTTTGTTCATCTGGAACTGTTAATATATTTTTCCTGTGCATTTGATGGTAATATCATCTGGTTGTTTTGAATCACATTCAACAAAGTGCAGGGTGAAAACTGACAATACACTTTCTCTAAGATAAAAAAAGAGTGAATGAAAACTATTGCAAAATAAATATCCAAAAGACAACCTAAGATCATTGCTGATCTTATATAGAGTTATTCTAAAGATGTGTTGACATGGAATCTATGAGAAATAAGAAACAGTATGTGGGTGGTGAATGTATAGACCAGATGTTCTGAAAGTGTGGTCTCTGGACCAGTAGCAGATACATCACCTGGAATCTTGTTAGAAATGCAAATTCTCTGGTTCCACCTGATGACTGAATAAAAAATTCTGGGGGTTGGGCCAGAAATCATTTTCTAACAAGCTCCCCAGTTAATTCTGATATATGCTTAAGTTTGAGAACAACAGATAGAAACAATTATTTTGAGAAATTTAGTTGTGAACAAAGATGCCTAAGCATATTTAAATACTGATGGAATAGAGTTTCTACTGGAGAAGTGGTGGAAAATGTAATAATAAAAAGGAAATTCCACTAGGCAATATTCTTGAACAGCTATAAGATAATGGAATTCAGTCACAGTTCAAAGTAGAGGGTTACTTATGCATTGTAATAAAAAAGAAAGTCAAAATGATGGATTTAGATAATAGCTAATATTTATTGAATCCTTATTATATGCCAGATACCAGTCTCATATATTCATATGCTAAATTCTTATATTGTTGTAATAATCCTATATAAGATTATTATTATTCCTATTTTACTGGTGAGGAGATAGAATTAGTGAGAGGTTAAATAACTTTTCCAAAATCACACAGCTAGTAAGTAATAATGCTAGGCTTCAAACACAGGAGGTCTGGCTTCTAAGCTTATGTTCTTTTTAAATTTTTTTTTTTATGTTCTTAACTATTGTGCTATGCTGTATCTTATTCTCAAGTAGGTTTTTTAATGTGATGTATGGAAATAGAAAGAATTCCTATTAGATAGCTCTCCCCATCCTGCCCACTCCCCCAAGCCCCGAGAAATAATCTGCTGAAAGTGAGTGAGGAGGAGCGTCCAGATATTTAAAGTCAATGGAGCTAATTTAGAAATAAACATTGTGGAATATAGGGGGTGGGGGACAACTGAGAAAAAATATTTTAAAAATCATTAAAATGGCCAGAATGGTTGAAGACTAATTTGAGGTTGGTGATCATTAACTTAGAGTCCTACAAAAACCTTTGCCATATTGTAACCTATGGCAATAATCAACTGCCTGTGTGTAGGTGAAGAGATAGATGTTTGGTTTTATCCAAGGTTGGAATTTTTGTCAGTTAGTTAAGAAGAGAAGATAGGGGAGCAGGATGCTTTCTGGGTTAGCACTAGGCATATTGAACTGATAGGCAATAACATGTAAACTGGGTATAAATACAAGTTAAAATGAAATTTCTTATACTGTCAAGAAATTTAGAAAAGAAAAAAAAATCACACATATTCTTACAGCTATTTTTAAGTCTCTGTTCCCTGGCAAGTCTTTAGCCATATGTGTGAATATTTTACGTCATTTAAGCATATTGTACCTTAAATTTTGTACTGTTTCTTCACTTAGAAAATGTTTTAATTTGCTACAGTTTTTTATTTATCATTTTTTTAATATATTTTATTGATTTTTCACAGAGAGGAAGGGAGAGAGATAGAAAGTTAGAAACATCGATGAGAGAGAAACATCGATCAGCTGCCTCCTGCACATCTCCCACTGGGGATGTGCCCGCAACCCAGGTACATGCCCTTCACCGGAATCGAACCCGGGACCTCTCAGTCCGCAGGCCGACGCTCTATCCACTGAGCCAAACCGGTTTCGGCATATTTATCATTTTAATAGATGTTTTACATATTTGACATAGCATGATCTACTTAATCCTTCTCATATGTGGAATCATTTTTGTTCTAAATTTTCTAATTTGTTGATCTTCCTTTTTGAATAGATATCTTAGAGCAATTTCTTTAGATGAGATTATTGCAAAAAAAGGATATGTACAATTTATGTCTCTTGATTTGTTGATAAAATTTCAACTTTCTGTCCAGAATAATTGTCCTAATTTCCCTTATCACCAGAAAAGTGTGAATATTCCAGTTTTTCTATATTGTATTCCATTATCAGGCTTTTAAAAATACTTAAAATATTTTTCTAATTTAATAGAAGTAAAATAACACTTTAATTTTATTGTAATGATTGCTACTTTTATTAATAGTCAATGAACAAGTTTCCATATGATTTTTTTGCTTTATAGATTTCCTTTTGAGCGAGTATCTTTTGCCAGTGTCCAGTATGTCTATTAGGATTTTGGTGTTGTTCCTACTTAAATAAACTCAGTAAAAAGTAGATGAAATTCTTCCTCTTAGGTGTCGTAAATATAATATACTCTTGCAAAATGTATAAATTCCCAATAGCTCTGAGTGTTCATTTTATTGCTTCAGTGCATGTTCAAATTCATAGCTTTGGAAATATTCACATCTATTAGCATGACATTTGCACATGGCAGCTGAGGAATATTTTACAACATAAAATAATTCATATAATTACTCAACTTGGAATTATGGAGGTATAGATATAATACATTAAATATTTATGGATTTATATTAAATAGCAGAATTCTGAATAGTTTTACCTGAAAAAATAAGTAATAAAATTTGCTTATATTTGCAAACATGTAAGATTTCAATTTTATTTATATAAATTTGATTTTAAAATTTCCTATTTATTAAATGTTATTTGTATATCCTATATAATAAAAGCATAATATGCAAATCAACCGAAAGGCAGAATGACCGGTTGCTATGATACTCACTAACCACCAGGGGGCAGATGCACAATGCAGAAGCTGCCCCCTGGTGGTCAGTGCGCTCCCACTGGGGGAGCACCACTCAGCTAAAAGTCAGGCTTGTGGCTGGTGAGCCCAAGAGCAGTGGCGGGAGCCTCTCCTTCCTCCGAGGCAGCACTAAGGAGCAGTGAGCCGGTCTCACAGCGGGCAAGTGCAGCAGCAGGGCTCCCACCTCTGCTGCAGGCTGACAGTAAGGAGCAAGGGGTCCTGGACTGCGAGAACCCCAGACTGTGAAAGGATGCAGTACAGGCTGAGGGACCACCCCCCCCCTCCTAGTGCATGAATCTCTTGCACTGGGCCTCTAGTTTATATGTAATAAATATTTTGAATATTTTAGATAAGAAATAGTTTATTGCAATTTTATATGAGTACTAAATTTATTTTTATTTTATATTTTCACTTTATTTAAAGGTTGATGAAATAGATTCAAATTTTGTACACTTTGAGTTTAATAATATTTTATTTTTAAATTTTTTAGATAGAGTGTATACAGCCAACAAGTAATGTGAAAATTTAATTGCAACAGAGTGATTATACTAAAATAAAGGTAAAAAATAATTTTTTGGAATAAAATATTTATAAATAAATATATGGAATAAAATATGCATTATGTACATAATATATTATCTAAACATTGCTGACACAATATCAGAATAATGATAAAAATGGTCAGTTTTGACACTTTACCTACTTTGATTCATATAAAAATTATAGCTTTGCACATTTTAAAATTTTGTCATTGTGATGATATAGTTGTTAAATTATTTATAAATTGTATATATTTACACATATGATATGTGGGCCTTTATTTATACTCTTGCTCCATGCCTCACAAGTGTTCAATGTGGGTCCACCTTTATTAAATAGTGGTTATTTAATAAAGTTATGAAATACATAAAGGAAGAATCACATTTTAAACAAAAATATGTACTTGTTACAGAAGTAAAAAGTTCACCCTCTTGAGTTTCAATCATTTGCGTCAAAGTCATCACTGTATTACAGAGTGATCTTTTCTGTGTGGCAGCTAACTACAGGTAAAAGCCCACACAAATGCATGCAGGGATTTCAAGCCTTAATAAAACAAATTAGCTGAAAACCAAAATGCAAATCCAGAGTATTTTTCAAGGCACTTTTCCTTCATATTTATATTGCTCTAGCTCTCTCAAACAGAATCTGAGATGCTTTATAATTGTTAAAACTTGATATACTCTGCTATAAAGCAGTGTTGGAATGTATGTAAGAATCATTTTTTAAAAAGATGTATTAATTGCTTCTGTGAAAATGCAATGTATAATATTTAAAGCAGTGGGTTGAGAATCACACATATAAAAGCAACCAAAGTGCACTAATGAGAGAAATCATATGGCATAAAGAATGCAACTGCTTGAAGTTAATCCTAATGCATGTTACAAAGTTCCAATGTTCAAACAATTGTGATGAACAGAGACTGTGTTTTTATTAACATATAGCACAATCTCTTATACCTCAGTTACTAGGACATTTCCTAGCATTCACATTTCTGTATTTTTATGTAATTCATTGCAAAATGAAATTCTCAGTTTTAAACTCTGCATTCTAAGCAGACTTAGCCACTCTAAATTGGAAAACAAAAATGGTACAGGACTTGTTTTGTTCATTTTTTGTTTGGGGAATTTTAGATGCAAAGATTCATTACAATGCCAAGAATTCATCTTTAATCTTCTTTCTTTTTAGAATTACCAGTACTAAATGGGAAAATCCCTAATGTAGTAGGTGATTCTTCTGTTTTGTTTAATACATTTTCTTTTACCCTGGTCTAATAAGACATGTGGACATAAATTTTCCACAATCTTCTATTTTAACCTGAAAAATTAATTACAGAAAATAAAATCGTATGATGAGGGGGAGATTCAGCTATTGTGAAACCTGAAGTGTAACTAATTTGGGAGATAATGTTTAAGAAATAGAATACTAATTACAATTAAGTATGTAAATTCAGCACAAAAACTAATATTTACTCTGAATGATAAAATAACTTGCAATAAATTACACATTTAAAAATCTGCCATTGTCTAACCACTAATCTGTACAGGTGAAACTAATACAAAGTAATATTGAATCTAAACAGCAATTAAAAAATAAAAAATACCCATGTAAAAAAAATCTGTCAAATACAATAAACATAACCAAATTCAGAAAAAGGAAGCAGTGTTTTTATTAATTAATTGTGTTTCACAGTTATAATACTTTCCCCCAAGTTTTTAGGCTACACAATCAATGATCTGCACATATGAAAATTATTTTGCAATATTTTCTATAGAGAGAATAAAAAGACTAAACATGCTTTATTATAATATGGTTAAACCCTATTTTTAAATATTTAATAATATAGAACAGTTTTTTTTTCAGTTTTCCAACTCACTTTTTGGGATGCCATATAAATTTTAGGATTGTCGTAAAATTTGGAAGACCTCTATCAAATATTTTTCATATATCTGATGTAAGATTTCAAAAGCATTTTAAGTTTTCTTGTGCGGTGACAACTTCGAGGTAATCTTAAAATTGACAGCATTCATTATCCAGTTTGTCACCAATGTCCTTATTTTGAATTTTTTCTTGCTTTTCTCATTGTCAGTAATTCACCTCAAATCAGCAAGAAATTTAAATATTTTCCCAATGTGGTCATGACTCATTTTGTAATAATTGAATTATCAAAAAAATCCAAAAGCCTATTCATTACTTGTATTCAATGATTCAATGACTTTTCTTATATATATTACTAGAGGCCCCGTGCATGAATTTGTGCACCAGTGGGGCCCCTCAGCCTGGCTTGCAAGATTGGGCTGAAACTGGCTCTCCAACATCCCCCGAGGGCACAGGCCAAGCTAAGGGACCCCACCAAGGCACGATTAGGGCCGGGGAGGGATGTGGGAAATTGGCCAGCTGGGGAAGGAACACGGGGAGGGCTCCAGGGTGTGTCCAGCCCCTCTCGCTCAGTCCTTATCGGCTGGACTCCAGCAACAAGCTAACCTAGTGGTCGGAGCATCTGCCCCCTAGTGGTCAGTGCACGTCATAGCGACTGGTCAACCGGTTAACTCTCTGCCCCCTTGTGGTCAGTGCACATCATAGCGAGCAGTTGAGAGGCCTTAGCATATCAGTAGCATATTATGCTTTGATTGGTTGAAAGGCCCACCGGACACTTAGCATATTAGGCTTTTATTATATAGGATTGATTTCAGAGAGAGAAAGGGAGCTGGAGTTTCCAGTCAGTTTGGCTGTTAAGAATATAGGAGCAAGATCTCTAAGGATGGGAGAGTAGGTGTGATCTATCTCTGAGGTATGTCTGCTTAAAAAAAAAAAATTATGCATTTCCTTTAAAAATGCATGATCAAGGCACATATGTATAAATCCATTATTCAATAGATCTGGATACAGTTTAGTACAACAACCTGTCCAGTCTCAGCTAAGTCAGCAGTAAGTAGGGTCATTGAGGACATAGTAGGGGCAATAGACAGACTATGGTCAGGGACAAGCATAGTTCCAGTAGAGTTAAATGATAAGTATTAAGTACAGCTTGCTAGGAATTTTTTAGGCCTTATCTCTTTTCATCTTTTCAACAACTCCAAAAGTAATTTTATTGGTTTGGACTTTTTGGTTGTAAATAACTGAAACCAATTCTAACTAGATTAATGAAGAAAAGGGATATTAATTGTTTAGAACCAGTAATGTTTCATGATGCCCAAAGGCATGAGTAGAAACACCATGGTAAATAGTTAAAATAAGAAATTTAGAAGTTATTGGAAAACCAGGTAGCAATTTCCCTCCATTTTTTGCCTCTG
The DNA here is from genome assembly GCF_964212035.1 of Myotis nattereri. Classification (NCBI taxonomy): domain Eukaryota; kingdom Metazoa; phylum Chordata; class Mammalia; order Chiroptera; family Vespertilionidae; genus Myotis; species Myotis nattereri. Next base: position 89,092,400 of record NC_138078.1, read on the forward strand.
ATTTTTTTTTTTCCTTGGGGCCTGCTTTGTCTTTCTGGTTCTTTAGAGTAGTTTTCTGTTACTCAGTCTCCGTAGATCATATGTTCTCATTTCTAATCCCAAGAAAGGGGGTAGATAGGGAAAGAAGCCAATTGGGTTCAATCTCAGCTGAATTTGGGCCAATCTAATATGATTGGAGAAGGTCATCTAGTACAGACATTGTTATTGGTTGTCCACTTCTGTGGACCAGATTTCTTTTAAGGGGCTGACTATGGGCTTAGGGTATTATGTATCATCATTTATCTTATAGGTGCAGGAAAAATGAATCATAAGAAGGTATGTAACTCCTCCAGTGTCACAACCAAAGCAGAAATTACATTTGAACTCAGGTCTTTATGTTCACAAAACAGTCTTTTCACCATTCCATAATATCTTCTTAAAGCAAGAAACATTGTTACATAGACATACTAAGAACTGTATAGATTGAAGTTAGATAAAACTAATGGCTGAGGTGTGGACATGAGTCATGAAGAAATACATTGAGTGGCATAATGCTCAGGGTCAAATCTTTTCACAGCAGAATCAGTAGATGAGACTTATTGAAGAGAAGTCAGAAACAGAGATATGACTAGATAGTATGCTTGTGTCAAGTCAGAAGTAAATTTAGCTACCAATAGGCTTTGTGACTTTTATGCCTAGCTCTAGAGGCAGTAGCTGTGGGACTTCAATAGCCCTGGTCTATTAAGGCATCCATTTAATGCACAGTTATTGAGTATCTACTATGCCAGATAGTGTTCTAAGTGCAGGGATATAAAATTCCTGGACTCAAGGAATGTACATTCTAGTTGAGGGTAGACAAGTAAAAAAAATCAAACAAATAAATAGTATATCAGGTGATGATGAGTGCAGGGATGAAAAACTAAGCTGGGCAAAGCATTAGAGGGTAAAGAAGCTCTACAATTTTATTTAGGATGCAGGATTGATAGGCAAGGCCTCTATGAAGAGTTGGACTGCAGAAACTAAATGATTTGAGACAGGTAGTCATGCAGTTATCTGGGGTCAGGTATGCCCTGGTTCCCCATTTGAAAGTTTACATCATTGGTGTTCAGACCTTGCATTGGGGGATTCCAATTCTGTGTGACACTTGAATCTTTGGGATCTTCTTTTATTAGAATACTAGAGACCTGGTGCATGAAATTCATGCAGTGGGGGTGGGGTGTCCCTCAGCCCAGCCTGCACCCTCTCCAATCTGGGAACCCTCTGGGTATGTCCAACTGCTGGTTTACGGGAATCGGGCCTAAACCAGCAGTCAGACATCCCTCTCACAATCTGGGACTGCTGGATCCCAACCGCTCACCTGCCTGCCTGCCTGATTGCCCCTAACCGCTTCTGCCTGCCAGCCTGATCACCCTCTAACCACTCCGCTGCCAGCCTGATCAATGCCTAACTGCTCCCCTGCAGTCCTGATCACCCCAACTGCCCTCCCTTGCCATCCTGGTCTCCACCAACTGCCCTCCCCTGCCAGCCTGGTCACCCCTAACTACCCTCCCTTTCTGGCCTGGTCACCCCTAACTGTCCCCCCCTCACTGGCCTGGTTGCCCCTACTGCCCCCCCCCCTGCCTGATAACCCCCAACAGCACCCCTCTGCCAGCCTGGTCACCCCTAACTGCCTGCCTCCACCAGCTGGGTCACCCATTAATGGCCACCCTGCAGGCCTAGTCGCCCCCAACTGCCCCCCTGCTGGCCTGGTTGCCCCCAACTGGCCCCCCTGAAAGCCTGGTCGCCCCTCACTGCCTGCTTGTTCAGTCATTTGGCCATCCCTTCACTAACCCCCTGCTGGCCTGGTTGCCACATGCAGCCTGCTGCTCAGTCATTTGGTCATCCCTAACTAACCCCCCTGCAGGCCTTGTCTCCCCACTCAGCCTGGTCAGTCGTCCATTTGGTTGTTTCAGATATGACAGCCCCTGGCTCTTTATATATATATAGATTCTTGTGGTAGACTGATTGCATAAATGGCCCAATTCTCCATTTATTTGTTATCTGTGCCCTTAGCAATGTGATTTTACAGTTCTTTCCATCAATATTTAAGAACCTGTTTTCCTACTCCTTAAATCTGAGTAAATCTTGTTACTTTATTTGTCCAATTGAATGTAGTGGATGATGGGTCTATACTGAGTCTAGGCCTCAAGAGGCTTCATGCACCTCTACTTTTTTTTTTTTTTTTTTAGGATCCTGCTTCTTTCATACAAACTTAGGCTCTCCTGGTGGAGGACATGACACCACGTGGAGGAGAGCCTTTTCGTCCCAGTGACTCCAGATGAGGTCTTAGTTATGAATGAGACAAGATCAGTAAAGTTTCCCAGCTGACCTGCAGGTCCATGAGTGAACTCCATCAAGCTCAACCGACATGAGAACTTCCCAGCCAACATGTCGACTTATGAGCAATATTATATGGTTATGAGCAAAATGACAGGGTTATTAGTTTAGGCAATTGAGTTTCAGAATGTTTTGTTATATAGCATTATTATGGCAACAGATAACTCATTCTCCCCCTACCTCCCCCAAAGAATGCTAACCTCGAGAAGTTAAGGAATTATGATTGTTCAAATTTGGAATGTATACTTACAACTCAGCTGAAATACTATCTCCAGTTTTGATGGTGTGTGGGTGTGTGTGTTTAAAATGTATGTGTCATGAGGTAAAGAGCCAGGAAGGGAGAGTGAGAGGGGATGTTGAGAGGATCAACGCAAGTTTACTGTGTAGCAGATATGCAGTCTTGAAATATTTCTTCTCATTACATGTGCACACATGATGATGTGATGAAACCAGTCCATAGCTCCATAACCACAGTTGGTAGAATGTGACAGAGGTGCTCTTATATTCTTCCATTTAGGCTGCAACCTTGTGACTACCAATGCTCTAACAATCTAGATAAAGGCCCATATATTCTCAATTTTAAAAATAAAATATTGCTAGAAACCAAATCTCTCACATCCACCATACAAAACACAAAAAATTTCCTAAGCTTGCAAAATCCTTCTGTTTTTTCGTCTTCACAATGTTGTGTTTTTCTGTGGCTTCCTATATTTCTGTTTGTTTAAAGAGTGACATGATACTCTGTGTATAAAGAAATGCTCTGAACCATCAATAAGATATATACTTTGAGCTGTATTTTCCAGCTGTAGGAATGGATTTACAGTGTTTGTCCCAGCCCCTTTTACCCGCTGCCCAATTTTGCTGGTATGAGGACTGCTTTCTAAAGTCATGGAAATAAAAGTCAACCCTGCCCCTATTAATAGTGTCCTCAGCAATTAAGTTCAGTAAGTCCTGGATTGAATTTCAATAGAACCTTCTAATGTGTCTTCAAAAATTTTTTCAACTGTTATCACATTCTGACTTAAAATTGATAGGCTGGGCTTCTTATTTTAAACTCCACAAACAATAAGAATTACTAAAAGGATGTTTCAGCAAGCACACTTGATTATTTCTCTCAGCAATAGTTGGTATTATCTTCAGCTACTTTTCCCTTTGTGAAAGAGCATATTTGTGTAAAAGAGACAAAGTTAACAGCTTGCGATTATTTCAATGATAATATCTTAAAAGATAAGACAACTACGCTATATGTAACTAATATTTATATTTACAAATTGGTCTTTGACATTGGGCTTAAATAATTTTTCACCAAACTACAGTTAAGATAGCAATCTGAATGTATATATTTTACTGATGATTTAAATGTTTTATTTATAGACTTTATTCCAAAATCAGAATTTGAACTTAGATAATTCAAAGACAAAAATAAAACAGATTTGAATAACTCTTCTTTCACAAATATTTGTTTCTTAAAATGATGTTATGTTGTCTTGAGAACTGATAATTTTCAAAAGTGACATTAAGAAAATATTACATACTGTCACAAATTATTATAACACTCATTAAGAAATGCACAAATGTTTACATAAAGAATCTGGTGAAAAACACTAAAAAATTTTTAAAGTCTGTTGGCAATTAAAAACACACATAGACACAGTGAATATATTTTTCTTAATTGTAATTGGTATGATAAAAAATTTCTAGTTTTCTATTTAAGTAGTAATTTCCTATAAATGTATCTGTAATGTATAAACCATTCAATTTTATAATACACATTACATTTTGGATCAAGAAACTATCATCAATATATTATGATTATTAAAACTTTTCTGCTTAAACTCCACTAGAGAATATTCGATAGATCTTAAGTGCACTATTTTGCACACACTTGGTGTTCTGTTCATACACCACATGAAATTGCATCTCAAACTTGAAAATGGAATTTAAGTCATGGTATTCACATCTGCCAGCTATGCAGATGGGCTATTAGTTTTTGCTATTTTCTCAAGAACAATTTTTCTTATCATATCTGTAGAAACTATTTCAACTATAGCTGAAATTGCAGGGATAGAAGTATGCATTTTCTTTCTCCTTACAATTGAAGCAACGATTGAGCATGTATTTTTTGTCTCATATAATATTACATGTAAAGTAGTTTGAGATCTGCTCTCTGACTTTTGAGAAAAATATGCTTGAGAATAAGAGAACCTATAGAAATTACATCCAGATCTCTGCTTTTGAGAAGGTATTTAGCAAGTAAAGGCAAGTACTAGTATATATTTTTTGGATAAACTTTTTTTCTTTTAAAGGCTAAATATTAATTATTTTCAAGATATTCCTGTAGCTTTAGTAATTTTATCCAATGGAGACTTGTGATGATTCTGATAGAGTAAGAATATGCTATTGTCCTTTATTTATTCTGTGATTACACAATTGTTTTCATGTTGCCAGCACTGTGGAGGAGAAAGAAGCTGGTTCTCAGTTTATGAAATCTGGATTGGAATTATGGAAACCCATCACTAATAAGCCGTATTCTCTCAGTCGAGTGAGACTCTTGCTGAGTCTTGGTTATCATCTCTGAAAATGACTCAGAAGGAGAGTATGGGAAGTTATACTTGGAATTTCCTTGTAATTGGTGGAATGATTTTTATATAAAATCTAATAATTTCTTGAGACAAGTAACATGCTCACTACATATATGGCACAAACTCTGCCTATCTCCCCCCTCTCTTTCTCCACAGGAGTTCACATTAAAGAAATCTCAAGTTGTGTAAATGCCAGCTTAGTAAAAAACAACAAAAAGTCCACTTTCAAATAGACCAAAATTTAACTTGTTGGTTTCAGTAACCCTATGCCATAGGAAAGTGCGGATCTTTAAAACATAATGCTTTGCAGTTTTGATTAAACATGATTCCTATTTCCTCTACATACAGTAGCCTCTTATACCCAGCAGTGATTGCATAGCCTTCATCACTAGCTGCTAGTGTCACAAGATATATTAGCATCTTTGGTGGCAGCTGGCTAAAACATTTCTATGTTTATCTTTTAAAAATATCTTTCATGCTACTGTATTGTTATGCAGTCTGGAAATACATTTTGATTCAACACTGAAAAGAAGACAGCAAAAATACTTGACAGCAGTTTTACAGTCAAGGCAAGCCATAATTTCTGTTTCAGAAACTATGTGTGCAAGCTGATTTTTTCTCTACTGCTAGAGTTTTAGGGCCAGATTTTCAAACAAGCATTTGTGAACATAAAATGGGTAATTGCACACACAAATGGGCAATTTTATATGCAATTATCCATTTTGCATACGCAATTATATGCGTCTGAGTGTGTAACGCATGTACATGAAATTTGGTAAGCATCCCCATTATACCTTTCTTTGAAAATTTGGTCTATATTATAGGTTTACTTCACAGACGAAAATTAGAATTTTTCCTTTTTGATAGTCAAATTATTTTTCCTTATATAATACCTTTAAATCAAGGATCTCAAATCCCATTGCATTATTAACTCAATCATCCCAACAGCCTTATTATCTATGGATGCTAACTAAGTGTTGCAACAATCTCATTTTAGAAATTAAGAAATTAAGATGCAGAAGCTGAACTTTTCTAAATATTAACCGCTTTTCATTTAGGCTGCCTGACAAATAGTTCTCTAGAATCCACTGTCCATGTGTCTGCACAAATGCAAATCAAAAAGAGCAAATATTACAAATGGCAATAAAATAAAATAAAAGCATAAACACAAAATTTCTTGCTTTGTGCTTCAACTTAGCCAAAGTTTATTTACATTTTTGTACTGACAAAATGCTTGCGCTGTTTCCTTCTTCAAGCATAGATCCAGTAAGACAGTGAGGTTTAATAGGTGGGCTTGTTCACCTGGGAAATTCCAATGTCATTGTCAAAATGAGAGAATAAAACCTTCACTCACTTCATGGAAGTAAATTGTGTCTTTGTGTTTGCAGCATGTTTCTCAGAAAGCTGATGAAAGAGGTTTATTTGACTGATAACAGCCGGAATTTTATGGTTCCACATGTGGCTTTCGCACAAAGCTGAACACAGGATTCGTTTTTGCTTTGTTATCAGGGAAAGAAGACAAACACTTTTGAATATTTGTTGTTGTTGCTGCAGTTAACTTATGTGCCCTTTCTATCCCTGCTTGACTTGTTACCTGTCTGCCATGTCATTGTGCATGCTGTGCTGACAGTACTGCAGAGGCAGAAAACTCAAACTGTTATAGAGAAGAAAAGAATACATTCAGTTCCTGCAAGGGAAACAAGTTAGATTGACACCTACTACACAGAGATTACAAATTGACAGCAATTTTGCCTGAAATCAATGGATTATTGTATTAGGACAAGTTGAAGTACTTTAAAATGACCTTTAATTGAGGTATTACTGGGTAATAGTAATAGGAGTAGTAATAGTAGCAACAAAGGTAGGAGTGATACTACTCACAAAATCAGGAATATTTCTCAGCACTATGGGAGGTATATTAAAGAAATTGTGCATCTGAGAGTTATTTTTAACCAATTTTACAGATGAGCAAATGAGAGGTTAAAAATCTTGATTTTGGTCATACAGCTAGCCAGTAGCAGACCTGGGATTAGACCCAATGCATTCAACTATTAAATGATGAGAATGTGAAAATGGATGCAATTCCATCTCACCCATTTTCTTTTCATTCTATGCATTTGTAGAAAATACAAGAAAAATGTTGGCATGCAGTTGCCTATTTCTCAAAATACCATTCAGAGGGTGCAGTTTTTGAAGCTTATGCATTTAAAAATTAAATTTTGCTAAATAGTATAAAAATAACACTTTGTGTAACAAGTTGCAAGTCAGAGATAGAAATAAACGGAATGAGGGGCCTTATTTGAATCTTACTCTTATTTCTTGATTTAAAAAAATGTAAATTATTTTCCATAAGGTGTGTGTGTGTGTGTGTGTGTGTGTGTATGTGTGTGTAATTTCAATTACATTAGAGAAAGTTAACTTTCTAAAGTACCTGACTCTGCCAATACCATTATTTTCTTCCTTTAATAATAACTAAAGCTGAGAAAGACCTTGAGGAATAAAATACATGCTGCTCATTAGTCTTAAACCCTTCATATAAGCATGTTTATTGGGATGTTTAATAATTTGTGCTTCCTTAGAATCTCTCATCTTAGAATCCCAGTGTGCTTTATAAACATTAATTCCCTTAGCACTGCTACTAGGAAGATGTATATGTGTATATGTGGCTTAAATATGCCCCCAAATGAGTAACTGGTTTACTTTATGTCACAAAGTGTGGGAAAGTCAGTTATAAAGTCATTATTTAATTGAATGATTTATTCTAAACACACATATATACCCATAATTTCAGAAGAATGTGCTCCCCCAAATATATTACTGTACATGATTGAAAAACTTTATAGTTGACACCTACTTCCCAAACACTCTACTATGAATCAATTTATAAAACTCCTTCTTCAATATGCACAAGAGGAAGCCAGCGTGTGAAGACAGAGCTATGATGTAAGACTGCTAGGTAAATACGGGCCAGTGGAGAAATGTTCTGCTAAGCAATCTGATCAAAAGGCCCACTATCCCTCTCTTTTCATTCTTATAGAATGAAAAGAAAATGGGTGAGATGGAATTGCATCCATTTTCACATTCTCATTATTTAATAGTTGAATGCATTGGGTCGAATCCCAGGTCTGCTACTGACTAGCTGTATGACCAAAATCAAGATTTTTAACCTCTCATTTGCTCATCTGTAAAATTGGTTAAAAAAAACTCTCAGATCCACAATTTAGATGCTTAGCCTTTTTAAGCAAATAAGTCTGATAACTTATAATTATGTAAATAAATGTGCATGTACATGTACACACAGAGAGGTAGAGTGGGCCTTTTGATCAGATTGCTTAGCAGAACATTTCTCCACTGGCCCGTATTTACCTAGCAGTCTTACGTCATAGCTCTGTCTTCACATGCTGTCTTCCTCTTGTGCATATTGAAGAAGGTTTCCTATATAACAACCACTTCACTTGGGATGCTTAATAGACAAGAGGGAGAGTGAAATTAAGATGCCTCTATGTCACTTATAAAACTGTGATGTGGCTACTGTACCTACGGAGTGAAAACCTTGGCTAATGTGTTGAAAAATGTATTTTAAAAAATTCTGTAATATAAATTCAGAAGTTAAGAGTTTGCACACAAATGTTCAACTCCACACCCATTTGTTGTTTTGCATGCCAATAGGCACAGTTATCTCCTTAGCACATAAATTGTAATTTTAAGCTATACTACCTGCTGAAATATTTACATAGAGGTAGGTCCTGGAAACACATAACTTTAGCTCTTGGTGAGCTATTATAAAAGAACTAGGGGACCAGTGCACTGCACTGGGGGGGTTGGTCCCTTAGCCCAGCCTGCCCCCTCTCACATACTGGGAGCCCTCAGGGGATGTCCTACTGATGGCTTAGGCCCGCTTTCTGCTCCCCTTGGGGAGAGGGCCTAAGCCGCACTCTGGCCTCCTTTTGTGGGAGGTGACTGGGCTGATCAGGGGAAGGCACCAGCCCCATCACCCCACTGCTGCAGCCACTGCCAGTCACCGCAGCCACCAAGGTGTTTTCATCAACACGGACTCCAGTCCCTACACCATGAAAAAATGACAACTTTCTTTAGGCATTTTCAAGATGTGTCTTTCATAGTATATGACAATTCTTTATTTTTTTTATCCTCACCTGAGGATATGTTTCCATTGATTTTTAGAAAATGTCGAAGAGAAAGGGAAAGACAGAGAGAAACATCAAAGTGAGAGGAACACTTTGATTGGTTGCCTCCTACATGAGCGCTGACCTGGGCCCCAGCCAGGGAAGAGCCTGCAACCTAGGTACAGAATTGAACCCAGACCCTGTGGTAGGCAGGCCAAGGCATTATCTACTGAGCCAAACTGACTAGGTCAGGATATGATATTTCTTAGACCCTCCAGCAGCAGACCTTCATTTTTTTTCTCCAGGAGTGAGGTGGAAAAATCCTACATCACCTTCTTGGATTCTTATTACCCAAGTTACTAAGAATATTACCAGTGGCATACAGGGAGCTTAGCCAATGAGCAGTCAGAAAAGGTGTTTCCTCTGTAGTTCACACCATTCCCTGGCTTGGCCCCTGCCCAGGCCTAAGGCCTTAGGCCAGGCCTTAGGCCTGGGCAGGGGACCCCCAGCCCACTCCGATTGTTTGCCCAGGCCTAAGACCTCTGGCTGGGGCCTTAGGCTTGGGCAGGGGACACCCAGCCTGCTCTGATCTCAGGCTCTGCCCCTGCCCAGGTCTCAGGCTTCTGTCCAGGGTGTTAGGCCTGGGCAGGGGACCCCTAGTCCCAGGCGATTGCCAGCTATGCCCCTGCCCAGGCCTCAGGCATCTTGCCATGACATTAGGCCTGGACCGGGGACCCCCAGCCTGCTCCGATCACCTACCCAGGCCTCAGGCCTCTGGCTGGGGTGTTAGGCCTGGGCAGGGGACCCCCAGCCTGCTCAGATAGCAGGCTCCGCCCCTGCCCAGGCCAGAAAGATGTTAGGCCTGGGCAGGGGACCCCAGCCTGCTCTGATCGCCTACCCAGGCCTCAGGCTTCTGGCTGGAGCAATAGGCCTAGGCAGGGGACCCCCAGCCCAGAGCGATTGCCAGCTCCGCCCCTTCCCAGGCCTCAGGCTTCTGGCAGGGGCAATTGCCAGCTCCGCCTCCCGGGTGGCATCTGGTGTTACCCGCCCCGCCTCCCCGGTCCCCAATCTGCAGCCCGGATCCTGCAGGAGGCGTCTGGTGCTGCCTGCCCCACCTGCAGTATGTAAATTTAATGGCCATCTTTGTTGGGTTAATTTGCATACTCTTCTGATTGGCTGGTGGGCATAGTGAAGGTACGGTCAATTAGCATCTTTGTTTTTTATTAGTGTAGATGTGCAAGATAGCATACATATATGCAAAGTACGGTCTGATTTTTTTTCTTATCTTCACTAACCTCCTTTTATGATGGATATTATTCAATCTAAACTGGATGGGTTCAGTTTTTTCCTTCTGTTCTATGCTTATGCACATCATCCATTCCCCATGTAACAATTTCCACTGGGGCAGGTTTCTCGTCCTCATAATGCTCTCTATGATTTCCTTTCCCAGGCAGTGTTTCCAGAAGGTAGTTTGCTCCTTAAACAGCTTTTTTAAGCTTAAAGAAGTTTTAGCTTGTTGACATAAGCACTTTCTTTCATTTAAGAAAGCATTAAGAGAAAACAGCATTCTAAGCAAAGTACAGTCAGGCAAGCTTAGAAAAAGGGTTAATTTCTTTAACTTTAGAAAAGGCAACATTCAATGGTTCTGGGATTTGGTAAAATTGAGAGTTGTATACATTCTTAAGATTTAATTTATTTTAAAAATGAATAGAGCACTATTTATTAGGCTTCTGCAGTCTTTGTATTAATCATGACTACCACAGATAGTTTTACGATATTATTTTGTTCAGACTAAAATGATCCAATTAAAAATTGTAACCTTAGTTGGAAAACTTTGGGGAAATTTAATGCATAATCAGAATTCAACAGATGATATTTTCATCAGTAAAAGAGAGTAAGACCTTAACCTAAGGCCAAAACCAAATTATCTAATCACCCATCAGACAGTAGAATGAGAAAATTTAGTGTGTATTTAACTGGAACACATGTATTTTGTGGGCTCACTAGATGCAAAATCAAGTAGAACAAGACATAACCAAGCTATTTGAAAATAAAATGATAGTTTACTCATCACCAGGGATTTGGCAGAATTTCCAAATTGGGTATAATAGTTCAAGATAATCTCACTTTTTTCAAACTCTCATTTTCTGAACAGGTTTTAGGATTCTTAAAAATGGAGAACATCAGATACCTTTCACTGAAGAATACATTTTTTAAGGTGATAAGTTTATTGTGAGCACTTGTTGTAGAGGTGGCCTATTATGAGGAGTGACCAAGGTCAGATGGTTGTGCATCATTAAGAGACAGATGATGAAAGGAAGAACAAAATGCATTCATCAGCAAACTACCTAAAAATGAAAGAAAATGAGTAGGGGAGACATGGAGCACTGGATGAAAAAATGTCTATGGCTTCTCAGTCAAAGCCAGATAAACATGCTTTGTGACTTTCTCAATCATCTGTCCCTCCCCCTGTGCATTCAGAACCACTCATTTCTCCCCCACCATTTATTTTAGTTAAATGAAACTAAAGTTCATGTCTGCTAATTGCTATTCACATTTTCTTGGCTTTTCTGACCCTAAGAAAAATATCTTTAATGTCAGCATCAATCTCCTTTTTTACCTATATTCTAATATGCTCATTTCCAGCATAATATGTAGTATTAGGTAGAGCAACGACTTCTGTTCTCCTTCAATGAAACTAGGTATCTGTACTTATGTACATTGCACTCAACATTTGCCCTTAATAATCTATAAAGTCAAATATTATTCACTGTCTCTATTGACTTTGCTCTCACTGACAATCCTGTAAACACTCTGAAACTGCTTTATCCTGGTGTCTTGCATATGCCCCTTGGCAATCTCTGCATCATTTGCTTTCATTCAATATGTTTTTCCATATGACATTGTGAAATAACTATTTTATACGAGCAGACATGTACAAAGGCGACTATGAAGACCTATCAAATTCATTACCTCTTTTTCCACAACTATATTTATGGCTAAGATTTCTCTTCCTCTTCGGGAAAGGTGTTTCTTAGCATATGTTTGGTTAGTAATTCCCTCAAAGTTTTCTTAATTCATGAGATTTATAGAAACATGGGTACCACTACAAACTCCCAAATTTAAGCCAAAGTGGAGTTACTCACATTGCAAAAGACCCCCAACAGAAGTTAGAGTCTCAGCACCATAGATTTTCCCATGATGACCAGAGTATGTATAGAAGTGACATTCACTAATTTAATGACAACAAATGCAAGCATATAAGGTAAGACCTCCCCATCTGTGCCTAATTCTTCAGTAAGCATTCACAAAGCAAATGCTAAAAAGGCTTTTCTAGGTCGTTTGGCATTATGTGAGAAACCACTGCTCTGACCCCATATGGTGAAGCGTCAGTAGCTAAACAGATTGGCAGGGCAGGGTCATAATACACTAGAATCCTTGAGGACATCAGTTGCTGTTTAGTCAGTTCAAAAGCAGCTTGACATTCCTTTCACCAATGACATTGTTTATTTTGTTGTGAAAAAGTAACTTCTATGGGAAGATTTGGTTTAAATTTCAAGAAATAATTTTAACAGAAATAGAATGAATATGTAATTTTATATATAGATAAATGGTATATATTGAGAAGAACAGCATATATAGTACACCTAATACATAGGTGATATATACTTATGTTAATATAATTAGAAGCAGAATCAATTAAGCTTTTAATGATATGATCAGAATTTTTTGATGAAAATACATTTTAGACACTTGGTGGAGAAAATGAGTATAGGAGAAAAAAGCTTTTATTTTTTTATTTTTCATTTTTTTAAAATATATTTTTATTGATTTCAGAGAGGAAGGAAGAGGGAGAGAGAGAAACATCAATGATGAGAGAGAATCATTGACTGGCTGCCCCCCTCAGGACCCCTACTGGGGATCGAGCCTGCAACCCAGGCATGTGCCCTTGAACAGAATCGAACCCAGGACCCTTCAGTCCCCAGGCTGACACTGTATCCACTGAGCCAAACTGGCTAGGGTGAAAACAACTTTTAAATGAAAAACAATTGCTTGCTTTTCAGGATGATTATCCAATATCTTTGATCCCACTACTTTCTCCATCATTCAAGTAGAATGATATACCAAGCTAAAAGGACATATATGAGTCTTAATTAACATTCACTTAACATAACTAAATCCTTACCAGAGAATTAATATTCTAGGGATGGAAGCTGAGCCTTTATTACTCGAATCCTTCAGCTTGGTCACTTACTCATTTATTTGAGCTCATCTTAAAACATTTTGCCTTTTGACTATTCACTAGCATGCTCCTTCACATGAAAAATATTTCATAGTAACCTTCTCATTTTCTAGTTTTTCATCAAAATTAAAGGTGACAGGGGCTTGGGAAGGAAGATGCATTGGCATTACCAGAATCTCTTACTGTTGAACAAATTAATTTCAAAACTATCACCAACATAAATTCATAATATATGAAATCCTAAGAAATTTATATCACTATAATTATGCAATTAGGTTCATTATTTCAATGTATGTTTAATGACCCATATCTAAGAAGAGCTTGTATTAAAACTAGTCACCAGGTATTCTTATGGTGACACTTAATTTACATATACACTGAGTGGCCAGATTATTATGACCACCTGACGTTTGTAGGCAAATTAGCTATAATTTCCTGCTGAAGTTGCTAGAGGGCGATACTATTATAAATAGGGAAGCAGGTTGTTTACCACGACAATAGAAGTGATTTTTTTCTGAAGATATGGGTAAACAACGCGATTTCACAGCCTTTGAACGTGGGATATATTTGAACGTGAGTGGCCAGATTATTATGACCACCCCATCAGTACTTCGTTGGGCCACCTTTTGCCTTCAATACTACGGCGATTCTTCTTGCCATTGACTCCACGAGATGTTGAAAGGTGATGCGAGGAATCTGACACCATGCCTAATGAATAGCACTGCCCAGTTCTGTGAAATTTGATGGTTGTGGAACCAGCTGCCTGATGGCTCTTTTAACTTCGTCCCACAAATGCTCAATTGGCTTGAGATCTGGTGATTGTGGGGGCCACCTAAGCAAGGTAAAGTCTCCCTCATGTTCTTGAAACCACTCCTGCACATTATGAGCACCGTGGCATGGCGCATTGGCTTGTTGGAAGAAGCCATCTCCATTGGGATACGCCATCAACATGATAGGATGAACTTGATCAACAACGATACTTAGGTATGTTGTGCTATTCAGACATTGTTCCACATGAATTAAAGGGCCCAAATCATGCCAGGAAAACATGCCCCAAACCATAACACTGCCCCCACCAGCTTGAAGGGTTCTACTCATGCATGTGAGGTGCATGCTTTCATGCTGTTTCCGCCAAATTCTCACTCTGCCATCTGCATGATGCAATTGGAAACGTGATTCATCGGACCCCATGACTTTTTTCCAATGCTCGAATGTCCAATTCTTGTGTTCCTGTGTGAATTGGAGACATTTTATCTTGGTAACTGCAGACAGCAAAGGTGTTCGAAGAGGCCTTCAGTTCCATATCCCATACGATGCAGTGTACAGCTAATTTGCCTGCAAATGTCATGTGGTCATAATAATCTGGCCACTCATCATAATATATAAGCCACATTCAAAGGCTGTTAAATTGCATTGTTTACCCATATCTTCAGAAAAAAATCACTTCCACTGTTGTGGTAAACAGCCTCCTTCCTTATTTATAATGGTCTGGCCCTCTTGCAACTTCACTGGGAAATTATAGCTAATTTGCCTACAAACGTCAGGTGGTCATAATAATCTGGCCACTCAGTGTATAACTGATAAAAACAAATAGAGAAAATTGTCAACTTTCCTGCTAAAAGCTATAATTGGAATTTTGCTTTGATGTGAATGAAACAATTAAAAGTGAAAATGCCATAAAATTATAAAATGCTTGTCCTTACAAAATACTTGAAATACATGGCAAATAAATATCACTGTAATATAGAAATAAAATGGTATGTTTGTGTTAGACATGAGCAGAGCAAGGACAATGGGCCAGGTACAGAACCTCACCAGGGCAGAAAGTCCTGGATGCCTAGCAAGGGGCAAAACTGGGAAAATAAGAGCCTCACCCCCAGGGTAACCCATCCTCCCCTAGCATATTACTGCTCATGTGGTTTGGACCCTGAACCTTTCATATCACTGGTCAGGCAGTTTAGAGCCCCTGACCTTTTCTTCTAAAGATAACATCCAGGCCTCAGTTGTTTTTCAGGCCCAGATAAGCACCAAAACCTGAGAAGTGACACCATGCCTTAGGACCAGCTACATTGACTAATGACCCCCTGACCTGGCATTGACCAGTCAGAGGAGACCATGACACTGAAAGAGCACATCTGGAAATCCTGCTTTTTGTAAATTCCAGTTTTAGGATGAATACATTTTGTGGATCTAATGTACAGCCTACTAACTATAATGAAGAATGCTGTGTTATATATTTGAAAGTTGCTAAGAAAATAGATATTAAATGTTATCATCACACACAAACAATAGTAAATATGTGAGGTGATGAAGGTGCTTCTATTGTGAGATATATATATATATATATATATATATATATATATATATATATATATTAGAGGCCTGGTGGACAAAAATTTGTGCACTCATGGGAGGGAGGTCCCTCAGCCCAGCCTGTGCCCTCTCACAGTCTAGGACACCTAGGGGGATGACCACCTGCTGGCTTAGGCCTGCTCCCTGGGAGATTGGGCCTAAGCTGGCAATCAGACATCCCTCTGGCAGCCCGGGAGCCCTCAGGGGATGTCCACTTGCCAGTGGGGAGCATACCTAAGCTGCAGTTAGACATCCTGTACTGGCAGCCATCAGCCTGGCTTGTGGCTGAGCAGAGCTCCCCCTGTGGGAGCGCACTGACCACCATGGGGCAGCTTCTGCATTGAGCATCTGCTTCCTGGTGGTCAGTGTGTGTCATAGTGACCAGTCATTCCCAGTCGCTCTGCTGTTAGGGTCAGTTTGCACATTACCCTTTTACTATATAGGATAGAGGCCTGGTACATGGGTGGGGGCTGGCTGGTTTGCCTTGAAGAGTGTCCCGGATCAGGGTGGGGGTCCCGCTGGTTTGCCTGGCCAGCCTGGGTGAGGGGTGGATGGCTGTTTGCAGCTGGTTACACCCGCTTCAGGGTGGGGGTCGCCACTGGGGTGCCTGGCCAGCCTGGGTGAGGGGCTGATGGCTGTTTGCAGGCTGGTCAAGCCCCCCCCCCAGTGGGGACCCTCACCCCATGGAGGTTTGACCATTCTGGGTGAGGGGCTGAGGGCTGTTTTCAGGCTGGCCAAGCCCCCCTAGCGACAGAAGCTCCCAGCTTCTCCTTTTTTTCTTTTTCTTTTTTTATTCTGGGATTTATTTACCTTCTATAATTGAAACTTTGTAGCCTTGAGAGGAGCTCAGAGCTGGCCAGTGCGGGTGAGAAGCTTGGCTCCTCCATTGTTGGGGACAACCCACTCCTGCTTACTCCAGGGCTCCAGCTCCGTGGCCACGGCCGGCTGAAAGCAGGTATCTGGGGTTTATTTACTTTCTATAATTGAAACTTTGTTGCCTTCAGTGGAGCTCAGAGCTGGCCGTGGCAGGCGGGGAAGCTTGGCTTCCTCCATCATTGGGGCAACCAAGCCTCTTTCTTGCTCCAGCTCCGTGGCTGCCTGCTGCCATCTTGGTTGGGTTAATTTGCATACAGTCACTCTGATCGGCTGGTGGGTGTCACTTAAGGTGTAGCAAAGGTATGGTCAATTTGCATGTTTTTCTTTTATTAGTGTAGATATATATATATATATATATATATATATATATATATACACATCCTATCTAATAAAGAGGAAATATGCTAATTCATCCTCACACTGTCGCAAAGATAGTGGCACCCACAGCCAATAAGGAGGGAATATGCTAATTGACTGCCCCGCCCTCAAAGACGGTGGCACCCACAGCCACAAGATGGTGGCATCCAATCCCCTCAGCCCTGCCAGGGCAACAGGCATGTGGCAAGGCCAGGCCCACCCTTAGGTGGCCCTGGCTCCTCCTTGTGCCTGCCTCCGGAGACCCCTAGTCCCCTCAGCCCCCAACCTCCCAGGGCTGGCCTGAGATGCAGGCAAGCCTTGGATGGCGGCTGTCCAGCTGCCCAGGGCTGACCTGAGGCACAGGCAAGCCTCAGATGGCAGCTGCCCAGCTTCCCAGGGCTGCCCGAGGCTCGGGTAACCAGGACCGGTGGAGGCTTGTGTTGCTGGCAGTGGCAGCAACAGAGGTATTATGGGGGCATTGACTTCTCCTGATCGCCCGGTCTCCTCCCACCCCTGAGGGCTCCTGGACTGTGAGAGGGGGCAGGTTGGTCTGAGGGACCCCCCCTTCCAGTGCATAAATTTTCATGCACTGGGCCTCTAGAATGAATATATATATATATATATATATATATATATATATATATATATCACATTGTACATCTTAAAATTAATCTCACATATGCTATATGTCAATTACATCTTAATAAAGCTGGATAAGACAATGGATTAAAGATTTTAGGTCATAGATTCAAGAAACCCTACCAACCCCAAGGAAGATAAATGAAAACTGTTGCCCTAGCCAGTTTGGTTCAGTGGATAGAGCGTCCACCCATGAACTGAAGTATCCGATCAAGGGCGCATACCTTGAGTGCAGGTTCCTGGGTCCTGTTCTGTGTGTGTGCACAAAATTACCCATACATATATATGCACACATTAGTGTATGTGTATTTTGTGAAATCTTAATAAGTTCTGTGAATGGTACCAATGCTATTTCATTGGTTTTAATATCCTATATAATAAAAGGCTAATATGCAAATAGACCGAATGGCAGAACAACCGAGACAACCGAACAACTGGTCACTATGACATGTGCTGACCAACAGAGTGCATGTGTGGAACATGGCAGGTGTTGGCCACAGCAGGATGGTGGAACAGGTGAACAGGGCACCAGTCCAAGGTGGGGCGCATGTCGTTGTCATTGGGGCAAACCTCTGGTGGTTACTGAAAATTCTTTGCTCCCACGTGCCGCAGTCCTGCCCAGTGCTCACACCTGTTGCTGGCGCTGGCCCTGCTCACACCTGCTGCTGTTGCCAGAGCTGTCGCTTAAACCCACTGCCAGCACTAGCCCCAGTGCCGGTCCCAATCACTCGGTGCCATCAGCAGGTGCGAGAGGTAGATGCCAGCCTTGATTGTCCCTGAAGACTTCTCCACCTCCCCCTGATCTTGTGGGGTGATCGGGGAGCAGCCGCTGCTTGCACCTGCTGCTGGTGCTGGCCCCAATTGCTCAGTGCCATCAGCGGGTGTGAGCAGGGCCGGCACTGTCAGTGCATGGGAGCAGCAGCAGCGGGAGTGGGGCTGCTGGCAGACAGGGGACTGGAGGGCTGTGGTGGGAGGGGCCAGGCAGGGTCACAGAGGATGGGCCGAGACCCGCCCCCATGCCTACCAGAGCCTTGCAGCCCACAATTCCTTTCAAGGTGCATAAATTTGTGCACTGGGCCCCTAGTTGTACTATAATTATGCCAGGTGCCCTATTTGGGTCAGGCAAGATAAAGGGCCCACAGGACCTCCCTGTATGCTTTTTTCACAAGATTTATTGGTAAATCTATAATTACTTTTTTAAAAAAACTTAAAAAATATAAAGAACTAAAATACAAAATAACAATGGTAAATAAAGCATCAGGCTGTTAAATAGATTTAAAGTGTTCTATGGCCCCAGTATAGTTTGAGAAGTGATACGAGTTGTCTAATTAATATTAAACTTCAACAAGTCAGTGTGCATGTTTTAATGTCTAGGGCTGGGGTTGGAACACCTATAGGCCAGCCACCAGTTTTATTGGTACACAGTCACACTCTTTTATTTACTCATTGACTGTCTCCTTTTGCTGTATTTTGGCAAGTTGTTACTATATGGCCCTTAAACCATAAAATATTTGCTTTCTGATCCTTTAACAAAAGTTTGTCTACCACTGTTCTAGGGCAAAAGCAACAAAAGTGTAAAAAAACACTTTATGACTAACAAACTAATATAGGGATACATGGTCCGACAAAATATTCCTGCTTAATTCCATAGAAAGTAGTCAAGAATTAAAAAAAGACACACATGAGAGAATGAATAAACAAGATAGTAAATATAAACCCAAACATAAATAATTGTATTAATCATAAATAGACTAAATATGCCAATTAAATGATAGGATTGGCAAATTGGATGAAATTATATACTGCTACAAGAGAAAATTTAATGGAAAAGAATGGAAAAAGATATACCATGCAAACAAACTGAAAGAAAACTGACATATCTATACTAATTATAGACAATATAGACAGACATTAAGACAGTAAGAATTGCTTATGAAGAAAAAGGAGTACACCTATCAGGAAGATATAACAAATATTTCACATAAGCATAACTTCAAAACATATTGACAGTAATGGAAAAAATACAAAGAGAAAGAGATAAGTACACAACCTTAGTGGGAAAGTTTAACACACCTCTATCAATAATTAAGAAAGCAGGCAGACAAAAAATCAACAAGGTACAGAAGATCTAAAAAAACACAATGAACTATTTTGGCATTGATAATTTATATGGAAAACTACATACAATAATGACAGGGTACACAGACTTTACAAATTCATACAATAAATTGCACATATTTCAATTATGCATTTTGATAAGTTTTAACATATGTATCTCCTATTCAATGATCATCACAATCAAGACAATGAACATATTAATCACTCCAAAATTTCCCTTATTCCATTTTGGTAATTTCATCCTTTCCCTCAGGAAACAACTGACCTAGTTTCTGTCAGGAAACAACTGATCTATTTTCTGTCAATAATGATTAGTTTGCAATTTCCAGATATTTTATGTTATTAAAAACATACAGTATATTTTCTTTTATATCTGGCTTCTTTCACTCAGCACATGCCCTTGATATCATTCAAGATGTGTGTATCAATAGATTGTTTTTTGATTGCAGAATAATATTCTATTGTATGGATATACCATAGTTTGTTTAACTATTCACCTGTGGAAGGAAATTTGGCTTGTTTCCAGTTTGGGGCTATTACAAATACCGTTGTGATGAACATTCATGTACAAGTCTTTGTGTGAACATACATTTATTTATATTTCTCTGGAATAATCACCTAGGATTGGAATGGCTGTATCATGTTGCAGGTACGTCTCTCAGTTTTCCATCAGTGGCTCTTTTCTAAGCTAAGCCCAGATTTTCAGCCTCTGCCTATGTTCTAAATTGGCAAATGTCCCCAGTGGAAAAGCAGCTGAATTCAGCTCACCTCTCCAAATTTCTCTTCTTCTGAAGCTTAGCCCCTGTAGTCCTCAATGCTTTAGTGGCTCTCACATAAATTTGTGTATTATCCAATTTTTCTAACTGATGTGTCAAAAGCTGTTTTTTTAAAAAATTGATTTAAGAGAGGAAGGGAGAGGGAGAGAGAGAGAGAGAGAGAGAGAGAGAGCGAGAGAGAGAGAGAGAGAGAGAAACATTAATGATGACAGAGAACCATTGATAGGCTGCCTCCTGCACACTCCCTAATGGGGGTTGACCCAACAACCCGGGCATGTGCCCTTGACTGGAATCGAACCCAGGACCTTTTAGTTCACAGGCTCTATCCACTGAGCCAAAATGGCTAGGGCTCAATCTGGTTTGAGTTAAAAGGAGAATGCTAGAATTTTACCTTTTTAAATATTGCATTTTTGTAATATCTATTAAAATAAAAAAAAATCAAATAACTTTTGTATACAATCACATCTAGGGCAACTTTGCTAAATTTTCTTATTAATTCTTATAGTTTGTGGATTCTTTGAGGTTTTACGAGAATAAAATTTGGTCCTTTAACATTTTTTATTTTTCACAGATTATGTTCCCTTTAATTTTTTTTTCTTTTACTACAGTGGCCAGAACCACTAAAGCAATATCTAAAATTATGATTAGTTTTGTTCTTTGATTTTAAGAGAAATGCTTTTAAGATTTCACATTACCATGTTAGCTCTAAGTTTTTGGAGGAAGCCCTCTATTTTTATATATATCTATCTCTATCTCCATCTATCTCTATCTCTATCTCTATCTATCTATCTATCTATCTATCTATCTATCTATCTATCTATCATCTATCTATCATCTATTTAATATACTTTATTGATTTTTTTACAGAGAGGAAGCGAGAGGGATAGAGAGCTAGAAACATCAATGAGAGAGAAACATTGATCAGCTGCCTCCCGCACACCTCCACTGGGGATGTGCCTGCAACCAAGGTACATGCCCTTGACCGGAATCAAACCTGGGACCCTTCAGTCTGCAGGCTGACGCTCTATCCACTGAGCCAAACCAGTCAGGGCATCCCTCTATTATATTTTTAAAAACCCTCTTCTAGCCATAAGTTAAGATTCTTTCTTTTATCAGAAATAATTATGTTTTTTAAATTACTTTCCTGCATTTAACTCATATGCATATATGCATAACTCAAGGACACAGACAGTGGGTGGTGAAGGCTTGGGGGAGAGTGGGGTGGGAGAGGGCAATGGGGAAAAAAAGGGACATATGTAATACTTTCAACAATAAAGATTTATTAAAAAATAAAAAAGATGTTCATGAGTTTTTTATTTTAAATTGTTATTTAATATATTTATAACACCACCTATAACTTCAAACTTTCCTTTTAAAAAAGTGAAATGTACCTAATGTTCATAATATTCACATGCACAAAGGTATAGCAAATACACTGAATTGGATATTAGCCACAATATCAGACTATGCACCAACATAAAAATGTTTATACATAAATTTACAAAAACAGGCCACAAAATTATATATCTATATCATAAGTTTACAATTAAATTGTAAAAATTGGAAGAAAATGCACACAGACAGAAGAATAAGAGTGGAAACAGTGCCAGAATATTATTAATGGAAATCATAACTAACTACAGAAAGCTCAGACTTGTTATCCAAATACTTAATGTCAAATTGCTTTCAAATTTTATACCGAGAATTTTTCCTAACTTTATGGATGTATAATTGACAATTAAAAATTGCATATACCAATGGCATACAATGTGATGCTTTGAAATATATCTAAGTGGTGAAATGATTACCACAACCAAATTGACATTATTAGCTCATATAGTTACCACAATTTTTCTTTTGTGAAAGCAATTAAAGTCTACTCTCTTAGCAAATTTCAAGTACATAATACAGGCTTATTAACTAGATGATGAACTATTCTTTTATTCATTTAGAAAACAATTTGGACATTATTTATAATACATTGTTGGATTTAATTTGCTAATAATGTTGCTCAAGATTATCTCTCTCTGTTCATTAGTATGTTTAGCCTGAACATTTTCTTTGTTACACTGCTCTTTTTTGGTTCTGTTGACATGGCTATACTATCTTCATAAAAGAACCTAGAGAGCACTCCAATTTTTCTTTTTCTCTAAAAATGTGATTTAAGTATGAAATTATCTGTTCAATTAATTCTTGTCAGAAGTTGTCTGTAACACCATTTGGTTTTTCAGGTTTGCGATTCTTACTTACTTGCTTTGGTAATTGGGTCTTTTTCCTTGGATTTTCTCTATTTTACCTGTTTCAAATTCATTTATCTATGCCCTGATTTTTATTATTTTCTTTCTTCTGCTAACTTTAGTCTTTGTTTTTTGTTTTTATCCTAGTTCCTTGAGCTATAAAGTTAGGTTTTTTTATTTGAGCTTTTTATTTTTAGTGTAGGCATTAATCACTATGACCTTTTTTTTTTAGCACCATTTTTTTTTGCTTCATCTTGTATTTTTCTTTGTCTCAATATAATTTTTATTCCTCTTTTTATTTCCTCTTTAACCCATTGGTTGTTTCGTAGCAAGTTGTTTAATCTCCACATATTTGTGATTTTTTCGTGTTTTTCCCCCCTTATAATGCATTATTATTTTCACCAGTTAACTCCACGCGTCCAATATGGAAACCATCCCCATTTCTTCCATATGTGCTGGAATATTTACGAATTTAAGTTACCATAATTTTCTTTACAAACCCAGAGATGTCACTAACAAGTCTGATCTTAAAATTGGGTGACCAGAGTTGATATGCGAGGTTTGCGGCTATAGACGTGCTTGGTGTGTGGGGAAGGTCCGCCGCTTGTGTCTATACCACGTTTATGGAATACAAAACGTTCATACCATTGTGGCTGGAAAAGAAGCTTGATATGATTTTAACTTCAATGTATTGACATGTTTTGTAGCTTATGATCTATCTCAAAAAATGTCCTGTGTGTGCTGGAGAAGAAGGCATATTCAGCTGCTTTGGGATAGAATGTTCTGTGCCTGTTAATTTCATCTTATTTGATGTGTAGTTTAAGTTCAATGTTTTCATATTGATTTTGTCTGGATGATTTATTCATTGATGAAATTGGGGCATCGAAGTCTCTTATTACCTACCAAGACTGGATCATGAAGAAATAGAAAATCTGAACATACCAATTACTAGTAAGGAGGTTGAATCCTAACAGAAAGCCCAGGATCAGATAGCTTCACTGGTGAATCCTATCAAACATTTGAAGAAGAATTAATACTAACACTTTGCAAATTCTTCCAAAAAATAGAAGAGTAGGGAACATTTCCAAACTCATTTTATGAGGCCAACATTACCCTAATACCAAAATCAGACAAGAACACTACAAGAAAAGAAAATTACAGGTCTATGTCCCTGATGAACATAGATGCAAAAATACTCAAAGTATATTAGCAAACTGATTCAAAATACATTAAAGGGATCATACCCCATGATCAAATGGAATTATTCTAGGGATGCAAAGATGATTAAACATCTGCAAACCAATCAGTGTCATACACTACATTAACCAAATTAAGGATAAAATTATATGATAATTTCAATAGATGCAGAAAAGCTTTGGCAAAATTCAGTATCAATTATTGATAAAACAACAACAACAACAACAACAACAACAACAACATTCTCTGTCTGGATGGTGTGGCTCAATGGTTGAGCATCAACCCATGAACCAGGAGGTCATGATTCAATTCCCAGTCAGGGCACACACCCCAGTTGTGGGCTCTATCTCCAGTAGGGGGCATGCAGGAGGCAGCCAATCAGTGATTCTCTCTTATCATTGATGTTTCTATCCCTCTCTCCCTCTCCTTTCTTCTCTCTTAAATCAATAAAAAAAACCAAACGCATATTTTTAAAATTCTCAACAAACATTAAAAAATGCAGGAAATTGCCATTGGTACATGTGTCATTATCTCTATATATAAAAGCTAAGCAACCAGAATGACCAGAATGATCTGTCAACCAGTCACTATGATGTGCACTGTCCACCAGGGGGCAGATGCTCAATGCATGAGCTGCCCTCTGGTTGTCAGTGCTCTCCCACAGCCAACCTCCTACGGCACCTCCCCCGCTGGCCAGCATCCCACAGTGACTCCCCCCAGCCGGCTGGCCCCTGCCAGATGGCCCTGATTGCCAGTCAGGCTGAGGGACCCAACCATGCACGAATTCGTGCACCGGGCCTCTAGTGTTCTATAATTCCATTTTATAAACTCAGAAAACAGTTTTACCTAAAACATTTGACATATTAACATGCCAAAAAATACAATTCACAAGGAAAGTAAGGATTCTAGTAGCCATTACAAAGTCATAATTTTTAGGTAATTTGTTTGTTTATTTATTTATTTATTTATTAATTAATTAATTTATTTATTTATAAATGCTTATTGTTGAGAGTATTACAAATGCCCCCCTTTGTCTCTTCAAACCCCCTTCCACCCAGTTCCCACCCCGCACCAGGCCTTCACCACCCTATTGTCTGTGTCCATAGGTAATGCATATAATCACATAAGTTTTAGGTAATTTATGACTGCAAAATCCACACCTCCCAATTTCATTCTGAGTTCCTGCTGTATGTTTTTAATGCTCTATTTTAGATGTCTCTGAAATACTTCCAATCAGGATATTACCAAAAGACTATAACTTATACTTCCCTTCCTTAACCTCCTTTAGCTTCCTTTTACAATTATAAACTTTACAGCTTTCTATTAAGTTGTCCTAGCTAAAAATGTTGGCTTAGTCTTATACTCCTTATTTCTTTTGACCCCTACATCCAAGCTGTTTTCTGATGCATTTTAGTCTATCTATAATGTAAATCACGAGGCTTCAACCCATATTCCATTTCCATTGTCACAATCTTATTTTATCTCTTATCAAATTCATAGAGGGTTCCCTGACTCTTGTCTCAATAATGCCACCAAGAAATTCTTTACACTGATAACAAAGTTATCTTTCTAAACAATTATGATCCCATAACTCATGTGCTTAATAACTCTCATGGCAATGACCACCAACTGCCTACTGTATATACTATAAACTCTTTTGTGTAGCATACATAGTCCTTCACAATGTGAACAATGCCAACTTGACTATAGCCTTACTAGAGGCCCGGTGCATGAAAATCTGTGCACTTGAAGGAGTCCCTCAGCCCAGCCTGTGCCCTCTCTCAGTCTGGGACCCCTTGGGGGATGTCCGCTTGCTGGCTTAGGCCCACTCCCCGGGGAATCGGCCTAAGTTGGCAGTCAGACATCCCTCTGGCAACCCAGGAGCCCTTGGGGGATGTCCAACTGATGGCTTAGGCCCACTCCCTGTGGACAGCAGGCCTAAGTTGCAGTTGGACATCCTTAGAGCTGAGGAGGAGATGGGAGAGGCTCCTGCCACCGCCGCTGCACTTGTAGCTGTCAGCCCGGCTTGTGGCTGAGCGGAGCTCCCTCTGTGGGAGCGCACTGATGACCAGGGGGCAGCTCCTGAATTGAGCATGTGCCCCCTGGTAGTCATAGCAATCAGTCATAGCGATCAGTCATTCCTGGTCGTTCCACTGTTAGGGTCAATTTGTATATTACCCTTTTATTATATAGGATTTCCTTCCTCAAAACCTCTCACTTTTCCTGTCATGCAAATTAAATTCCAGCTGGAATGAACTTCTTTGAATATTCCCTCCCTTTTATATTTTTATGCCATTGGACTTGTATAAAATGCCCTTTCTTCTCTTTCTAACCAAGAAAAAAATCCTACTTGTCTCAAGATTGAGTTTATATCATGTCCTCAGTGGAGCCTTTCCAGATTTGTCTGCAGTTATTTCTTCCATTTTTAGTTCTACCACAGCAATTTGTCATGTCTTTCTTATAGTACTTATCACATAGCATATATTTAGTTCTATGTTGTATCCTCACACTATATTGTAGACTTTCTGAAGTACAAACCTTAGTCACCTTTGTGTCTCAAGCAATCCTTAGAGTGATAAATGTCTGTTAAATGAATATGTTTTGAGATAAAAGACCTCAAGGTATAATGTTTAATCATTTGTTCATAGTTGATAACCTGAACATGTATGTATATTTTATTTTGTATTGCCTATAAATAGAGAAATAGATGGCATTGACTTTTTTTTCTGGATTATTTACTTGCAAATGCAGTCACATGGCATGTTGAAGTAAAGGAACACAATTTTAAAAAGAGGAAGTATCAAGATCCATTTTTGTCTGCATTTTTTCTCTTTGAATTTACATTTCATAAATAGAATATTTATCAAGCTACCTTTTAAATTTAGTTTTAATTAGTTGGTATAATACCTATACATTTTGCTAAAAGGTTACATTGGTGTTATTGATATGAAAATAAAATGTAAAATGATTAACCCACTAAAGATGTACTAATTGATTTTTGCAAAATACAACTATTTACAGCTGATTGATCCAAACTGTGAGCTGTAACTTTAATTACTTATCATGGGGTTACACGTTTTGGTGCTTTACATTAGCATTTTTCTTTTTTCTTGGGAAAACACACACAAAACAAACAAACAGAAACTACTGTTCATTTAATTTAGAACTAGAAAATCACTGAGAAAGGGTTTATGTGTTGATTGTTTAATAGAATTAAGAGATAATGTCAAGAAAGGAGAATGTAACTGTAAATAAGACTTTACTGTTGCAAAGTACTAAAAGTTCTATTGAACAGGTAAACTATTATAGGAGGAATTACAAGTGACTATGAAAATTGTGTTTAAATTGTTTAAATTACAAGCTTACCTAGGACATAAAACACATATTTAATACGCAAAACTTTTTTAACTATTGTGAATCATAGATCTCTTTTTTTATTGCTTGACACTGCATACACACATATCAATAACCATGGCTAACATCTTTTGAGCTGTGAATTTAGCTTACGCAATTATACGCTTATGTAACAGAATCCAATGGTGCTTTCTGTTCTGTCCATGGTGGTTATCAAATACAGCTTCTGCTGAGCTTTAGACAAATCTGCCATAATTATAAAATTAAATTGATTGGGACATAAAAGCACAGTTCTGTAATGCAGAAACAAGCACTAACTTTTCTGGTTCTAGTAGTTGCTTGAATAATGTCCTTTCACATTATGTTAGCTGCCATAGCAGAGTGAATCATGCCTTACCAAATAAAAAAACCCAATGAATGAAATATTACCAGATAGAAAATAATCAATAAGAATTGATTAAGCACCCAGGATGTTACCAATACACTACATCAAGCTCTAGGATGGAACCAATGAGTAATAATACATATTCTTGACATGATTTACAAAGAAAACAATGATAAGAAAATACTGTAATATTTAGACTGAAGATCTGAAATTATAATTTGGAACTGTTTAATGTAAACTTGTTTATGTATAGCTAAATTGCAAAACTAATTCAATGTTCGTACAAAGATTTTTAGAGGTATTAACTCTACTTTTGTTTTTGACGTTTTGCATCAACTAGTTATTCATTTCTTGTTGCAGTTCAAGGTATTGATTTTAATCTACAAAAGTTCTTTTTGCTATGGCAACTGGTTATTTTAGAGACTGGCATTTTCCTATGTATTTAGGGTTGTTTCTTCAGGCAATGCTAATTCAATTTTTAGGTGGTAGTATTAGTTGAATTAGGAGGGGACAAGCTACTTTGGAATGTAATGTCTTCTTCTTCATGCAGAGAACAATTAAAGTTCATATGCTTAATGAGGCCTTGATTTAAATGGTTTGCAAATGAAGTTCCATTATTTTACACTCACTAACAAAATGTATGATTATTTGGAAAGACTGTTAAGAAAACAGAATGCGCTGAAATAGATTATAAAAACAGAAACTTCTACTTTTTGCTTGTAATGATGATTTAGCAAATTCCTTCTCTTTTGTTATCTCACTACTTAAAAAGGGTAAAGCAGCAAAAAGCAACATCAATATATTATCAAATTAAACAAAGCATTAAGTTTTCAACAATTTCAATAATTTCTTAAGGTCATTCTTCTAAATGAATGTAAACTTGTTAGGTTTTATAGCTTAAATGAATTTTCCATCATCTTTTTAGCTGAGCATTTAGTTTTACTCCAGGCAAATCAATGAAAAATTATCTACTGAAATATAAAATTTTGTTTATATACATTCACAAGAGACTGGTTTGCAACAGTTGATTTAGTAGACTATAAAATCAAATGGTTATCATAAGGGTTATGATCTTTTGTTCCTTTAAATGCATACTCAGCTTATTATATTCAAATGTAGACTAATTTTATCAAAACTAAATATAGGAATGATTTTTAAAAAGATTCAAATAGAAGCATATCTTCTTACCATGTTATAGTTACTTTAAAAAAATCAGGTACTAATTATGAATGTAAGACTAATGTAGTTTTTATGCTTAACATATATTTGGAACATCAAGAAAAACTTTATCTAAATTTAGACTTAAATGGAAAACAAAACAATTCAATTTATTTTTATACTAGCACTACCAAATATAGCATATTACAACTCAAATTCACAGTGCGACTCAGTCATAAAAAGAATGCTGAAAAGGAAAGCTTAAAAATGAGCATAAACAAAGGAAGTGATTCAGTGGAAGAAATAGGGAAAAGATTGTAGCCAAATAAAGCAGGCCACTGTCCTCTTTTATAGAAATGTAACTTCTCTCCTTCATTCATTTTTGTTTACCTCAGACATGTATAGCTCCAGTTTACATAATCATACCTCAGGAGTAACAATGTAATAATAATAATGATAATAACAACAATAACTACTTTTAAATTCATGCATGCCATATTCTAGATACTATTCTAAACCATTAAAATATTGCTTATTTAATATTTATAACCATCTTATAAGCTACTATTATTATTCTAATTTTACAGATGTAGAAACTGAGGCAGAGAATGTTTCAGTGGTCTGCCTAAGTAGCAGAGTTGGAATTTAGTTCAAGATTTGAAAATAAGCAGTATGGCTCCAGAGCCAGTAGAGTTAACTATTAAATGTGGTGCCTCTTTAATTTATAACCTTATTTCATTTTCTTCATAGTGCTTATCGCTCTCTGATATTGTTATATTTAGATGTTTGTAATCTATTGTTTCCCACAGATACATGAGAGTTAGGGCTATACTCCCCCTGTATATTCAGCACTAGAAAATGTCTGACACATGGTATGTACACGACATAAGAATCATACTTAGTATGATTCTTATTATGAAATACTCAATATTGCATATATATTGAGTAAATTCTAGTTAAACCCAAATTAATAAATTGTCCTTTACTTTCAGTTATATTCATTTCTTGTTCTTTGTTGCTTCTCCATTATGGTTTTCAACTTTATTGAAGTATAGCTAGAATATAAATTAATTCATCTATTTTAATTGTGTCAGTCAATATATTTTGATAAATATATACACTTGTGTAAACACTAAACCATAGTAAACACTAAAACAACCATAGCCCTTTGCAATCAGTTGTCCCCACCTCTATACAGGTAATATATGATATGATTTACATCACTATAGAATAATTTTGCTCCTTCTAAAACTTCATATTAAAAACATGATCTAATATTTTCATTCAGTATAATGTTTTTGAGACTACTAACTATTCAATATTACACTTATTGGTGGTTTGTTTCTTTTATTGCTAAATAGTATCAGAGTGTATGAATCATATAGTAAGAATTTTCCAAAATGGCTCAACCATTTTATATTCCATCAGCAACGAGTGAGGATTCCATTTGATATACAACCTCGCCACATCTTTGTGTTTAATTTCAGACTCTAAACGTTTATACACTCTACTGTGTGAATGATGGTAATTCATTGTGGTTTTGTTTTGAATTTTCCCAGCAAGTAAAGATTTACCATCTTTTCATGTGCTTATTGGCCATTCATGTCTACATTTTTATTGGTAAGGTGTCTGTTCAAATAATTGCCCTTTAAAATGTTGGGCTGGTTGTCGTTTATGGGAGACAGAATAATGCAAGCCTCCCAAGATGTCTACATCCTAATTTCCAAAATGTGTGTATACCTTATGCAGTAAAAGGCACTTTGCATATGTTTTAAAATTAAAGAACATGAGATGGGAAGATTGTTCTAGATTATTCCTGGGAGACAAATCTAATCATAAGGATACTTATCATAGGAAGGCGGGAGGATCAGAGTCAGGGAAGGATATGTGACCACAGGAAAGCAGAGAGACAGAGAGACAGGAAGTGAAAATGAAAGATGCTAAGCTGTTGTTGGCTTAATGGTAGAGAAAGTGCCGTAAGACAAGGAATTCATGTGGCCTCAACCAGCTGGAAAAGGCACAGAAACAGATTCTCCGCTAGAGCCTCCAGAAGGAATGTAGCCCTGCTGACATGATTTTATAACTTCTGACCTCCAGAACTGTAAGATAATAAATACATATTGTTTTATGCCACTAAATTAGTAGATACTAACTATAGCAATAATAGAAAACTAATATATCTCTTTGGGTTGTAAGAGCTCTTTTATATATTCTGTATATACATTTTGCGCCAGATATATGTCATGCAAATAACCTAGTTTTTTATTTGCTTTTTTCTAGTCTCTAGCTTGCCTTTTTATTTTTTAATATTACCTACTGAAACATGGAAGTTTTAAAATTTTGATAAAGCCCATTTTCTATTATGATTATTTCTGTGCTTTATGTAACCAATCTTTGTGAACCACAATGACATTCTAATGTTCTAAAAAAAACATTTTAGGTTCTATAATCCATTTTTGGTTAATTTTTGCATATAATGTGAGGTATTAATTAAAAGCCATAGAAAATATGTAAACAAATGAGTGTTACTGTGTTCCAACAAAATTTTACATGTGGACACTAAAATTTGAATTTTACACAATTGTCATGAAATATTCTATTTTTAACACTTAAAAATGTAAATGTAGAAACTATTCTTACCTCATAGGCTATACCAAAATATGTCTAAAGATGGGTTTAGCCCATTGGCTATAGTTTGACAAGCCCTGCTTTGTGACTTATACCTAAATAAGTTATAAAACTCACAATAAGATGTTGTATGAAGTTATGCTTTAAATTATCATATGTATTTTAAGGAAATAATTCTTTCATATTTACCTACATATTTTCCATTTTGGGTGCTCTTCATTCTGCCATATGTTTTGAATATCATTTTTTTTCTAAATATGTTTTTATTGATTTAAGATAGAGGAATGGAGAGGGAGAGTGGGGGAGAAACATCATTGATGAGAGTCATTGATCAACTGTCTCCTGCATGCCCCCTCCCACCCCCACTGGGGATTGAGCCTGCAACCCTGACATGTGCCCTGACTGGGAATCCAACCATAACCTCCTGGTTCATAGGTCGATGATCAATCACTTAGCCATGTCTGCGGGGCTCAGGTGTGTTTTTCTTAGCATATTTTTTACTTGAAGTTCACTGAGATTCTTAAATCTGTGTCTTTCACTAAATTTGGGAAATACATATTTTCAAATATTTTATCCTCAAATTTCTCTCTTCTCTCCTTCTAAATCTCCAATTATGTGTATGTTTAACCATTTGATATTGTCCCACACTATCCCAAGATACCCATTAGGGTTTTTTAAAATTTATTTTCCTCTTAGTTTTTTGTGTTGAACAATTTAAATTGCTGTTTTCAAATTAACTGACACTTTCTTCCATCATCAATAATCTGTTGTTGATTCCATCAGAGATTGTTTTCAAGTTTGAATTTGAAATATTTAAAATATTTAAGTCATAGAAATTTCATTTAGTTATTTTTCCTGCTGATACTTCCAATCTTTTCACTTTATAGGCCTATATTTTTTTTTGACCTGGAACATATAATTCTTTTGTGTTGATTATGATATCTTGTTAGCTCAATGTTGGTCTTATCGTTTATTTTCATACATAGGCCTCATGCACAGAATTTGGCAAACCCCCTCTGAATGTCTCTTTTATGGGACCCTCCTCACTTCTGATAGTTCACGCTAGTCCAAAATTTTGTATTCTAGTTATTTAAGCTTGTAAAACTGTAAGTGTTCTATCTGAATTTCGAGCACTCAATTTTGCCCAGATTGAATACCACTTTTAGGTAAAAACATGAAAAAGGAAGAAAATCACCTAGTGAAGTTATCTTCTTCCAAATTTCGACTATCTTGCTTAAAAATAATTCAAGGTTCTATATTTCTTGAAGCAATTTTTATTCCACTGACAAATTCATCAACAAAAGAGCTACTTATGTTAGTATGAATTGAAACATATGATAACATTACACAAATGTGAGTTTTTTATTTTTTTACTTATGCAAATATATGCAGTAGAAGTAGGA
The DNA here is from genome assembly GCF_964212035.1 of Myotis nattereri. Lineage (NCBI taxonomy): Eukaryota > Metazoa > Chordata > Mammalia > Chiroptera > Vespertilionidae > Myotis > Myotis nattereri. The sequence continues at coordinate 89,125,184 of NC_138078.1, forward strand.
ATCTATCATGTTCCTGAAAGAGCAGCTTTAGTGAACTTGGTTTCTAACATGCTGTCCTCTAGCAGAAACATGGACGATTTGGCTCTTTAAAAAACTGCTGGCCAGAGACCTGGTTATGTCCTAAGGTTTCTTTACTTTGGGGCTTAAGGTTGGAAAAACAAAGATGCTATTTCTCTCTCTGCAAGTGCGCGCGCGCGCACGTGTGTGTGTGTGTGTGTGTGTGTGTGTGTGTGTGTGTGAACGTATTTGAAATGCATTATTTCCAGATAGTTTGTTTCTATTCTAGATGTAAAGTTTTAAGGCAGCTGCTAATATTTGGAGAAAAGCCACACGTAATGTGCACATTTAAACATAACCCCCCCATTAGACTTTAATATGGATTAAAAAGATGATACAGTATATTATTGAAAATATGCAACCAATATCAACCAATAATTTGAGACGTAGAGTCTAGATTGAATGCTACGCAAATTTATTTTTCTTTCAGCATCACTCTAGTTCGTGTGGGCAGCCAATAGTGGTCAATTCTACCAGACTTATACTACCCATTGTACCTCAAGGGGTATGACAGGTTTTTAAACTTTTGTAGCCACCGACATTTTTGCCTCTATTTTTGTTTCTCTGAGAAACCTATCTTTTGGGGATTATTCTCCTCAGTCCCTTTTCAGAGATGTTATTTGTCTTATGATTCCTTAATTAGGTTTTCAACCTTGGTTGTACTTTCATTCTGCTCCCCTCCCCCCCATATGCACCCACAGTCCTGGAGAGAACTTTGCATAATAAATTCTGTTATCTTTGAAAAGAATGTCTGATTAGAGTTTTGGAGCTGTGGACAAAGGGGTGATGGCAACGTGTTTTTCAAGAGAACCTGCTGTCATGGTGTGGGCACAGTTCTTCATTGTATAACATTAAATTGTGCATTGCAGAACATTTAGCTTTTCTGGTCCCAAGGCATTTAATGCCAGAATTAATTCCCAATGAATGTGGAAGAATACACTGCATATTTTCAAACATTCCTGGGTGTTTAATAACTTCTTGAATTAAGAGAAAATAGTAACATATTTTGAAAGTCATTATTAATTTACGATAAAATCACATTTAGTAAATAAATATCTTCTCATTGCAAACCATGTGATTCTCTGTGCCTCACTCATTACTACTCCTTTGGTAGTAAGAAAACATATTGTTCTAAAAAATAAACTGTTATTATTTGCTAGGCATAGTGTAGTGTTTCCACAAATTACTAAACTAAACTGCACTATTGGATAAAGAAAAAAAATGACTTGTCCTTGTGATAAATAAAATAATTTAATAAACTATTTGAAAAAAAAAACTATTTGGATAAAGTTTGTAGATTCCACTTGTTACAAGTGAGAAAAAGAATGGCCAAGCATGTCATCCATCTTTTGGTTGTAAATGCAATGTGGAGGCTAGTAGCTCTATTATGATTATCATGAGGTTATAATTACATTAAAGGTAGGAAGGCCTATATTTCTTATTAGCTATTTTTCATTTTTGTTCTTGGTACTGAGTGTTAAAATGGCTCCAATGTTCCCCACCACACTCTAGACTTTCAGTCCCTTACTTCTCTAGGCCTAGCAGTCCTAGGCGTTTATATGTGTAATAAGTTAAGCATTGCATAACTTGTTTCTGCCTGAAAAAATGTTACAACCAAATATATAGCCTCACAAGGAAGTGTGTTCTAATTACATTATTTGTGACATCATACTGAGAAGGCAATTTCTTTTTCCCCCCCAACTTTAAAGGAAAAATCCAGCAATTCTATTTCCAGGAAGGAAAACAGCAGATAATGGTGCTGCCTTTGGCTGGAAATTCAGCAAAACTAAAACGTCAGCCCCTGATCATTGATACTTTTGGTGCATAAATATTTTTTAAAATATGACTTAATGTTAAACTTTATCTTATTAATTTCAAAAAATATTAGAGAAGACTGAAGAAGACCTCCTGAAGGAGATGAGGCTTAAATAGAGTTTGTAAGAGAGATTAAAATATGGGCAGTGGTTACATTAGGATGTGAGATTATTTTAATTAATTCTGAGATGATTTTTCCAAGCCAATAATGTTTGTGTAGTAAAGAATACAGTATTTACACAGGACTAAAATCAAAGTGCCAGCAGGACTTCTGGCAGCTCTACGGGAGAATCCTTCCTATTTCTTTTTCCAGCTTCAAGAGATGGCCAGTATTCCTTAGCTCATGGCTCTTCCCCCCGTCTTCAAAGCCAGCAGTGTAGCATCTTAAAGTTTTTATCTGACTCTGACCCTCCTGCCTCCCCCTTTCACTTATAAAGATCTCACAATTGGCTTTAGAGTCCACACAGATAATCTAAAATCATCTCCCATTCTCAAAATTCCTAACTTAATCATGTCTGCAAATCACGTTTGCCTTCTAAGGTAACATATTTACAGGTTTTGAGGAATAGACAAAAATATTTTTGGGAGGGGCCAAAGATACTCAAAAGCAGATCTTACCCATTTGGCAAGCTCCAAAGACAATCTGTCATTTTGTTTCTAGCAGTTTGAATTTGATACACTTAGATGTTTTTTTCTTTTTCTTTTTTGGCACTTTTTCTTTGGTGTTTTCTGAGCTTCTTGGACATGTGGTTTGAGGTCTTTCATTAATATTAGAAAATTCTTGGTGATTATTTTTTCAAATATTTCTTCTGCTCCATTTTTCCACTTCTTTCTGGGATTCCAATTACTTGCATGTTAGATTTTTTGGGGATAGAATCCCTCAGCTTGTGGATGCTTGGTTTTGTTTTTCTCACTCTTTTTCTTCTTTTCCTTTCCATAGACCTATCTTCAATTTCACTGATTTATTCCTTGGACATTGTCAAATCTGCAGATAAGTCCATTGAAAACATTCTTTATCTCTGTTACAGTGCTTTTTATTTCTAGTGTTTTATTCTTTATAGTTTCCATCCCTCTGCTAAAATTACCCATCTGTTTACATGTTTTCTACATTTTCTATTAGAGTCTTTAATATATTAATCATAGTTATTTTATGATTTTATCATAGTTACCTAGGTCTGATTATAATTTTTTCTTGTCTCATAGCAGTGTGTTGTATTTTCTTGCCATTTCTTATGCTTTGTATTTTTTTGAATGTCAAACACCTTGTGTAAGACAGTCAAAACTGAGGTAAATAAATTTTATTCCTGGAAATGTGTGCAAGCTTTTCTTCTTGCCAAGCTTCCAGTCCAATGGTTTGAGTTAATACTAATTAAGTGTTGGGCTGGGTTTGAGGTTTATTGCTATGGTTACTCTCACTGTACACAGGCTTTAACTTCAAGTAATATCTTGCATTTAGGGCCTTGTTCGTCTTAATGATTTTATTTATATAGGCTCCACCCTCAGCTTTTGGTCTTTCCTTTGTGCTTTAGAAAGAGTCTCTCTTTTGCAAATTATGAGTAACTTCACCCTTTTTAATCTCACAGTAGGGATTGGGGAATGTTCTTTAATATTCTGTTTACATTTCAGTCTTAGGCTGGCAACAAGTCTCTATGTCTGGGGGTGTAACTTTTTAAAATATGCCTGCCTCTCCTAAGGCTATAATTCTAAACCTAGTATCTATCCATTTCACATTCACACCAGTGGTAGAAAATTATTTGTTGTGTTTTTTGTTTGTTTGTTTAAATCCTCACCCAAGGATATCTTTTTATTGATTTGAGAGAGAGAGGACAGGAGAGGGAGAGAAGGAAGCATGGATGTGTCTATCAGTTGCCTCCTGTGTGCACCCCAAAGGTATTGAACTTGAAACCTGGATTTGTGCCCTGACTGGGGATCAAATCCGAGACCTTTCAGTGTATAAGACGACGCTCCAACCAACTATGCCACACCAGCCAGGGCAAGAAATGAATGTTTTCACCCCATTTCCTTTCCTCTAGTTGCCTGGGGCCCAAAAGGCAACAGTATCTGTTGCCTCTCTTTACCTCTACTGCATGAAGATTAAGGCTTTTGCTCCTTAAAGCAGATGGAGAGAAAGATGCCATAGAGATTTTTACCTTTCCTTCAGTGGCTGCTATTATGCCCTTTCCCCATTTATTTACCACCAGGGGTCTTTCTCAGGACAGGTATGTCTGCACATATCCAGGGAAAGAGTGGAAGGTTTGCCTGCAAGAGAGTGTGCACTCTTCCTATACTTGAAGCTACAGAGGCTTTCACTCAAAGACTTCCACTTTTTTGCTGATCACTTTAACTGAACTCTTAGTGGCCTGAGGATACACCTTGTCCCAATCAGTGCTCTGTCTCTTCCAGCAGGTGTCTGCCTCTCTTTTGACTTTGGGTCAATTTTGTCTTCTGCATGCTTTGCATTCTAATAGGTTCAAGGAAAGTTGTGAACTTGCTGGCTATTCGGCTTATACAGTTGGGATTGTTGCCTTTTCTTTTCTTTTTTAAAAAGATTTTATTGTTGAAAGTATTACAGATGCTCCCTGTTGCCCCTCATTGACTCCTTCTGGCCAGCCCCCTCCCCAGACCTTCACCATCCTATTGTCTGTGTCCATGGGATATGCATATATGCATACAAGTTCTTTGGTTGCCTTTTCTAGCTCCCTATGCCACTCCTCCACTCTCAGAAAAAACTTAAAGTTCAAAATTTTCACTTTGAAGAAAGAGAGCTACAGTGGAAGATACTGAGAATTTTATAGCCTTTGGCAGTGACGGAATCTATGAGATAGTTTATGTTTCTAAATTGAATTCATAGACGAGTGAATTAGAATCACTTTGAATGCTTGCAAATATAGAGATTATTGCCTCATAGCAAACTTAATGAATCAGAAGCCCTAAGAGTGGGTTCAAAACCATGCATTGCAAACAATTTATCTTGTGATTCTTGTGCCCTCAGAACTTTAAGGATCTCTTGTTCAGAGGGTACATATCCAAGCATTTATCTGTAATTATTTTTACCCAAATGCCTAAAACTTTTAGTCCTGCCTGATTTTAGTGTATATAATAATGTTTCTATTGAATTTCTTCTAGATGGGTAAATTTGGGGAAGGTCATATTCATTTGCTCACCATAGAATCAGCAGTGGTTAACATTGTCTGCATATAATAGGTACCTAACAGATGACTATTGAAAGAAAAATGATTGAGCACATGGTTTGTTTGTTGTTGAGACATATCCAGAGTAGTGTAAAACATAAATGCCACTTCATTTAAGTTGGCATATGATGCACTTGAGGTTTGTTTTTAACAAACTCTGTAAGAGCTAAGCATCAAGGAGATTTTACTGGACCTCTTGAGAAGTCAGCCTTTCCTGACTGGGGACTCAGCTGGATATTTTGCTATAAAAAGAATTCCTCAAGGAAGTAAATTTATGAAGAGAAACTGAGTGAATTGCTTTTAATTTGGAGTTTCAGAAGATGCAGGTCAATATTTTTTTCACCACCAATTAAACTTGAATTCATTACAGTAAGCAAGATTTTTCGGCATGCTTGCCTGAACTAATAATTAGAACAAACCTACCTCACACAATAGCAACACACAGAAAGTTCTCATGTACTTGTGCCTCACTGCATCATTCACTGACAGGAATCCAGGCTGGGAAAGGATGGAATTCTATCTAATAAGGAGGGAAAATGCTAATTGACCCTCACAGTGTCGCAAAGATGGAGGCGCCCACAGCCAATAAGGAGGGATTTTGCTAATTGACTGCCCTGCCCTCAAATATGGCAGTGCCCACAGCCAATAAGGAGGGAATATGCTAATTGACTGCTCCACCCTCAAAGATGGTGGCACCCACAGCCACAAGATGATGGTGCCCAGTTCCCTCAGCCCTGTTGGGGCAGCAGGCACATGCCTCCAGAGTCCCCCAGTCCCCTCAGCTCCCCAGCTGCTCAGAGCTGGCCCGAGGCACAGGCAAGTCTTGAATGTTGGCTGCCCAGCCACCCAGGGATGGGCCAAGGTACAGGCAAGCCTCGGATGGCAGCTTCCCAGCCACCCAGGTCCGCCTGAGGCTTAGGTAACCAGGGCAGCCGAGGCTTGCGCTGCTGGCAGTGGCAGCACCAAAGGTGTGATGGGGCGTTGCCTTCCCCTGATCGCCAGGTTGCCTCCCACTCCTGAGGGCTCCCTGACTGTGACAGGGGGCAGACTGGGCTGAGGGACACCCCCTCCAGTGCATAAATTTTCATGCACCGGGCCTCTAGTAGGTGTATAAACAGTGAAGGCAGTAGTTGTGAACATTTCTTGGGCCAAGAACTTCTATGAAAAACTGACCTGTTTTGCAATCTCTCTCTATTTACACATATGACTACAGTCTGTGTACAATTTCAAGTTTGAAATCCCTAAGAGTATCTTAGATGGTATTTGTATGTGTGTGTGGACAGGGATCTTTTAGATTAGTTTGCTCTCATTTGAATGTTCCTAATAACCCCCTAAAAAGGGATTTATACAAAAAATAATCCCCCAAAAGAAAGAGTACAGTTTGACAAGTTAAAAAGTTTTGTTTCATATTTTCCCTAATGACCTGGGAAGAAAGGAGTGAATTATCACATTTATATTTTGGCAAAATATAGTTACACAGCTCATTTTTGTGTCCTTAATTTATTTCCATGAAAGGGCAGCTATTGACCCTTTTCTCTCCTTGTAGACCTATATAGGCCACTCACTCTGAGGCATATCTAAGGAAATTAATGCTTTCCATTCTATTTGGTTGTTGTTTAAATTGTATCACTAGGAGCTAGGATTTTCTTAACATTTCTTAGGAAAAATTTAATCTTTCTATGTGAATCATTAGAAAATGCACAGTGATGTAATAGAGAATACCTGGTGTGTATAGAAAACAGGATGACCATAACTTGAAGAGAATAGGCTTTTTTAAAAAAATTCTTTATTGTTTAAAGTATTATGTGTAGTATTACATATGTCTCCTTTTTTCCCCATTGCCCTCTCCCCGGCCACACAGACCCCCCTTGTGTCTGTGTCCATTGGTTATGCTTATATGCATGCATACAAGGAGAAAGAAAACTATCACATGATTTCACTCATTTGTGGATTTTAGTGAACAGCATAAAGAAATGAACAAAAATAGAGCCAGAGACATAGAAGCATCTAACAGTCCATCAATCTTCAGAGGGAAGGCAGGGGAGGAGAAGGGGGAGGGGTAAGAGATAATTGGCTTTTGATTCAGGCACAATCTTTTGGTTTAAATTTAACAAATATTTATTGAGCCATATATAGGCCAGGCATTTACACAGACATCCTCATTTAATCTTAATAACTCTGTGAGGTAGGTAATATTTATTCCCATTTTTAAAGATGAGCAAACAGAAACTCAGAGATTTGAGGCAACCTGACTAAGATCACATGGCTAAGAGCTATTTAATTCCAGAAATATATATATTAACATGCTTTATTCCAATAGATAAAGACATTTAATGGGTTGTTTTCTTCTCTGTGCATAATAGAAACCATATAAAAAGATCTTCATAGATATTAGTTCAGTGTGCCAAAATCCTTTCTGCTAGACCTGAGAGTTTTTGACACATCCAGCATTGTGTCTCCATGGATGGCATATACATTGAGGGTAGAATTAGCCAGTCATCACAGTCATCACAGTCTTAGCTCTGGAAGAGTGCTAAAGCTATATCCACCACAATCAATGTGGGCCCTTTAACCTTACTGGAAGATCAAGTAAGATCAATAACAATATCTCCCCGTTAAGAAGAACCATCAAATATAGTGTGACTACCTAGTGTTTGAAGATGAACAAGCAGGTCAATGAGGATTGTACAGTAGTGCTATGTCTCAGGTTGATCAATGTACCTATTGAAAGATACAAGAAAAATAGTACTGAAAATACAGACAGAATTATAATAATATGCTAAACATTTCTGGCTTTAACATTTAAAAAAAATTCTTACAGCTGAATTAATATTTAGAGTTGAACCTTAAACTTTGACTTATCAGGAAGCCTGCGAAGAGCCTGTCATTTACCCTGGTAAAGAAACCCATTATCTCTCTTAACAAAATGAATCCCAAACCAAGATACTGCAGTTTGGGAAAATTTCTCTCCAAAATCTGTTTTCCAACTCTGCTCTTATCAACCAAGCTGACAGTGTGCTGAGAGTTCTTGCCCCAGACATTCTCCATTACTGGGTTGTTTTTATTCACAGACATTTCTTCCCATTTAATGCCTGGCTCTTCTGCATTGTAACTCAGTTTGGACCTTGGATAAGTATAATTGATTGCTGCCTTTGTTCCTTTTAGCCTTCTTAGGCTGATCTGTTATGGCTCTACTTTCTCCATTTTAATCTTTGTACACTAATTCAAAAAGACTCCTAGCTATAGTCCAATTTTTACAATTCCCAGCCTTTCATTCAACCCTGTAGATCCACCTGGATTTCAAGTTTCAAATGGATGTCAGCCCCTGTTATGATAGAACTAGAGGCCCAGTGCACGAAATTCATACATAGGTAGGGTCCTCAGGCCTGGCCAGTGATCAGGCAGATCTGCAGGACGAATAGCAGGACAATGGCACCTGACTTGGAGGCAACTGGCGGGGTTATCAGGGGTGGTGCTGGCTTGCTCACTGGCCTGCCCTGCTCCCTGCCACAGTCATGGGTTGCCTCCCTCTGCGGGGAGACTGGCAGGGCAATTAGGGGGTCCCCGGCTGGCTCCTGCCTTGGCTGGCTTGGGGCCTGTAGGCTGGGAGTAGCTCCTGCATTAAGTATCTTCCCCCTGGTGGTAAGTGCAAATCATAATGACTGGTCATTCCACTGGTCATTCTGCCCTTCAGTTTGCATATTAGGCTTTTATTATAGAGGATGAATAATAATTTAGCTCACAACATTTTTCTCATAGCATCTGTCTGTATGACATTTAAAATGATGGTGTTTAACTTTCATGAAATTAAATCCACTCTTTTTTGAGGGAGGGTGAATTTTTAAAACTCTTACACAACAATAAATGGAAATAAATATTCACAATGATACTTATGTCAGATTTTATGTAGAACTTTAATATATTTTACTTTAAAGTTGACTCTTGGTTAGTGAAAACTCTTCAAAATTACCGGACTGAACAAACACATGGCCAAAAGCAAAAAAAAAAAAAAAATATTTCAGCCCTAACTGGTTTGGCTCAGTGGACAGAGCGTCAACCTGCAAACAAAAGGGTCCCAGGTTCTGTTCCAGTCAAGGGCACATGCCCAGATTGTGGGCTCGATCCCCAATGAGGAGTGTGCAGGAGGCAGCCAATCAATGATTCTCTCTCATCATTGATGTTTCTATCTTTCCCTCTTCCTTCCTCTCTGAAATTAATTAAAAAATATAAAAAAACAAAAATGATATCATGTACATAAATTTCTAATAAGAGTGTTCCCTACTGATTTATTGTCTCCAACTACCCAATTAGTAATATATCTTTGCTTCTGGTGCAAAAAGTGTTTAAGCCCTCAAAGCTACCTTTATCGTTTGATACCATTGTTTTTGTTGATATTGACAGATGCAAAAACAGCTTTAAGGTATGCTCTCAGCCACTATCATTATTACTAATTAGTTTGTTCCCCTTAGACTGATATTACTTTTAGCATTTTCTAATGACTAAAAAGAGCCTAGAAAATTCACTGCACAATAATAACAAATTTGAGTATGAAATATGTTCCTTTTCTCACGTTTACATAGTCTTAGCCTTCATATATTAGTAATTAATACAGATTATAAAGCAAGTATTTTTGAATTTAAATGATGGAATTGATCATGATCAAGTAATTCAACATCATTTTGAAAAATAATAAAAAATTATATTAGAATGTCATAAATAATTGAAACAATGGAAATAAGGACCAGAATAGCAACGATGACCCTCCCTGTCTGTAAAGTACTCATTAAATTCTGCCAAGGTCTGTTCATTTATACTTATACTATTCCACAGGAACAACACTTAATGCTTCACTTAGTATGTAGCCATTGTCCCAAAATATTTCAAGGGTATACGTATATAATAATTATAGCTTAAGGGAATTGAGGTTATTCTGGTTTGAAAATAAATGGCTTAGTGGTGACCTAATTATGTTTTGCAGAATTACAAAATTATGAAAGTTTGAAATGTTTGACTATGATAGATGTTATCTTGGTTAGTATTTAAAAGCTATGAGAGAGACTCCAAATCATCAAACATTAGGTACTGGCATCTGGTGAACAATGGACTTTCCAATTTGCAGTCCATCTGAAACTCTTCCAGACACAGGAAATAAAATCTGTGTGTGTGTGTGTGGGGAGGTATGCAGAATTAGAATATCAAATATTAAAAGACTTTGTTTTGCCTCTTGAGTCCTTGCACATATCACTGCAGCATACATTATCATACTGAAGATAATTCATTTGCACTTATTCCTAAGGTTCTTAAAACTCACAGAATATTGTACAGCTATCCTTATTCCCCATTCAGAGGCACTTCAGTCATTTCAATGCATTGGTTTTGAGAGTATGTACTCTGCTGTCAGACAATCTGCATTTCAGTCTTACTCTACCAGTTAATAGCTGTGTGACCTTAAACAAGTTACCCGAGAATGAGGTTAATAAGAATACCTGCCTCACAGAATTATTGTGATGATTCAAAATTATAATTCATGAAAAGAACTAACACATTGTCTGGAATAGACTAGTTGGTTTTTTTAAAAGCTAGCTAGTATTGTTAGAAAGAGAATAAAGGGACAGGTATATACGTACTCCTCTAACTTTCAAAGTGGCTGAAAAAGTCCAAGGAAAGGAACCAAAAATTGAGTAGAATACTGTATGCCTGTAAGATATACATTGGTGTGTGGTAGCTAGCTTACAAGGTATATTTCTAACACCTTTGCTGTAAGGAAATAAATTCTGAACCTGAATAAAATACATTCTGAGTACCACCTATTGAGTATGACCAAGGAGATTACATATATATATATATATATATATATATATATATATATATATATTTTTTTTTTTTTTTTTCTCAAAGAAAAAGTAGTCACATACCTCACACAAAACAGAATAAACAGAATTATTGATTTGGCTACAAAGGCTATTGAAAAGATAGTTATCAGCAACATTTCATTTAAGTTCAGATTCTATTTCTGCCTTCTCTTATTCAGAGATTGAATGGGAAAAAAAGAGTTGATAAACAAGAATCCTAAATTTAATGATTATGATCATATTCAGAGGGCTTTGCAAGTCATGTAAAGAGAAAACTAAAAGCCTTTATCAACTGTTATTCAGATGAAAAATAAAAATATATGAGTTATAAAAAAATAAATATTTATCCAAAATAAGAAAAATTAAAATTATTAATCAATCAATAAATGTTTCCAGCCCACACACAGAGATAAGACATAGAAAAGAAAAGAACACTAATCAGAATCCCCTGGAAGGATTTTTTTCTGCCCATTTATAAGGAAGGAAGGAAGGAAGGAAGGAAGGAAGGAAGGAAGGAAGGAAGGAAGGAAGGAAGGAAAAAGAAAAGGGAAGGGAAAAGAAAAGAAAAGAAAAGAAAAGAAAAGAAAAGAAAAGAAAAGAGAAAGAAAGAAAGAGCCATGTGATTAAATTAAATGGGATATTCAGCTTGGATCACTTTTTTTTAAAGTAGGTGTGGGTAACCCTGTGGGTATCATGTAATGTTCTGATTTTCAGGGTCATAGTGGTAAAGAGAACACATTTAGCAAGCATTGTGAAGCAAAATCTAGAATAATGATCATGAACATTAGAAATGCAAAAGACCAATTGCTATCTACATCAATCCTCAAGAATCTGTGAAGGATTGCCCCATTCTGTATATTCCCTAGTGCTCTGTACAGGCCAATTTTAAATATCTCCAGCGATAAATTTCTGCCATTTCTTCTGGGAAACTATTCCACTACCTAATTAAATCTCAGAGTTGACAACTTTTCCTGACATTCAGACTAAATTTTGCCATGTTCAATTTCAACCTGCTATTTCCATTTCTACAGCACATGCTTGTATCAACCCAAGTAACTCTCCTGTTTCCTCAGTGCTTACAATTCTAAATGCCTCCTCTACATTTCAGTAGCCTGTTGCAGTGAATTTCTTTGTGAAAAATGATCTTTTTAAGATCAGTGAGTGTACATGTTTTATTATAGACCAAAAAAGCAAGTTAGTTCTAAAAACAAAAAGACAAATTAATGAGTGTAGAAGCATGATGCTAACAGGATGTAAAGCCATCTAAAAATTGAAGCTCAGGACAGAAACAAATTATGGACCTTTTTGTCTCCTTTGGGCTGGAAGGTCACAGTCTCCTTTTCATAAAACAATCCTCTTTTACCCTCCTCTGACATTACCCAGTATACATACACGGGCTCTGGCTTTCTACAACTGGGAAGGACAGGCAAGGCAACCTGTTCTTATGGCAACCACCCATTCTCTTTATGCTCTCACATGAGCTCCTTTCTTCTCAAAGAGTTGACAGGGAACTAGCAAGCATGACCTTTAGAATTTCTAAGTGTTTTAAAGTCCATCTCCAGGAATCAACTGGGTCTTGGAGTTTCCAATGTGAGAATACAGAGATGGGAACTGAGAATTTCAAATTTTGTTTATAAATGTGCAAAAGATGTGTTATTATTTAGTTTCAGAATAAACCAGTTGTGAGATGATTCTTCCAAGAATAAGGTTTTAGAGATGAGTCATGGATTACACAGTCTTTAAGTAGAATATTTTGAGTAATTTTTAAGCAAATAGGATAATTTCAGAGAAAGTGCATGCAAACTCCAGAGTGTTTGGCAGAATGTGGGCAGATAGATTTCTTATCATTATGGAAAATTACCTCATAGGCAAGACTTGTATTAAAGTTAAAATATATGAAACTTTAAAGAAGAAATATTTCTCAAACTATTAAAATATGAATAAATAGACATGAAAGTGAACCTAAATATGAAGACAGCAGCTTTAAAAAAAATACCACCAGTATTTGACTGAACTTTCCAACATATGCCAGTGTCACAATTATGTTATTCTCTTGTGAGAATGTATAAGTTATTTTAAGAGGAATACTATAAGATTCATTTTTTTCAGAAACCCTTTACATTCTTACAAGATTTACCTCAGGCAATATGTAGTTTTATTTATTGTTTTGCACATATATGATGCATCAAAGAGAATGTGCACATCCTGCATAAAAAAGTCACAGTTCTTATCCTCTATAACTTTACATTCCATTGAAGATGTAGCAAAGTTAGAAACTAAAATGACTAATAAGAGAGATAAAAATTAGTCCTCTAAATCCTCTTAAGATCCATAGCTCAATATTGCATAATTTTCACTAGAAATAAAGATTTAGTACTACAAGGAAGCAGGAAATATAAGATAAATACAAATATCTAAAAGAGAAATGAGGGATAATACAGAAAATAGGTTGATGAAAGTGGCAAAAGAAAATACTGAATCTGCAGAGTAATAGTAATACAAATATTTTAGCTGACACATAAGAGTTTAGAAGATAATGACAGCAATATTACTATATTATTACAGAGTTACAAAGCAGTAAGGGAAAATATCAGAAAACACTTTTGCTGATAAGAAAAGCTTAAAATGGATTAGAAGTTAAATCATGGAGGTTTCAATCTCTCCAATATTGGCTGTGATATCAGTGATATGATAGCATTTTTTTATAAACAGTAGAGAACTTCCTTCTCTTAAATGGTGTAAGATGGAAACTATTCCAAAAATTTCTGGGAAAGAATTAAGCAGGTGTGATTAGAACATTGAATTTTTTATCATCTAATATGAAAAGTTGTATGAACATAAAAGAAACAAAGCAGCATCCTATGATTTTAGAGAATATGACTTTGAAGGGATATTAGACTGTCCTTCAAACATTTAAAAGTATTGCCTAAAGATTTTTGTAACATTATGCAAAGAAATTTGAAATATTTAAGAAAGTTAAGGATTTCAGTAAAGCACAATTAAGTAAACCTAAAGACAGAAAAGGGCAGATCAGGACAATATAATTGAGTAGGAATGTAGAGTTGTATAAACAATACACAGATGGTTTTATTTAAAAAATAGCTGTTAGAAAGGAAAATTGAAAGAGCTATATAAAGCAAAGGGATGCTAAGATGAAGAGACATACCATATATAATTAAGCTGCAGAGAGTGTTTAAACAATAAAACATTTGTCAAATAAATTTACAAAGTAAATTTGTACAAAAATAAAATTAGAAATGGCAGAATTAAAGATGTGTCCACAATTTTACATGGAGAATACAATTTTTTTTTTGTAATCTTTAACCTTATTTTAAAAATCTGAGGATACTAATTTAAAACTTATCTTTTTCATATATTTTAGTGCCTATAGTTTAGAAGATGAATATAATATATATATGTTCCATAAGAATAAAAAAGGAGGCCTCTTTGATGGTGTAATCTTTACCCTACTGAATGTTTCTGGAGAAACAAACAACAAAGCTGCAAAATATACCAAGCAAAAACTATCAGAACTAAAAGGAGAAATAAATCAAACCATAATGATGGTTGGAGTCTTCAATGCTCCTCCTTCAGTGCTAGAACTAATAGACAGAAAAATCAGCAAGGATCTCAAAGAGCTATAGAATAAACTCAACCAATAGGATGTAATTGAATTTTATACACCTCTTTACCAGTCAAAAAGCAGAATTTACATTTTTAAGTGCAGGTGGAAAATTAACTAATATAGATTATACTCTGATTTATAAACTAGTTATTTTTAATCATTTTATTTAATTTTTAAATTAAATATTATTAAAATTAATACATATGCCCCCCCTTTTCCCTCATTGACCACCTCCAGCCCTCCCCTACCCCTCACCCCCAACCCCAGACCTTTACCACCCTATTGTCTGTGTCCATAGTTTATGAATATATGCATACAAGTTCTTAGGTTGATTACCTCCCACCATCCATCCTCCCACGCCTTCCTGCCAAGATTCTGCACTCTGTTTAATGCTTCCATGTCTCTGGATCCACTCCATTCATGAGTTTTATTTTGTTAATTAGATTCCACACATGAGTGGGATCATATGATACTTGTCTTTATCTGACTGACTTATTTCACTTAGCGTGATACTCTCTAGGTCACTCCATGCTGTCTCAAAGGGTAAGAGGTTCTTCCATTTTACTGCTGCATAGCATTCCATGGTATAAATGTAACACAGCTTTTTTTTTATCACCTTGTCTACTGATGGGTACATGAGCTGTGATTTATAAACTAATTCTTTTTTTTTTTGAATGGTGAGTTTCCATTTAATTATTTATTTTTAATTTATTTTATTTCTTGTTTAAAGTATTACAAATAGTAGTACATATGTCTCCTTTCCGCCCCCCATTGACCTTCCCCCAGCCTCCCCTACCCCCTGACACATGCCCTTAACCCACCCCCCATGTCTTGTGTCCATTGGTTATGCTTATATGCATGCATATAAGTCCTTCGATTGATCTCTTACCCTCCCAACACTCCCCAGACTTCCCACTGTAATTTGATAGTCTATTCAAGGCTTCTCTGCCTCTGTATCTATCTTTTTGTTCATCAGGTTATAATGTTCTTTATTATCTATAAATGAGTGAGATCATGTGGTATTTTTCTTTCACCGCCTGGCCTATTTCACTTAGCATAATGCTCTCCAGCTCCATCCATGCTGCTGCAAATGGTAAGAATTCCTTCTTTTTTATAGCAGCATAGTATTCTATTGTGTAGATGTACCATAGTTTTTAATCCACTCATCTGCTGATGGGCACTTAGGCTGCTTCCAAATCTTAGCTATGGTAAATTGTGCTGCTATGAACAGAGAGGTGCAAATATCCTTTCTGATTGGAGTTTCTGTTTTCTTGGGATATATTCCTAGAACTGGTATTACTGGGTCAAATGGCATTTCCATTTTTAAATTTTTGACGAAACTCCATACTGTTCTCCACAGTGGCTGGACCAGTCTGCATTCCCACCAGCAGTGCACAAGGGTTCTTTTTTCTCCACATCCTCGCCAGCACTTGTGCTTTGTTAATTTGTTGATGATAGTCATTCTGACAGGTGTGAGATGGTACCTCATTGTCATTTTGATTTGCATTTCTCAGATGATTAGTGACTTTGAGCATGTTTTCATGTATCTCTTGGCTTTCTAAATGTCCTCTTTTGAAAAGTGTCTATTTAGGTCCTTTGCCCATTTTTTTGATTGGGTTGTTCATCTTCCTTTTGTTAAGTTGTATGAGTTCCCTATAAATATTGTAGATTAAACCCTTATTGGAGATAATAGTGGCAAATATGTTCTCCCATGCAGTGAGCTTTCTTGTTGTTTTGTTGATGGTTTCTTTTGCTGTGCAGAAGATTTTTATTTTGATGTAGTCCCATTACTTTTTATTTTCTCCTTAGTCTCTCTTGCTCTAGGATCTGTGTCTGTAAAGATATTGCTAAGACATATGTCTGCTATTTTGCTGCCTATGGAGTCTTGTAGGGTTTTTATGGTTTCCCGTCTTACATTCAAGTCCTTAAGCCATGTTGCGTTTGTTTTTGTGTATGGTGTAAATTGGTGATCTAGTTTCATTTTTTTCTACCAAGCATTCAAAGAAGAACTAAAACCTATCCTACTCAGACTATTCCAAAAAATTCAAGAGAATGTCACACTTCCAAGCTCTTTCTATGAAGCCAGCATTACCCTAATCCCAAAACCAGATAAAAACACCACAAAAAAGAGAACTACAGGCCAATATCCTTGATGAACATAGATGCAAAAATCCAAAACAAAATTCTAGCAAATCGGATTCAGCAATATATTAGGAAGATCATACACCATGACCAAGTGGGATTTATCCCAGGGATGCAAGGATGGTACAATACCCACAAATCAATAAATGCGATGCATTACATAAACAAACTGAGAGACAAAAATCACATAACCATATCAATTGATGCAGAAAAAGCATTTGACAAAATCCAACACCCTTTCTTGATTAAAAAAACTCTCAGCAAAGTGGGAATAGAGGTATCATACCTCAACATAATAAAAGCCTTATATGAAAAACCTATAGCCAGCATCATACTCAATGGGCAAAAACTAAAACCATTTTCCCTAAGAACAGGAACAAGACAGGGATGTTCACTTTCACCACTCCTGTGCGACATAGTACTAGAAGTACTAGCTATAGCTAACAGACAAGAAGAAATAAAAGGCATCCAAATTGGAAAAGAAGTAAAACTATCCTTATTTGCAGATGACATAATACTATACATAGAAAGTCCCAAAGACTCCATCAAAAAAACTACTAGACCTAATAAATGAATTTGCCAATATAGCAGGATACAAAATTAATGCCCAGAAATCTATGGCCTTTTTATACACCAATAATGAACTCACAGAAACAGAAATGAAAAAAAAAAATCCCATTTACCATTGCACCAAAAAATTAATATAACTAGGAATAAACTTAACCAAGGACATAAAAGACCTGTACTCGGGAAACTACAGGACATTGAAAAAAGAGATATAGGAAGACATAAACAAATGGAAGAACATCCCATGTTCATGGATTGGTAGAATCAACATCATTAAAATGTCCATACTACCTAAAGAAATCTATAGATTAAATGCAATCTCCATTAAAATACCAATGGCATATTTCAAAGATCTAGAACAAACTCTCCAAAAGAGTTTTTAATCATCTGGATTAAAAAAAGACCCCCTAATAGCCACAGCTGTCCTGAGAAAGAAGAATAAAGTTGGAGAGATCACAATACCAGACATCAAACTATATTACCAAGCCACTATTCTCAAAACTGTCTGGTACTGGCACAAGCACAGACATATAGAGCAATGGAACAGAATAGAGGATCCAGAAATTGACCCAAGCCATTATACTCAAGTAATATTTGACAAAGGAGGCAAGAGCATACAATGGAGTCAAAACAGCTTCTTTAATAAATGGTGCTGGGAAATCTGGTCAGATATAAACTAATTCTTAACAAATTAAAAAATATTGAAGTAATATGAAATATGTCCACTGGCAAAAATAAAATTAAGCGAGGATTTAATAATAGAAAGATAACAAGAAAATCTCAAAACACTTGGAATTTATACAACAAATTAATGTATTTATTGAAAAGAAAATATCAAGGTAAATTAGAAAATTTACTCTTAAACTGAATGAAATTTAAGCATAATATGTCAAACTGTGGGACATAGACACCGCAGTGTTTAAGGATAAATTTATAGCAATAACTACTCATATTAGAAAAAGAAGAAAGGTCTAAACCTTAACATTTAGCTTCTTATTTAAAAAGCTACAAAGGGAAAATAAATCTTAAGTGGGCAAAGAAAACAATTGAAAATTAATGAAATAAAAGCCAGTTCTTTAAGAAGATCAATAAAATTGATTAAAACATAGCAAGACTGACAAAACAAAAAGAATATAGAAGAGAGTAGTATTAGAAATTTAAAAAGTGGATTTCAATGCAATCTTCAAAGTTGTCGATAGGATTAAAAAGGAATACTATAAACAACTATGAGCATAAATTCAATAACTTACATGAAATAAACCATATCTCAAAACTCATAACCTACATATATTCACGGAAGATTAAATCACACAAATGGCAATATGACTATTCAAAGGTATTGATTTGGTAGTTAAAAACCTTAGAAAAATATATGAGGCCTAGATGGTTTCAAAGGCAAACTTTACAAAACATTTAAAAAAGAAATAACAATTTTACATAATTTCTTCCAAATAATAGAAGAGGAGGAAAAATTCCCCAACTCATTTTATAATGTCAGCAATTCCTTGATACCAAGACCAGATAGACTATCAAGGAAACTATGGACCAATAGTCCTCCTTACCAAAGACCCATTAACTTTTTTGCTAATATTTTATTTTGAGAATGCAAGGCAGGTTTAATATTCAGGAATCAATGCATGCGATCCATCTTATTCACAGGCCAAAGAAGAAAACAACATGATCATATTTACTGATACAGAAAAAGCTTAGCATAATATTCTCTAGGTCCCTCCATGCTGTCTCAAAGGGTAAGAAATCCTTCTTTCTTACAGCTGCACAGTATTCCTTTGTGTAAATGTACCACGGCTTTTTTTATCCACTCATCTACTGATGGCACTTCGGCTGTTTTCAGATCTTAGCTATTGTACATAGTGCTGCTATGAACATAGGGGTGTACATATTTTTTCTGATGGGTGTTTCAGGATTCTTAGAATATATTCCTAGACATGGGATCACTGGGTCAAATGGCAGTTCCATTTTTAATTTTTTGAAGAAACTCCATACTGTTTTCCACAGTGGCTGCACCAGTCTGCATTCCCACCAGCAGTGTACCGGGGTTCCCTTTCCTCCACATCCTTGCTCATACATGTTGTTTGTTGACCTGTGGATGGCAGCCATTCTCACAGGTGTGAAGTGATACCTCATTGTCATTTTAATTTACATCTCTCTGATGATTTGTGATCTCAGTTATATGTGGAATATAATGAACAAAATAAACTGATGTGCAAAATAGATTCAGAGACATGGAATCATGGAATGGATTGACAAATCTCAGAGGGGACAGGAGAGGAAGAGATTAACTAAATCACTTATATGCATATATACATAACCCATGGACAAAGACAATAGTGCAGTGAAGGCTGGGATGGGGCTAGGGTGGAGGAAGGCAATGGAGGAAAAATGAGGACATCTGTAATACTTACACCAATAATGATAATTTTAAAAATATGACACTGAAACTAAAAATAGAATATATAATTATAATGATCAAATAATTATAAGTGCTATGTTTTAAAAACATCAAGAAATCCATTTTAAAATAAAATTGAAATTATAACTTCTATACATCTGGGAAATACTAGATCCATGTCCTGGCACTATGAAGAGCTTCTTGTTTCTTTTTGTCCTAAAACAAAAATACATGAGCATCAAAACTGAAACTTGAAAGAGAAATAATACTAAATTCAAGCACAAACTTTCAGAAAACTTGCATATAATTTCTTCCTGCTCTTTCTTCTTTGCCCTACAAACAAAATAAAAGGTGAATGTTGTCAAAATGTAGACATCTAAATCCAGATTTATCTAGGTGCTTAAATACTTTTTAAATATTTTCTTTTCTTGTAACAAGTTTCTTTTTATTCTTTGTCAAACTTTCCCGAAGCCTTTTTCAACAGATAATTTATAGAGGAGGATTCAATCAAAGTCCCCTTTCTATCTTCCTTTGAACTTATATCTGATACTATGTATTAGGAGTATTTCTATATGTGAGAGAGCAACTCTGGCATTTACAAAATGTTGCAAAGTTTATGTCCTTTTAAAGAAAATGGAGCAATTAGGCACATTCATCTGTTCAACTTTATGACCTTATCAGCCAGATTTTCTCTATTATTTCCCCTTTTTACAAATAAATATCATTCAATATCAATGCTATCACAACTATTTTAAACTATTGAATTGACCTTTCATTTTATAAACATCAGTAAATCAACCATTAAAGTGCTATGAAACTTTGTAATACCAATTCATCATGAAGCTAACATGAACTGTCAGGAGAGTAACATATTATTAATCACAATCACAATCAGAGTAATCCATGGCTTCATATCTGCTGACAGAAGGGGAAGGCACTCTAAAACTTTTGTAGCCCAAAGGTTAAAGATTTCAGATTTCTCAGCTCACCAGGAAAAAAGAAAAGTCCATAGTTATCACAGGAAGGAAATAGTACAGGTAAGTAAACAAATTTCATATTTAGAAAACAATATAAAGTTTTATTTAATCATTTGGAATTGCCATTATTTAGGGAACTGGATATTTATGATTTGTTAATATGTATCACTTATCATGTCTAGTTTTTTGGAGATAAGAAATTAACTTCAAATAACCCAGGGTTCAGATAAGTACTCACTGCAGATATTAGTAATTAGTTCTCATCAGACACAACTGGCTTTACTCCATATTTTATTGTGCACAACTTTCAGATCCATTCATTCAATGTCAGAAGTGATTTTTTACAATTGTTCATCTCTTATATTTGGCTTCGGAGTATACATAAGAAGAACATGTTCATTAACTTACACTATCACCATATCTAAATATATAAAAGCCCAGCAACCAGAATGGCAGAATGAGCAGAATGACCAGAACAATTAGTGGCTATGACACCCATTGTGGCAGCCAATCAGCCTGATCCTGGCCCCGATCAGCCCCCCTCCCCCTGGCCAGCCCCACCCCTGGTTGGTCCCCAATACCCCAATTGGGAGTGGGGCCAGCCCACCAACCTCCTGCAGCCCCTCCCCACACCAGCCTGGGCAGGCTGGCTGGACCCCACCAATGCACGAATTTGTACACCAGGCCTCTAGTTACTAATAATTTCTAGCCTAGGCAGGAGTGTTAAGAACATATATATGTTTGTTTGTTTTTTCATTTTGTGTAAATGAAGAGTTTATTGAGGAAGACACAAGGTCAAGCTTCTCCCAACCCCCATCCTTCCCAAGAACATATCCAGACAACAAAAGAATGGTAAGCATTCTTAGGGCAATAATCACTTCTCCTCCCCATTTCTCTCCAGAGTCCCAAGCTCACAACACAGACGCACTGAACAAGCTCCGACAGGGAAGACACTGAAGGAATCTCTGACCAGCAAAAGAGTTCTGGCTGTGTGTGTGCTTCCCTTGCCCTTTGTATTATAACCATCTGATGGGACAAAAACATACTGAGGCAGAGGAGAGGGGGACACAGGGCAATCTCCATTCCATTTCTCCAATTTGGACAAGATTGAAATAGGCCAAAAGGGAGCCTGTGGTGGAAGCAATTGGTCCTGTCTCTTCAGGAGAGAGTCCTTTTCTGTGGAGCAGAATCCCTCCCTAAGTACTGGGGAGCCTAGGGAGCAGAGTTTCTGGATTGGCTCAGTCAGGTCATCTGAGAACAACAGTTGTTATGGTCACTGCTGGGGAGAGTCACTGCTGAGGAGGCTGAGAGAAGTCTAGTTTCAGGGGCAAAGGAGCATAGCCTGATCCAAAATTGTTCTCTGTCTGCTTATCCTGGCACACTCTTCTTTTTGGAACTACAGTTTGCTTTGATGTGAGAGCACTGTATATGTAGTGTGAACCTTTACTGCCTATACCCAACTAACTGTATGAATGATTTCCCAATAGGGGACTTTAAGACCATATATATTTAATATGTCCAGCATCTGCAGAAGGTATCCTATCTAATAAAAGAGAAACATGGCAATTAGCCATACCTCTGCTACCCTTCCCATTGGCTAATCAGGGTGATATGCAAATTAACTGCCAGCCAAGATGGCAACCAGCAGCCAGGCAGCTTGAAGCGAACATGAGGCTTGCTTGCTTCAGTGACGGAGGACTCCAATGTTCCCCGCCTGCCGCTGCCGGCCTCTGAGCTTGCAGTTTGAAACATTGTTACAAATATAGAAGCTAAACAAAACCCCAGAAACCTGCTTTCAGCCAGCTGGGATCTCAGAGCTACAGTTGAAACAGTGTTTCAATGATAGAACCCAAACAAACCAGATACCTGCTTTCATCAGCCGAGGCCTAAGAACTGGAGCCAAGCCTCAGAGCTAAAGCTGGCCCAGAATAAATAAAAAAAAAAGAAAAAAAGAAAAAAAGAGCAGTTGGGAGCTTCAGTCACCCGCCAGCCTGAAAACAGCCATCAGCCCCTCCCCCAGGCTGGCCAGGCACCCAAGCGGGACCCCCACCCTGATCCAGGACACCCTTCAGGGCAAACTAGCCGGCCCCCACCCATGCACCAGGCCTCTATCCTATATAGTAAAAGGATAATATGCCTCCCAGCACCAGGATCAGCAGAGCCGCGAGGCCTCCCGGCACCAGGATCAGCGTGACAGGGGGCAGCACCCAAACCCCCTGATCACCCTGCAGCTCTGTGTGTGACAGGGGGCGGGGCCACAACCTCCCTATCCACCCTGCTCTGTTCATGACAGGGGAAGGCACCCCAACCCCTTGATCAGCCCTGCTCTGTGCCTGATAGGGGGAAGCTCCCCAACCCCCTGATCTCCCTGAGGCTATGTGAGTGACAGGGTGCAGCGCCCCAACCCCCCCTCATGGGCCCTGCTCTGTGTCTGAGGCGGTAGAGCCATAACCTCCCCATAGGCCCTGCCCTGAGTGTGACAGTGGTGGTGCCTCAACCCCCTGATCAGCCCTGCTCTGTGGGTGATAGAGGGCGGTGCCCCCCCCCCCACGGGCCCTGCTCTGTGTGTGACGGGGTAGAGCCATAACCTCCCCACTGGCTCTGCCCTGAGTGTGACAGGGTGTGGCGCCCCAACCCCCTGATCTGCCCTGCTCTGTGTGTGACAGGGGGCAGTGCCCCAACTCCCCTATCGGCCCTACTCTGTGAGTGACGGGGGGAGCTCCTCAAACCCTGATCAGCCCTGCTCTGTGCATGACAGGGGGGAGCTCCCCAACCCCCTGATGGGCCCTGCTCTGTGCATGACAGGGTATGGAGCCCCAACCCCCGTGATGGGCTCTGCTCTGAGAGTGACAGGGGGTGGCGCCTCAACCTCCTCATCGACCCTGCCTTGAGTGTGACAGGGGGCAGTGCCCCAACCCCCCAGTCAGCCCTATCCTGAGTGTGACTAGGGGTGGCATCACAACCTCCTGATCCACCCTGCTCTGTGCATGACAGGGGGAGGCTCCCCAACTCCCCAATCGGCCCTGCTCTGAGCCTGACCAGGGGCTGTACCTAGGGACTGGGCCTGCCCTTTGCCACCCGGGAGCAGTCCTAAGTCAGCAGGTCGTTATCTCCCGAGGGGTCCCAGACTGCGAGAGGGCACAGGCCAGGCTGAGGGAGCCCCCCTCCCCCCTGAGTGCACAAATTTTTGTGCACTGGGTCTCTAGTCCTATCTAATAAGAGACAAATATGGTAATTAACCATTCCTCCGACACTCTTCCCATTGGCTAATCAGGGTGATATGCCAACCAAGATGGCGGTTAACCGCCAACAAAGATGGCGGCTAATTTGCATAATACAGCCAGGGCTGGACAGCGCCATCCCGCCTGCCCCCCTGCCATCCGGGACTGCTATCTTTGACCGGGGCGGCAGGGAGCCTGTATGGGACCCGGCCCAAGGCTGGCCAGTAGGATCCAGCGATCAGCCACCGGACATGCCCACAAACGGCTCTCTGCAGGGATGCGTGGCTGGCAGGTCCTAATGCACCCATCAGCCACCGGCTTAGCCCACAAACGGCCTTCCTGTGGGGATCCGTGGCTGGCAGGTGCTAATGCACTGATCTGCCAACACACACACCCGGCTGCCTTTGCCCTGTGCATACTATGCAGCTGGGAGAGGGGAGTGGGGCCGCTGGGAGCAGGAGGGGAACTGCCCAGGGTTTGCATCAGGCAGCCCAGGGTGGAGTGCCGAGCTATCCAGACAGGTAGCTGCTTGCTCATTCACTTACTTGCTCATTCATTCACTCGTTCACTGGCTCAGCAAACCCTCTCAGGTCCCTGGCACCAGGCCAGGCACTGAAGTTGAAGCAGGATAAGACAGAGCTATGTCCTCAAGATGTTAGTAATTCAGTATGCAGCCAGGAGAGGGGCGCCAGGCCTCTGGGAGCAGGGCGGGAACTTTCCCTGGAGTGGACTTCAGGCAGCCTGGAGTGGGGCTGGAACTTCTGAGGTGTTGCCATGGCAATGCAGCAGAAGTTCCCGCCCCTTAGCTGCTTGCTCATTCACTTACTTGCTCATTCATTCACTCATTCACTCGCTCAGCAAACCCTCTCAGGTCCCTGACACCAGGCCAGGCACTGAAGGTGAAGCAGGATAAGACAGAGCTATGTCCTCAAGTTGTTAGTAATTCAGTAGGCAGCCAGGAGAGGGGCGCCAGGCCTCTGGGAGCAGGGCGGGAACTTTCCCGGAGTGGACTTCAGGCAGCCTGGAGTGGGGCTGGAACTTCTGCCATGTTGCCATGGCAATATGGCAGAAGTTCCCACCCAGTAGCTGCTTGCTCATTCACTTACTTGCTCATTCATTCACTCATCCACTCGCTCATTCATTCGCTCATTCACTCACTCATTATTCACTCACTCAGCAAACCCTCTCAGGTCCCTGGCACCAGGCCAGGCACTGAAGGTGAAGTAGGATAAGACAGATCTATGTCCTCAAGATATTAATAATTTAGTAGGGTGAAGCAGGCACATGAACGAGGCAGTTGTATGCAGAGATGCACTGTACTGGATTCAGTGAGGGCTGTAACTAACGCCAACTTTGTTCTCTTGATAAAATGGGGCCTTGGGAGCCAGGCCGTCCCAAGCCTGTAGGCCTGTGCCTAGGCCAGGAGTGGCTGGGGTCCAGGAACATGACAGAGGGTGCAGGTTGGGCTGAGGGGTCTGGCCCCACCCCAAACCCTCACCCCCGAGTGCACAAATTTTTGTGCACCGGGCTACTAGTCTGATTATAAATAGTAATAGAAAACTTGGCTAAAGTTTAATTTATAAGCATTATGAAATTGACCACTAAATGTATTGTCAGTCTTTAGGAATAGTTCTTGGTGGTGCCTTGACTCCTACTTTTAGATATGCTTCAGTTTCTAGAAATGACATAAGAAGTACAATTGTCCTTTGGTCAATTATTGCTCCTAAATATTGTTATTACTCTTTTTATTTAGCCCCACTCATAACTACTTGCAAAGACAACTTAAAAACTACAATTTATTTGTTTTTAATAACAACTAATGTATGTATTATGTGCCAGCCTTTCATTCATTGTCTCATTTGACATGCACACACATGTAGATAATGGTTTTATCTATTACCATTGGAATAATTATTCTTACAATATAATTCTTCCCATATTTACAGATAAGCAAAGCAAATTTCAGCACAGAACTATTCAGTGGCTGAAGTTTCAAAACTATAATATGTCAGTTTTCAAAAATCAGTGAATATTTTGTTTCTTGTTAATATGAAGCACTCTCCTTTCTTCCTTTTTTTTTTTCTTTTTTAGCTTTTGGCTTTCAAAACATCAGAAGAGTCACCCACTGGAAAATGGTAGAACATAAAACATATTTTCATATAAAAACACTATTGCATTTTTCATTGAGGTATTATGGCTGTGTTTTATTCATCTCTAGTTAAAATGTGTTTGATAATAAACATCGAGAAGGTGGGCTGTCACACAGGCATCGTTTAATACATATTTTCACGGCAATAAGAAAGAAAACAGAGATCTCAAGGAAATGGCCATTACTGAATGTAAATGACAGAAAAAATTAGAAAGTGATAATAATTTATTCTTAAAGTATTTTTTTTATCACAGCACTTCCAAACACACACACACACACACACACACACACACAGAGGAATGACACTCCCTAGACATTCCCATATGGTAATACAGGGATTATGAGTCTTACTCTGCATATCTACAGCTCTACTATAAGCAATTTAAGTGGTCTGGCAAAGACTGATTAAAAATGCAAATAAAAATACACTGATTCCTCGTACACTTTTATGATCAACAAACAAATAATAGTTTTCCATGTCTATCCCTTACCATTTCCAAAGTTGTCCTGGATTAGGCTCTGCAAAGGCAGTCATGTAAATCCTTTAACTGTACTCCCTACTTTCACAGTCTCCATAATTCAATGCATCCTGCACATCAATAAGAGATACAACTTCCCAGAGTATTATCATGATTGTATATTTCTTATGCTCCTTAGTCTTGTATGGAATTCTCTTGATGACAAAGTAAAATCTTTTCAAATATACATATATATATATATATATATATATATATATATATATATATATATTTGATTTTTTTCAGAGAGGAGGGAAGAGAGATAGAGAGAAACATCGATGAGACAAAAACATGGATCAGCTGCCTCCTGCACATCTCCTACTGGGGATGTGCCCGCAACCCAAGTACATGCCCTTGACCAGAATCTAACCTGGGACCTTTCAGTCCGCAGGCCAATGCTCTATCCACTGAGCCAAACCGGTTTCGGTCTTTTCAAACCTTTTGAACCCTTGAAGGAACCTTGGAGATGATATAATCTGTCCCTCTTACTTGCCAGATAGAAGAACTTAAGATGAAGGATGGAAAATTACTTATGTACAGAAATTATTTTCTTTTTTTAAAAGAATATATTTTATTGACTTTTTTACAGAGAGGAAGGGAGAGGGGTAGAGAGTTAGAAACATCGACAAGAGAGAAACATCCATCAGCTGCCTCCTGCACACCCACCACTGGGGATGTGCCCACAACCAAGGTACATGCTCTTGACCGGAATCGAACCTGGGACCCTTCAGTCAGCAGGCCGACACTCTATCCACTGAGACAAAGCAGTTAGGGCAGGAAATTATTTTCTAAATCTCTTTTCAGCAGAGTACATGGCATTGAAATATGTCATGTCACTTAAAAATAAATACAAATTATAAATTCAAAGTCCTTTCCAATCTAAGTCAAAGTACTTCCCCTGTTTTATCTATTACCATTCCTCTAGATAAGTGGTTCTCAAACTTCTGGCCCTTTAAATACAGTTCCTCATGTTGTGACCCAACCATAAAATTATTTTCGTTGCTTCTTCATAACTGTAATGTTGCTACTGTTATGAATCTTAATGTAAATATCTGATATGAAGGATGGTCTTAGGCGACCCCTGTGAAAGGGTCGTTCGACCCCCAAAGGGGTCACGACCCACAGGTTGAGAACCGCTGCTCTAGATTATAACACTTCATGAATAGAATTTTATTACATACACTTTCTTTCTGTATATATTTTCTATTGTTTTACTAGTCATTGATTATAAAACTATTACCAACTCTTACAAATGTCAAATTAAATGCTACATTGACCATAAAATCTGGAAGGCTGTCTTACTTATTAATGCTCATGACCATTTTTAGCCTCTGAGTGCATAGACCCCATTCTGCCTTGTGTTCACATCCTATCCACTTTACTTGCTTGTAAGCTTTTTGAACCCAGGTTCTGATCCTTGTACACCTATGCTCATTTTGAAACACCTAATACAGCACATTGCATATCATAGGTGCAAAACAAATATTTATAGAATGAATGAATACATAAATGAATTAATTACCAGAAATTATCAGGGTTCCTTTTCTAATTATTTTATGTGATGCCAAAACATCCACATATTTAGAACATCTGGATAGATGGCATCAAATAGTAAAGCATATGTATGATTAACAGAATTTCTTTACACTTCATCTGGATGCTTTGGCATGGGAAAAATAGCTAGTCTCTCTTAAACTATGCTATCACTTTGGTATGGGTTGCAGTGTTTTGCCTTAGATTGAATAAAGAGCCTCATTTAAGAGAACCGAATAAAACCCTATTTTAAGGCACATCTACTCAATAAAAATATAACAGGAGTTAATTTTCTGCAAATAGCATCAGTCAGATCTAAGCAACAATCATAGTTGTGTGTGTGTGCACGTGTGAATATTCTCTTCCTGTCTATTGAAATTTTGGCACCCATTGCTATGAAGCCCTGAGCACATTTTGTGATATTTTCTTTTTATTGCAATGCTCAGATGGATTATGCATCAGCAATCAACAATCTGTTTGTGAAAGAGGGAGCACTCTTGGAATTGTCAGTAAGATTATATTCATATCAGTGCATACTAATGAACATTTGCTATTCAATAAAATTGCTGGGGTCTGCAAAAGTAGATACTTGATAATATATCCATTATTTTCTTCTTAAAAAGGATGTTTACTTATAGGAAATGGTAGAGGGACTAAGATAATCATATTTTATAGTACTCTGGGTAAATATTTGGAGAGAAAAAAAGCACAAAAAGAAAGAATGCATTTCAAAAACATACCCTAATAATACATAAAGTATTAAGATATATTGGAAAAGTAAAATGTTAACAACTTTTTATGTTACAGAACATAAAATTCTCTAGTAACTCTCCTTATTCAAAACTGTATTTTTATGACTACTTAAACTTACATGCTGGTACACTTTTTTAAAGTATATTTCTAGTCTCACAATTGTTCTGTGAAAAAAAATTACAAGTTGTGCTTACAATGCTGAAATTATGAGAAATATTTATTAGATTTCTGCTTTGCTTGATATTGAGTAAGACTTTAAACCAAAGCTACAATGCTTGAAAGGTATACTATAAGGCAAAAAAGAAATTTTTACTGTGTGTGTATAAAACTTGCTTGTTTATTTCTCCCTAAACCACAGTCATTAGTTTTGACTTTTATGATTTTGGTCCAAGTCAGAGTTAATCCATAACAAGCCCTGTGGGACATTGTAACTTGTTTCTGTTTTGAATGGCAAATTAAATACAGACAGATTATATATAATACAACATGAAATGGTGACTAAATTGTGCAGCTATTCTCAATCTCTAGTCACTTTGGAGATAAAGAAATATAGCTATCTCAAAGATTGTCTAACATACTTACTATATAGTATACCAGTAAAGCATACAAATAAAAAATAACTTCCCCAACTACAACTTATTTTTACTCTGCCCTGTTAAAAGTCATCCCTAGTGATCAAACCAATATCAATAAATTTCTCTCTTTCCTCAAGTAGACTTTCATATATATTTGTCATGATTGTTTTCAGTTGAAAGTTTAAAAGAATGGCTACTTTTATTGTGAACCTTAGTTATATTTGAATCACTGCTGTTCAGACTTGTGTCTAGTTTCTGGGTCTTTGTACTGCTCTTCTAGTTACATCCAAGAGTGGGGCTAAGTATGAGAACTTTATTTTGGGGGGAAAACAAGTCCTGCTTGCTTTAAAAAACAAACAAACATAAAAATACGTATTTTTAAAAATTAAAAAAAATGTTATCCTCAACATCTATCTAAGCCTGAGTTTATCATTTTTTCTTTTCTTTTCTTTTTTATTTTTATTGATTTCAGAGAGGAAGGGAGAGAGGGAGGGAGAGAGAGAGAGAGAGAGAGAGAGAGAGAGAGAGAGAGAGAGAGAGAGAGAGAAACATCAATGATGAGAGTGAATCATTGATTGGCTGCCTCTTGCAACCCCCCCCCCACACACACACACACACTGCGGGGGGGGGGGGGGCGGGGACCAAGCCCGCAACCCAGGCATGTGCCCTTGATTGGAATCGAACCTGGAACCCTTCAGTCTGCAGGCCAATGCTCTATCCACTGAGCCAAACCAGCTAAGACTGAGCCTGGGTTTAGATTTTGGTTTTATTAATTTGCTGTCTCCTGGTTTCTGCCCTGTGTTGTTTCTTGGGTATGGTTATTTATTTTTTTCCTGTGTCTTACTCTACAGTTCCATCTCTCAGTTTCTATAAAGGTTTTACCATTTTTTAAAGACCTACTGCTTGTAAACCTATTGATATTAGCTGAAAATGAATTCTATGCCCATGTACATTTTCTAAATATACCACAGGATAGCACTGATTGTTTATGAAGTTTTATTTTCAAATTTTAAATTAAACATTTCAACCTCCCACTTTTACTTTTTATTCCTCTTTACAGACGCAATGTAAAATGAGACAATTGGGTATTTGTACGTACACTCAATTTTTCTATAACTGATCATAGCATTTCTTTTATCTGATCAGGCATGAGTTGTGGCCATTTTTTAAAAAATCAACAATGTGTTTTATTTTTCTAAGGAGGAAACATAACATATTTAACTTCTGGAACTAAAAACTTTTACAATTTTTTTCTTTTAAGCAATAATTTATATAAAAAAAGTGATGTTAGAGTTTTATCTCAATGAACTGTTATACACCTATGTAATTACCACTCAAAATAACATCACCCCAGAAAGTTCTCTCATGCCCTCTTCTGATTATCCCTAACCGCACCTAAGGTAATGAGTTTGCAATGTCTATCACCATCATTTTGTCTACGGTTGGCCTTCGTATAAAAGGAATCATACAGTATGTATTCCTCTGGGTTTGACTTCTTTAACTCAATATATATTTGTATTGTGGTAAAAAAAACAAACACATAAGGCCTACTCTCAACAAATTTTAAATGTACAGTAGGGTTTTGCTCACTATATGCACATTGTTGTACAGCAGATCTCTAGAACTTTTTCAACTTGCATGACCGAAACTCTATACTCATTGACCATTAACTCTCCATTTCCCCTCCCCCCAGCTCTTGGCAACCACCACTCTACTTGCTGTTTCTATGAGTAAGACTATATTCGATACCTCATATGAGCGGAATCATGCAGGATTTGTCTCTCCGTCACTAGATTATTTCACTTAGCATAATGTCCTCAACATGTATTTACCCATATTGCAGCAAAGGACAAGATATCTTTATTTTTTAAGACTGAATTATAAATAATATTCACACACATATACATATCACATTTTCATTATCCATTTATCTAGTGATAGACATTTAGGTTGTTTCTACAACTTGGCTATTGTGAATAATGCTCAGTGAGCATGGGACCACAAATATCTCTTTGAGAGCTTGTTTATAATTTTCTTGGATAAACACTCAGAAGAGTGATTGTTGGATCATATGGTAGTTCTACCGTTAATTTTCTGAGGACCACCCCATACTGTTTTTCATAGCAGCTGCACCATTTTAAATTCTCACAGTGTATAAGGGCTCCAATTTTTCCACATTTTTGCCAACACTTGTGTGATTGTGTGTTTGTAAATGCAATTACCACATGTGAGAAGTGATACTTCATTGTGGTTTTAATTTGCAATTCCCTTATGTTGACTAAATTTTAGTGCGTTTTTTGGCCATTTATGTAACTTCTTTGGAGAAATGGCTATTCAAGTACTCTGTCCATTTTTTATTGAGTTTTGTTTTGGTTTATTGAGTAGTCGCAGTTCTTTTATCTATGTTGGATATTAAGCCTTTATCAGATAGATGGGATAATTACTCCAATCTATAGGTTACCATTTTACTCTGTTGATTGTTTTCTTTGTTATATTTTACTTTGATACAGTCCCATTGCAATTTTTTTGTTGCTTGCACTTTTGGTGTCATAAACAAGAAGCCATTGCCAAAACAAATCTTATGATTATTTTTTCTCCAATATTTTTATCTAGGAGAATTATAGTTTTAGAGTTTATTGTTTTAAGCCTTTAATACATTTTAAGATAACTTTTGTGTATGGTTTAACATATGGGTGCAATTTAAATTTTTTTCATGTACATATACACTTTTCCCAGAACATGTGCTGAAGAGACTATAATTCTCCATTGTGTAGTCTTGGTACTCTTGTTATGATCATTTGGACATATAAGTGTGAGTTTATTTCTGATCTCTTTTTTCTGTATCATTGATCTGTGTGTGTGTGTGTGTGTGTGGTGTGTTTTTTTTGTCTTTTTTTAAATTTTGTTTTATTCCTTAAAGTATTACAAAGAGTATTACATATGTCTCCTTTTTTTTCCACTTAACCTTCCCCTGGCCTCCCCTACCACCCAGTGTCTTGTGTCCATTGGTTATGCTTATGTGCATGCATATAAGTCCTTCAGTTGATCTCTTACAGCCCCCCAACTCCCGCCCAACCCTCCCCGGCCTTCCCGCTGTAGTTTGACAGTCTGTTCGATGTTGCTCTGCCTCTGTATCTATTTTTGTTCATCAGTTTATAATGGTCTTAATTATCCATAAATGATTGAGATCATGTGGTATTTTTCTTTCATTGACTGGCTTATTTCACTTAGCATAATACTCTCCAGTTCTATCCATGCTGTTGCAAATGTAAGAGTTCCTTCCTTTTTAGAGCAGCATAGTATTCCATCATGTAGATGTACCACAGTTTTCTAATCCATTCATCTGCTGATGGGCACTTAGGCTGTTACCAAATCTTAGCTATGGTAAAGTGTGCCACTATGAACATAGGGGTGCATATATCCTTTCTGATTGGTGTTTCTGTTTTCTTGGGATATATTCCTAGAAGTGGGATCACTGTGTCAAATGTGAGCTTCATTTTTAACCTTTTGAGGAAACTCCATAGGGTCTTCCATAGTGGCTGCACCAGTCTGCAATCCCACCAGCAGTGCACAAGTGTTCCTTTTTCTCCGCATCCTCTCCAGCACTTGCCGTTTGTTGATTTGTTGATGATAGCCATTCTGACAGGTGTGAGATGGTACCTCACTGTTGTTTTGATTTGCATCTCTCAGATGATCAGTGACTTTGAGCATGTTTTCATATGTCTTTCGGCCTTCAGAATGTCCTGTTTTAAAAAGTGTCTATTTAGGTCCTTTGCCCATTTTTTGATTGGATTGTTTATCTTCCTTTTGTTAAGTTGTATGAGTTCCCTATAAATGTTGGAGATTAAACCCTTATTGGTGATAACATTGGCAAATATGTTCTCCCATGCAGTGGACTTTCTTGTTGTTTTGTTGATGGTTTCTTTTGCTGTGCAGAAGCTTTTTATTTTGATGTAGTCCCATTTGTTTATTTTCTCTTTAGTTTTTAATGCCCTAGGAGCTGTATCAGTGTAGAAATTGCCTCGGCATATGTCTTAGATTTTGCTTCCTTTGGATTCCTCTAGTATTTTTATTTTTTCCTGTCTTACATTTAAGTCCTTAATAAATGAATTATGCAATGTAGCCAGATACAAAATTATCGCCAAGAAATCTATGGCATTTCTATACACCAATAGTGAACTTACAGAAAGAGAGACTAAAAAAGCAATCCTATTTACCATCACACCAAAAAAATTAAGATACCTAGGAATAAACTTAACTAAAGAGGTAAAAGACCTCTACTCAGAAAACTACAGGACATTGAAAAAAGAGATAGAGGAAGACATAAACAGATGGAAGAACATACTGTGTTCATGAATTGGTAGAATCAACATCATTAAAATGTCCATACTACCCAAAGCAATCTATAAAGTCAATGCACTCCCCATTAAATACCAATGGCATATTTCACAGACCTAGAACGAACTCTCCAATAATTCATCTGGAATAAAAAATGACCCCGAATAGCTGCAGCGTTCCTGAGAAAAAAGAACAAAGTAGGTGGGATCTCAATACCAGATATCAAACTGTATTACAAAACCACTGTTCTCAAAACTGCCTGGTACTGGCATGAGAACAGATATAGATCAATGGAATAGAATAGAGAACCCAGAAATTGACCCGAACCAATATGCTCAATTAATATTTGACAAGGAGGAAAGAACATACAATGGCGTCAAGACAGTCTCTTCAATAAATGGTGTTGGGAAAATTGGACTGATACATGCAAAAAAATGAAACTAAACCACCAACTTACACTATACACAAAAATAAACTCAAAATGGTGTTTGTTTTTTTTTTTTAATGTCAGGTCCTTACTATTTTGATTACTGTATCTTTTTAATATGTTTTGAAGTCAGGATGTGTGAAGCCTCCAGCTTTTTTTGTTGTCAATATTGTATAGGTTATTCAGGGTTCTTTATGGTTCCAAATGAATTTTAGGATTGCTTTTATATTTATGCAAAAAAATGTCATTGGAATTTTGATACAGATATATTAGATATGTAGATCATTTAGGGTAGTGTGGACATTTTAACAATGTTAAGTCTTTAATCCATGAACATTGGATGTCTTTCCATTTATTTGTGTTTCTTTAATTTCTTTCAGCTATATTTTGTAGTTTTCAGTATATAATTCTTTTGGTTCCATGGTTAAGTTTATTTCTAAGAATTTTATTCTCTTTGATACTATTCAAAATTAAATAATTTTCTTAATTTTCTTTTTAATTGCTTGCTATTAGTATACAGAAATGCAACTGATTTTACTTCTTCCTTTCCAGTTTGGATGTCTTTTATTTTATTTTCTTGACTAATTGCCCTGGTTATGACTTCTAGTGGGTATTCTTGCCTTGTTCCTCATCTTTAAGAAAAAGCTTTCAGTTTTTCACCATTGAGTATGATGTTAGCTGTAAGTTTTTTTATATATAACCTTTGTTGTGACAAGCAAATCTCCTTCCACTTATAGTTGAACATTTTTATCTAAATGGTATGTTGAATTTGTCAAATGCTTTTTCTTCATCTATTGAAAAGTGAAGTGGTCTTTATTCCTTGTTCTGTTAATGTGATGCATCACATTAGTTAATTTTTGTATGTTGACTCATCCTTGCATCACAGGGATAAATTCCACTTTAATCATGGTGTAAGATAAGTTTAATGTATTGTTGAATTCAGTTTTCTTGTGTTTTTTAGAGGAGTATTGCATCAATATTCATCAGAGATATTGCTCTGTAGTTTTCTTGTAGCATCTTTCCCTGACTTTAGTAATAATGTAAATTTCATAATATAAGTTTATAATTATTTCTTCCTCTTGATATTTTTGGAAGAGTTTGGAAAGAATTGGCATTCATGTTTTTTAAAAATGTTTGATAGAGGCTCTCCAGTGTAAACACCTGGTCCTGGGCTTTCCTTTTTTGGAAGGTTTTTTACTATTGAGTCTATCTCCTTATTTGTTATATGTCTGTTCAGATTTTCTATTTTTCCATAATTCAGTCTTGTTAGGTTGCATGTTGCTAGAAATTTATCCATTTTTCTAGATTATTTAGTATTTTGGCATATAATTGTTCATAATGGTGTCTTCTAAACCTTTTAATATCCATAGCATCTGCTATAATACTTCCTCTTTCATTTCTTAGTTTAGTTATTTTAGTCTTCTCTCTTTTTCCCCCTGACTCCAGCTAAGGTTTTGTCTATTTTTGTTAATCTGTCCCATAAGTTTTGGTATGTGGCATTTTAACTTTTATTTGCCTCAAGATGTTTTCTATTTTCCTTTTTATTTCTCCTTTGACTTACTTGCTTTTCAGGCGTGTGCTGTTTAATTTTTATGTATTTGCTAGTTTTTATTAGACCATTAATTTCTATTTGTGGTCAGAAATTGGTGTACTGAAATCCACCACTAATATTGTGTTGCTGTCTATTTATCCCTTCAGTTTTGTCAGTATTTGCTTCAGATATTTTGGTACTCTGATGTTGGGTTCAAATATTTTAATAATTGGTATTTTTTTTCTGGTAATCTGGCCTTCTTATAATTATATAGGGTGGAGCTAATGCAGGTTTACAGTTATAATACAAATAAATAATACAATAATTAATAAATTATAATATAAGAATAAACTCTGTTTCGTGTACTCACAACTGTAGACCTACTTTTGACTCACCCTGTGTAATGTTTGTCCCTTGTGACTTTTTTTGACTTAATGTCTATTTTTTCTGATAAAATATGACTACCCCTGCTTTTTTTATTATCATTTGCATGATATATCTTTTTCCATCCTTTTACTTTCAGTCTATGTGTGTCCTTTAATCTAAACCGCATATAGTGGAATTTTGTTTTATTATCTATTCACCCACTTTATGCATTTTGATTGGAGAGCTTAATCCATTTACATGTAAAGCAATTACTTATAGAGAAGGACTTATTTTTGCCATTTTGGTAATTGTTTTTCATCTGACTTGTGGTTATTTTGTCCCTCTGTACCTCTCTTGCTCAGTGATTAATTGATTTGTTACATTGACATGACTTGATTATTTGATTATTTTCTCATATTCTTATCATGTATCTTTTTTAGATATTTTCTTTGGTAACTGTGGAGTTTACATAAGACATCTTAGATTTAACCCAGCAATTCCATTTCTGGGAATTTATCTACCCCCCCCCCCCAAAAAAAAAAGAAAGAAAGAAACCCAAAACAACAATTTGAAAGACTATATGCACTCTTATATTCATTGCAGCATTATTTACAATAGATAAGATTTGGAAGCAGCCCAAGTGTCCATCAGCAGATGAATGGATAAAACAGCTGTGGTACGTTTACACAATGGAATACTAGTTGTCCGTAAAATGGAAGAAAATTTTGCCCTTTGTGATAGCATGGATGGATCTGAAGAACATTATTCTAAGTGAAATAAGCCAGCCAGAGAAAGAAAAGTGCCATAGATTTCACTCATATGTGGAATTTAATGAACAAACTGAACTAACAAGCAAAATAGAGACAGACTCATAGATAGCAGGCAGACAGCTATGGTAAGGAGCATGTTTGGGGGATAATGATGGCAGGACTGAACAAAAAATTTTAAAAAAAGAGAAAGAACTCATGGACACGGACAACAGTATAGTGATTGTGTGGGGGATGGAGAGATGAAATGGAAGAAGGTATGCGGGGGATAAATGGTGATTGAAAAATATAAATTAAGATAGGGAGGAAAAATTAAATAAAAGGAAACACATTTTAACTTGATAACAATTTAATTTTAATTGTATATAAAAATGATTCTTTTATTACCTCCCCTCACACTTCATGTTATTGATGTCACAAATATATTTTATATTATGTATCCAAAAACATAATTTATATATATATATTTTAAATATATTTGGTATACAATCTTACATTGGTTATATTAATTTCAGGTGTACAATATAGTGATTCAATATCTTTATACCTTACAATGTGATCACTCCATTAATTCTAGTAGCCATCTGTCACTGTGTAAACTTATCTTAAAGTATCATTGAGTAAATTCCCCTTCTTTTGTCATTCACCCCCCCCCCCACCGTTCCCTTCTAGTAAGCATTCTTTTGGTCTTTTTTTTTATGAGTATGTTTTTATTCTGTTTGTTTTGTTTTAGATTCCACATATAAATGAACAATGCAGCTGAAACCGGTTTGGCTCAGTGGATAGAGCTTCGGCCTGCGGACTGAAAGGTCCCAGGTTTGATTCTGGTCAAGGGCATATACCTGGGTTGCGGGCACATCCCCAGTAGGAGATGTGCAGGAGGCAGCTGATTGATGTTTCTCTCTCATCGATGTTTCTAACTATCTCTCTCCCTCCCTCTCTGTAAAAAGAAATCAATAATAAATAAATAAATAAATAAATAAATAAATAAATAAACAAATGAACAATGCATTATTTGTCTTTCTCTGCCTGACTTATTTCACTTAGCTGGATATCCTCTATGATCCATCTATGTGTTACAAATGGCAAGATTTCATTTTTTTTATTGCTGCATAATATTTTGGCATGTATATATATATATCACATCTTCATCCATTCATCTATGCATGGACACCTAGGTTGCTTCCATATCTTGGCTACTGTAAACAATATTGCAATGGAAAAGGCATGCACATATCTTTTTGAATTAATGTTTCTTTTTTTCTTTAGTAAATATAGTTATTTTTTTATATTTTTGCCTTTTAATTTCTATATCAAATTTAGAGATGATTAATGTACTAGTATTACATTTTTATAATGTTCTGCATTGTGTATATATTTATTTTGTACCGGGGAGCTATTTTATGTCTTCACTAGGGGCCCAGTGCATGAATCTGTGCACCTTCAAAAGAACTGTAGGTCGTGCCGAGGCTGTGGTGGGCACAGGGGCGAGCCTTGGCCTATCCTCTGTGCCCCCTCCCAGCCCCTCTCACTGTGGCCCCTGGTCCCCTGTCTGCCAACAGCCCTGCTCCCACTGCCACCACTCCCACACACTGATGGTGCTGGCCCTGCTCACACCTGCTGATGGCGTGGAGCGATTGGGCCAGCATCACCAGCAGGTGCGAGCAGGGCTGATGCCATCAGTGGGTATGAGCAGCGGCTGCTGCCACAATCGCCCCTCAGGAACAGGGGGAGATGGAGAAGCCCTCAGGGGCAATTGAAATTGGTGCCAAGTGGCAGCAGCAGGTGCGAGCTGTGGCTTCAGCACTGACAACGGGTGCAAGCAGGGCCATCCCCGGCAGCAGGTGCGAGAGGCAGCTGCCAGCCCGATTGTCCCTCAGGAGCAGGGGGAGGTAGAGAAGCCCTGAGGGGCAATCAGGGCCAGCAGCCACCACTTGCATGCGTTGATGGTACTGAGCAATCGGGGCCAGCAATGGGTGCTGGCAGCAGGTACAAGCGGGACGGGCACCGGCAGCAGGTGCAAGCACCGGGTGGGACCGTAGCATGTGGGAGCAAAGAATTTTCATAACCACCAGAGGCTTGCCCTGATGACAACACTGGAACCCCGCCTTGGTCTGGCACCCCTGCTCACCTGCTTCACCAACCCGCCATGGCTGACGCCTGCCATGTTCCTCGTGCACCCCCTGGTGGTCATTGCACATCAAAGCAACCGGTTGTTAGGTTGTTCAGTTGTTCTGCTGTTCAGTCTATTTGCATATTAGGGTTTTATATATATAGATGTGCTTTTCTGTTGTTATCCTATATCTTATATAATAAAAGGCTAATATGCAAATAGACCAAATGGCAGAACAACTGAACAACCGAACAACTGGTCACTATGACATGCACTGACCACCAGAGGGTGTGCACTGAACATGGCGGGCATTGGCAGCAGACACCATAGCATGGAACATGGCAGGCATCAACCACGATGGGATGGCGGAGCAGATGAGTAGGGGCAGGTCGCTGTCATTGGAGCAAGCCTCTGTTGGTTACTGAAAATTCTTTGCTCCCATGCTGAGGTCCCACCTGGCACTCACACCTGCTGCTGGCACCAGCCCCACTCGCACCTGCTGCTGGCACTGGAGCCATTGCTCATACCCGCTGCCGGTGCTCTGTGCTGTTGGTGGGTGTGAGCAGTGGCTGCTGGCTGCCATCACTCCTCAGGGCTTCTCCATCTCCCCCTACTTGTGAAGGGCGATCAGAGCAGCAGCCATCATTCGCACCCACACCCATACCCACTGCTGGTTCTGGCCTCAATTGCTCCTCACCCATCAGCACATAGGAGCAGTGGTGGGATCAAGGCTGCCGGAAGACGGGGACCAGGGCCTCAGTGGGAGGGGCCAGCAGGGGCATGGGGGATGGGTCAAGGTCTGCCCCTGTGCCCACTGTAGCCTGGTGGCCCACAGTTCTTTTGAAGGTGCAAGAATTGGTGCACTGGGCCCCTATTTTAGTATATTTTCTTTTCAATTGGAACGAGTTCCTTTAGTATTTCTTGTAAAGCAGGTCAATTTATGATGAACTCCGTCACACTTGCTTTTCTGTGAAAGTTTATCGCTCCTTCATTTTAAGACACTTTTATTTTTTGTTTTTCAGCTATAGTATTCTTGGTTGGCAGTTTTTTTTTTCTTTCAGTAATTTTTATATATCATCCTACTCCTTTCTAGCCTGAAATGTTTTTGTGGAGAACTCACTGGATAGCTTATAGAAGCTCCCTTGCACATGATGAGTTATTTTTTTCTTACAACTTGCAAAATTCTCTATTTGTCTTTGACTTTTGACAATGATTCTACTGTGTCTTGTTGTGGACTTCTTTAAAGTCTTCCAAGTTGTAGTACTTTGTTCTTGAATCTGGATGTTTATTTTCTTTACCAGATTTGGGGAGTTTGGGGTTATTACTTCATCAAATAAGCTTTCTGTCTTTGTCTCTCTTCTCTTCTTGGGACTTGCATGTTGCACATATTGGTTTATTCAATGGTGTCTCAAATGTCCCTTAGGCTATGTTTACTCTTATTCATGATTTTTTTTGTTTGTACCTCCAACTAGATAATTTCAAATAACTTGTCTTCATGTTCCTTATTCTTTCTTCTGCTTGATTAAGTTTGATATTGAATCCCTGTAGTAAATGTTTCAATTTAGTTATTGTATTCTTCAGCTCTAAGATTTGTTTGCTACTTTTTTACATTTTCATTTTTAATTAAATTTATTGGGGTGACATTGGTTAGTAAGACCATACATTTCTACGGTACTTGATCTGTATATTGCATTGTGCTCCCACTACCCAAAGTCAAATAATCTTCATCATCACCATATATTACTTTCTTATCATTTCTATCTCTGAGTTGATATTCTCATTTTGGTCATGCATTGTATTCTTGAGCTTTAGCATTTTTATAATGGTTACTTTGTTTTCTTTGTTAGCAATTAATATACCTTTGTCTCTTTAGTGTTAGTTTCTGTATATTAGTTTGTTTTTCTCTGATTTGTCCATATTTCTCTGTTCCTTTGTGTTATAGTCTGCTCATTGGATTAAAACACACACACACACACAACAACAACAACAAACAAACAAACAAAAAAACCAAAACAAACAAAAAAAACCCAGCCACTCACCTATAGACTGAACTCATACAGGGAAAGATCTTCACCAATTAGTCCAGCTAGATATTCTGGAGACTGCTCAAACCTTTTCTGTACATGCATCTTCTCTGGACTTTGTGCATAAATTCCCAGTTAAAAAGATCTGCTGGTTATTATTTTTTAGGGTCTTGTAATCTATTCTCTCTATTATCCATCTGCAGTATTGCAGATTTTCTGGAGCTATAATAGGCTGAATGTTTTTCTTATTTTATCTGAATCCCCCAGGTGTCTAGAGTATGCCAGTCCCTTCTGCACTCTGAGTCAACTGAGACAGAAACCAGACCCTTTAATAGCCATCCAAAAAACTAGAAAATTGGATGCACATTCCACTCTTCTCTTTTCTCTGAGGGAGAGACTTTCAATCTCTATTTGTTTTTGTCTGCCATATCATGTGTCAGCTGTCTTTTGCTCTCTCAGCTGCTATAGATAATAGAATAGGCCATATCCCACCAGTGCTTTGAAATAGCTGAGACAGAAACCAATTCACCCACACCTCATAAAACAAGAACTTTGAGTGTATGCCCTAACTCTTTTGCTTCCCAAGAAGAAGCCAGGAGTTGTGGGCATTTTGTCCTGTTCATTTCACACTGAGTCAGGAGGAGGGACTATGGTGAATGAGCTTATGTTAGTCTAAATTGTTGCCTTTGTTCTCAGTGAACTTCAACCAGGTGCTCTTTACTATCTACACTAAGTTCAGACAAGACAACCAGTTTAAATGTTGGATGTATGTTTCAGTCTTCTCATTCCCTTCTCAGGAGAAACCAGGAGGTGAAATTTTTTCCTTTATTGAACTACTGTGAGGGAAGGAGAGACTATGGTGAATAAGTGCCATGGATTTTCCTAGCCATTTCCATGCATCTGTTTTTTGACTTCACTTGGGGTGTAAGAGCATTTCACTGGTTTCTGAATTTCTCTCAAAGGGAATTGATCTGTATATTATTGTAGAGTTTGAATATTGCTCTCCTCTTCTTCCTGACATCTCCTTGATGTTTGAGGTTTATATAAAGATATGTACCAGTTAGTCAAAGTGGTATCAAAATTAAAACAAGAACATGTTCTCATTTCAGTCTATTTCATTTTACATGTGCCTATATTTGTTAAACTCAAGTTTATATACAGTTTCTTTCTGTCTTTATTCATATTTTACTGACAAGGCAATAAACTATGTGACCCCTTCTTTAAATTTTGACTTTAAAATTAACACTGCATATTGGCATTTTATCATCAATTTTATAGTTCTAAACTGCATTCTTCATGTATAAAATCCTAATTAATGATAATAATTATTTTTTTAACTTTATAAAAAAATGTTTTACCAGTGTCTTGTTTGTTTCTAAGGACATCAAAATTGCACATGGATGAAGGTTACTATGAAGTAAATTTGGAAGAAAAACCAAACTGAATTGGAAAGATCTCCCTGATCTTTACAAAGGAATGGTTTCCTACTTCCAATCTGAAAGTTGACTAATGTCCTTTTAATTTTAATTCTAGGTCCAGCACCATTTGGCAAAGTAAGTCTTCTCAGTTAATCTTCTGTTCAATAAATGTGGCATTATAAATAAAGTATTTGTTTAAAAGGTAGATATCAAGTTAATTAAAATTATTTTAGGGTAACAAACAGTCTTGAATACCAAAGATAAATTAATAAGTAAATGGATTTAGTAATGTGGAAATTTTACTGTTAGATTATTTTTGTCATGTCTGCAATTCTTAATACAAGTAAGAAGAAGGCCATAAGCCTCACATAAGATGTAAACTGAAAAGGAAAACGAATATTCTGTCTTTTGGGAAGTCTCAATTATATTGAATTACCTTGTTTTCTTAAAACCATACTAACTGCCATAAAATTTGATTAATTATTTGCTTATCATTTTCCCCTATTCTCAGCTCTAGCTTGCATCTGTTCTAGAACCACATATGTTGGATTAGGGAGCAGTCCTGAGAATTACCATTTCATGATTATACTAGAGGCCCAGCACACAAAATCATGTGAGGTTAGGGTCCTTAGGCCTAGCTTGCAATCATGGCCATTTTCCACCCGCTTGCCGGTCCTTGGCCGCTGTTGCCACTGCCAGCCAACTGGTTCCCCTTGCAGGCCATCATCCTGCCCTGCCACCACCACCACAAACCAGCCACCCAGTTCCCCTCACAGGCCCTTGTCCTGTCCTGCTGCTGCTGCCAGCCAGCTGGTTTCCCTCGCAGGCCCTTGTCCAGCCCCGCCACCACCACTGCAACTCAGCCAGTTTCCCTAGCAGTCTCTGGGTCCTGCCCCGCCACCACTGCCAGCCACCTGGTTCCCCTCACAGACCCTCATCCTGCCCCACGGTCACTGCAGCAAGCCAGCCAGTTTCCTTCGCTGGCCCCCCACCTCATAGTGACTGGTTGAGTGGTTGTTCTGGTTGTTATGCTTATGGTCTGGCCTTTTATTATATAGGATTTTATTTCTGCCTGAGTTTTATGAGTATGATCATGGAACATAGAAACTGTCACTGTAATCTGAGACTTTCAGTTCATCTGCTGTCAACCAAAGGAGCTAAAAGTGAGGTTTGAGCTTTGACAAGCTTGAACTCATATGGCCAGCTTGCTTGTGTACCATATAGATCCACAAAAAGCGAGTATTATTTGATTGACCTGGCTGTTCATAATAAGTTCTCATTTTGAATTTA
This sequence comes from Myotis nattereri, assembly GCF_964212035.1. Taxonomy (NCBI): domain Eukaryota; kingdom Metazoa; phylum Chordata; class Mammalia; order Chiroptera; family Vespertilionidae; genus Myotis; species Myotis nattereri. The sequence goes on from NC_138078.1 coordinate 89,168,843, forward strand.
AATTAAATTCTTTAAATTAGCATTTTAATAAATATAAATAAACTATAAAACATTTTTACCTCTGGCAATATTTGATTATTCAGTTGAGTTAATTGTGTTAGGCATATTAAGATAATCAACATTTTGCTTTTCAGCAAAGATTTATCCTACACCTTTACATCTGACAGTGTATTTTAGAAAATAAATGTTCTATTCAGTTTTAAAAATAAGCCGAAACCGGTTTGGCTCAGTGGATAGAGCATCGGCCTGCGGACTGAAAGGTCCCAGGTTCGATTCCGGTCAAGGGCATGTACCTGGGTTGCGGGCATATCCCCGGTGGGAGATGTGCAGGAGGCAGCTGATCGATGTTTCTCTCTCATCGATGTTTCCGACTCTCTATCTCTCTCCCTTCCTCTCTGTAAAAAATCAATAAAATATATTTAAAAAAAATATATTTTCAAAATATATATTTTTGCTCATTCATCTTTTTGTGCGAATTTTATTACTTTTTTATTTACATATTTTAATAATTTTTGCATTTTTATGATTCATATTTACATCTGAAAACAACTGGAAAAATACATTTGAGGTTGTTTTTCTTTAATAAAACTAAATACTACTTGTATTTATCTTTAACAAAAATTAAGACTACTTTATCCTTTGTTATTAAATTGAGTATGCCAGCATTTATAGTTAAAAAAGGAAATGAGATTTGTCATATCTCAATATGTGTATATTATGTGCATCCAAGTCCAGGACTATAATATGAAGATATTTATTATTATTTTTTTTGTTTCTATGGTTGAATATTTTAATACTTTACTTAGATTTGGTTTTTATGACAAATTCTCAGTATCTTCTTAATCATGTTAATTGTTATTAATCTACTTATGATATTAAATATACTTTGAATCTAAAAACCAAATAAATAATAAGTAATTTATTTTGTTGCTCTAGAAAATAATAGATTGGATTACTCTAATAGTCATTTTTATCCAGAGAATGAAAAGAAAATAGTATAATTCATACTATTTTAATGAGCTACCTGGAGACCCCAAATATTTACTTCAGCACATTATAACATGAAACAAAACAGGTTTTTACCTTCAAATCCCAAAGATCGATTCTTAGCTCTAAGTCTTCAGCTAAATAGAGAATTTCTAATTGAATGTTGTCCCTGGACAAAGTAAGTTTTACTAGATACTTTGGATTAGAAGATGTAAGCAATACATACTATTTAATTAAAATTTAAAGCCAAATACAATAAACAATGGCACATCCACAATGGAACTCTGCTCAACAATACAAATGAATATTGAAACATGCAATACCAAGTATGAAAATTAAAAGCATTGTGTTAAAGTGACTTCATTAAGATTGTGAAATAGGAAGCCTTGAATCCCCTTCTACCAATGGAGACACAAATTCCAACTAATGTACAGGCCAAAGGGAGTGACCTTCACAATATTTTGCTATGTGAGTTATAAGCGTTTACATCAAATGCACAATGCATTTTGCAATTAGTTCAGTAGCAGAAATTAACAAGTTCTTTGTGAGGTTCTCTAACACTAAATGTTTACTATACAAGAGCATGATAGAGTTCTCTACTGGTTTATTTTAATTTATCAGTTTTCTTCTAGAATGGTAATTAAGTTCACGGAGGTGAGTCATGTTGAATATACAGTGACAGTATATTTTCCAGTGCATATTTCAATAACCACCCATGAAATATAAAAGAAGCAGATTCTTGATTTGTGACAAGGATGTAACTGAGATGATCCTCTGAAAATTTTGGTTTTCTTATTCCTTTGAATTTATATGAAAGTTCATTATTATTTATCGAAACAATTTGTTAAAACCATGGTAATTAAGCAATTTTCACTGTCAAAATTATTTACTTACAGTTGATTAAAAGTTTCAGTAGTTCATAGGCCAATGTTTTCTATTTTAATTCTGAAGGACTTTTGAATTACTTGATTTTTCAGAATAGTTGTCAGTGAAACATTTGAAGGTTTTCATTTTTTTGGCACAAAACACACAGAAGTTTTTCTTTAAAAATGTGAAAAAGTATAATTCATTTACTTTATGAAGATGGTTCCTGAATCACGGTATTATATTTTATGTTATTGGATTATTTTAGAAGGTGGTTGTAGCAAGAAAAAAATATTTATGCAGATATAGCCCACTATTGTGACTATGTCAACAGATATACCCCAAGTAACTTAATGATCTTAATCAGACCGTTGTGTTGTTTTTTTTTAGGAGCTTTCCAAAATTTATTTTAGGAAGCAAAACACTTTAAAGCTTTTGAGTTTAAATAAAAAAGTAAGAAAAAAAAAGATAGTGTTAATTTAGTGAGAAATTATCAAATAACTATTAAAAGACAAATGCATTTTAGGTTACTTTTATTTAAGGCTTGCAAGAAATGACAGAAAAATTTTTTTCTCACTAAAAATGCATTATTTAGTAGGAAGAAATAAGGAGAACATTAGTCGTTAAAGGACTAGTACAGATAGAATGTAACAAATACTATAAAATAAGTATTTTGTGTCATTGAAAAAAGAGAGTACATCTGGAAGGAAAAGAGGGTCAAGAAAAACTCTGCAGTGGAGATTTCACTTCAAGTGGGCCTTAAAAGGTAGACAAAGTTTAAAAAGAGAGAATTATCTCTAAGTATTAGTCCTTATAGTCAAGAGTATATTTTTTTAATTGATAGAAACTCAACAAAAGCTTAAAAACAGAAAAACTGATTTATTTGATCTTATTACTATAAGGTCTATGACTATAAAACTAGCTTCACTCTGATGGAACTCAGGGAACCACAGATTGACATTAGACCATCTCAGTATATTGTACTTGCTTTTCTTTATGTTAGCACTAGAGGCTCGGTGCACAAAAATTAGTGCACGTGGGGGGGGGTTGCCCCTCAGCCCAGCCTGCACCCTCTCACAATCCGGGACCCCTCTGGTAGGGTCCCTAGGGCCTATCAGGGCTTTCCTTCACTTGACTGTAGGCAGCTTCCCACCCGCACTGCTGCCACTGCTTGCCATCTGTACAGTGCTGTCCCCCCTCCCATGCCACCAGTGGCTTCCCTCTACAGGTGACAAGCTTGGCTGGCTTGGGCTTCCCTCTGCAGAGCCATCGCTGGCTGGCGCTGCACACCCACCACAGTGTTGCCACTGGTGGCTGGGCCTCCCTCTGTCTTTGCTGGGGGGCAGGGCCAGCCCTACAAGGGGCCGTCTACCTACCTGATTGCTCCTAACTGTTGCGTGTCTACCTGATCACCCCTAACCACTTGCCTGCCTACCTGATTTCCCCTAACAATTGGCCTGCCTGCCTGATCGCCTCCAACCGCTTGCTTGGGGGTGGGGCCAGCCCGGCAGGGGCCGTGGTGTTTCTGGTCTCTGGTCATTCCGGTCATTACGCTTATGGTGGCTGGCCTTTTCTTATATAGGATCATTTTCAGGCAGGGTGTTATGAAGATCATAACAGATTTCTACTTCCAGAAGCAAGAGAGGATGAACTCTCATGAACCATTTCAAAATAAGTGTCAGGATGAAATTTCATTAGTCTAGATTACATCTTGCACTAATATTTGAACAAATCACTGTGACCAGAAGAATATAATACTCTGATTAGCCACTCATGCATTATGTCCTCAACTCTGGGGATGAAAGTAGAGGTGGTAATATTGTCACTTAAAAAACATAGAATATCCATTACCAGAAGGAGAAAGTGTATACTTAGTAAAGAAAAAAAAAATGTCCCCACACAGTGCACCATTGGGCAAGCTGCTTCACATATCTAAAATTCAATTTTCTCATCTAGAAAAGAAAATGATATAAGTAACACTAAGTTATTGTAAGGATAACATTTTATGTTGTGTATAAAGCATAAGGCACTTAATATATTTTGATAAATGCTCGTCTTTTTTCCCGTGTATAGTATCTAGGCATTCTAAGATTCTGGTGTGTCCTAAAGTCAATGTAGATAAAGACACACACAGACACACCCACACAAATGCAAATATACACACAGATGATATGATGTATGATATGATGACAAGTGAAAGTGGTACTATATGTCCCAGAAGTTTTACCTAAGGCAACCCTTTTAGCTATTACCATTACATATAATCAAATTGAGGCAAAATGGATGATCTGAGCCTTAAAAATCTCAGGTTTAGAAACTGCTATTTGTTTAATACCAAGAGACTTAAAAATTGTTAGCAATTCTCAAGTTACTCTTAAAATTGAAATTAGTTTAATTTGCTATGATTAGAGACAATACTATTTTAACCTATATTGTGGAAGCTCTGGAAAGACATATTAAGCCTGAGAATCTCTGTATATTGGGTGCTAAGGGGAGGAAAATAGGTACTGAATTTTCATTTAGGAAGACATAATCAAAATTGAATGAATACGGGACAAAGTAGAATTAAATATTCTTGTTTCTTATTAGGAGATCTGTTGAGTTTAGACCAATGCATTTCTACATTTACTCTAATAGGGCATGTAGTCATGAGACTTATAAATGAGAGTGACCTCCCAAATTGTACTGGGATATCAGCAAATTCTTCAGGTTCTATCAGAATTTGAGTAGAACTCTAATACAAAATCTAATGTCAGGCATAGATGCATTCCAAGGTATGATGATGAACAAACCCATGATCTACAGTGACCTACTTGTCACACTCTATAGCTAGCTCTTGATTATGCTTATGCTTAAGGCTTGTCTCATTAGTGAAGCCCCAGGATTGCCAGCTTAATAGGCAGCAAGCTACAGGGAAGAGTATTGCAATGAAAAACTTGCTCCATTAAACACAAAACAAACATGAAAAAAAAAATGAGAAAACCATATTAAGAAAGAGAAGGACAAAAGATGTCAAAAATAAGTCATAAGTAAATATATCAGTAATAATGATGTGAATGGTTTATTCTCACATGTTAAAAGACAAAAAGGAGACATATGTAATACTTTCAACAATAAGAATTTTTTAAAAATAATAAACTGATACTTTCTGATTGGTATAAGACAAACAATAACCAGCAACTTGCTGTTTATAAGCAACATACTCAAAACTGAATGGTTGAAAATAAAAGCATAATAAAATACATGCTAGCTAAATACTGAAAAGGGGGAAGCAAATATACAAATATTAATAGGAAATAAAACAGAATTCATAGCAAAATAACCCTATCTAATAAAAGAGAAACATGGTAATTAGTGTACGACCACTACCCTTCCCACTGGCTAATCAGGTCCATATGCAAATTAACTTCCAGCCAAGATGGCAGCCGGCAGCCAGGCATCCTTGAGGCTTCCTTGCTTCAGTGACGGAGGACTCCAATGTTCCCAGCCTGCCTTGCCGGCCTCTGAGCTTGCAGTTTGAAACATTGTAACAAATATAGAAGGTAAACAAAACCCCAGAAACCTGCTTTCAGCCCACCAGGATCTCAGAGCCGGAGTTGATACAGTGTTTCGATTATAGAACACAAACAAACCAGATACCTGCTTTCAGCAACAGAGGCCTCAGAGGTGGAGCCAGAGCTAAAGCTGGCCCAGAATTAAAAAGAAAAAGAAAAAAAGGAGCGGTTGGGAGTTTCAGTCACCCACCAGCCTGCAAACAGCCCTCAGCCCCTCACCAAGACTGGCCATGCACCCCAGTGGGGACCCCCACCCTGTAGGGTGTGTGACCAGCTTCAAACAGCCATCATCCCCTCACCCAGGCTGGTCAGGCACCCCAGTGGGGACCCCCACCCTGATCCAGGACATCCTTCAGGGCAAATCAGCTGGCCCCCACCCATGCATCGGCCCTGCCCTGAGTGTGACAGTGGCGGCGCCCCAATCCCCTGATCAGTCCTGCTCTGTGGGTGATAGAGGGTGGCAACCCAACCCCCTGATCCGCCCTGCTCTGTGTGTGACAGGGGATGATGCCCCAACTCCCCTATGGGCCCTGCTCTGTGTGTGACAGGGGGTGGCGCCACATCCTCCCCATCGACCCTGCCTTGAGTGTGTTGGGGGCTGTGCCCCAACCCCCCAATCGGCCCTACCCTGAGCGTGACTGAGGGTGGCATCACAATCTCCCAATCCGCCCTGCTCTGTGCATGACAGGGGGTGGCGCCCCAACTCCCCAATCGGCCCTGCTCTGAGCCTGACCAGGGGCTGCACCTAGGGATTGGGCCTGCCCTCTGCCACCCGGGAGCAGGCCTAAGCCAGCAGGTCATTATCTCCCGAGGGGTCCCAGACTGCGAGAGGGCACAGGCCAGGCTGAGGGAGCCCCCCTCCCCCCTGAGTGCACAAATTTTTGTGCACCGGGCCTCTAGTGAATATATAATTATAACAGTTAAGTATAAACCATTTACAAGAGTTCATGAGTCCATACCAATAACAACAGACTGAACAAATAAACAATCTGATAAGAAGAGGATGGGTTCTTGCTTACAGTAGAATGTCTAGTGCTGACTGGTAAATGTGGAGGAGTACTGGAATTTGAAAATTAGCATTTTGCAACCATCTTAGTAAATATTTCATCAGGCAAGAACCAATTTAGGGGAAAATGTAAATGAAGAGAAGAGTATTTGCATGGTCTTATAGTGTCTCCGAACAGATTTCTTACTGGTTGTAAGGCAAAAATACAGTGATTGTACAATGGAATTTGCACCACACCATGACTAGATGATCAGAATTACATCACCAGTGAGGAGCAGATGGCACTGTGTGAATCTAGATGTGATCCCTGACAAGGACATAGCATCACCTATGTAGTGTTCTAGTGGAGAATGCATGATTAGATCTGAATCTAATCATGATGAAACATCAGACAAACTCAAAAAGAAGAGCATTCTATTAAAACAAACAAAAATGAAAAATAGAGAAGACTGAAAAGACAGATAATTAACATTCCTTGAACATGTTAATGTCATAAAACACAAAGAAAAGATCTTCCAGATTAAAGAAAGCTAAAGGTATATAACAACTAAATATAATACCTGACCCTAGACCGGTGCTTTATTAGATCAATTGAAAAAAATTGGATACAAGTGATAGATTGAATTAGTATATCAATGTTAAATATACTGAGTTGATTATTTGAAGTCTTGTTATGTATGTATAGGGCTAGGACATATATAAGTTACTCAAAAGTGATTTGGCCCTAGCTGGTTTGGCTTAGTGGATAGAGTGTCGGCCTGAAAACTGAAGGGTTCCGGGTTCGATTCCGGGTAGTGGGCTAGATCCCCAGTAGGAGGCGTGAAAGAGGCAGTGGATTAGTGATTCTCGGTCATCACTGATGGTTCTATTTCTCTTTCCCTCTCCCTTCCTCTTTGAAATCAATAAAAATATATTTTAAAAACATAAACAAACAAACAAAAACGGTTCGGAAAAGGAACACACCCCTCCCCCCGCCACACAAATATGTTGTGTGTGGAGAGAGTGTGAGGAGGGGTACTGAATAATAAAGCAAATGGTAAAAAATGTTAGTAATGTTAACAATAGGTGAATCTCGGTAAATTTTTAATGGATTTTTATGCATTATTCTTATATTCTTTTTAATATCTGTACGTTTGAACTTATTTCTTTAAATAAGTTAAAATTTTTTAAAGTAGTATTGTATGTGTTATTTGCATAATAGAAATGTGAGAAAAAGATACAAGACATATGAACTTAGTATAACATAAAATAACTTTAAAATATAAAATTGATATTTTTAGGTCAAAAAGGGAGAAATACTGGCAATTTGATGCTCAACTTAATGCTTTAGGGAGAAAATACATATTCTCTATTCTTTATGTTTTTATGTGAGATACTAGACAGTCACCCTCAGCACTTTTTTTTTTTTAGCACTTCTTGCAGTAGCTTCTTGCAGTTGCTTACCTATTTCTCTCCACAGAAACAGGAACAAAGAGAGTTTGGAATAATAAGCATCATGTTTAGTCTCAATTCGTCTCTCCATTGTTTCTCTCTCATTTTTGTGCAACAGCCTTTCAATGCAGAAACACAAATCCTCTATTCTTCTAACTGACACACAGTAGGGGCTTGCCCTTGCAGGCGTGGGAAGCAGTCGTCAAGCTGTCCTCATGATTGAGTGGCTAAATCTGGGTTAAGCAAAGATGAAATATTAAAAATATCACTTGATTGAAGGTGTAAAGCCACATTCTCCTTCCAATTCAATCAGGATTCATAAAAGATATATTTTGATCTTCATATAATAACTTGTGTCTGTCTCAATTGATTCAAAACTCAGACAGAAATGGAGTTTTATTCATTGATGCCATGAAATGCCTGATATGTAACACCATATGTAAAAAAAAACCCCAAAACTGCAAAAGAAATGGATAGAGTTATAGTTGGAACTAATCCTTTTTTCAGACAGCAACTGTCAAAAGTAGACAAAGAAAAATTAAATATATAAAATTGGAATTAAATGAACAATTAACTTTGTACTTTATTTAAAAACTCGTTTTTTTTTCAAATAAAATAGAATATTCAAAAAGTTGATACATGCTAAACTTTGCTCTTAACATTATGAAAGGTGAAGGGGTATACACATTTCCTGTCCATAACCCCTGGTAGTTAGCATGTGGTAGGTAAGGCCAACTAATTACCTATTTCAACTGAAAACTTTGACAATATAGATGAATTGAAAAAGGTGCTGGGAGAATTACAGATTACATTCAGTCACTTCAATGGAGCTGAATCCAGAAGTGGTGGCGAGAAATGTTCGCCGGTGGCAGTCCCAGCAGCTTCATTGCAACTGTCAAAGGGTTTTCAGCAGCTTGGCTTCTCTCTGTACTTGTCTTTTTCTAAACAACGCTCTCTAGTCTTCCCATTGCATAAGCTCCATGATATGTTAATGAAAAATTAATTTTCTGCCTAAGTAAACTATAATTGATTTTTGTTTTTACCAACTAAGAAACTTGCCTGATATTACCATTACATAGCAAATTAAAACACAGGGCAATAACTAGATTACCTTACAAGGATAACATGAGCACAATAAAATTCTAGGAAATATTCACTTGCATGAATGAATGCAAAAAGCCTAAATAAATATTGTCAACTGAACCCAAAGATTAAAAGAATAATATAAAATGATTATCATAGAATCCAAATATATTTTGATATGAGTAAAGGAAGATATCTAATTCAGTAAGTTAACAAACTGGAAAATAAAATAAAAAATATGACCATCTTAATATGTTGTTGAAGAAAACATTTAAAAATTTAATATCCATTTATGACAACATACTACCAGAAAAAATGCCATATATTTAACTTGAAGTAGAATATCTACAAAAATACCAGCATCAACAGCATTCAAACAAACAAAACCTTAAAAACCCCCAATATCAGAAAAAGCCTGTTAATTCTTGAGTGAAAAAAAACAAACCTAAAATTGCAGAAAATCAAGAGAATAACAATAATTAAAATATTTGATCATAATAAAGTTTCACTCAGAAGAAACACAGCATTAATCACAATTATTGATAAACAGTTAATATTGAAAATGTATTAATTAGACATTCAACAGCTCAACAAATGAGAAGGAAAAGCAGTATTATAAACTGAAGAAGACAGTATAGTATGATAGATAAAAAACAGAGCTAACTTCATATCCTGGCTCTACCACTCCACTAACTGCATGACCCTTGGCAAATGACTTTATCTCTGAGTGCCTTCATGCAAGGATTTTCAACCAGTGTGCCGCAAGAATTTGTAAAACAAAAAATACCTGATTATTTAGTCAGCCCCCTTACCCCTTATATTGTCAAATTAAAAAAAAAAATGACAACAGCCAACACAATAGCCATCAGTGTGAATGATTCAAAATTATGCCTATAATTTTTTGGTGGAGTAACAAAAATATATTTTTGGGGTATTGCATAATTTTTGCAATTAGTTTACATGTGCCGTGAGGTGAAAAAGGTTGAAAATTGTTGCCTTACTGTCCTATTCTGTTAAAGGGAAATAAAAATAGTGTTTACCTTCTAGAGTTCTTATAAGGACTATATGTATTAATATAAGTGCACTATTTTGAAAAAATATATAAATTACACACACAGACACACACGCACACACACGAAACCAGAAAAAATCAGAAACAAGCAATCAAGAAATTAATAAAGGTTAAAGCTAATATTAATGAATTAACAACAAAAATAGTATAAATAATGAAAAAGCTTTTTCCTTAAAACCGTGATAAAATAGATAAACCACTAGCTAATCTAATCAAAAAGAAAGGGAGAAAGCACAAACACAATTGGAAATGGGGGAAGGGAAATTACCACACATATAAGGAGAAATAGGAAATAATTATATGATGACTTCGCTCAACTTTGTGACAATAAATTTTAAATCTGGTTGAAATAGGTGATTTTCTATGAAAATATAAATTACCATAAATTGGCTACAGATAAGATTAAAAGAAAACTAAACCAGTTGCCATTGAAAAAATATCTAGTCTTGCTGAAGAGCTGTGTTTTTCTCTGAAAACAGTTTCAAAGAGCTTTATAAGGTATTTTTCTCATTCACGAAATAGTTCATTCTGAAAATCTTTCAGCTATTCCTGAGGATAGAAACAAGAAGCTTCTAAACTCTTGTTACAAAGTTAACATAATGTTGACACGAAATCACACAGAAATAGCCTCTGAAAGGAAACTATGACTGATCTAATTTATGTATGTAGATATAAGAATTCTACAGAAAATATTGCCAATTAGAATCTGCATGTAAAGAATAATACACTAAGATGATTTGAGGTTCTTTCTAGGAATTCAATAATGTTTAGTATTAGAAAGCATTGATGTAATTTACCACATTAATAGGTGTGGGAAGCAGTGTATAATTTGATCCTATTAGTTGATCCATTTTGCACAGGCATACAATTTTCTAGAAGGACACAAAAGAAACAGTGAGACCAAGAAAGTTGTTCCAAGTAAGGGAGGTAGGGTACATATGAGTTTTTAAAAAGGTTATTTTATAATGTACTTCTGCCATTGCCAAGGTTTGCTCTCTTTTCAACTTTAATCTTAGATACCTAAGGCTTTTTCAATTTTACTAATCATTTATGGGAAAAACACCTGAGTGATGAGACTTGAACAGGCAAAAAGTTACTGCAAAAATATTACCACAATTCCTCATACTGTTTCTTACTGAAAGTCCATTATTAGAGATTGATTTCTTCAGCTTATATGCTCCTGTACTCTGTCTTATAAAAATGCAAATACTTGGGGGAAATATAATATGCTAAACTAATTCACAACATAATGTCAGTAATAATAGAGTGCTAAAAACGAGCATTGGGAGTAGAGTTTAGTGGTTAAGGGTTGGGATTTCATTGTGAACAGGCAGGTTTAAATCATATCTGTAAAATTCAGTAGCTGTTTGGCCTTTTTAAGCTGAATGAGCTAAGAATTATGAAGTCACCTACTTCATAGGGTTGCTGATGAACTAGTGAAGCAATATGAGTATTTAGAATAATGCTTTGCGTGCATTAAGCTTTGGTAGCTATGCAATAGATGTAAACTATTATTATTAGAAATGAAGCAATCAAAAATTGTTGAACACTTGCTGTGTGAAACAGCTATTGTGTAGAATACCCAGACATATAAAATATGTTCTTTATTCCCAAGGAGCTTATGATAAACCTATGGATATAGTAGATCTGTTTCCCTTTTAATTGTAAATTCATAATGTACAAATATATGCTAAATACTGGCAAAGAGTAGAGCTACTGAAAGTGGGAGAGAGCATGGAGATAGGAGGGGTAGGTAGGGAGTCTAAAAATAAATTTCAGTCCTGCCTCATAGATGAAGTCAAAGCTTATCTCATAAAAATGGCCAAGTTGAAAGAGAGATAATAGTGTATAGAGTTCTGATTTCTTTGTCTCTTTTTTAAAAAGTTAAAGACAGCAAGAAAGGTCAGAGACTGTAAGATACAATTCCAGCTTACCAATTTTGTAACACTGGTACAATTACAATACAGATATATGATCCATTTTTATAGTTCTTACTTTTCCTCATAGTCTTTCTCTAAACTTGTTAGCATTTAGAAGTAGATTATTCAGCCTTTTCCTTCTAAATATTCAATATCTCCCTTATGGCACTTTCATCATCCATACTGTGAAAAAATATGGTGCTTACCATAGTTACCTCTTAAATTTACATAATAAAATAAATTATTAAAGTCCAACCTAAACTCTGCCCTTTAGTATAATTTTATTTTTCACTCCTGATGAAAAATGAACAAATCACGTTCAGTCTCATAAAATTAGCAAGAACCTGTTTTTTCTGTGCTTTTTTATTTTATTCTTTGCTTATTCCTCAGGCATTGAGAGCATTTTTTTTAAAGTTCCTTTTTTTAATTTTATTTTTTTAACATTTCTGAGAACATACTTAAAAGAAGGAGTGTAGATTTCCTTTAAAAAAAATGTTTGAATTTATTGGGGTGACATTGATTCACAAAACCACACTGGTTTCAAGTGTACAACTCAATAAATCATTCTGCAACCATCACCCCAAACAAAGTCTCTTTCCTCCCCCAGTTTCTCCTACTTTGTCCACACCCCCTTTCCCTATTGCTATCACTACACTGTTGCCTGTGTCTATGTGTTATGTATATACTAGGGTCCTGGTACATGAAAATTCCTGCACTGAAGGGGGTCCCTCAGCTTGGTCTGCCTCCTCTCACAGTTCGGGAGCCCTCAGAGGTGGGAGGTGATCTGGAGATCAGGGGAAGGCGACGCCCCTTCACACCTCTGCTGATGCCAATACCAGCAGCACAAGCCTCGGCTGGCCCTGGTTACCTGAGCCTTGGGTGGTGCTGGGTGGCTGGGAAGCCACCATCTGAGGCTTGCCTGAGCCTCGGGCCAGCCTTGGGTGGCTGGGGGGCTGAGAGGACTGGGAGCCACCATCTTGTGGCTGTGGACGGTGCCATCTTTGAGGGTGTGGCAGTCAATTAGCATATCCCCTCCTTATTAGCTGTGGGCACCACCATCTTTGAGGGCAGGGGAGTCAATTAGTATATGTCCTCCTTATTGGCTGTGGGTGCCACCATCTTTGAGGGTGGGACAGCAATTAGCATATCCCCTCCTTATTGGCCGTGGTTGCTGCCATCTTTGCAATGGTGTGACGGTCAATTAGCATATTCCCTCTTTATTAGATAGGATTATACTTTGATTGGTTGTTTGGTTGTTCCACTGTTCTGTCTATTTGCATATTACCCATTCATTATATAGGATGTTTTCTGGCTAATCCCTTACCTTTTTTCATCCAGTCTCCCCTCCCCCCCTCATGTATTTGTTTCTATTTTCCTCATATGTTTATTTTGTTCATTAGTTTCCACATATAAGTGAGATCATATGGTATTTGTCTTTCTCTGACTGGCATAATACTCTTCAGGTCCCTCTGTGCTGTCACAAAGGGTAAGAGTTCCTTTTTTTTCACTGCTGCATAGTATTCCATTGTGTAAATGTACCACAGCTTTTTTATCCACTCATCTACTGATGGGCAGTTGGGCTATTCCCAGATCTTAGCTATTGTAAATAACACTTCTATGAACATAGGGGTGAATATAGTGAAGACACTTTTAGGGAGCAGGAGAAAACAAAGACAGTTAAAACTAGAAAGATCCATAATAAACGTTACCTTTTAATAAAGATTGCTTTCATTTTCATAACCTAATGTGCATAAGATTGTGTGTATATATCTTTCCCTATTGATACAAATACAGAGTACCAATTTTGTGCTGTTTACTAAACTATGCACTCATATTCTTTATTTAATTTAAGCCTATTAACAATCATACATGATAGGAACTTTGATCCATATTTTAAAAATGGAGAAATTGAGCTTTAGAGAAGATAAGTAGCTAGCCCACTAATGCAGTTAAGAAATGGCAAAGCTAGAATTACAAACCCAGATCTTTCTATAGAGCAAATGCTTACCCTTATACTATACCACCTCCCAAAGTTAGTCTACTTGACTTTGTACTACAGTTATGTTCACTAGTTTCCTCCTTACAGAATTATAAACTCTTGGAGTTTATATATAAATTTATAGTATAAATTAATGCATATAAGCATAACCAATGGACACAGATAAAGTGGGGGTGTGAAGACCTGGGCTGGTGGGTGAATGCAGACTGGGAGAGGACCATGGGGGGGGGGGAAGTGGACATATATAATACTTTCAACAATAAAGAATTAAAAAGTAAATAAATTCTTGTAGGCAAGGATTATGTTCAGACTTATCTGTAACCAAGAAGTTAGCATGGAACATTAAAATACTCAGGCCTATTTTAAAATATGACATTTTGGTAATTTTATATTCCCACAACTAGAGTATGATTATCTGCACAGTAAGGATTATGTCTCTACAGAGATTCAGGTGAATAAATAAATATTATTTAAATGACTGACTAATCTGATCAAGAAGAAAAGGAGAAAGCAGAAACACAATTGGAAATGGGGGAAGGAAAAATTACCACAGATATATGGAGAAATAGGAAATAATTATATGAGATGACTTCGCTCAACCTTGTGAAAATAAATTTTAAATCTGGACGAAATAGGTGATTTTCTATGAAAATATAAATTACCATAAATTGGTGTGTACCATGTTGTCTTTATTACTATAGGTTTAGAATTTGTATAGTGTCAGTCTTCCAACATTGTTTTTTAATATTGTGTTGGCTATTTTTTGTCTTTCACTTCTTTATATAAACTTGAGCGTCAGTTTGTCAATAACTTTCTGAGGTTTCATTTGGGAATGCATTAAGTCTATAGATCAAGTTGGGGAGAACTGACATTTTGACAATATTTAATCTTTCTATCCATCATTTTCTAAAGTAAAGGGCTTAGATTATTGATTTTAGATTTTCCTAATTTCCAATATGCACATTTAATGCCATAAATTTCTCTCAAAGACACTATTTCTTTGCTGCATTCCTCAAGTTTTAGTAAGTTGTATTTTAATTTCATGTAATTGAAAATATTTTAAAATTTCTCTTGAGATTTCTTCTTTGACCCATGTGTTACCTAGAAGTGAATCATTTAATCTGCAAGCATTTGGAGATTATCCAACTATCTTCCTGTTGTTGATTTCCAGTTTAATTCCATTGCGACTTGAGAACAGATATTGCATGATTTCTATGCTTTTAAATTTGTTAAGGTGTATTTTAGGGCCCTAAATGTGGTCTATCTTGTTGTATGTTCTATGTGAGCTCTAGAAGAATCTGTACTCTGTTGTTGTTGGATGAAATAGTCTATGCATGTCAATTCAATTCAATTATGTCCTTATTGACTTTCTACCTGCTGCATCTGTCCATTTCTGAAAGAGAGATATTGTAGTTTCCAACAGTAATGTTGGATTCATCTATTTCTTCTTTCAGTTTTATCAGTTTTTGCCTCTTTTCATATGCACAAACACATTAAGGATTGTTATATCTTCTTGAACAATTGATGACTTAACATGATGTAATTCTCCTCTTCATCCCTGATAAATTTCCTTGCCCTGAAGTCAACAGTGTCTAAAATATATAGCCACTTTCACTTTTTGATAGTGCTATCTCTAACAATGACTAGTGATATCTTTCTCCATCCCTTTGCTTTTAATCTAATGTGTCTTATATTTAATGTGGATTCCTTGTAGACAACATATAGTTGGACACTTCTTTTTTGATTCACTCAATCTCTACTTTTTAATTGGTGTATTAGACTATTGACATTGAAAGTGATTATTGATATAGTTGGTTTATTTGTTACTGTTTTTTATGTGTTGCCCCTGTTCTTCATTCTTATATTTGTCTTCTGCTCTTTTTATACATATTGTGATTTTAATTATTTTATAAGATTCCATTTTCTCTCTTCTTTTAGCATATAAATTATACTTCTTTTTACTTTTTTTAAATTAGTGCCCTAGAGTTTGCAAAATATATTTATAACTAATCCAAGTCCACTTTCTAATAATACTATATTGTTTGACAACTAGTTTGTGTACCTTATAAAAAAGAAAATAACCCTAATTATTTCTTTCCATCCCTTGTATCATTGCTACCATTTATTTCACTTGTATCTTAGCATACATAAGCATATTTACACAAACATACAACGATTTTGCTTTTATTATTTTGAATAAACATTATATGTTAGATCAATTAAGAATAAGAAAAATGCATTTTTGTTTTACCTTCACTTTTTCTTCATCTAATTCCTTTATTTTTTTTATGTAGATCCATGTTTCTGACCAGATTATATTCTTTTCTAAATAACCTGTTTTTCAACATTTCTTGCAAATCATGTCTACTGGCAACAAATTTCCTCAATTTTTGCTTCTCTGAGAAAGTCTTTATTTCTCCTTTAATTTTGAAGGATAAGTTCACAGGGTACATAAATATTGTGTGTTGATTTTTTCTCTCTCTAACACTAATGTTTCATTCCATTCTCTTTACTTGCATAATTTTTTATTAGAACTCAGATAGATGTAATTCTTATCTTTGCCCCTCCTCTATAGGTAAGGTTTTCCCCAACCTGGCATCTTTCAGGCATTTTTTTTTTTCATTTTCTTTTTTTTACAGTATTTTTATTGATTTTTTTTATTTTTATTGATTTTATTGAAGGAGAGAAAGAGAGAGAGAGAGAGAGAGAGAGAGAGAGAGAGAGAGAGAGAGATCAATTGTGAGAGATAATTATTGATCAGCTGCCTCCTGCACACCCCACACTGGGGATCAAACCCACAACTCAGGCATGTGCCCTGATCAGGAATCAAACCATGACCTCTTGGTTCATAGGTTGACACACAACCACTGAGCACACCAGCCAATTTTTTGTTTGTTTTTTCTATAGCTTGAAAATGGTATGTGTAAAGGTTTAAGGTTTTTTTTTGTTTTGTTTGTCTTTTGTTTGTTTGTTTTGTTTGTTTGTTTTTATACTTCTTGGTGTTCTCTGAGCTTCCTGGATATGTGGTTCATTAACAGGAAAAAATAATCAGTTGTTTTTTTCAAATATTTCTTCTGTTTGTTTCTCTTTTCTCCTGCTAGTAGTGCCATTATATGTATGAAACATCTTTTGTAGTTGTAGTTGTCACATAGTCCTTGTATGTTCTGTTTTTTTTTTTCAAGTCTTTTGTTTGTTTGATTGATTTTTAGTTTTTGAGGTTTCCGTTGATGTATATTCTCAAGCTCAGAGATTCTTTCCTCAGCTGTGTCCAGTTTACTAATAGGCCCATCAAAGGCATTCTTCATTTTTGTTACAGTGGTTTCGATCACTAGCATTTACTTTTGGTTCTTTCTTAGAATTCCCATCTCTCTGTTTATGTTGCATGCTGTCTAATTTATCCTGTAGATCCCTTAACATATTAGTCATAGTTATTTTAAGTTCCACATCAGATCATTCCAACATCACTGCCATATCTGAATTTGGTTCTGATGCTTGCCCTCTCTTCCAACTGTGTTTTATGCTTTTTAATTTGCTCTTTGATTTTTGGTTAAAAAACGAACGTGATGCACTTGGTAAAAAAAGTGTGTTAAATAGGCCTTTAGCAGTGTGCTGGCAAGGTGCAGGGGAAAAGAATGCTTTCTATAGTCCTATAATTAGGTCTCAGTCTTTTACTGAACCTCCGACTCTGGACTGTGAACATCAAAAGTGCTTCTCAGTCCCTCCCTCTCATAGGTGGGGTAGGATGGCTGGAGTGGCTGGAGTGGGTATTTCTTTCCCTCTGTGTGTATATAGCTAGAGATGGCTGGATTTGCACATTTCCCTTCCCCCAGGTTGGTTAGGCTCTGATAACCTCCTAATATTTTAGGCTCTGATAAATATAATTTATCTTGAGGGAAGACCTCATCAAGAAGAACAGAATGTTCTGGCATATTTAAAATGCTGCCTTTCTCCCTCTCCTTACTACTAGCATGATGGGATTTTTTTCCCTGATTTTTATTGTGCAGACCTGATCAAATTCCTAGAGGTAAAATTTACTAAAGCATGGCAGCCCCCCCTGTGGCTGAGTTCCCTGGAGTTTTTATCTCTCTGACTTGTCCATATTTAACTTCTAGCAATTTATTAATTACAGTTTAGGTTTTCCTACCGCAGTATTGGTTCCATCAGCGGTTTCTGCTCCAGGGTTTCAGTTTTAGTAAGTTGTGATTCTTTATATTTGCCTTCTTGTTTCTCTAATTTTGTGGGTAGCATCTTGCTCTGTGACCTCACTTCCAAGAAGAGATGTTTATTATTCACTCTGTTCAACTTTTTTCTTAATATTACAATGGAGCAGCAACTTCCAAGCTTCTTACATGCTGGACTGGTAAGAAGAAGTCCCCATGTGCTGTCTCCTTTAACCTCCATTACACTGTGAGTTAGGTGCTACATTTATTATCATCTTAAGGATGAGAGACTGAGGATCAAATGGTTATGTGACTTGTCCAAGGTCACACATGTACTGCTGACAGGACAGACTTGAAACTAAATCTGCCTAGCTCCAATGTTTATATTCCAATCCACTATCTTCGACCATGGTAACATTATTGACCTGAAAGAATGCTACAGAATTAATTACAACTTAGTTGTATTCAAACATCCTAATGGAAATCTCTGGGAGCTGTGAATATGTTGAGTTTAATGGCAAAGAGAAAGTATGACTGCAGATAGAATTAAGGTTGCTAATCAGCTGACCTTAAAATAGGGAGGTTATCTTGGATTATTAATATAGTCCAGATATAATAGAAAGGGTTCTTAAAATCAGAAGAGAGGGTCAATCAGAGGAAGATGCAACTATGGGAGAAAAACACAAAGAGCCACATCACTGCTGTCTCTGAAGATGAAGAGAGGAACCATGAGCCAAGGAAATGTGTTCTCCACTGACGTCTCCAGAAAGGAATGCAGCCTTCCCAATACTTTGATTTCAGCCCAGTGAGACTGTATTAAACTTCGAATCTATAGAAATGTAAGATAACAGATTGTGTTGTTTTAAGCCACTGAATTTATGGCGATTTATTAGCATAGTCACAGGAACCTAATACATTTGACTCTTGTGAATTTCTACTGCAGCACTGGTTGTCTTAATCACCCATTCACCAGGTCTTTAGTGGGGCAGTCTTATATTTATTGACAACCAGCTATTAAGGTGTATGATATTTATCCCACAATTAGAGCATACATTCTTTTTAAATTAATTAATTAATTATTTTTCTTTATAGATTAAGGTATTACATATGAGTTCTTATTACCCCATTGCCTCCCCCCCCACTCATGCCCTTTCCCCCCCCTGTTGTCTGTGTCCATTGGTTAGGCTTATATGTACGCATACAAGTCCTTTGGTTGATCTCTCCCCCTTACTCCCACCCTCCCTTACCTTCCCTCTGAGGTTTGATGGTCTGATCGATGCTTCTCTGTCTCTGGATCGGTTTTTATTCATCAATTTATGTCGTTCATTATATTCCATAATTGAGTGAGATCCTGTGATATTTATCTTTCTCTGACTGGTTTATTTCGCTTAGCATAATGCTCTCTAGTTCCATCCATGCTTTTGCAAATGGTAAGAATTCCTTCTTTTTTACCACAGCGTAGTATTCCATTGTGTAGATGTACCACAGTTTTTTAATCCATTCATCTGCTGGTGGGCACTTAGGCTGTTTCCAAATCTTACAGATCAATAAATGACAAGTGCTGGCGAGGATGCAGAGAAAAAGGAACACTCGTGCACTGCTGGTGGGAATGCAGACTGGTCCAGCCACTGTGGAGTTTCCTCAAAAAACTAAAAATGGAACTCTCATTTGACCCAGTGATCCCACATCTAGGAATATATCCCAAGAATCAGAAAGATATATGCACCTTTATGTTCATAGCAGTACAATTTACCATAGCTAGAGCATACATTCTTTAAAAGTGGGGGATATATCGCATCTTTTGCTATCGACTGAATTAAGTACAGTGCTTTGCACAAAAGGTGTTCAACAGTACTAATAGCGGTGACTCCTTACAACAATTAAAGGTTGCCATTTATTTCCTTCTAAACAAACATTTTTCACCTCTCTATTAGTAGGTAGTTTGAAAAAGGTCATTATATCACAGATACTTCTCCTTCGTTTCTACATCTGGAGGGTTGAAGACTGCTTTATCTAAGTTGATGATTTCAGGGAGACATGTGATATTTGCAGCTTTCTTTTCTCATAGCTATCTCAGAGAACAGCTATTTTTACAAACCTAAAAAATGAAAAATATTAGTTTACTTTCCAGTTAATAAAGCACAAGGTATGCTTTAGGATGTTTTGCCAAACTTCAATTTAAAATTATCTCACCCAAAGAAGTGAAACTTTCCTGGTAGCCAGGCAGTTATTTTTGTAATGTGTAATACTGTCTTTGGAAGACATTTTGAAGTAAGAGAGTTGTTTAAACAAAATAATCACTAAACATAATCAGTAATTACTTATCAGGACCTTATTTAAGTTTCTTTTACAATGTTGATTTCCTGTGCAATTTAATATGGAGTTGCCATGATGTTGACTCTCTCATAATAACTTCAATGAAAGTCTGCAGGGACCCAGTTATGATGCCATTATAATGAGAGATTAGAATGAGAAAATGCATAAGGATGCAAATCCAAAAAGAATCCATTATGATGCCAATTTCATGTCACAATAAATATGATGGCAGAACTATTACAGTGTAATTCTTTGGAGAACCCACATTGAGGGACATGATTATAAAGGGATGCCAGTACATATTTTAGTATATGGGTGAAATTTATATCAAATTATGAAAATAAAAGTCAAATAATAGCTCATATATTAACCCATGAACTACAGAAATGCCAAGACAGTGTCTCACTCTAATGGTGTTTGTAAGCATCAGTGAAGAGTAAGATGCCCAACAATGAGGAGCATGTGATCCACTTGGTAACAGTGCTAACAAGCTCAATTAGTCATTAACATGGCAGCTGAAATACTCTCCATTGTGGCACATCTCTTCAAATGGAAAACATGAGAAAGGCAATATCTTGTCCTTAACTGTTAAAGACCAGGAAATCATATCAGCACAGAGTTCATGAGTTAGTACCTTTGTCTTACTATTTTCCATACCCTTCTCAACCTGGTGTTCCTTTGAACTATTCCCTAGGTTTAGATTATTTACAAATTAGTGTTAAAAAATCCAAACTGAATATTTTATTTAAATGTTTCTAAAATAGCTTGGGGTGAAAGGAAGGAATAATACAGAAGTTCATAATCTGGAGTTGAAATCTTGGGTTTCAAAATGCCCATGAACTTCCTGGAATTGTATACACAATTTTATGTGGGAATGCATATAGACATTTGGAAATGGTAGTGATATGGGTCCCTTTAACTTTCATGAGATTCTCCAAAGGTCACTAATCCAGAAAGTTTTAAAGCACTGGTGCATGTGAGCTTGTCTGTTTCAGGAAGCAAGCAATAGAACTACTGGGGATCTAGAGCAGTAAGTACTGCTATTAATTAAGTACAAACATCTAAAAGGAAGAGGAATTACAATAAAAAAGTAAATGCTAAGGTAGAAGCAGCTTGAAATAACAACATGCCATTATTTTTTTCATTTTTAAATATGTTTTTATTGTTGACTAGTGGCCCGATGCATGAAGATTCGCACAATAGGCCTTCCTTCCCCTGGCTGCCCGCACCGGTTTTCCTCCGGCACTTGGGATACAGGCCTTTGGTCCGGCTGCAGCAGCGAGGCTTGGCTTCTCCGCTCTGGCTGCTCCCAGTCCCTCCTCTTTTTTTCAGCTCCTCGAGCAGAGGCCAGGGCTGGCTGGAAACTATGGAATATGAATTCCCTTAAAAATACTCAGTGATTTGCCATAAAGATTCAAAATACAAGCCAGGTCATTATTGGCCAAAGGGTCCAGGCAGAGCATGAGGGAAACAGAGTCTTGTCAGTAATTACTCAGAGTCCAGATAGGCAATAAAAATTAAACGTTTACAAATACACAGGGCAAAATAATACAAGTCCAAGCAAACAGTCAGCAGACAAGAGATGCATAGATGAATAGCAGAGTAAGGTAAATGATCAAATGGCAGCACAAAGAGCAAACAGGAACTCTAAATGAATTGAAGGAGAAAGAATATGTCAAGCCAGCATATATCTGCACAGCACTATCTGGAAAGAATAACTATTATTGCTGAACACTGGCTAGGCATTCTACATACATTATCTCTACTGTTCTCACAAATTCTATCAGCTTTTACATTCATTTTAGATAGAAGGAAATAGAGGCTTTTTTACTCTGCTGAGGTTGCCATAATAAAATACTACAGACTGAAGAGCTTAACCAATAGATATTTATTTCTCACAGTTCTGAAAGTTGAGAAGTCTAAGATCAATATGCCAGCTTGGACTATTTCTGGCTTACAGAAGCCTCCTTCTTACTATTATTTCACAGGACCTTTCACATGTGTACCTGCATGTATATGGATGTGGCAGCGCGCGCGTGCGCTCACGAACACACACACACACACACACACACACACACACACACACACACATAATCTCTTTCTATTTTTAAAAGGCCACTAGTTCCGTCATGAGGGTCCCAACCTCATGACTTAATCTAACCATAATTATCTCCCCAAATCTTCATCTGAAAATACCGAACGTTAGGGCTTAAGGACATGAATTTGGGAGACACAAACATTTAATCCATATCAGGGGCTCAAGTTCATATAACTAGTAAGGAAGTTTGCCACCCTGACATCTCTCTCCTTCTGTTTCACCTCTTTATTTCTACCTTTTTAAGTGATCTTTTTTTCCCCATCAATCTGTTTCTTTTTATAATGTTTACCCTTATGTTGCTTGAACTCTCTGTTGTATTTGACATTGCTGACTTATTTATTATTTATTCAGTCAGTATCCTTTGAACATGTACATAATCTCAGGGTATATTTATTAATGTTACAAAAATGAATAAGGAAGTTATTGCTTACTAAGAGGTTGTAGGTCAGTAGTGGTAGATGATGGGGTGAGGGTGGGAAAAGAGTAAGAGAACAGAAAAATTAAAAGAAATGTTGCACAATGTATAATAGAAATATTTTTCTGATCAAGAAATTCATTTTATGGTAAATGAAATATAGCAATGAGCTCATGGTCATGGAATTCTGGGTCTTATTATATTTACCAATACCCTGAAGCAACTGGGTTGACAGAATAGTGGAACAGCCCTCTGAAGATTCAGTTATTTCTCTATCTGGTTGGTAATACCCTATGTGGTAAGGGTAACATTCTCCAGGTTGCAATTATGGTCTCAGCTAATATATGACCTTTTTTCCCCCATAGACAAAATTCAGGGGTACAACAAACAAATTATCCCTAGTAATTTAGAAGCAAAGCTTTTGCTTACTTTCCCCATCATTTTAGGTTCTGCTGGTCTAGAGGTCTTAGTCCCCCCTCCCCCTCAAAAAAAGTATCCACTAGAGGAAACAACAGTGCTTCCATTAAATCAGAAGCAGAGAATGACACCTATCCCCTTTGAACTTCCGACGCCAGTGAATGTACAGCCAAAAGGATCACTATACTAGCTGGGGTGGTAGATCCTGACGGCCAAGGAGAAATGTTGGGTTGCTCCTTTACAGGAAGGAGAATAAAGAAGAATGTGTCTGATGCATTTTAAACGTCAACAAAAAATAAAACAACTCAATGCAGGCAGGAATGCTAATGGCCTCAACACTTCAGGAATAAAGTCTTAGATCACTTATTCCAGTAGTCAAGAACCAGTCAAGTGCTTGTTGAAGACAAAGGAAATATGTAATGGTTAATGGGTATAGAAAGTTATAAATACTTTCTATAACCACATGACTTGTTACAGAAAAGAACACTATTATAATTATGAGTATTTCTTCCCAATTTTGATAAGAATATATTTGTGCATGTATTAACCAATTTTTTTTATTATTCTCCTATTCCTCTACCATTTAACAGAAGATATGGTAATAGTAGTTAACCTTCGATTTCACTATTTAAGTTATAGGATAGCAAAAGCATAGAGGGTGTTATGAGATAAATTGTGTCCCTCCAAAATTCATATGGGGAAGTATTAAGCACCAGTGCATTTTTGGGATAGGACCTTTAAAAAGTGATGAAGTTAAATGAAGTCCTTAGGGTTAGCCCTAATTAAATTTGCCTGATGTCCTTAGAAAAAGAGGAAATTTGAGAAGAAAACAAGACTCCAAATTATATGTGCACAGAGAAAAAGTTATATGAGGATATAGTATGAAGGTGGCCATCTGCAATCCAAGGAGAAAAGTCTCACGAGAAACCACACTTATTGACACCTTGACCTGGTACTTCTTAACTCCATAACTGTGCGGAAAAAAAAAAATTATATGTTTTAAGCCGCCCTGTCTGTGGTGCTTTGTTATGGCAGCCCTTGCTGCTTAGTGCAGGGAGTATGATTCAGTTAGAAGAAGAATAACTACCACCCAAAATGGATAAGTATCCTATCTTGGTTAATGTGCTTTCAGTGGTACAAAGGATAATTGAACTATGTTGCTTTTTTTTTTTTTAAAAAAAAAAAAAAAAGCAGACAAATGTGGATGCCAAGTTCAGAAGGGTCAGCCTTTGGTGATTTTGTACTGTATCAATGAGGAACTATACTTCCTAGAATTCTCTTAACTGCTTAGGGCTAAGTTAGAATTGACCTCTAGGAAAAAAAAGTTCCATGAGATTTGGAAGGTGGAAGTAATGCTTTCACGGATGGTGTAGGCATAGAGGTCTAGGCACCGTGGAAGTTCACGCACATTGTGGCCAATTTGCTGATTCACTTTGTTAGTTTAGAGCAGCAGCCAAGCAGGCAGCTATTCCAGCTCCAACCAGATCTCCTTCAGCTTTTTCGAGTCCTGGGCTAGGCATACATGCAGCTCCATGGCAAAATTTGCCAGCTCCTTCTGCAAATCACCTACATTAATATTTTTTTAAATATATTTTTATTGATTTTTTACAGAGAGGAAGGGAGAGGGATAGAGAGTTAGAAACATCGATGAGAGAGAAACATCGATCAGCTGCCTCCTGCACACCTCCCACTGGGGATGTTCCCACAACCAAGGCACATGCCCCTGACCGGAATCGAACCTGGCACCCCGGAGTCCGCAGGCCGACGCTCTATCCACTGAGCCAAACCAATTAGGGCACATTGATAAATTTGAAGGCAGTGATAGACTAACACTGGTTCCAGGTTTTCCTCTTGGGTTTCAGTTAGTCCTTTGAGTTACAGTCTCCTCTGATTCTGCTCTGCTTGGTTTTCTTCTCAAATTCTGGCCCTTCTGACCTTTAGCATCTCTAGGCCTACCCCCGGTACAGAGGTGTCAGCCTTCTATTATCTTCAACATTAGCTCCCACAATTGCACTCTATGCAACACATATAGTAAATCATTTACTCAGTTTTACTCAGAGAGGTTCTGATTCCTTAATCAAATTCTAACTGATCCACTCTTAGTGTTTCAACCTCTAAACAGTCAAATTTTGCTAGGTTTCTCCACATCTGTGTATGTGTTATTTACAATTTGATGAATACTGGAGAGAAAATCTGAACTGTCAGGTTTACTTTTCTGCTCTTCCATTTTTTTGGGACCTTTGCCAGGCACTTATCAGTTGCTTTGGGAGCTGTAAGCTCCAACTTTTTTTCCTTCAGCTTTATAAGATTGATGAAAAGCTCAGTAGACTCTTCAGACTCTTAGTGACCACTTCTACCCTACTGCTTAGCTTACCAACCTCTCTATTCATGCCGCTTATGAATCAGCAAATTCTTTGAGGGAAATGAAAGGTACAATGTTTAACATACGAAAGGCAATTTTCATTTTTTCTCTTGAATTTTGTACTTTAATTCTGTCTTCCTTGATACTCTCTAATACCTCTAAACAGGAGGGATTTTTAGTATTTTTTTTCGGATTTTTAAATTGCTCTTTTTCTCATTTTCTTTCAAGATTTTGCACATTTACCCTATTAAATTTTCCTTTACAACTTTCTTCCCACCACCCAAGGCAGACAGTGGCTTCTTTATTAATGTTTTATTAACACTTTGCACATGCCTCTTTTGGCACTTATCTTACTCTTATTAACTGCTAACATTTCTATAGCCTCTAGCAGCGGTTCTCAACCTGTGGGTCGGACGACCCTTTCACGGGGGTCGCCTAAGACCATCCTGCATATCAGATATTTACATTACGATTCATAACAGTAGCAACATTACAGTTATGAAGTAGCAACGAAAATAATTTTATGGTTAAGTCACAACATGAGGAACTGTATTTAAAGGGCCAGAAGGTGGAGAACCACTGCATGGAATGTGACTTGCTTGAAGGCAAAAACTATTTGATTCAACTTCCATACTGATCCTATGCAGTTTCTAGCACATAGGGTGGCTCCGTTTTCATTGAAGGAATGGATTAATTGCATATAATTGTTTAATAAATGCTTTCTAACTGATTATAGAAGTTGAATTTTTTTTTTTTGGTTCTGATATTTATAATTGATATATTCTGTTTTTAAAAATCATTGGTACTGAGAGAGACCATATCTAAATCTATTTACTTTTTATGTATCTATTTAATAACTGTCGACTTCCTGACATCATATAGTTCTGCAATTAATCAACACCTTTACTAAAAGAATAAATAGTATGATTTTGAGGGGAAAATAATTTTTATGCTGAATTGCTGTTTTAAAGGTAAAACAAAAATGAGAGTAATAAATTTTGGAAATTGTATGCACACCAAATAATTATAAGTACCATCTAATCACTCTGTCTGTACAATCTTATGCTCCACCTTCTGTCTTCTTGTTAATCCTCACCTGAGGATATTTCTTCCCCCATTGATTTTTAGAGAGAGTGGAAGGGAGGGGGAGAGATACAGAGAGAGAAACATCAATGTGATAGACACATCGATTGGTTACCTCCTGCACGCGCCCCAGTCTTGGGGAATCAAGCTTGCAACCAAGGTACTTGCCCATGACCAGAATGGAACTCAGGACACTTCAGTCCACAGGCCGATGCTCTAACCACTGATCACAACTGGTTACGGCTACCTTCTGACTTCTTATGACTGCCTCTCCAGAGTGTAAAATACAGTAATCTATTCATGTTAACTGACGGTAAATAATTCAGTCAATTATCTGGAATATTTGTATAACCAACACAAAATATCTGAATATTTAGAAACATCTAGATGTTTTGTTGTTATGTAGGTAGACAGAGTCTATTGCTCATACAAATGTAATTTTGGTATCAACATTAAGACAAGGTTTTTTTCCTCAAAGAGTTATGATTTACATTACTTTCCTTTTTTCTAACTGAATTTCAATGCATGTTTTAGTATTGGCCAAACATTAGTAAACCAAAACCATACTATGCACAAACACTAACAAATTTCTGAATATATTATCAGGGCAGAAAATTTAGTTTCCTGAGAAACGTTTAATAGACAATTTTGTCCGTTCTGTCCTCACCACATATATATTGTCACACATTAAGCTTGCCAAAAATATAGAAAACTAAACATTAGGCACACAATATTTACCATAAAGAAAAGGTCATTTGATGAGTACATGGCTACACTTCAAACAGAAAGGATCTACAGAACTGTCAAGTACATAGCAAAATGATTTAACACACTCTGGGAAAATTACACTCCTACTCTTCAAATTATCAAGTGAAAAGAATAAAATATTGAAGGAAAGCCTTTGAGAATTGCACAAATTGCTAAACTAGCACGCTGTTTGTACTTAATGCATGCAAATTTATAAGAGCAACAACCTTTCCAATTCAGTTTTTAGCTCTTGGAACCAATCACATAACCTGTGATAAATTTAATTTCCAATTTTATAACCTTTCCTGGTTTGACTTACTGTTAAGGTACTTAGAGTAAGTCTGACCGAATCTGTCACACAGGCAATAGTAATAACTGTATATAACGAAGTCTGCTCATTCAAATGTCTAGGTATATAAATTCATCCTTATCTTGTGAAAAATTATCTCAAAATTTATACTGTGTGTACAGTATACATTTTAAAATTCATTTCATAATTTTATTTGTTTAAAGGTACTTTGTTCCCAGTGATTATATATATATATATATATATATATATATATATATATACCTAGTAAAAAATCTATAACATATGATTTTGTAAGACAAACCATTAATTTATAATCATTTTATACATGTCTATTCTGATAATAATGATGCTGTACAATCTGTATCAGTACATCATACTTTGGCAGAAGCAACCACTTTTTATTATTTACATGGCCATTTCAGCTCTGTTTTTATTTTCATTACATTCACAATTATTATCTTGTATTATTTTCACACCACTGAATAAAAATGGCTACTCTTGTTTGATCTTTTCCATTAAAGTGAATCTAATGTTAAGTAATAATTTTCTTTTTAAGTTAAAATGATTTTTTTTCATATTGTGTGGGAAGTACTGAAGTCTTGTTTAAATTGAAGTCACATAAAGCACTTAATATTGTATTATATTATTTAATCACCTTTGGTCAGGCTTCCTTAAATTACATTTTGCCATGGTTACTCCATTAGAAATTCCACTGGAAATCCTCAGTTGAGTTAGATTTTGTGATACCAATGAGGACAAGGAAAAGTCAAGTGCAGCAAGATGTTTGCTCCCATTATTCTTCTGCAACTTCATATTCTTCTGTTGAAATAATTGATGCAATTTAAAGTTCATCATTACCTAAAGCATATTTTTATGTGCCATGTCATTAATGATTATTATTTACATAACAGTTTACTGAATTTAGGCAGAAGTGGAGGGCATTATAGATTGAATGCATAATTATATTTTGGTTAGAATAAATGATGAATTATTTTACATGTATAGTTATCATATACAACAGTGAGAATTAGATGTAAGTTAGTACTCCAGGGGTGAAAGGTTCCTGTAAGTGTTCCAAATTTAAATAATGATTTAGAAGTATAAAAGTAGGTAGGGGGGTACTTTCCTTGTAAGACAAGGTGGAATCTTTAGAGCTCCAAATTTATGAAAACTAATAAATAGTATTTCAAAATATATTCCCAAACAATCAAATAAAGAGAAAAAACACAACAATCAATCAAGCTATTTGGTATATATATCCTATCTAATAAGAGAGAAACATGGTAATTGGCATACAACCGCTACCCTTCCCATTAGCTAATCAGGGTGATATGCAAATTAACTGCCAGCCAAGATGGCGGCTGGCAGCCAGGCAGCTTAAACTGAACATGAGGCTTGCTTGCCTCAGTGACGGAGGACTCCAATGTTCCCGGCCAGCATTGCTGGCCTCTGAGCTTGCAGTTTAAAAAACACTGTAACAAATATAGAAGCTAAACAAAACCCCAGAAACCAGCTTTCAGAGAGCTGGGATCTCAGAGCTGGAGTTGATACACAGTTTCGATTATAGAACCGAAACAAACCAGATACCTGTTTTCAGCAGCTGAGGCCTCAGAGATGGAGCCAAGCCTCAGAGCTAAAGCTGGCCCAGAATAAAAAAAAAAAGAAAAGAAAAAAAGGAGCAGTGGGGAGCTTCAGTCCCAGCCTGAAAACAGCCCTCAGTCCCTCACCCAGACTGGCCAGGCACCCCAGTGGGGACCCCCACCCTGATCCAGGACACCCTTCAGGGCAAACCAGCTGGCCCCCACCCATGCACCAGGCCTCTATCCTATATAGTAAAAGGGTAATATGCCTCCCAGTACTGGGATCAGCGGAGCTGAGAGGCCTCCCGGCACCATGATCAGCGTGACAGGGGGCAGCACCCAAACCCCCTGATCGCCCTGCAGCTCTGTGTGTGACAGGGGGAGGGGTCACAACCTCCTTATCGGCCCTGCTCTGTTCATGACAGGGGAAGGCGCCCTAACCCCCTGATTGGCCTTGCTCTGTGCCTGATAGGGGGGAGCTCCCCAACCCCCTGATCACCCTGAGGCTCTATGTGTGACAGGGTGCGGTGCCCCAACCCCCCTACCCCACGGGCCCTGCTCTGTGTGTGACGGGGTAGAGCCATAACCTCCCCATCGGCCCTGCCCTGAGTGTGACAGTGGCGGCGCCCAAAACCCCTGATCAGCCCTGCTCTGTGGGTGATAGAGGGTGGTGCCCCAACCCCCTGATCCGCCCTGCTCTGTGTGTGACAGGGGGGAGGTCCCCAACCCCCTGATGGGCCCTACTCTGTGCATGACAGCGGGGAGCTCCCCAACCCCCTGATCACCCTGCAGCTCTGTGTGTGACAGGGTGCGGCGCCCCCACCCTCCCCACCCCACGGGCCCTGCTCTGTGTGTGATGGGGTAGAGCCATAACCTCCCCATTGGCCCTGCCCTGAGTGTGACAGTGGCGGTGCCCAAAACCCCTGATCGGCCCTGCTCTGTGGGTGACAGGGGAAACTCCCCAACCCCCTGCTCTGTGCGTGACAGGGGGCAGGGCCCCAACCCCCAGATTGGCCCTGCTCTGTGAGTGACAGGGGGTGGCGCCACATCCTCCCCATCGACCCTGCCTTGAGTGTGACAGGAGGCAGTGCCCCAACCCCCTAATCGGCCCTACTCTGAGCATGACTGAGGGTGGCATTGCAACCTCCCAATCCGCCCTGCTCTGTGCATGACAGGGGGTGGCGCCCCAACTCCCCAATCGGCCCTGCTCTGAGCCCGACCAGGGGCTGCACTTTGGGATTGGGCCTGCCCTCTGCCACCCAGGAGCAGGCCTAAGGCAGCAGGTCGTTATCTCCCAAGGGGTCCCAGACTGCAAGAGGGCACAGGCCGGGCTGAGGCACCCCCCCTTCCCCCCGAGTGCACAAATTTTTGTGCACCAGGCCTCTAGTGTGTATATATATATATATATATATATATATATATATATATATATATATATAATTCCTTCAATATTATTTTCTTTTCGACTGGTTTTTGGTATTGTAGAGGTATGGCCTAGATCCGTGGTTGGCAAACTGTGACTCGCGAGCCATATGCGGCTCTTTGACCCCTTGAGTGTGGCTCTTCCTAAGCCTTAGGAGTACCCTAATTAAGGTAATAACAATGTACCTACCGATATAGTTTAAGTTTACAAAATTTGGCTCTCAAAAGAAATTTCAATCGTTGTACTGTTGATATTTGGCTCTGTTGACTAATGAGTTTGCCGACCACTGGCCTAGATCATATGATTCAGAGGATTCTGCTCTCAGGAATTATGTTTTATACACACACACACACACACACACACACACACACACACATCATTCAGACCATTACTATTGACACAATGGGCGAGTGTGCTCAAAACAGGGCATGTAAACTAATGGCTGTCTCTCCAGCTCCTATTTTTTACTGCTCAATCTAAAGCTGATGTATTATGTTGCCATAATAGAATGCTTATCATGATCCAGTCCCACGGACATCTTGGTTACACTAGTGGTTAGCAAAGTAATTCATGATCTTTATATCTAAATGATGCCCGACAGCTCAGGTTTCACTGTCATTCCAGAAAGCAACTTCTTCCAACTCTTTCTATGACCTTAAATGATAAAGGACACAAAGGGGAGTCTAACAACCTTCTGTATCTAAAAGAAAATGACATCTTTTAAAAATGATCTCATCCTTTTCTGTAGAAAATAGAGTCATTATCCTCCCTTCTCCTCCCTTCAGTTGCAGCCATTTTCTGCTCTCCAATATGTGAGGCCACCCATGACATGTAAAATTTAGTGCAGGTAAGCTCACTTGAGAAATGGCCACAGAAAAGAAAAAGAAAAAGAGAGAAAAGAAAAGAAATTGAACAAGCTCACCAACTCCTAGTGCATTAAAAGTAAAACAACCAGGGTGAGAAACTAAGATGGTGGCATAGATAAACACTGGGAAATAGTCGCCTCCCACAACAATTGAGAAATATCCCAAAGGACGGAGCAAACATCGTCCAGAACAACAGGAAGGCTGGCTGAGTGTAATTTCTACAACTAGAAGAAAAGAAAAGCACGCTGAGAGCCAGGGGAGCTGCGGAGGCTGAGTGCAGAGGTACAGCGGCAGCTCGCGCACGCGGAAAGGGGGTGGCACCTGAGGACGCGGCTGTCTTTTTGAATCACAAGCTCCCAACTGCTCTGAACTCCGGTTCTGGGAGGTCTCTGGGGACCCAGGACTCATACGGGGAGAGGCTGCTCTGTCAGGCGGCAGCGGGCGAACTTGAGGGCGGATTTCCCTCAGAGGTGCTTGCAGCCATTACCGGGACACTGAGACGCGCGACTCTGGGCATGGAGAATCAGCCATAGCTTCTCTCTCCGCCCTTTTGACTCCCTGAGACCCCACCCACCCAGGCTGCAGCAGAGGCTTTTGCATATGAATGTACCTAACTACAGCCCAGCCAAGCAGACCCGGAACTTCCAAGAGAAGGCCCAAGGCCCCGCAGCGGTGTGCATTGCTTCATAGCTGAGCCTCTTCGTGGCGGCTCCGGCTGCGTGGCCTCAGGCAGGGGCTGAATTAGCACCTCCTTAGATCCAGGAGCCACTGTACCCAGTGGTCAGAGGGGGACCATTCTCCCACTTCAGACACAGCTGCTTCCCACAGCCAATTGGCCTGGAGGTCAATTCCTCCCAGTGATCCTACAGCAACCAAGGCACCAA
This sequence comes from Myotis nattereri, assembly GCF_964212035.1. Lineage (NCBI taxonomy): Eukaryota > Metazoa > Chordata > Mammalia > Chiroptera > Vespertilionidae > Myotis > Myotis nattereri. The sequence continues at coordinate 89,201,419 of NC_138078.1, forward strand.
GAGTGCACCAAGAATGTCCACCCCAGGTAACTGGGGAGGCTGAGCCACTGGGGCCTACAGGACACCTGGCGCGCAGGGCCACTCTATCAACACAGGGAAGCAGCCAAAATGCAGAGACAAAGAAACAGGTCACAATTGGCAGAAACGGAGGAGGGCAGACGACTGGATATAGAGTTCAAGGCCACGTTTATAAGGTTTGTCAAGAATTTTATGGAAACCGCCGATAAATTTAATGAATCCCTCAAGGAGTATAGTGAGACCATGGAGGACATGAAAAAGGACCAACTAGAAATTAAGCATACACTGACTGAAATAAAGAATAATTTACAGAGATCCAACAGCAGACAAGAGAATCCCAAGAATAAAGTCAAAGATTTGAAATACAAAGAAACAAAAAATACCCAACCGAAAAAGAAAAAAGAAAAGAGATTCAAAAAATATGAAGATAGTGTAAGGAACCTCTGGGACAACTTCAAGCGTACCAACATCAGAATTATAGGGGTACCAGAAGGAGAGAGAGGGCAAGATATTGAAAACCTTTTTGAAGAAATAATGACAGAAAACTTCCCCCACCTGGTGAAAGAAATGGACTTACAAGTCCAGGAAGCACAGAGAACCCCAAACAAAAGGAATCCAAAGAGGACCACACCAAGACACATCATAATTAAAATGCCAAGAGCAAAAGATAAAGAGAGAATCTTAAAAGCAGCAAGAGAAAGACAGTCAGTTACCTACAAGGGAGTACCCATCCGACTGTGAGCTGATTTCTCAACAGAAACCATGCAGGCCAGAAGAGAGTGGCAAGAAATATTCAAAGAGATGAATAGCAGGAACCTGCAACCAAGATTACTTTATCCAGCAAAGCTATCATTCAGAATGGAAGGTCAGATAAAGAGCTTCATGGATAAGGAAAAGCTAAAGGAGTTCATCACCACCAAACCAGCATTATATGAAATGCTGAAAGGTATTCTTTAAGAAGAGAAAGAAGAAAAAGGAACTCTTACCATTTGCCACAGCATCGATGGAACTGGAGAGCGGATAAATACCACAAGATCTCACTTATTTGTGGAATATAATGAACAACATAAACTGATGAACAAGGACTGATCCAGAGACGGAGAGGCTTTGATTGGACTGTCGGGCCTTGGAGGGAAGGTAGGGGAGGGTGGGGGCAAGGGGGAAGGATCAACCAAAGGACTTATATGCAAGCATATAGGCCTAACCAATGGACACGGACAACGGGGGGGGGGCGGTGTGAGGGGATGAGCGGGGGGGGGGGTAGAGGGTACACATATGTAATATCTTAATCAATAAAAAAATATTAAAAAAAAAGTAAAACAACCAGGAGAAAGGACATCAATCAGAGTGCATTTCCACACAAGCGACAGGGAAGAATGAGAACTGCCAGTGGGTGGAAGGCAGAGGAAGAAGTAAGGCTAGTTGGATTTCTAAGCAACGATCCACACAGGGAAATGTGGATACTAAAGCTAACTCTTGGATAAACAAAAGAAATGGAAATTTATTCCTATTTTCATCTGAATTAATTTATTTTTGGAGCAAGCATAGTTGAGGGATTAGAGCACTTGTTCAGTAATCAGGTGTCTTGGGTTTTCAGCTCTGCCACCAACTCTAGTAAATTGCTTTGCCTCTTAGTCCTTCACAGAGATAATGGTAACTGTCCTTTGCTTTGTTTTCAGGAATGTTTTTGAGAGGTGAGATAATGCCTTTAAAGTGTTTAAAGCTCTTCAAAGAAAAGCTCTAAATTTAAATATCTGATCCATTTGTAATTAGACATCTATTTTTCAAATACTGTGGAGCTGTTACTAAGTACACAGTACTGTGTTAGGTGTTATGGAGGTACAGGAATAAATACACTTAAACTCATGTAGTCATGAAACTAACTAATTGAGTAGCAGGACCACTCACCAATATAAATAATTGTTATTTAGGCAATATGGGCACATGCAATAAGAGGAATAAACATAACATTTTAAGGGGTCAAGCAAAGTAGCAATCACTACTTGTCTAGGAGAAACAGGGTAGATTATATGGAGAAAGGGAACTTTAGATGACCCTTGAAAGATGTCTAGAATTTCAAAAAACAAAGATGTGGAAAGAGCCTTTCCTAAGGAGAAAAGAACATAGGCAGGGACGTGGTGTCTGATGTGTGGAATGACAAGTAGTTTGGCTATACTCTATATAGAGTATGTGAAGTGAAGTAGCTGGGGATAAAGTTAGAAAATGTAGGTTAGGATCAGAATACAAGAACTTCAATACTTGGCTTGGAAATTTGGACTTCATTTGACAAGGAGAAGCCACATAAAGTATCACGTGACATTGAGCAAAATGGCTCTACTTTTATAACTGAACAGATTGCAATGGGGCACACTGGAGGTTAAGTGACTAAGGTATTACGTTCAGGTGTGAGGTATTAGACAGTTGAATAAGCATAGTGGTAATGGGCTTGAAGAGAGGGGGAGGTAAAGGTAGAGATAGTCATAGAACTAGAACTAGAGCTAGAGATAGATATAGAAATACAGCTAGAGCTAGAGCTAGAGCTAGATAGAGATGAAACTTTAGAGATCAAATTAATAATAAATTCTGACTGTCTAGTGTGGTTTGAGGGTGAGTGAGGATTTTAAGGATGACTCCTGTATTTATGAACCTAAGGAATTTGCAAAATTTAAATAAGTAGCTATAGAAAATTTGAAGATAACAATAGTAAGCCAACTTTTGGATATTTTGAGTTTTAACATGTACTTAGGTGAAAACATTCAAATGTTTAGGTATCATTTGGAACTGTGGGTCTGAGACTTAAATAGGGAAGTTGTTAGTGAAGGTATAGATTAGGAAAACCATTTAGACAGAGATGATAATTTTAAATTATATATATATATATATATATATATATATATATATATATTCACTAGAGTGGAGCTTATAGAAAGAGAAAGAGAACAGAAGACAGAATCTTAGGTAATAACTACAATACAGGAGACAGGGAATGGATAGCTAGAAACAAATGGCCAAAACAGTAGAAGAATTCATAAGGATGAGTAATCCTATGAGCCAACAGAACAAATAAATTTCAACAAAGACATGTTAGTGTAATGTACTGTATTAAATGTTACAGAGAGGTCAAGCATATGGGCTAAGAAAATACAGAAATTTAACTGTTAGGAGGACATTAGTGACCTTCAAAAACCAGTTTCTATAGATGGGGGGGGGGGGTCAGCTTGACTATAAGTTGGTTGGAATTTAAATAATGATAAGTTGAAAAAGTGACTCCAGATTTTATTTCTGAGATAGTTGGTGATAGAAGTAAGCCTAGATATATGTCATAAGCTTCAGTGAATTGAATTTCAGAGGAAAAGTCTTTGTTAGTTTTATTATTTTTGTCTACTATCTTACTTTTGGTTTCTCTTAGACCAGAGTGTATTAGTGGCTATAGGGAAATACTAAAGATGTGAGAAAGAATGGGCCAATGGATGAAATATTGATACTAAAATAAAATAGAAGGAGAGGACAGAGGGGTTAATCTTGGAAAGAAGGAAGAAAATATTTTCTTCAAAGACAAGCCAAAAGGAAAAGATGATGAGGGAAAATCCAGAGAAGCTTTGAGATGGAAGGGGTGGACAAGAAGGGGGTTTATGCATGGTGGTCTTTTTCTCTTAATAAAGTAATAAATTAAATTTTTCATAAGTGAGGAAATAGGATTGTCGCTGAAGGTTTAAGGAGATTATATATAATTTAGAATAACTGTTGTAGGGACTACAGAATGCTATAAAGAAAAGATAAGTAAAAGAATTACCAAGCAGAAGCCAAGGACCAAATGAAGGTAAACTGAATCAGTACAGATTCTTTTTTTTTTTTTTTTAATTAAATCTTTATTGTTCAGATTATTACATTTGTTCCTCTTTTTTCCCCCCATAACTCCCCTCCTCCCAGTTCCCGCCCCACCCTCCGCCCTCACTCCCCACCCACTGTCCTCATCCATAGGTGCACGATTTTTGTCCAGTCTCTTCCTGCATCTCCCACACCCCTTTCCCCCCCAAGAATAGTCAGTCCATTCCCTTTCTATGTCCCTGATTCTATTATAATCAACAGTTCATTCTGTTCATCGGATTATTTATTCACTTGATTCTTAGATTCACTTGATGATAGATGCATATTTGTTGTTCATAATTTGTATCTTTACCTTTTTCTTCCTCTTCCTCTTCTTAAAGGATACCTTTCAGCATTTCATATAATCCTGGTTTGGTGGTGATGAACTCCTTTAGCTTTTCCTTATCTGTGAAGCTCTTTATCTGACCTTCAATTCTGATTGATAGCTTTGCTGGATAAAGTAATCTTGGTTGTAGGTTCTTGGTATTCATCACTTTGAATATTTCTTGCCACTCCCTTCTGGCCTGCAAAGTTTCTGTTGAGAAATCAGCTGACAGTCGTATGGGTATTCCCTTGTAGGTAACTGAGTTTCTTTCTCTTGCTGTTTTTAAGATTCTCTCTTTATCTTTTGCTCTTGGCATTTTAATTATGATGTGTCTTGGTGTGGTCCTCTTTGGATTCCTTTTGTTTGGGGTTCTCCGCGCTTCTTGGACCTGTAAGTCCATTTCTTTCACCAGGTGAGGGAAGTTTTCTGTCATTATTTCTTCAAATAGGTTTTCAATATCTTGCTCTCTCTCATCTTCTGGCACCCCTATAATTCTGATGTTGGTACGCCTGAAGCTGTCCCAGAGGCTCCTTACACTATCCTCGCATTTTTGGATTCTTTTTTCATTTTGCTTTTCCGGTTGGGTGTTTTTTGTTTCCTCGCATTTCAAATCATTGACTTGATTCTTCCGCTCCTCTGGTCTGCTGTCGGGAGTCTGTATAATATTCTTTATTTCAGTTAGTGTATGCTTAATTTCTAGTTGGTTCCCCAATATAACATCGAGGGTCTCATTAGTTTTCTTGTAGATCTCATTAAGTTTATCGGCGGCTTCTAAACAGTTCTTGAGAGACCTTAAAAGTGTGGTTCTGAACTCTAGATCTTCCATTGACAATTTTGTCCTGTTTCTTTGTCTCCGCATTTTGTTATGCTTCCTTGGTGCACCCCCTAGTGGTCTTTGTTCGCAGTCTTATAAACCTTGATTGTTGTAGCTAATACTAGGGAGGGTTTGACCTCCAGGCCAAGTGGCTATGAGAATCAGCTGAGTCTGCAGTGAGAGAACTTCTGTCCTCTGGGGAGGTGCTAATCTAGCCTTTGCCTGAGGCTATCCGGCAAATGCCTGTGTGCAGGGCTTGGGCTGGGCGGGTCGCACAGGATCAACAGGGTGGGCCTGAGAGAGCAGTTATGGCGGCTCTCAGTCCTGTCCCCAGGGGCTCTGCCTCTCTGAGTGCCAGCACCTGCTGCAAAGCTCGGAGAGAAAGGTGCACTCGCTCTGACCGAAGCTAGGCAGTCCCGCTTCTCCCGTTTGAGTCTGGGTCCCTAAAGACTCGCCCGGATCTGGAGCTCAGAGTCTGCAACTCCCTCCCGATTGAAAATGCCAACCGTGCCCTCCGCCGCCAGCCCGCTCCGCGCCCTCCGCACCTCAGAATTTGACTTCAGCGCTGCGCCTCCTCTGAGTGTCCGTATGCGTTTCTCTTTCCTCCTAGTTGTAGGACTTCCACTCAGCCAGCTTTCCAGTGGTTTTGGGTGATGTCCGTTCCGTCTTTTAGTTTCACTTTTGAAGTAGTTGTTCAAAGCAGCAAACTCCGGCGTTAACCTATGCCGCCATCTTGGTTCTCCCTCCAGTACAGATTCTTGATTTTCTTTAGCAATGTTCAGAAGCCTGTATAAAAGTGTGAAGAAAACAGACATTGAGATTTTTCGGAGTATAAGATTGTGTGTAGCAAATATGCAAAAACCCAAGGGGGCTAAGAATTCTAAAGTGTTATAAAAATATTATTCAAATACTTGACCATGGCTTCTATAAAAATTAAGAAAGCAAATAAAACCAGAAGTGATGCATTATTTGAGAAAATAGGAAGGATTTAAAGGACACTTAGTCATGACAATAGTGAAGTACCGATTTGGTAAATGTAAGGACGTCAAATCTAAGGAGCTCATAATATAGAAAACAGGGTTTCAGAAATCTGTACTTATAAGTCACAAAGTTCTAACCCATGACTGTTAATGGGCTTTTAGCAGATTGATGAATGGCTGACATGGCATGAGTTATATATGTATTAATATTCTTATTATTACCCTTTAAAATATAGAATTGTTAAGTCATCAGTTCAAAGTTACCAAGTCATACCTAATGCTGTTATAAATCTGAAAATCATGCTCAGAAAAGTAATAGGGTGGGGAACACAAAGAAATCATTCATGGAAGTCTACAATGTATCAAGCACTGTGATAAGTTTTATATAACATATAATTTACTTTTTCCAATAGTCCTGTCAGATCGCCATTTCATGATTTCTCCAATCCCCTCTTCTTTTCCAGGTTGTTTTTGAAATAATAACTTTGGAACATCAAGGCTACTTCCCTATTGATGAAATTAATGTATTAGCACATCCTTATAGTAAGTTGCCTCAATTTTTTAATATTCTGGTACATAGTTGGGGGCATTTTTGCTTTATAGATTTAGAGAAGGTACTAAAACCCAGGGAGACGTCATTCTGCTTAGAGAGTTCCCTGACAAAACTTCTAGGTATTGTTTTTCCAGCCCAGATGTCCAAAAATATGTATTTCACGTGTCAATGTTATTGTATGTATCTAGGTGTCTTTAAATATATGTATATATGAGGCCCAGTGCACAAATTCATGCACATTGAAAGGAAATTAATTAGAAGAAATATTTTAGAGGCCTGGGAGTGACCACGGGAGATTGGCCAGCCGGGGAGGGGCCACAGGACATTGGCTCCAGGGTGTGTCTAGCCAGTCTCGCCCAGTCCCAATCAGTCAGACCTCAGCAGCAAGCTAACCTTCCTGTTGGAGCGTCTGTCCCCTGGTGGTCAGTGCATGTCATAGTGACTGGTTGAATGGTGGAACAAACAGTCGGACACTTAGCATATTAGGCTTTTATTATATAGGATAATAAATTAATTTCAGTAACTTGACCAAAGCACTATAGGCATTGAGTGAACAATGAGATTCGAGGCATGGTTGGAATATATGTCATTTTGTAGCCTCAAGGCTATTTCTTCTCAAATAATCTATCTTGGCTTAAAATGGGTGCAAATAGGTTGATGAGCCCACCATGATCTGTATAGCTGTTTTATACAGTAACTATAGGATCCATGATCAGTATATCATTTCCTTGCCTTATTAGGAGATATTTGATGACTTATTGTAACCTGTAAATATGAGCTTTACCATGCTTGCAGGGCCATGGAGATGGACAATTGTGAATTGAACCTGGCAAGTAACTGATCCTCCAGAGAGTCACTTTGAACTTTGAAAGTACATTTAGATTTAGGCTTAGCTAGATGATCATTTTAGTTCTTTATCTCAGCCAAATTGAATTTCGTCTGCATCTATTTGGCCTCTGTGATAAGAGGGGACTGAAAACATTACCAAATACAATTTTTATAAACTGAGTAAGATCAGTTCCTCAACATGTTAGCATGGCAGAAAAAAGCAAATATTTCTAGAGTTTCAAGCTGCTCTTGCACTGAGAAGATAGGTCATGTTGATTGATTTGATAAAGAGGTAGAATAAAAAACCTAAAAATTAAATCTTTTATTAGCATATGAACAGCCACAGCTTTAACTTCACAGAAGTACATTCATTTTCACATACTCTTGACATGGCTTCAATTTCAAGTCAGATTTGAAAGCAATTAGTACAAATGATTATCTAGGTAGAGCAGGGAAATTACCACAATATTTATGTAAAAAAGATTATATGTCAGAAGCAGCCAGATAAATGCTAAAACTAATCCTTAAAATATATCAGTATAAGAATGACCTTTGTTTCAGTTCATTCTACTTGAATTCATTTTCACCTTTAACTTTTATAAGTTTACATTTTTCAAACCATACATTTGGCAGCCACCAAAGGTGCAATATTTTAAGAGCATTCACACAGTCATAAATTATGGACATTAAACACATGTAATGGTGCCAAATTACAGAAAGGCGAAGGACATCACAATTTGAATATTTATCTGAAGTTTCTGCACCAATAGTAAAAAGTAAAGTTATTTGATAAGTTATTTGCACACATGAAAGATTTATCTTAAACTTAGGAATGAACCAATGCATTTATTGATTCCGGTGACTGTTCCATTCTTTAAATGCTTCCTAAATGGCCGTGTTTCTGGTTGCAAAGTCATCATATGCCATTTAAGCATTATGGAAATGTTAGCATGATATGATTCAACAACATTAAAAATGCTAAATACAAGGACAAGTAGAAAGATGAATTAAATTCAATAGAATAATGCTCTAATAAATTTACTATTCTAATTTTAATTAACAAATCACATGATGAAGAAAAAAAATATATATATTATGGTGAGATTCCAATTGGCCAATCTTAATGGCTTCTTGAATATGGGGAGGCTGAAATAACAGTATTCACCTTTCATAATGCAAGCTACATGTGTTGTGGCTCATCTACCTCTCAGATCTTTCTTTCATTCCTTTTAGGCTTTTTCATTGTCATTTATTATCGAATTCAAATTGTCCCCAAACCAGAACTGAGCCTTACAGGCCTCCATATTGTTTTCATTTTCTCTTTTTGGTGTTTACACCTTCTGGAATTGCACTATACAACACATGGCCTCTGCATTTAATACATTAAAATTATATTACATTAAAATTAATTAAATTTAAATGAAAGTTAAAAATTAAGTTTCTCATTTGTATTAGCAACATAGCTATCATTACAAATGTTCTATTGCACAATGTTGCCCTAGAATTCTATATTGCATGTATAATTATTTCTCAGGACTCGTATTTTGTTATGAGATGGAAACAGAGTGTGTTAACATATTACTCTTACACAGATACATTTGCATAATCATAAAAGAGCTATTGAAATAACAAATGGTCTTCATAATCCACATAAATTTGAATTATAAAGAGTAGAAAGTCAGATCCCAAGAAAAGTAGATGACAGAATTATTTTAAGAAAGAGATTGTTTTCTAGCACCATTCAAATCATATCATACACAAGGGTTGCTCTGCAGTCGCTGATATGTGAAACTCTGCTTGTTTATGCATTCTTTCCTTATTTTGTTTATTCCATTTATTCTATTTACTGTGTGGCTGTCCCTTTCTGTGTGCTGGGGATTCAGTTATAATAAAAATAGATAGGCTTTTATCCTCAATGAGCTTATACTCTAGAAAGGGAAAGCAACAATTAAACTGGCATTTATAATATTATATAGCAAGTGTTATGAGACAATAAAAGGGAGAACATAGGAAATGCATGCAACAAGGACTTTGATGGACTTTGAAGGACAACAGCGGAAGGACTCTGTTGTTGGCAATATATATTGTGATTACCCTTTGTCTGTTGCCCTGATCAACTCTAAGAATGCTTCTCTAATATCTTTTCTTTTATTACATGCTAATAGGATATATGTTTGTTTTGTGACATGTGTGAAACACATGGTTTCAACTTAAGCCACCTCAGAGTCCTTCCTTGGTATTATGAAATGTAGAAAAAATATTTTTTTCATCATGTTGTCAGATGAAAAGGTATATGGTGGCAAATTATTTTGAGGGACTTCAAATATTTGATTCCCCCCTCTATTTGCATCACCTTCTTGCCTAGCACATCCATTCCACTCTTAATAGCTAGTTTCCTTATATTAGAGCCCACCAGGCATCGCCTCCTAAACATTACCACAGTTTTTCAAACTTACCTGATGGCATTTTCTTTTCTAATCAAAATTTGCTAATCTTCTGTCTTGTCTTTCTCTTGTCCTTGCTAGAAAAACAAACAAACAAACAAACAAAAAGCAGTTATATAATGTAATAATGTATGCAAGTGTAGGAATAGCATTCTCTTTTACACTTATGCATCTAGAGGGGCTACCAGTGTTCTATACCAGTGATTTCAACTTTTTCATCTTGTGGCACATATAAAATAATGACTAAAGTTCTGGGGCACCCCAGAAATATGTTATCTTTTGCTAATCTGACAAAAATAGGTATAATTTTGACTCATTCACACCAGATGGCTATTGTTGTGTTGGCTGTTGTCATTTTTTTCACTTGACAATCTAAGGGCAAAGAAGTTAGTGCCCCTGACTAGTCAGGTATTGCATGTTTTAAAAATTCTTGCAGCACAACGGTTGAAAACTGCTATTCTAGACTGAAGAAGAAACCCCCAAACTAAGATTTCTTGCAAATCATCTTTATAACAGACTAGGCAAGTGATTTTCAAACCATGTTTTATAAAATTTTGGGTTAGTGAATGGGCACCCTGGGAGAGGTAGACACTTAATATATATGGTTCTGTGTCCCTTCATTTCCTATTTAATCAGAGAAGCTCTTCTTTTTTTCTGTTTTCAGACAGGATTCTATGTAAGAGTTTATAAAATTCACAAAATTCTGCACTACAATACTCTCAAGTGGACAAACATTCTTACATATTCTTTTTTTCCCCTATGCAGCATAGTCCCTTAAACACTGAAGGAACTAAAAAACATACATTGAAATAATGATTGAATAAACAAATTAATAGATATATAACAATGTCAGCCCCCTTTCTGTTTATGTCCATCACTGAATTTGCACTATATTTCTTATGAAATTTAGGTAATATGTATCTTCTTTGAATTTATTTTCTTGAGTTGTTTTTCTCTACTAACATTTTAGTGACTAAATAAAATTTCCTTTTCTTTAGCATTCCAGATCTTTGTAATCTTTGGGATTGTTATAAATTTCATTATCATCCATGTTAACTTATCATTATTACTACTTCTACTAAAATTAATAACCAAAGTATTATCAAATGCTTATTTTACATATGTTACTTTCTTTAATGTTAACCAGAAATCTATAGAATTATAGAGTAGGTAATAGCTTCATGTTATAGAGAAATAAAGACCACATAACATACTCAAAGTGTATATAGCTAGTAAGAGAAGAAGCAGGGATTCAAATCCAGATTTATCTGATTTTGAATTACATGCTCTGAACCATTACAGTAAACTAAACAGCCTTCCTCTACATTATACTGCTTTTTAATTTCATTTCTTCATTTCTGACTTTAAGTACATTGGCATAATCAATATCTACATTCACTAAGCTCTTTGTGTGAGAAAAAATCTACCCTTACTGACCTCTTTGTCTCTGCATTGCTGTATCAAGAAAGAGCATCTCCAATTCTAATTGACTGCACTTCTTAACAGTAAGCTTCATTTCTGTAAGCTTGGCTGAGCACCATTTTAAATAAAGGAGGAAATGATGGGGGTTGATAGTTCAGTACACCAGCCTATCACATACACAGCCATGGATGGTAAAACTAGTGTGCTAAAGTATCCAGAGTCCTTCCATAATTCTACCTCTGATAATTGGTTAAATTTGTCCCAAAAGAAGTTATGCATTTTTCCAGGCAGACTATGCATTTGCATGGTACCAGGTGATCCCAAACTGGCAATACAAGCAAGCGATTTATACCCCAGGAAACTGAACTGATACCACTGTGTATACCAATTGATAATAAGGTCTGTGTCAGTACACTTTCAATGAACTATTCAGAGTAAACTCAGTCAAATAATATATTTCAAAGGGAAATCTGTAAATTTAGAAACTAAATCTTCACTACATAAAGAATTTCTGCACAAGTGGAGAGATGTATAAGCACAGATGAAAGAATTATTAACAAGGCAAAACATATCAAAATGATGAGAGAGAAAGTGTAAGAAGAGGAGAACAGAAAGCTAAACATTAAGTTGAATCATATAACATTGCTATTTTATTAATCAAAACTAGTTGAATGTTGACAATCTTATATGTTTCAACATAATAATAATGTCCTTACAGACTAAGAAGGAGAAAATAAACAGCAGAACCTGGCAAGACTTCAGAATGTGAAACTGAAAACTACAGGAGGGAAAGGAAACAAAGAATCTATAAATTCTTTTCTGACACTTAGGCCTATTCTGAACATTATACTCTTTTACTGAGAATAAGATCCTGATAGTTTCTGAAAAAAGAATCTCTTGTTTTGGTCTCTGTGGTCAGAGTATTGAATATAGTGGATTGGAATTGAAAATGGATGAAGCAAACTGTTCTTGGATGAACCTAGTCACTGTGAGACTTTTCTGAAGGTCATTGGGGCTTTGCTTAACTCTAGTGTGTGTGTGGTCTCTGTAGTGTTTTAATCTGGGATCAGCAAATGTTTTCTGTAATGGGCCAGATATTAAATATCATAGCTTTCATGGGCCATGTACGGTCTCTGTCACATGTTCTTTATTTAAACAACTCATTAGAAATATAAAAGTCATTCTTAGCTTGATAGCTGTACAAAAATAGGGCACAGCAGAATTTGGTCTGTGGGTAGTTTGCTGACTCTATTTTAGAACATTTGACAGTTATGTCTTCTTTTTTCAGATTTCCTTCACTTTGCTTTCCTATTTGCCATACTATTTCCTTCTCCCTCTTCCATTTTGCACAGCTCATGCTAGATTGTAACGCTATCTTTGCCAGTGAAAACTGCAAGAACCTGGGTATGTGAGTTCTGTTGATAGGGCTTTCTCACCTGGAATATAAACAGGTTAGATTTTGTGGTGGCTAAGGTCCTTCTTATTTCTGGCAGTCTTTGATTATATTCTTAACCAATGGATGAAAAAATAAACGGAAAAAGTAATAGAGACATATGCAGGGAAAACGAAAGTTTCTAAAGAGGAAATGAGATTTTACTAAAGATTTAATCCCTGAATTGTATTAATTCCTTCACATGTGGGATTCAGAAATATTTCCTATGCTAAGGGAAAATGTAAGATAATATATCACTATAGTTTTGAACTAGGCCATTCTACATAACCTTATCTTAATCTTGCTGCTTTCCTTGAAGGTTTAGTGGATGTCTTCCAGCTGAACTTTTTCCATTAACCATTGACCATGACATCCAAAAGGAAGAAGACGAGGTCAGAATTCTCCCTCACCATCCTCCTGAGAACAAAGCAAACTATACTTATAATAATTTTGGACTGATACTTTACCCTTCAAATTTTACATTTGAAATTGTTACTTGTCCAGAATATAAAATTAGATCCTATTTAATCAATTGTATCTTCAATTATTGTTCTTGAACAAAAGGCTTTTTTATTCTTCAGCTTCTAGGTTACCTTTTTCAATCTTAATCAGAGCAGGAGTTGATTTCTGCAGTATTTGACTTCAAAAGTGAGTATCACCTATATTTTAGAATAAATGATAATGACATTAATAATACAACATAGACCAAGGAAGTAGATATCCCTCTCTTTTTACTGCCCCTTGGATGACTATACAATTTCCATGTAGTGGTCAGGTCACATGTAGTCGTATGGAGTATTAAAACTAAAAAGTATTTAAATAAAATTTCTTTAATGTTGAAGTGATACTAAAGCCCAGATGTGAAACAACTTGTGTTACCTAACCATCTATTTGTTATCTGAACAAGGACCAAAATCCAGGCCTTCTTTCATTCTGAGCTCTTCCCATCATAACATACCTCATGGCTACTCAAAGCAACTCAAAAAATGTCTACAAGACTCGTTAGTCAACAGTCGTGACTAGCAGAGAGCATATCTATGTTTATCACTTTGCTTTCAATAGAGATGACAAAATCTACTTCAAAGACTTTAGGGTAAAATGCACAGGGAGTTGCTCTTTCAAGGCCTCCAGGAAGATGAATGTTCTGTTCTCTTAGCTACTAGTACTAACCAGAAACAATTTATGGAACTTCTAGTTAAAGCCTCAGATGTTTAGACACCTTTACAAATAATTACCAGAGGGAAGTCGCAGGGAGTGCCATTGCTACTTCTGCATCTCCTACCCAGGCCAGCACATAAAGAGAAACCCCAATAATCTATCCTTCAGGGAGATAGATATAATCTTCATGATCTGATTTGGCTCTTTTAAGCACTCTGCTATAGCATTTGAATCAAAGGAAGATGTAAACTGGCAGATAGCAGGGACTACATCTATTTAATTTGTATTGTATAGTACTTAGCGTGGCGCCATGTATATATGGGCACTTGATAAATATCACTTGAGGAGAAATGTATTCCAAATGCATTTGTTGGCAATGAGCTTAGTTTTCATCCCTTTACTGATTGGGGATCTAAATGTCACATTTTTTCCACTTTATACTTCTTAAACAAAGACTTCACTCTTCCCCTTGGTACAAGAGAAAATTTTAAATGAAAGAATACCGGTCTTGTGAGAGACCTTCCCAGAGGGGCAGAAAGAGAATAAGTCCTAAAAGAATCACTTTCAACTACAGATTACCCAAAACAGAAGATTTAGAGACTCTAACTAAAATCCCTCAGGACAATATCATTTTCCTCCCACGTTTCTCAGCAGTGGGCAAGGGACTTTCTCAGTTTCAACAACATATAGAACATGACTTATTCAATCAAATTTCATTGTCAAAGGAGGAATTTACCAATTCTACTGAGCTTCATTCTTTTTTTGTTTTAGATATCTATATCCATTAGCTTGAATGAGGACTCTGAACTGCAGGCGTTACCTAAATGAATACAAATATTTTCTGATATTTTACTTTTAAAACTCAACAAATCAGTGTTTGTGGAGAAACCAAAACTTAATGGTATCAAAATAAGTCAATTCTGAAATAAAAAATAAAACATGAAAGTGAAATAACCAATCTCATTTCATTATACAGCCTGAACAAGAGAGTAAAATAGTAAGAAGTTATTTTGATTGAAAATATATCTGTCTTAGTAATATAAGCAGGGATAATTTCAAATATAGGCCTTTCATCTCACTTCTCTCTCTCTTCAAGTCACTTTTTAATAGCTAAATAAGCCAGTAAGAGAAAGACAAATATCACATGATCTCATTTATATATGGAATCTAATGAACAAAATAAACTGACAAACAA
This sequence comes from Myotis nattereri, assembly GCF_964212035.1. Taxonomy (NCBI): domain Eukaryota; kingdom Metazoa; phylum Chordata; class Mammalia; order Chiroptera; family Vespertilionidae; genus Myotis; species Myotis nattereri. The sequence continues at coordinate 89,216,455 of NC_138078.1, forward strand.
AATAAGTCCAGAGGCATGGATAAATAGAACAAACTGACAGATTTATATGCATACTAGAGGCCCAGTGCAGAAAAATTTGTGCACTCGGGGGGGGGGGGGGCGGGGGTCCCTCAGCCTGGCCTGTGCCCTCTCACAGTCTGGGACCCCTAGGGGGATGACCACCTGTTGGCTTAGGCCTGCTCCCCAGGGGATTGGGAATAAGCTGGCAGTCAGACATCCCTCTGGCAGCCCGGGAGCCCTTGGGGGATGTCCACTTGCCAGCAGGGAGCAGGCCTAAGCTGCAGTCAGACATCCTTAGCACTGCTGAGGAGGCGGGAGAGGCTCCCACCAACACCACTGTACAGTCAGCCATCAGCCTGGCTTGTGGCTGAGCAGAGCTCCCCCTGTCGTAGCTCACTGACCACCAGAGGGCAGCTCCTGCATTGAGTGTCTGGCCCTTGGTGGTCAGTGTGTGTCATAGTGACCAGTCATTCCCAGTCGTTCTGCTGTTAGGATCAATTTGCATATTACCCTTTTATTATATAGGATAGAGGTCTGGTGCACAGGTGGGGGCTGGCTGGTTTGCCCTGAAGGGTGTCCCAGATCAGGATGGGGGTCCCTCTGGCCAGCCTGGGTGAGGGGCTGATGGCTGTTTGCAGGCTGGTCAAGAACCCCCCCCCAGTGGGGACCCTCACCCCATCGAGGTTTGGCCAGCCTGGGTGAGGGGCTGATGGCTGTTTTCAGGCTGGCCACACCCCCTTTAGGGTTGGGGGTCCCCACTGGGGTGCCTGGCCAGTCTGGGTGAGGGGCTGAGGGCCATTTTCAGGCTGGCCAAGCCTCCCTGGGGACGGAAGCTCCCAGCCTCTCCTTTTTTTCTTTTTCTTTTTTTATTCTGGGATTTATTTACCTTCTATAACTCAAATTTTGTAGCCTGGAGTGGAGCTCAGAGCCAGCCAGGACAGGCCTTCTGCTCGCTCCAGCTCCGTGGCCATGGCCGGCTGAAAGCAGGTATCTGGGGTTTATTTACCTTCTATAATTGAAACTTTGTTGCTTTGAGTGGAGCTCAGAGCCAGCTGTGGCAGCTGGGAAGCTTGGCTTCCTCCATCATTGGGGCAACCAAGCCTGCTTGCTCCAGCTCCGTGGCTGCCGGCCGCCATCTTGGTTGGGTTAATTTGCATATAGTCACTCTGATTGGATGGTGGGCATGGCTTGTTTGTCAATCTGTATGTTTGACTTTTATTAATGTAGATATGCATAGTTCATGGACACACACAATAGTATGGTGAAGACCTGGAGTGGGGTGGGGCCTGGGTGGAGGAGGGCAAAGCGGTGGAAAATGGGGGACATCTGTAATACTCTCTACCATAAAAAATCAGTAAAATAACTATCAATTTTGAACAAATAGTCCCAATCCCAAGCCAGTGTTGTCAGAGGCCTCACCGTGGTGAGTGATGCTATTACATTTATGTGAGTAACCTAGCTATATAAGATAAATATTTTGTCCTAATAGTATCTATCTATCATCCATCCATTTATGTATCTATCTATGTATCTATCTATGTATCTATCTATCTACCTATCTATCTATATCATCTATCTCTATTGGTTTATTATGAATTAACTTATTTAATGCTACTTACAACCAGCAGCTGACCATCTGTCTTATGTAAAATGTAAACCAATAATCCCATGTGATAGTTAGGCACATAGTACATCAAGCATTATAGGCAACCTGAGAAAGAAGTTTACAGGTAAAAAAGACAGGAGGACAAGCTTGCCTGTGGGAGAATTTCTCTTACTAAGTGGTCTGTAGAATGGAGAAGCAGTTTTCATAGCCTTTGCCCTAAGTCATTCATTCTCTAGTGGATGTTAAGCATGAAACACATTTAAAAAATCTATTTCATAAGTGAACTAACCTCACTCATCATACAGCTAGAAATGAAACTACGTAGGTGATGTTATTTATAAAAACCTTTTACTTTCTGGGAACAAATAACTAAATCACCTTTGCCACATACAGAGGAAAATGAATCCAAAAAGGAAGCATGAGCCAGCTAACCGACTGAAGAAAACAATAAAATTGTGGCAAAAATCCAAATAGAAAGGTGTGGGAGTTAAATGTACTTTGCCTGAGTGCATAGTTTTAATTGGCATTTGAGCCTAATACTCCCCATTAACAATTTGCTCAAAGCATCCAGTAGTATGGCACAGCGTACAGCCACATGATGTGCTCCTTAAACCACATTTTCATCTTTGAGAATTCCCACATCTGCAGTTGCAGGATGCTCCTTCTATATCTGGTGTGGAGTCCCCAGTGCCAGTTCAATAAAGCTGGGAAGGCTGAGGCTCCCAGAAGCCTACTCAGGAGGCAAAGCATGAGAAGCAGACACACAGAAAAAAAATATGCCTGGCTCCATCTCAGCAGCAGACCACTTACTAGAATAATTAATAGAGTGCCTTTCTGACATCCTTGTCTTCGTCTTAGTTGCTAAGCGTCAAAATCATTATGTGACTCTTCCTCTTATACATCTTCCACTACTGAGGTGATTCAATTTTTTTCTATTGATTTTCCCCCTGACATAGTCTCTCTTTTTCCACTATCACTCTAATCCACGTGTGTTTTTTTTAATCTCATAGATGGATTACTAACAAACTTTTAGCTAGCATGTCTTACTAATCTTTCCCCACCTTAACAACTTGCCCTATTAGAGACAGTGTTTCCTACTATACATTCTACTATTCATCATGGTCTTCCCCAACTGAAAATTTTCCAGGGATTCCAACTGGCCAGCCAACCTCTTTGCTTGATTTTCAATGTCCTTCATAACATGTTTCTATGCAAATGTATCCCCCACTAGTGCATGCATGGTGCATTTAGTCATGTTTTTACATATAGTGTTAGAGGGAGTATATATTCTTATTTTGACATCTCTACACATTGAACCAACCATTTAGCACTTTTCTGTACTCCATTGTTGATGTTTTACCTGTAAAATGAGGATAAGTTTGTTATGAGGATTAATGAGTCAAAATAGTTCCTGGAATATACTGTTATATAAGAACTGTTTTTTAAATACATAAATATAGTGAATGAACATTTCTTTTTCCCCTCTGCTTATCAAAATCCTATCAACTAACTTTCTCTATAACCTTCTATTTGTAACTCCAATTGCTCACCAATTTCAGGTCCCTCTGAATGCTTAGCTATATTCTGTGCTACCAAATATAATGTTTAATTATATATCACTTTATATTTCTCACTGTTGTTTCAATGGTATACATTTAATCATCTGGAGTCAATTATAAGTTCTTTGAGGTAAAAGACTTTTAATTATTCACTCTTCTTTAATGCAATATTTACTATATAGTGGACACTAAAACATCTAATTATTATTAGAGCAAGAAAGAAGTGTACTAAATTACTGGCCATTTGATACTAGGAAGGTTACAGCCTGAACCAGTCACCCCTTCTCTATCCGTTGAACACTTTGTGAGACCTATCTGAATGTTAACACAATGTGTATGCTTAACAGTTTCATCCTTTCCCTCTGGGAAAATTCTAGAGCACACAGGACAGGAAGCACTAAACCAAAACAACATTGAGGGTCTTAGCAAGATTTCCAGCTACAGTTCAATCTTTCCTTAGAAAAGGCAAAGTGGATATCACTCGCTATACCTCAAAAGTAGCTTTGCCTTTATTTTGCCTAAAAACTGACATCAACTCTGTCTAACAACAGACTTACTGTGTTAGAAACTCACTTTAATCTGACAGTTCTCTAAGCACCTAGATCTTTCCCATTATGCTCATGCAGTTTACACATTAATCTGTTGGTATGAAATGATTGCGTAATAAAACCATAGCTAAGGGATGTTTAGTTAGGTGACACAGGAATTAGACAGGGAATGGAGTCCACCAGTAATGTTTCAGTTACTGCACTATATCAGAAAAGTTATTTCATTTCATCTTTATGCCAACTTATGTCAATTATTATGGGAGTTCAGTGCGCTGAGATTAAGGAACTCACCCTAGGTCACATAGCAAGTAGAGTTGGGAGTTTGTGCAGGAATAATTATTATCAGTTCATAGTTATTGAGAACTCACTATGTCACAGACACTGTGTCAACTAATATACTTTCTAACTTTAATAATGGTCCCCCTGACTCCTGTAATTTATTGTCTCCTATGTATTAGCAAACAAGTACAGAAAGATGTTTTTAAAAGGGTGTTTTGAGAAAATGAATTTTACTAAGTTTTAATATTTATACAGATTTGTGAAATACTATAAGTGACTGCAATTATGCAACAATACTGTTAACGACTTCTTTTTGTGTTAAAACTTTATACTTTCCATTGTGTAAATGTGGCACAGCTTTTTTATTCACTGATCTACTGATGGTCACTTGGGCTGCTTCCAAATTTTGGCTGTTGTAAATAGCACTGCAATGAATACAGGGGTGTGTATTTTCTTATGAATTGGTGTTTTGGGTTTCTTAGGATATATTCCCAGAAGTAGGATTGCTGGGTCAAAAGGCAGTTCCATTTTCAGTTTTTTGAGGAAACTCCATACTGCTTTTCACAGTGTCTGCACCAGTCTGCATTCCCACCAGCAGTGTAGAAAGGTTCTCTTTCTCCACATTCTAGCCAACATTTGTTGTTTGTTGATTTATTGATGATAGCCATTCTGACAGGTGTGAGGTGATAGCTCATTGTGGTTTTAATTTGCATTTCTCTGATGATTAGTGACAATGAGAATCTTTTCATAGGTGTATTGGCCATCTGTATGTTCTCTTTGGAGAAGTGTTTATTCAGGTCCTTTGCCCATTTTTAATTGGATTGTTTGGTTTTTCTGGTGTAGAATTGTATAAGTTATTTATACATTTTGGATGTTAACCCTTTATCAGATGTAGCAGCAAATAAGTTCTCTCATTCAGTGGGTTGTCTTTTCATTTTGTTGATAGTTTCCTTCTCTGTGAATAACTTTTTAGTTTGACCAGGCCAGTGTGACTCAGTTGACTGAGCATTGACCCATTAACCAAGGCTGCTGGTTTGATTCATGGTCAGGGCATATGCCCAGGTTGCAGGCTTGATCTCTAATTGGCAGGGCGGGCGGGGGGGAGGGGGCGGGCGTGCAGAAGGCAGCCAATCTCAACATTTATCTCTCATCAATGTTTCTACCTCTCTATCCATCTCCCATCCTCTCTCTCTAAAATCAAGAAAAACATATTAAACAAAAAAATTTAGTTTGATGTAGTCCCATTTGTTTACTTTTTCTCTTGCTTCCTTTTCCCAAGGAGATGAATCAGAAAAAAAATATTTCTACAAGAAATGTCTAAGATTTTACTACCCTATGTATTCTTTTAGGATTTTAATGGTTTCAAGTCTGACATACTACTTGGCTATAAAATGAAGAAAATAAATCTTACTTTTTGGGACAACATGGATGGACCTGGAGAGTATTATGTAAAGTGAAATAAGCCCATCAGGGAAAGACAAGTACCATGTGATTCCACTTATATGTGTAATCTAATGAACAAAATAAACTAACAAACAAAATAGACTCATAGATACAGAGAACAGACTGAGAGCTATCAGAGGGGAAGGGGCAAGAGGGCCTGGGTGAAAAAGGTGAAGGGATTAAGCAAAAAAAAAAAAAATCATAGACACAGACAATAGTAGGGTGATTATGATTACCACATGGAAAATGGGGTGGGGGAAGTAAGAGAGGGTAAAGGAGGGATAAATGGCGATGAAAGGAAACTTGACTGTGGTGGTGAACACACAGTACAATATACTGAATCATTATAGAATTGTACACCTGGAATCTATAAAATTTTATTAACCAATGTCACCCCAATAAATTTAATGTAAATAAATAACTTTACACAATTTGCAAACAGAGAGATTGATGTATCTAATATGGGTTGGTGGGAAAATTGTAAGATATGAATCAGTATTCAAACAGAATATGGACAACAGATCACACAAAATGGACAGATGAGGAAGGAAAGCTAAGTCATGGGGTAGAATCAAAATAGTTTTCTTAGTCATATTAAAATGTTCAATTTCCTTGTAAGGAGGAACTGGTATATATATTAGATTTACACTGTAGCTATATCTTATTTTAATACTACCTAAGTTAATAATAAAATAGATTAAGGACTAAAAAATCACTTTTAGTTTATTCAATAGCATGTCTTCTGCTGTTTTCACACAAAAAAAGATCTCTTTGTTGCTGTTTATGTGACATTCTCAGTTAAATAGGCTGCTTCATCTTTGATGAAGAAAAAGTACCTGACTAACTGCACCCACAATTCTTATAACCTGAGGAATCTATCCATGTAAGCAATATACTTTAAGAATAGTGCCTGAATATAGCCTATTTCTCTTGGATGAGCCACAGGTGATATTAACACATAATCATTCCCCATCTGATACCTTTATAGTAACAAAAAACTCAGTTTTATGGTGTTTTATTATTTTTGATCAGTGAAAAAAGCAACAAATACTATCTCTTATTAAAAGACATGTATCATGTTGGCAGGTTAGGAGAGAGGCAAGGAATTTGAAAGGGCTTAGTCTTGTGCCCTCTGTCTTTTAAATAAAATTTCTTGCTCTAAATTTTCATGGTTTCAAATTTGACATGTGTCTTTGGATAGGTGATTTATTTTTATGTAAAATCAAATAGGAGCAGAAAGAAAGAATGTCTCTCCCCCACCCCAGAACCATACACAAACATTTATTCCCTTTTTAGTCTCAATTGTACATTCTGGCTATTGGTGGATAACTGCCAAGATTAACATTGGTGAAATGCAAAAATTTGAAGAAGTATTGAAAGCATTTTTCCCCATATGCTAGAAAAAATGATCTAACGATCAGTAATGGGTTCAAACCTTTCCAGGAATACATACTGAAAAGAAAGGCAAATACTGATTTATAAGACATTAGGTAACCTGCATCTATAAGAAACTTCATTTCATACTGAGACACAGCAGGAGATTTGCAGAGAGAGTTTCAGCCCTAATTTCATCCTTATCATAATGTTTATGTTTATGTCTTCATATTATGTCACTCTTGGGAATCATTTTCCCTTTAGTGATCATGACTGGCTAGTTGTCTGCCTGTCTTACATGAGAAAATCCAATAAGCAGCTCTATTATTAAAAAAAAAAAAAAAAAAAAAAAAAAAAAAGGTGCTTAGGAAAAATCAGTTATTTCTCCAGAGAGTTAAGAAAAAGCATTCAACAATATTATCAACTAGACTTTGGTAAAAAAAATTCCACTGAGTTCAGCTAGGTTTTAGGTATATCCAAAATACACATTCAAAAATGTTAGAAAATTGAACCATTCAACTTTGAACACAACAGTCAAAGTGATCTTTCAGAGACTGCCTGCTCAGCTAATCTTCTCAGGAGATATATACTAGGAAAACAAAAAAAAATGTTAGTTAACATAAATTGTTATTCTACAAGTCTTCTTATCTAAATAGGCAGTGTAGTGTTCTTTGGTATATTCTTGAGGATTTGAGATGGATCTAGAAAATAAACAGTATTTCTTCACATTTATATGCTAGGAGAGCTGATGTTATGGTAGACTGGTCTCAGCCTTTTTCTCTGTATTAAGATATTTCACAACCATCAAAAAACTTGCTTTTCTCTACTATCAGTTTTATAATAAATATATTTATTATATGCTGCCTTTTTCTGTCTGGGAGAAAGCCTTTCTTCAAGTACTTCTCCTGATGCCAGATAATTCAGTTAAATAAATTCAGAATGTATTTAAGGGAGTATACACAAATATGAGCAGTACAACAAGAATTTCAATAAATAAATAAATAAATAAATAAATAAGGAAATCATGATGAAGTCATTTGAAAAAATTAGCAAAGTAAGGTTAATCAGAGATGAGATTAATGCTAAAATTGCATGCTGTAAAGTACAGAAAGAAATGTTACATGAGGTGTAGCCCAAAAACAAAATGTTCAAGAGAATTAAAAGTATTCACAGGTACAAGTTAGAAAATTTTATTGTTATTTTTATGTGTATTTTACAGTATAATGTAAATATTGTCATCAACGTTAAATAAAAGAACCAAAATCACCAGGCTGTATTATAAGATCTCTCAGTGTATAATACTAATATTATTCCATATGCCTAAACTTAGTTCCAAAAAATAAATTTTGCTGGTTCCAGTCAAGATGGTGTTATACAGGAACACAGTACTCAAATCCTCCCACAACCACATCAAAAGTAGAACTAAACTACAGAACAACCATCATTTAAACCCCCAGAAATGTAGCTGAATAGAAATTCTACAATTAAGGATATAAAGAAGAAGCCACATAGATACTGGTAGGAACAGCAGAGATGCAGAATGAGCTGGTCCCACAACCACATTGGCAGATAAAAATTGAAAGACATATCTCTAATGTAAACTTTCCCCCTGGAAAAGCGAGGGGTCCAAACCCCACACCAGGCAACTAAGCCCAGGGTTCCAATGACAGGAAGAGAAGTCTTCATAACTTCTGACTATAAAAACCAGCAGTGAATGTGACTGAATGAGATGGACAGCTGCTGGAGTCCCAGGCATTCCTCTTAAAAGGCCAACAAACACTTGCTCTAAGCTCCAGTGATGGGGTGGCAGCTCAAAAGGTACCAGAGACATACAAGGAGGAACTGAATTATCTGGCATCAGGACAAGCGCTTGAAGAAAAGCTTTTCCCAGACAAAAGTGCTGGCAGAGGCCATTGTTCCTTTTCTGAGGTCTCCCCAAAGAGAGCCAGCAGGCCAGCACCATAAGTGAGTCTCCATCAACCAGTCTAACACTGAGACCCTGACCCACCCAACTTAGAGGCCAACCCAAGCCATTCCCAATAGCATTTTGATACAAATAGCCTATCTTGGCTTATGCTTCACACTTTCATTAAATTTCTGAAGCAAGCAGTATCTGGCCTTGGTATACCTCTTACCTCTTACTTTGTGACCCAAGGCCTGGCACTAGTGGCATCCAGCGTTGGTTCATAGGTTGGACTCTCCTAGGCAGCTCTAAGCCCAGCACAATGATTCATCTGCAGATTGCTCTGTGCTGCATGCCAGTGGCACCAGGCAGGTCACAGGTGGTAGCTGACCACGACCTGTACCTCTTGGGAAGCCCCAGAGCCAGCTCACCATGTAGCCAGCTTCGGACCATGCTGAAGCGCCTCCACAAGCTGCACACTGAAGGGGTGGATTCATTGGGCAACAGAACCCCACTGAGGTGAGTCCTGCTCAGTGATAGATCCCTTCCACTGACATGTCAACAGCAATCAGGGGTCAACTACAACAGAAGGGTGTACACAGCCCACATGGGAATTGTACCTGGAGTGCTCAGCTCATGTGATTAGGGAGGCTATGCCACTCGACCCTACAGAACAACTATTATATTAGGCCACTTAACCAATTTTGGGAGATGCAGCAGCTCTACCTAATGCATAGCAACCAAATGAAAAAACAAAACAAAACTCTAGTAAAAGAGATAAACAAAATGAAGACAAATAATCTACCAGATGCAGAGTTCAAAGCACTGGTTATAAAGATGCTCAATGAATTTAGGGCAAGACTAGATGAACTTAATGAGAACATCAACAAAGAGAAAACATAAACAAGAACTAGTCATAAATGAATAATATATTAACTTAAATGAAGAATGCATTACAAGGAACCAACAGTAGAACAGATGAAACACAGGATCAAACCAGAGATTTGGAAGATAAAGAGCAGAAAAATCCCAATCCCAAGCAAAAATAGCCATAACCGGTTTGGCTCAGTAGATAGAGCGTCAGCTTGGGGACTCAAGGGTCCCAGGTTCGATTCTGGTCAAGGGCATGTACCTTAGTTACAGGCACATCCCCAGTAGGGGGTGTGTAAGAAGCAGTTGATTGATGTTTCTCTCTCATCGATGTTTCTAACTCTCTATTCCCTCTCTCTTCTTCTCTGTGAAGAAAATAAATAAAATATATTTTAAAAAAAACAGCAAAAATAATTTTTAAAATGAGGGTAGAATAAGGAGCTGCTGGGACCACTTCAAACGTGCCAACATTTGCATCATGGGGACACCAGGAGGAGAAGAGAGAGAGCAAGGAATTGAAAATCTATGTAAAAAAATAATGACAGAAAACTTCCCTAGCCTGGTGAAGGAAGTAGAAATACAAGTCCAGGAAATACAAGAGAGTCCCAAACAAGATGAACCCAAAGAGGCCCACAGTAAGACACATCATAATTAAAATGCCAAAAGTTAAAGACAAAGAGAGAATAATAAAAGCAACAAGAAAAACGCAGTTGGTTATCTAAAACGACTTCCCATAAGACTATCAGCTGATTTCTCAACAGAAACTTTGCACGCTAGAAGGGTTTGGCAATAAATATTCAAAGTAATGAAAAGCAAGGACTTACAACCAAGATTACCCAGTGAAGATATCATTTAGAATCAAAGGACAGATAAAGAATCTCCCAGACAAGGAAAAGCTAAAGGAGTTCATCACCACCAAACCAATATTACAAGAAATGTTAAAAGATATTCCTTTAAGATGGAAGGGTGGTTGGGAAGATAGGTGATAAAAAAAAGTGAAGGGATTAAGAAATACAAATTGGTAATTACCAAATAGTCACAAAATGTAAAGTACAGAATAGGGAATATAGTTAATGATATTGTAATAGCTATATATGAAATCAAATGGGTACTAGATTATTTAGGTGATAACTTATTAAGTTATATAACGTCTAATCACTGGATTGTACACCTGAAACTAATACAATATTGTTTGTCAACTTTAATTGAAAAATAAAATTCTATTTAAAGCAAAAAATAATTTCCCATGTTTGGGACTAGATGAGGTGGGTAATGGAGCAAGCAATATTGTTCAACCAAAGTCAAATTGAAGACTACCTAGAGGAGCAGATTGCCTTTAGTTATTTAAGGCAATACTATTCCAGAGATATTCTCTCATCTGAGTTTTGACATGTATTTCATGATAGAAACTTTTAGGTAATATTCTCTGGCAAGTCTGGAAGTAGAGCGAATACATACTGTTTATAGATTTAGGAATATATGCTTTAATAATCAGGCAAACTAAGGTAGAATTCAAGTCCTCTTAGTGAAATTGAGGACACTTACCTGAAGAGGAATGCACTGAAATTTTTTACAAAAGTGAACCAAGGAAGTACCTGCACAAAGTAGCAAGATTTATCTGGTAAATAAGTTAAGGTTTGTTTCATACTCTGAATGAATAAGTAGTCAAGGTCCCAAAGTTTTGTATCATAGTGCATTTCCTTATTATTTAACTTGTGTTGTTTTTTAAACAGTGTAACCAAATACCTTACGTATCTATAAACCAAAACTTATTAATAACTGATAAAACTCAAACAGTGTCACTCTCTGGTGAGCTCTCTAAGCCTGGCTGCTTGCAAAACATAATCCTAGTTTACTGAAGAAAGCTGTCTGTTGTATAAAGTGGTTACCAATAAGCCAGTCAAATATTGGGAATTGCATACCAAAGTAGTGGATCTTAAATCACTTATCCTGGAAGCAATTGCCTAGTGAGACTAGTTGTTTCCTGTGGTTTCAAGTATGTAGACCATTAGATTAAAACTCTTCCATCTGTATATAGGAGCACATTTATCTTTTTAGCTCCTATAATGCTAAGAAGATATAGATTTGAGTATTATAAGCAAGTATACTTTGTGTGCCTAACACAATAATTTGATTATCTTAAGGATGAAAGAATGTTATATGATCAGATAGCTTTGTGAGATGATGCACAAGTAGTCCAGGTTCCAAAATGATTTTCCTCTACTTCCAAAAATGATCCCCCTCCCCCATTTTGGGCCATGATACTTATAAATCTATCATTAGGGGTTAACTCCTTTAGGTGTTTATTACAAAAGGAAATAAAATACCATAGTTCAGTTATTCACAAACTGTATTTTGAATCAGAATTACTTGGGGAGACTGTTAAAGAGGCAGATTTTGTACTATACCTTTAAATGACCTGGTTCCGTAGTTCTCAGGTTAGACCCAAGGAGCTGTGTTTTAACAAAAGCCTTGGAGATAATGCTGATGCAAGGCCTCAGCTGACCACATTCTGAGAAGCACTCTTTAGGACATCATCCCTTGGCACTATAATGGGGATTACTTTTTGGCCAGATAAGAGCCAGACCTTGGAATAAAGGTACAGAGAACACTTCTAGAGTAGGAGAGTAGTGAACACTCACGACAGTTTTAGAAAAGTGCAAATGGCATCTAGTTCATAAGGGCCATTCTTGGATGCCTAACAACCTAAGGCTTTGCCATTACCAAGAATGATATGCAATCTGGAAAGCAGGAGAGCAGATATGACTAGTATAGTACTGTAAAAGATATATATATAGCTGAAACCGGTTTGGCTCAGTGGATAGAGCGTCAGCCTGCGGACTGGAAGGTCCCAGGTTCGATTCCGGTCAAGGGCATGTACCTGGGTTGCGGGCACATCCCCGGTGGGGGATGTGCAGGAGGAGGCTGGTCGATGTTTCTCTCTCATCGATGTTTCTGACTCTCTATCTCTCTCTCTTCCTCTCTGTAAAAAATCAATAAAATATATTTTTAAAAAAAGATATATATATATATATATATATATATATATATATATATATATATCAGAAATTTCTGTACTGCATGATAGCCAGTGCTATAAGAAAGAGTGGGTAATAATAGAGATTTCTAAAAAATATCTTTTCCACCTTAGCTTCCAGAATAAAAAGCAGTTCAGTTACTCTGTAATCAGAACAATAGTTTCATATTTTCATTTTATTCATGTTAGTAAAAATATTTAATGACACATCTCAATAAATATTTCTTATGCAACTCACATGACAGAAATCAACACAGCTGAAATATGTTTGCAGCATGTCTTTGTACTACACATTCATTCTCAAATTCTTGGACTATAATGTAAGATATAAACATACAATAAAATGGAAAAGTGGAGTTATCATTTGTCATAGCAAAAACCCATTTAGTCATCAAGTAGGTGGTGTAATATACCTAAGGATTCAGAAGACAAGATGGTAAAAATGAGTATAATGGAAAGGAGAGAGTGAAGTCTTAGATGTTCTCAGATACAATGATGAAGTGACCTCTATCAGAAATAAAGACTACGTAGACTCAGATGCAAACTTTTTCAGACTATACTACACCAACCTATATATTAAACATGATCAGAATTCTTAAAATATTTCTGGGGAACAAACTAAAGAGAGAAAAAACATAATTCATAGGTAATACTAATAAAAATGGATAACAATTCCCTCAAATATTTACAGCTTATACTCCTTTTTAAGGTATAGTCATGGGTCCTACAGTTGCAAAAATTAGTGCTTCTCCCACCAGAGAGCACACAATCTAGTGGAAGAGACAAAAATGTGACAAATAACCACAGCACAGTTATTTTAGTGTAATAATAGAGACTTAGTACTTATAAGAGCTCAGAAACAGAAAATAATTATCCTAGATGTAAAGACAGGAGGTTAAGGAAGGTTTGACTTTTGAATGCTGAGCAGGAATTTGTAAAGCATTTTATGCTTTGGGAAGAGCATAATCCCAGAGCATTATATTGGGGAATAGCTGGTGTCCAGATGAGGGTTGGACCTTATGAGAATAGGACACGAAACACTCCTAAAGTATGAGGGTAATGAACATTTAGAGGTGAATAAGAGAGTGAAAATGGCATCCCTTACTTCATAATGTGGCTCAGGTCTGCATTTTGCAGAAGCTTTATGACATTATTGGCAAGGGGATTTATATCATTACTAGAGGCCCATTGCATGAAGAGATTCATGCAATAGGCCTTCCTTCCCCTGGCTGCTGGCACCGATTTTCCTCCGGCATCTGGGACCCAGGCCTTCGCTCCAGCCGCAGCAGAGAAGCCAAGCCTCTTCAGTCTTCAGTTGTCTCAGTCTTCAGTCATCTTCAGTCTTCACTCGGGCGGAGTCTTCAGTCTTTGCTCCACACCTGCATAGGCAAATTAACTGCCATCTTTGTTGGGTTAATATGCATACTCATCCTGATTGGCTGGTGGGCATAGCAGAGTGACACCAATTTGCATGTTTCTCTTTTGTTAGTGTAGAGTATTAAGAACTAGAGGCTTGGTGCATGAAACTCATGCATTTGGTGGGGGGGTGTCCTTCAGTCCAGCCTGCATCCTCTCACAGTCCAAGATCCCTTGGGGGATGTCCAACAGACGGCTTAGGCCCGCTCCCTATCTAAGCCATCAGTCAGACATCCTTAGCGCTGCTGTGGAGGAGGGAGAGACTTCTGACACTTCAGCTGCGCTCTCCAGCTGTGAGCCCAGCTTCTGGCTGAGCGGCGCTCCCCCTATGGGAACACACTGACCACCAGGGGCCAGCTCCTGCGTTGAGTGTCTGCCCCCTGGTGGTCAGTGTGCATCATAGTGACCGGTTGTTCTGCTGTTTGGTCAATTTGCATATTAGCCTTTTATTATATAGGAAAAGTATACCTTATACAGATTCTCAGGAGTAATTGATTAAATCTAGATTTCCACCACCCCATAGCATTTTTTTCTTCCTACCCTTAACTTTGCAAACTTTATAAATTATCCGTGTGTGTGTGTGTGTGTGTGTGTGTGTGTGTTGAAGGACTTCATCCTTCTATTCTTTGGATGGAATTCTTTACTGTATCCTATAACAGCCTTTTCCCTCTTTGCTGAGGGAAAATATTTGTTAAAATATTTTTTTTCTAATATTATGTCCATGTCTTTCCTTTTTTTACTTTATTGTCTGCCTCCAGCCAAATTGATTGTTCCTGAAGAAACTTCCAGAGGTCTCTGCCTTTCCAAACATTATAAGAGCATCAACAATGGAAAGTAATAACAGACTCTTCTGAGTGGGGCATGGTGGGAAGAACAGCAGGCTTACTAGGAGAGCTGACCTGGGTGGGCATAAAAGGTTCTCAGCAAGAAAATCCAGACCATACCATATTCTTTCATTAGCCCAGCACAGGAATACTCTCTTTATGGTGTCTACTACCCACCAAGTTAAATCCTTTAGGCACTTGATATTTTCTTTCTGAATGTGGAACCATCTTTGATGTGACATACCCCTGTCTTTCCCTAAGTGCTCCTTTCCTCCTGTATACTTTAAATATTGACTATTTTCTGTCTGTCTTGAGCTACTCTAGCTACAAACTTTTCTTCTTACCTTCTTAATTTCTGGACCTCAAATAATCAAGAAACATTGTAAAAACTGCACATGATTTTAAGAAGGACAGATGCTGTAATCCTTGTCCTGGTATTGCATGTGCCTAGAGGAAACAGGAAAATGCTTAAAATGGTTCCAGCTAATTTCAAAGAGAAAGGCATAAACTGCTGCCTGAAGCAGAAGGCTGGAGAAGACTGCCTGTGTCATCACAAGCAGCTGTTCTCATCCAAAACAGTAGAATGAGGAAAAACTCAGATTCCAGCTGGGTAACAGAATTGGAGAGATTAAACATATAATTTTGATTAAAATCTTTCTTCTGTAACTTTCACACATATTTCTCTGTAAACATTTTCCTTTTTTTGGCCTCAACTAAGAGTCAGCGTGGTTCAGTGAGGAAAAACACACATAAATTTACACACATATAATATTGAGACTCCAGATTTTAGCCTCATGCAAGATTCTTTTTTTTTGACCTTGGGTAAGAATACATTGTGCTCATCTAAAACTAGTAAATTATGCAAAGTAAATTCTGGATCAATTTGTGACTATCTCTATGATAAAAAATAAAACACAATTTCCATTGCCCTGATGAAGTATGTTGTATAACTTTTTAAAATATATATATATATATATATATATATATATATATATATATATATATATATATTATTGATTTTTTACAGAGAGGAAGGGAGAGGGATAGAGAGTTAGGAACATCGATGAGAGAGAAACATCGATCAGCTGCCTCTTGCACACTCCCTACTGGGGATGTGCCCACAACCAAGGTACATGCCCTTGAACAGAATTGAACCTGGGACCCTTGAGTCTGCAGGCTGACACCCTATCCACTGAGCCAAACCGGTTAGGGTTTGTTGTATAACTTTTAAAGACTATTATATTTTTATCTTTAATAAATATGGACTATGAACTAAAAGCATAGAAGTAGTAAATGGCATTTAACAGATTAGAATTGATATAATTTAGAGAGTATAATAATTACAAAGTTAAATTCTCACACGAAAGGTATTTCCAGAAGACATAGTTGTGGTCTATTGTAATAAGTGATTGATTTATAAAGAACAAAAAAATTTAGGAATGATTAGAAAACGTTAGTATGGCATAGACTAGCAAAGGCATTCTCTAACAAGACTAAAAATTGATAAGTCAGAAAGAGAACAGTTGACTAATATGACTATAAATTTTTAAGCCTCTGTATGATTTAAACATTTATTGGCATAGTTTAATGACAAATTATGTAATTGGAATGCATATTTTTATAATGTACAACAGAGGGAACTAAACTTTATGTATGAGTTATTATAATTCAATAAAAATAAAATTTCTTGATAAAAATTTATTATGTGCATGAAAAATATTTTAGAAAAAATATAGTCAATAAATATTACAAAGTAATCATTATCACCAGGAATCAGAAAATTACAATTAAAACTACATAGTATTTTTCAACTATAAGCAAAGGGGTATTCTCACAAAGTATTGGCAGAAGTATAGGTGATTACAGCACACAAATGAATATATCTAAAAAAAAAAAGCATTTCAATTACAAGGAATCTCTCTGTCCTATAGAAACAATTACACATGTGTACAAATATATATGCAAAAGATATTCACTGTAATGTTGTTGTAGTAGAAAAAATATTTCAAACCTTCTAATTTTCTAAAAACTAGGGGCCAATTAAGTAATTTATATATGTAAAAGCCATTAAAAAGAATTGGACAAAACTACTGTCAAGAGCTATCAAGAGTCTCAGATTTTACTCTACTTACAAGTGAATGAGTTAGCCTGTCACAATTTCATGGGTGCTGGTAGAAGGCATGAGGCTTCTGGATAAGAGTCAAAGAATTTTGTTATTTGTGGCACAGCAAGCATCTTCAAATTTATGTTCACCTAGGTCTCCTTGACCAAGGGAGTGATGCAGAAAGGCTTCCTTGGAGGTTGTACCACAGCTTGTATCACAGCTTAAGAACCTGGATTTAGGAAACCAGAATCTTTTACTAGGATAGTGGGTACAGGAAAACTTGCTGGAACTTTTCCCTACAGGGAGAGATGACCTTTAGTATAATGGCCAGTGAACAAATTTGTCCTTGTGTCTGAAGGGGAACATTTCTATCTTCCAAAACCGTTTTCTCTACAAACATTCTTGAAAAAGTAATGCTGAATAAAAGGGAAGTTAGTGCCTCTGCTTTCAAGTTGGGTAGAAACAAGAGACCCACAGATTATTGTGTCCCAATAATATACATCTCTTGTTTTATACCATTTTGACATCTGTCAGTTCTCTCTGTGAGTATGCTACTACTCTGATTAATCTGACCAACAGGGCTAGGATCAATTTGGCTCACACAGCATTCATTTAAGGCTATCAACAGTAGGGCTCAAAGAATCCTATATAATAAAGAGGGAATATGCAAATTGACCATCAATCTGACACAAAGATGGTGTAGCCTACAGCGGAGGCAGGCGGGGGGGGTGGTTTCTGTAACACAAGATGGCTGCACCCACAGCAGAAGCCAAGTTCCCATAATGAGCCTTAACAAACAATCAGCAGGGACCTGAGGCTACGCCCCCCCCACCCCACCTTCTGTGGAGTTCGATAGGGGACCTCAGGCCGCTCCCCCCACCCCAGTGCCAGGCTTAGGGACCTCAGACTGTGCCCCCCACTCAGCAGAGCTTGACAGGGGATCTCAGGCCACTCCTTCTGCCTGGTGGGGCTTGATGAGGGACCTCAAGATGCACCCCCTGCCCAGTAGGGCCTGATGATGGTCCTCAGGTGGTGCCCCCTACCCAGTGGGGCTTGATGGGGGACCTCAGGCCGTTACCCATGCCCTGGCACTGGGCCAAGGGACCTCAGGCCATGCCCCCCACCCCAGTGCCAGACCAGGGGACCGCAGGCTGCTCCCCCCAGCCCTGCGCCTGGCTGGGGAATCTGAGGCCATGCACCCTGCCTTGGTGCCAGGCCAGGGGACCTGAGGCTGCACCCCCTGCCCGGAAGGGTTTGTTGGATGACCTGAGGCTACACCCCTAATCCTGCAGGGCTTGACGAGGGCTCTGAGGCTGTGCTCCCTACCTGGTGGGGCTTGACAGGGGACCTGAGGCTGCACCCCTGGCTGCAGGGACTTGACTCTGGGTTCTGCAGTATGCCCAGGACTCAGACAGGAGGAATATTTTCATATAAATTTTACTAATTTTCTTTCATCTCTGACACTTCTATTATAGAGAAAGGGCAAATAGCAATATTAAAATATTTCCTCTAATTAATCCCCTTTTAATGTGCATGAATTTCATGCACTGGTCCTCTAGTAATTATATAACCAACCTGGTGCATTGTTTTCAACTATACATCTTTCCAAATCTCTAATTTCTGAAATCAACCAGTTGAACAAATACCACAACTCATCAGGGTCTACCTTAGAAAGTGCCTTACTGTGCTTGGGCTATCATAGCAAAACATCACAAACTGGATGACTTAAATGACAGAAATTTATTTTGTTATAATCTGGAGACTAGAAGTCCAGTAACAAGGTTCTAGCCAATTAAGTTTCTGGTATGAGTCCGCACAAGGCCTTTCTTTAGTGTGTACATGGGGGGAAGAGAGAGAAAGAACACAAGCTTTCTGATTTCTTATAAGGACATTGATTCTAGAAGATCAGGCCCTACACTTATGCACTCCTTTAACCTTAATTACTTCTATTAAGACCCTGTCTTCAAATTACCTTGAGTATATGACTTCGACATATGAATTTGGGTATAGCTGGTGGAGACACAAACATTTAATCCACAGCAGAAAGCTAGGTGGATTTATCCTTAAGTATTTTTATTGACCTTTCTACTTGGTATTACCTTTACCAAGGTATAAAAAGGATGTGATTATACAGAATCCACCTTGGTTCATAAAGAGGAACTCTACTTTCTATAACAATTTGGCCAGTGAGTAAACACTGACTTGTATGCCTTTTACGGCCAACACACTGTTTCCATAATACTTGAAGACCTCATAACCATCTCTAACTACGGTTCAATTTACCATGTTTTCTGCAGAGAGGCTTTTATACAGGAAGTACGGAAAGAAAGCATTGTTTATGATAATTGAGGTCCCACCAGTGTGGCCTACATCAGAGGACACAGGCTTATAGTGGCTCTAATGCAGCCTCCCAGCTAGCTGGTAAACCTTAATATTTCAGATTCATTTTTAATAATTGAATATAGTCCTTTTTTTGAAGGGTCTAAGGGCAGTCTGCTAAATCTATGGTGTATGTCCATCCTCAGAAAGATGGCATTCATCTCTCCCATAGAATGACTAAAAAGAGGGAACATCCAAGATTATACATGGGAAGTGCAGGAACTGGAGACATCTCCTGTTCTTTCTGAGCCTTCTCTGTAAGATTAAGAGAAATAGTTATTAATTTATGTTTGGAGCTAGCTAATAGCCAGTTCAATTTGAGCTGCTAGCAAGAGTTTAGGAGAGCTGCACCAAGCATTTTCATTTGTGAGAAAGGCTCCAGGGGTGGTTTTGAAAGACAAAAGTTAATCAATGTTTTTCGTTTTACAATATCTTTTAGGATGTAAGGCATTCCTCTCTCTCCATCTTCACGATATCAATGCATTCTATTCAAGCAGCCATACCTCATCTTTTTTTTTTTCAATCATCTCCTAAGAGTCAGGCACAAGAGGGACAGAAAATTTTTATAAAACTTAACCGTAGTTAAATTTGAATCCTCTAGGCCCCCTTTTGTCCAGGCTGTATCTGGATAGCTTATCAACTAGGTTAGCTATTGTTAAGGGAAATAATGAAACATGCTCAGGAAGGGTAGGGGCAGAATCCTGAATTTTCAATATAGCATATTATAATTATTGCCCTCCTTTTTGGCCTGATTATTTTCCAGGAAGCTGCTAAGAATATATTATTTCTTTGTGGAAGAAATCAGTGAAAAAAAAACTGCCTTACTAAGATATTTAAATCAGTTAGAGTTAAGATACAGTTATAAATCTTATAAAGACATTTTTTGAGGAAGTAACAATAATAGATACCCATGGATGACAGGGGCATGAAATGTCCATCAAATACCTTGACTATTGGCCCATTGGTGAGTCACCTTTATGATATAAAGTGTACCATTGTCTGACTACAAATGATCCAGAAAGCTTAATGTGTGATATATATTAATTTTAAGGGCTAGAATCAACTAATCAGACTGAAATAGAAACCCCATAGTCTGAAAAAGTGTCAACATCCATGAGGAAACACACTTAGCTTTGATAATTATTCAAAGGTTCAATATAGTCATTGTGACAGGAGTAGACAGGGCAATGTGGCTTGTGTCACATTGTCACATTTTTCCTACCATGAGAAACCAGGACAACTTTTGACAGGGATCACAAGTCTGGCATGTTGTGGTGGCCTCTGCATCAGAAACATAGAATATTTTACTTTGTGCCAAGTTTCTACTGGTGAATGTGTGCACCCATGTTCAGTACAGTGACAGATCCATGCAACATTGGTGGCAATTCGATAACTACAGAGTTGAGCAATCTCATATGTGTGATTCTGACACTTTGTTCAGGAGCTACAATTTGTTTCCAGAGATTACTACAGAGAGAGGGAAAGTCTTTAATTTTCCAGGTAGCAACTGAAATATCTAAGCTATTTATAATAGTAAAAATATAACAAGGTTCATCAAGAAGAGTATTGACCAGAAGCATGAGAAAAACCATGAGTTCTGTCCTATGAGTGGAGTAATCATGTCCATTTTCAATTCTGTGTAGTTGTATCTAACAGTGGCCACAGTCCAGTGAAACTGTTGTTTCAGATTAGCTTGTCAGTGAAGCAGGTCTAAGCATTTAGGGGAAACTTGAATTGAGGCCACATTTCTATGATACATGATCTGTATATTGCATTGTGTGCCCACCACCCAAATTCAAATCTTCTTCCATCACCATATATTTGACCCCATTTATCCCCCAAACCCCTCCCTCTGGAAAACACCATACTGTTGTCTGTGTATATGAAGGTTTTTTTGTTTGTTTTACTTATTTGTTCATTTGTTGCTTTCAGCTTTATAGCCCATATATGAGTGAAATCATATGGTTCTTAACTTTTCCTGTCTGACTTATTTTGCTTAGCATAATATCTCAAGGTCCATACATGTTGTCACAAATGGCTGTATTTCATCTTTACTTATTTCCATTTAAAAAGTGAGAATTGTTGGGTCTTCCTCACCTTAGTAGTCATTGAGTCTGGCTTGATCCATCTATAAGTGGAAAAACAGTATCAAGCTGGAGAGTCACAAGGTCTCCTTGGGTCAGGTGTTCAATTTCAGCAAGAACCCCAATAACAAGTTAATATCTGCTTCTCAAAAGAGTGAAAAATCCCAAACCCTGAGTGGTGCCTCAAGCTGGAGGCTGCCTCCCTTTTCTAGGTAATCTGATTGAAAAAAAAATTATCAGTCAGAGACTTCTAACTCAAAGCTATCAATAGGGTTATAAGCCCTAAAGGTACTAACACTTCTCAATATGTGGCTTTTATTTCCAATTGGGATAATCCTGTCTGGTAAAAACAGAAAAGAAATTACATCATGTAACATCAATATCTGCTATGCATTTAGGTGTGGAGGCAAGAGAAGCATTAAATGAGCCAGAAGACTCCACTTACAAAGTCATGTTAGCTTGTCTTTCCTACTGTGAACCCAGTCCAAAGATCAGTTGAATCTGGGTCACTCCTAGCCTGATCGGGCCAGCATCATCAAAGCTTCAATTATTCCTCTTCCTAGAGCTCCCCATCATATTATTTGTGTACATATAAGCTCTATACCTAATCATCTTTGCACTTAAAGTAGCTAAGGTTATACCAGAAGGGGAGGGAGGAACCGGAGGTCACTGTACTAGTAAGCTTTGAGAAGCCTGGAAGCTGCTTATGGCTTAACTAAATAAATTTTGAATGTTTTAGATCCATCCAAAGTTCTATATCTTCATTGTTAACATTTATTTAACCTTTGAGGATTCCTTGCCTCTGTTTCTATAGCCACATTGCCCTTCAGCTGGGTCTTGGACCTTGCTGTTCCATTATCATAACAAAATTATTCTGTCTTCCCTCTTAAAGAAGAGTGGAAACAAACGAAACACCATTTGGGTGGCTTGCTTTAATCCTACCATTCATTAATCAGCCTCCGAACACTCAGAAACAGGTAGGACAGTGAGGGCTTTTTACTACTTGCCCCATCATTTGTGCAACATTATGCACTGCTGGATCTCATGTAGTCATTTCATAGTGGAAACCTGGCTTGGAAGGCCCTCATCCTTTCTCTTCTAAAGAGTCATGCCCTGTCCCCATCATTATCAGAGCTGCCAAGAACACTTAAAGATTTGAGATATTATTCTACTTGGCAACTAACCAGTTAACCTTGTACAGTTCCATGGGCACTGACAAAAGACATGAAATTCCGGGGTCAGAGATGGAGGACTTTATTACCCACAGGACAGCAAGCAACATGAACATCATATTTGTATCTTTTCTCCTTGACCCCAGTCCCATAGGGGCAACGCAGGAAAGAACAGTGGTTGCTTTGCAAACACTGGGTTTTGTCACACCCGAGGAAGCTCAAGTTCAGGAACCAGAATATTTTTAAATGGGTTATAAGCAAACCTGCTGAAATTTTCCCTTGAAGGGAACATTATCTTTATTACACCAAACAGGAAAAAAGACTTGCCCTTTGCTCTGGAGAGAGACATTATGATTATCTTTGAAGGTGGTTTGCGCTATACATATCCAGAATAAAATGACAATTAGTGCCTCTGTTCACAGAAACATGAGACTCAAGGAAATGTGTCTCCCAACAATATGAATTGTAATGTAATAACGTACAACTCATAATTTTAAGTAAAATAGTCTCAGCAGGATATATATGGTATGACATTATTTATGTAAAGAAATATGATTGGGTTTGGCTTCTCTTAATGTTTCTACTTTGTTTAAACCTTAATCAACAAGAATGTTTTTAAGTATTATTTATATAATAATAAACATTAAAATAAATTAAATAGAATTAAAAGGCTATAGAATATAAAGTTGTTTAAATATAGAAATGTTTCTCTACAAATTATGATAATAACCATTATTAATATGCTACTTACATTATCTGAAACTCATTCTCAAAAATCTTTAGTTGTTCAAATAAGTTCTGTTTTAGTTTATAACAAGATGTCTTTTGCCAAGGCAAGGTTTGAAAATCTGCTGCTTTTCTAGAAAGACATAAAGTTGAACTTTCAAGTAATGGAGCAGTTACAATGCAAGTATCTGTTGTTGAGTTTTTGTTTTTCTCTTCTTCAGAAGAAAATCCATGTCCTCTAGATTTTTTTTAAAAAATATGTATATGGATATACTTTATATAAATGTGTATACAGTGGGGCCTTGACTTAAGAGTTTAATTCGTTCTGTGATGGAGCTCGTAACTCAAATTACTTGTATGTCAAATCAAAAAGTGAACGAGTGAGACACGTGATGCTGGGCTGGTGTTGTGGCGTTCACTGTGACGTTCACTGTGCCCACTAGCGGTGGGGTATCTGAAGCTGGCTCATAACCCGAATTTTAGCTCGCAACTCAAAGCAAAACATTGGCCGAGAGACGGCTCATATCTCAAAAAACTCGTTAGTCAGGACATTCGTAAGTCAAGGCCCCACTGTGTGTGTGTGTGTGTGTGTGTGTGTGTAATCTAGAGGCCTGGTGCACAAATTCATGCACGGGTGAGGTCCCTTGGGGTGGTCTGCAGAGATCTTTCCCCAGCTTGCGCCCCCAGCCTTGCAGTCCCACAGCCCCACCTGGCACCCCACCTTAGCCTGGTATCATCCCCCACCTTCTCCATCATCCCACCTGTGGGGCAATGGATCAGGGCTGGACCCCCCACTCAGCTCCCTCAGCACCTGGGAGCTGGGTGGCAGCCCTGCCCCCCACCACCGCCTGGTCGTCATCTGTGGGGCGATTGGTAAGGCGATCAAGCCCCTGCTCGCACCCACCTTGACCTGGTGCTTACCACTCACCTGTTCCACATCCTGCCACAGTCCTGCTCTCCTCTCATCGGGGCCCATCAGGGCCAGCAGCACCTCCACTGCTGCCCACTGCCAGCACCGCGTCACCAACGCCCACCGTGTTCTGCGCCATCCCATGGTGGTTAGGGCTCATCATAACAAGCGGTCAAACACCCGGTCAAATGACTGCCTGAGGAGATAATGTGCATATTAGGCTTTTATTATGTAGGATACACACACACACACACACACACACAGGGTGCCCCCAAATGTATACACAATATAACAACTGATAACCTAATTTTGAAAATGAAATGTATTTTAATAAAGACTGCCTTTATAATTATTCAAAGTGTGTGTATAGCCATAACCAGTTTGGCTCAGTGGATAGAGCATCGGCCTGCAGACTGAAGGGTCCCAGGTTTGATTCTGGTGAAGGGCATGTACCTTGGTTGCGGGCACATCCCCAGTAGGGTGTGTGCAGAAGGCGGCTGATAGATGTTTCTCTCTCATCGATGTTTTTAACTCTCTATTCCTCTCTGTAAAAAAAATCAATTAAATATATACATTTTAAAACCTGTGTGTATACATTTTGGGGGGCACCCTATATACATACACACAAAAATATGGATTTGTGTGTGTATACGTGTGTGTTTATATTAATCAAAGACATGTGTTCTACTTTTTGCAGTTGTCTCTTTGTCTTTCTGTTTCCACTTTAATTTATGTGAAAAAAAACTTT
Source organism: Myotis nattereri (assembly GCF_964212035.1). NCBI lineage: Eukaryota > Metazoa > Chordata > Mammalia > Chiroptera > Vespertilionidae > Myotis > Myotis nattereri. The sequence goes on from NC_138078.1 coordinate 89,241,437, forward strand.
AATAAATTTTCCATCTGAGAAAAATGACTTCAAATAGTCAATCATCTATTGTTTCATTTATTCATTGTTGAAGCATTGATTCCGTACTTAAATATTCCAGGCATTCTTCTAGTCATAGAGTGATTAACACTGCATTTTGTCATCATAGAACTTATAGTCTAATGATGGGAAATAAGTAATAAGCAAACATACATTCTAATGAGCTACAAGGAATAAAAAGTACAGTAAGTAACTATATATATATATATATATATAGTTACTTACTGTACTTTTTATATTAAAAAGATATATATATATATCTTTTTAATATATATAATACACATTTATTTATTTATTTATTTTTCAATCTTTTTTTATTGTCTAAAGTTTTACATAAGTCTCCTTTTTCCCCAATTGACCCCTCCCAGCCATTCCCACCCTGGGAAAGCCCCCACTTCCCAGTGTCTGTGTCCATTGGTTATGCTAATACGCATGCATACAAGTCCTTTGGTTGCTCTCTAACCATCCCCCTCCCCTGCCATTTGTCTCTGGATCTATTTTTGTTCATCAAATTATGTTGGTCATTATATCCCACATATGAGTGAGATCATGTGATATTTATCTTTCTCTGACTGGCTTATTTCACTTAGCATAAGGCTCTCCAGTTCTATCCATGTTGTTGCAAATTGTAAAAGTTTTTACAATTGCATAGCAGCATAGTATTCTATTGTGTAGATGTACCACCGAATTTTAACCCACTCATCTGCTGATGGGCATTTAGGCTGTTTCCAAATCTTAGTTATTGTAAATTGCACTGCTATGAACATAAGGGTGCATATATCCCAGTGATCCCACTTCTAGGACTATATCCGAAGAAACCAGAAACACTAATCAGAAAGAATATATATATTCTTGCCTCTTTCTGATTATATATAGTATATATACATTTCTTTAGCTATAATAGTGAGGGAAAGGTTCTGTGGGGAGCAGACACGTGAAAGAATTGAAGGAATGAGCCATGCAAAGTTGATAAAGAGGCAATTATAAAAAAATGACATTTTAAACTTAAATTTTCACTGTTGATAGCTGTGAAAAACCTCAAGTGTTTTAAATGTCCAGTGGTCTTAAGTTGTATAATTCCAACCCAGTAATTATCTTTCCAAAATAAGGTTGAGGGAATGTTAGAAAATAATATTATAATAAACTCTAAAGATAAGAACAAGGTTATGGTTAGCTGCCGTAGACCAATTCCAGCATGTCATAATTTCAAGAGTTTCATCAAAAGGTTGATGAGACTTGGAGACTCAACAGGGTTGAGTCACACATGTAGTCACCTGTTGGGACTGGCTAAAGGCATTTCCCCAAACCTGAATAGGAAACTGATTATGGCTGCCAGACAGTTAAAGGGCATCTTAATCTACATGTTATTGCCTCCTACTGGCCAAACACCTGAACAGCCGTAGGCTATTCCCCCATTCTGACAATGGACTCTGTACCCTTTGAAACCTTACCCATTGAAGTTTATTATCTCCACCTTGCCTTAGGACAAATTGTGTTAATAAAAGCAAGGGTCCTAGACAAGGAAGGAGTCTTCAGTTCCTTTAGCTGAAGGTCCTCTGACCCCCAATGCCTTTCAAAATTAAATCTCGTCTCTGGATTCCTATGTCATCTATGCGCAGCGCCTTTTCCAGATTCCTGAACCCTTCTTGATGCTGGCACAAGAACCCCGGCATAACTGGACGCCCGAAGTGGGACTAGAGCGACAACAATAAATGGCACCCCAGATGGGACTTTCTGAACCCTGGAAGCTCCAACAGTTAGCCATGACAATTTGAAAGGCAATGAATTTATAACTAGTTACTTACTTCCTTAAACATTACAAACTCTGTTTTTTTTTTTAATTCGTACATTGAAATTCTTTATACTGAATGTCAAAGAAAATAGTATTAAAATAGTATAACAAATACCTATCTTTCTCAAATCTAAGTATTTTATTTTTCTCAAATATGATTTTAAAGAAATAAAATATTACATATACACTAATATTACATATGTAGTATATAGTTTTCCACTTTTGTGAATTTATTTCCCCAATCACCTTCTCTAGTTGTAATCACTATCATGTATTCTGTGTTTGGTTGCACTATATCAGGCACCTCTTATGAACATCTTTAGTTCCTCTTGGGCTCACCTGTCTGCTATTCTTACCACTGTTGTGGATATCATTATTGTGCCACATCTGACCAGTTTTATGCAAATACAATCTGACAGCACTTTATCTCACATCCAAATTGTGTACTTCTTGCTCCTATCCTCTATTTAATTTGGGCTCTTTTATTGCTGCAGTGGACATGAGATAATGCAAGAACCCAATCAGGTTTCATGCAGGTACAACCTGGAAGTATAAAAGAGTAAATTTTCCATGAGGCAAAACTTCGACCATCAAGATGAAATGTGGTGGATAATTCCATCTTCTAACACCATCTAAACAGAGTTTTTAGATATGCTACATATGGCTAATCAGATGGTCCCATGAGATAAAGCAACCAGTGGCCTGGAGAGGTTGTCAATTTGATAATACATCCGTCTTGGCCCTCCCATCGTTCCGGCTTTGTTTTCCCTGTCCCTCATTCCTGTTCCCTAAGACCATAAGTCCTGAAAACTACTTACACCTCAACTTTTGTCTCATACTCTGCTTTCTGGGGAATTTAGGGTAAGAAAGCTATCTTATTTGATATACCAGAGCTTTTAATATTAACATAGTCAGTTTTTCCACTTTCATTTACCTTTTGCAAGAAATTTAAGAAATTCTCCCTTATCCTGAGGGCGTGAATATAATTCTTCTATACTTTCTTCTAAATGTTTGGTGTGAGGTAAGAATCTACTTTTTATCTAAAGAGATAATCAGTCATCTCAGTAACATTTACTGAATGAATAAACCATCCTTTCCTACCATTTTATTTTGAAAATTCTCAAACATACAGATAAGTTGATTAAATTGTATGTTCTTCAATCATATAACTATTATCTATTGCTAAACTAGTATCACACTTGCTTGATCTGTATTTGTCTATGTGCATACATGCCTTTCATAACTACTTTTCAAAGCCAGGGTCCATTCAATGAAAATGCATTGTAAGTCTTTCAATCTTTAAATCCATTGCAATTCTCTTATCTTTTTTATTTCATGACAATAACTTTTGGAAACATCAAGCTAGTTGTCATGTAAAATACTCCTATTTTGGATCTGTCTGACTGTTTCCTCCAAGTGTTGTTTAACATTATCATTTCTTCCTTGTAGTTTCTCTGAACTTGAAGTTAGTGCTAGATTTAAATTAGGTTCAATATTTATTATTAAAAAATCATGTGATGCTGTGTACTTCACATTGCATCATATCAATATGTCTGCAATGTTAAGTTTTGTTAGTATTCATGATATTAAGTTTGATTATTTGGTTGATTACTTACCATCATATTAGTGCATTTACCTTCCTAACTCTTAGGGAATAACTATTATCCTATATTTCGTATGCACTGCTTTCAGGCACTTGCTCAAATATTTATTTTATCCTTACCTTCTTAAACAATGTATAGTATCATATACATTGTAATATATCTTATATAATAAAAGAGAAACATGGTAATTAGGGTATGTCCGCTACCCTTCCCATTTGCTAATCAGCGAGATGTGCAAAATAACTGCCAGCCAAGATGTTGCCGGCAGCCAGGCAGCTTGAAACTAACATGAGGCTTGCTTGCTTCAGTGACGGAGGAAACCAATGTTGGCCGCCTGCCTTGCCGTCCTCTGAGCTTGCAGTTTGAAACACTGATATAAATATAGAAGCTAAACAAAACCCCAGAAACCTGCTTTCAGCCCGCTGGGATCTCAGAGCTGGAGTTGATACAGAGTTTCGATTATAGAACCCAAACAAACCAGATACCTGCTTTCAGCAACAGAGGCCTCAGAGCTGGAGCCAGAGCTAAAGCTGGCCCAGAATAGAAAAAAAAAAAAATAGGACCAGTTGGGAGCTTCAGTCACCCACCAGCCTGAAAACAGCCATCATCCCCTCATCCAGGCTGGCCAGGCACCCCAGTGGGGACACCCACCCTGATCCAGGACAGCCTTCAGGGCAAACCAGCCGGCCCCCACCTGTGCACCAGGCCTCTATCCTATATAATAAAAGGGTAATATGCCTCCCAGCACCGGGATCAGCGGAGCCACGAGGCCTCCCGGCACCGGGATCAGTGTGACAGGGGCCAGCCCCCAAATCCCCTGATAGCCTTGCGGCTCTGTGTGTGACGGGGGCGGGGCAACAACCTCCTTATCCGCCCTGCTCTGTTCGTGACAGGAGAAGGCGCCCCAACCCCCTGATCAGCCCTGCTCTGTGCCTGATGTGGGGGAGCTCCCCAACCCCCTGATCGCCCTGCAGCTCTGTGTGTAACAGGGTGTGGCACCCCAACCCCCCGCCCCCCAGGGGCCCTGCTCTGTGTGTGACAGGGTGCGGCACCCCAACCCCCCCCTCCACGGGCCCTGCTCTGTGTGTGACGGGGTAGAGCCATAACCTCCCCATTGGCCCTGCCCTGAGTGTGACAGTGGCAGTGCCCCAACCCCCTGATCGGCCCTGCTCTGTGGGTGATAGAGGGTGGCGCCCCAACCCCCTGATCACCCTGCTCTGTGCATGACAGTCGGGAGCTCCCCAACCCCCTGATGGGCCCTGCTCTGTGAGTGACAGGGTACGGAGCCCCAACCCCCTTGATGGGCCCTGCTCTGTGCGTGACTTGGGGCAGCCCCCCAACCCCATGATTGGCCCTGCTCTGTGCGTGACAAGGGGTGGTGCAGCAACCTCCCCATCGACCCTGCCTTGAGTGTGACAGGGGGCAGTGCCCCAACCCCCCTATCGGCCCTACCCTGTGCGTGACTGAGGGTGGCATCGCAATCTCCCATTCAGCCCTGCTCTGTGCATGACAGGGGGCAGCACCCCAACTCTCCAATTGGCCCTGCTCTGAGCCTGACCAGGGGCTGCACCTAGGGATTGGGCCTGCTCTCTGCCACCCAGGAGCAGGCCTAAGCCAGCGGTCATTATCTCCCAAGGGGTCCCAGACTGCGAGAGGGCACAGGACAGGCTGAGGGACTCCCCTTCCCCCTGAGTGCACAAATTTTTGTGCACCGGGCCTCTAGTAGTATTATATACAATTATAATGTACAGTATTATATAAAATTATAATGTATAGTTTTTAAATAATTACATGAATTTCATCATTCTTTATGTTTTCTTCTATAATTATTTTTAAATTGAATATTTATGAGATTCATTTATATTAACTTACAGTACAGAAGTTCTGTTTTTTACTGTTGTATAAGATTCTTCTATAGAGGCCACTAACAACCTGAACAAAAAATTACCTAGGGAAAGAGAATGTATTGGATTGTAACTTGTAATGAAGTTGGTTACTATCCTCCCCAGAGGCAAGTCTAAAAGAGAAGACTTTGGGAATTCCCGTTCAAGTCTTATTAGTTATTGTCTTAAGTAAACTCTTGGTACCCAGTATGCTAGGGTTAAGAATAGAAAGAGTAAAATGTCCTTCTCCAAAGACCACATGCATGAGTCATAAATTTCTTCTTTCCTCTTCTGCATGCCATTATCTTCCCTATCGCATCCCCTGCAATTCTTATATTCACATTCAGTTCTATGATAGTCCTTGTCTTGGAGATTTAAGTTACATCCAAATGTTAAAGACAATAACATTCGTCTCAGGTGATTAGAATTATTTTTATCTATATATTTTTATTTAATCAATGCTATAGACTTCCAGTACCCTATTTTTTATCATTAGATTACCCTTTAATCACAATTGTTATCTGGATAATATTGGTTGAAACAAAATCTAAAATGTTTAAAAGTGACAGAAAATATCTACATTAGCTACCTATTGCTGTATTACAAATTATTCCAAACCTTAACAGTTTAACCCTACAAACATGTAAAGTTTTGGTGGGCCAAGAGTCCAGGTATGGACTTTCTGGATTCTCAATTCTAGTCTTTAATGAGGGTGAAATCAGCTGTCTGCAAGGGCTGACTGACACCTCCACTCGGGAAGGATCTGCTTCCAAGCTCAGTTATGTGGTTCTTGTCAGAGTTCAGTTTCTTGCATATTATTAAACTGATTGCTCTGTTTCGTCAGTTGGAGGCAACCCTCAGTTACTTGCCATGTAAGGCCCTTCCATAGAGCAGCTACCAAAAAGGGAATTAGCTTCATCACACTGAGCAAGAAGAGAGGCAGAGAGCATGAGCAAGACAAAAGCCTAGCTTTTGTAACCTAATCCTAGAAGTGACATCCCCTATCTTTTACTGTATCTATTAAATTCAAGTCACTTTGTTCAGCATACATTAAAAAGGAAGTGATTACACTAGAACATAAATGCTAGGAGTCTGGCCTGTCATTTAAAACCTGTATTGCTAAAACTTTGACCAATAAAGCCCATATATAGAAAGAACAATAAATTTATTAGCTTCAATTTAAAAGTATATTCATATTTTAAAGTTGGTATATAAAGAAAAAATACCATCCAAATATCCAAGTCACCAGAAATAATCAGTGCTCCTTTTCCATATTTACCTCCAGTATTTTTTCTATAGATTGCTGTTGTTTTTTTGTTTCTACAAATCCATAATAATATTACATATCAAACTATATAGTTTGCTTTTTCTACTGATCATGACAGTATAAACATCCACACTGTTCTCATAAACTGTTTGCCATTGTCATTTTAATTGCTATATGATAACTCAATGTATAAATATTCAATATTTTCTTAAACTTATGCTTATATTTTTCCATTCATATTATTTTTATACTAGAGGCCCAGTGCATGAAATCTGTGCACTTGGGGGATCCTTCCGCCAGGCCTGTGCCCTCTAGCAATCTGGGAACCCTCAGGGGATGTCTGACTGACAGCTCCTGGGCCTAAGCCATCAGTTGGACATCCTTAGGGCTGCCATGGAGGCGGGAGAGGCTCCTGCCACCGCCACTGCGCTCATCAGCCATGAGCCCGGCTTCTGGCTGAGCGGCACTTCCCCTGTGGGAGCGCCCTGACCACCAGGGGCCAGCTCCTGCATTGAGCGTCTGCTCCCTCGTGGTCAGTGCAGGTCATAGCGGCCAGTCGTTCTGCCATTTGGTCAATTTGCATATTAGCTTTTTATTATATAGGATTAACTATCATAAATTACCTACGATTGAAATGATAATTTTCAAATAATATATACTTCTAAATGGCAGAGGAATCTAAATTAGTTTTTTTAAATGGGCCAGAAAAAAAGTAGAAAGAAGAAAATTTAGTTGTTTAATTTAGAAATAAAATACAAATGAGAAAGCTACAGAAAATAGAAAACAAATGATTAACAAAAGTATAAGAAACACCTAAATTATGCACATTTGAGTAGCCAAAGCAAGGCACATTGCAAATGGAACATAAACAAGAGTATCTAATGCATACGGAATACAGGAAATCAAGAATTGCATCCTTGACAGGCCTAGTAGGAAAATGAATGGCAGAATACTACACTAAGAATGTCTAGATTTTTATGGGAAAAACTAGATGAATTTAAAAATGTAGGCGCTCATTAATTATATCTTTGGCTATATAAGAAATTGACTATTGTAGTTTCATTCTTATCCTTTTTTAATGTATATCTTCAACAGTCAAAAGGGTATACAGTGATCATCTTTTAGAAAAATGATAGATTACTTCACATTACCTTTGTTTATACATCTGGAAAAGTGGTTTTAGTTAATAACAAAACAAAAAGAAGCTCCTAAAATAATACTGATCTATACCAGGCATAATATTATATGTTGAGCAAAATAATCTCACCTGTGTTTGATCTCATGCATACTCAGGGAGAAAGAGGAGCCAAATGTCTTTGGACATAACAAAGCAAATAAATGTTTCAGGTAAAAGTTTTTATCCCTTGGTTATCTAGATAATTAAACTTAAAAAAACATAGTTGTTGATTTAATAATATTTATAGTTGTACTTCTGTGAACCAAATGTAATAGTGATTTGAACTCCTGTGAACCAAATATAATAGTGATATGGTAAAACTAGACCAGTGATGGCGAACCTATGACACGCATGTCAGAGGTGACACGTGAACTCATATTTTTGGTTGATTTTTCTTTGTTAAATGGCATTTAAAAATATAAAATAAATATCAAAAATATAAATATTTGTTTTATAATGGTTGAAAATATCAAAAAAAATTCTATATGTGACACGGCACCAGAGTTAAGTTAGGGTTTTTCAAAATGCTGACACACCGAGCGCAAAAGGTTCGCCATCACTGACCTAGACTATCAAGAAAACTATTGATATTTGTAAGAGGAGAGAGAGAGAGAGAGAGAGAGAGAGAGAGAGAGAGAGAGAGAGAGAGAACTAAACTTGAGACTTTTCAAAGGAAGACTTATTTGAGATATCAAGGATTCTCACCTTTTTTTAAATATATTTTTTATTGATTAAGATATTACATATGTGTCCTTATCCCCACATTACCCCCTATTCCCCCTTCCCCCGCTCATGCCCTCACCCCCCTGTTGTCCGTGACCATTGGTTAAGCCTATATGCTTGCATATAAGTCCTTTGGTTGATCTTTCCCCCTTACTCCCACCCTTCCCTACCTTCCCTCCAAGGCCTGACAGTCCAATCAATGCCTCTCCGTCTCTGGATCAGTCCTTGTTCATCAGTTTATGCTGTTCATTATATTCCACAAATGAGTGAGATCATGTGGTGTTTATCCTTCTCTGACTGGCTTATTTCACTTAGCATAATGCTCTCCAGTTCCATCCATGCTGTGGTAAATGGTAAGAGTTCCTTTTTCTTCTTCCTCTTCTTAAAGAATACCTTTCAGCATTTCATATAATGCTGGTTTGGTGGTGATGAACTCCTTTAGCTTTTTCTTATCTGTGAAGCTCTTTATCTGACCTTCAATTCTGAATGATAGCTTTGCTGGATGAAGTAATATTGGTTGTAGGTTCTTGCTGTTCATCACTTTGAATATTTCTTGCCACTCTCTTCTGGCCTGCATGGTCCTGTTGAGAAATCAGCTGACAGTCGTATGGGTACTCCCTTTTAGGTAACTGACTTTCTTTCTCTTGCTGCTTTTAAGATTCTCTCTTTGTCCTTTGCCCTTGGCATTTTAATTATGATGTGTCTTGGTGTGGTCCTCTTTGGATTCCTTTTGTTTGGGGTTCTCTGCGCTTCCTGGACTTGTAAGTCTCTTTCTTTCACCAGGTAGGGGAAGTTTTCTGTCATTATTTCTTCAAATAGGTTTTCAATATCTTGCTCTCTCTCTTCTTCTGGAAACCCTATAATTCTGATGTTGGTATGCTTGAAGCTGTCCCAGAGGATCCTTACACTATCTTCATATTTTTGGATTCTTTTTTCTTTTTTCTTTTTCGGTTGGGTATTTTTTGTTTCTTTGTATTTCAAATCTTTGACTTGATTCTTGGGATCTTCTTGTCTGCTGTTGGATCTCTGTATATTATTCTTTATTTCAGTCAGTGTATGCTTAATTTCTAGTTGGTCTTTTTTCATATCCTCCAGGGTCTCACTAAATTTATCGGCGGTTTCCATAAAATTCTTGAAAAACCTTATAAATGTGACCTTGAACTCTATATCCAGTCGTTTGCTTTCCTCCATTTCTGTCATTTGTGACCTGTTTCTTTGTCTCCGCATTTTTTATGCTTCTCTGTGTTGATAGAGTGGCTTTGTGTGGTAGGTGTCCTGTAGGCCCCAGTGGCTCAGCCTCCCCAGTTACCTGAGGTGGACACTCTTTGTGCACCCCCTTGTGGGCTTTGTGCACAGTCTTATTGTAGTTATGCCTTGATTGTTGTAGGGTCACTGGGAGAAATTGACCTCCAGGTCAATTGGCAGTGAGAATCAGCTGTGTCTGCAGTGGGATAACTTCTGTGCTGAAGACACCCTTCTGGGGCAAGACTTGCTTCAGTGGGGCTTTGGTGCTCACTGAGTCTGCCCCCTGAGTGTGTCCCTTATGGATCTGAGGAGTTGTAATCTGGATGGTCCCACTCTGACCACTGGGTACACTGGCTCTTGGATCTAAGGAGGTGCTAATTTAGCCTCTTCCTGAGGTTACCCAGCAGGAGCTAAGAAGAGAACTGCAGATTCCCCTTCCGTTTTTGGAGTTTGGAGGTGCCCAGATGAGGCCCAGCTGTGAAGCAATGCAAGCTGATGTGGGGCCTTGGGCCTTCTCTTGGAAGTTCTGGGTCTGTCTGGCCCAGCTGCAATTTGTTAGGTAATTTTCAGGTTGCAAAGGGCCAGGACAGTCATATGCAAAAGCCTCTGCCTCAGCCTGGGTGGGGCGGGGTCTCAGGGAATCAAAGGACGGAGCAAGCAGCTATGGTGGATCCTCAGCCCTGCCCTAAGGGGCCACGTGTCTCAGTGTCCCGGTAATTGCTGCAAGCACCTCTGAGGGAAAGCCGCTCTCAAGTTCTGAGTTCTGCCTGCTTCCAGACAGTCCAGTTTCTCCCTGTATGAGTCCTGGGTCCCCAGAGACTTCCCAGAACCGGAGTTCAGAGCAGTTGGGAGCTTGTGACTCCCTCCAGATTCAAAAAGACAGCCGCGTCCTCAGGTGCCCGCCCCTTTCCGCGTGCACGTGAGCCTCCGTACCTCTGCACTTTACTTCTGCGCCTCCTCTGAGTCTACGTGTGCTTTTCTTTTTCCTTCTAGTTGTAGAATTTCCACTCAGCCAGCCTTCCTGTAGTTCTGGATGATGTCCGTTTTGTCTTTTCGTTGTATTTTTGAAATTGTTGTGGGAGGCAGCAATTTCCGGTTTTTACCTATGCCGCCATCTTGGTTTCTCCCAAGGGATTCTCACCTTTTGATGGGAGGGATAAAGTGTTATAATAAAAATATTCTTTATTTTCTTTTGCTCTTCCACCTCCAAATCATTGTGTAAGGATGTGTGCATTTTGGATCGGAGTAAGCTCCTTTTGCGGTGTCTTTAGCTTTTTAGATTTTGGAGGAAAGACTGGGAGTGGCCCAGAGGAAGGTATGTGAATGCAGGTAATTTAGGGCTGGCTCAACTCTGAAGGAAGCTTCAGAACAGGTTGGTAAATGTGATCATGATGGCTCCTCCCTCTTTTATCCCAGTTTGCAAGGATAGGAATGCAGGCTGGTGTACAAATTAGAAACAAATCCCAGAAACACTCTTTCCCACTCTTGCTGTTGATGTTTTATGTCTTTGCTCAATTGTCACTCACATCAGGGATGTCTTCTCATGTCTTCTCTAATATTCCTAATTAAGTCAACTCCCACTATTATAAGCTTTTTTATATGATATACCTCTTACATTTAGCATTTGTCACATTTGCTAATTTGCATGTATTACTATTTTTTAATCTTTGTTTATAACTCCCATTAGCCTGCAAGCTTCATTAGGTCAGAGGTCTTGCCTTTTTTCTCTTTTTTTCCTCCATGTCATTCCTTCTTTCTGCCTTATTTTCTATATCCTTCCCCCCTTCCATCCCTCCCTTTATTTTTTGCTTTATTTTTTCTGTTTTCTATTGTATCCAGGTAGCGCATTGTGTTACTTAGCAGGTGGTCAATACTATTTTTTTTAAATTTTTAAATATATTTTTATTGATTTCAGAGAGGAAGGGAGAGGAAGAGAGAGATAGAAATATCAATGATGAGAGGAAATCATTGATTAGCTGCCTCCTGCACTCCCCCCACTGGGGACCAAGCCCGCAACCTAGGCATGTGTCCTTGACTGGAATTGAACCTGGGACCCTTCAGTCTGCGAGCCAATGCTCTATCCACTAAGCCGAATCTACTAGGGCTCTATTTTTGAATGAATAAATGCTTACGAGCTATATTTGGGGTAATTCTATTATATCTCTAAAAATTTAACAGAGGCAGTCCTCACAAAGATTTATGATGAACCACATAAAGAGCAGGAGCACCTATAATAATCATCCAGGTTAAGTGAGCACATAGCAGGTTTGTAGATACTACTGTGATTATATCTACAAATGATTTGTAAGCCTGATGGAGTGTAATCATTATTTTTTTCAATGATAGTTCTAGGTTTATGTTTTTCTGTAATGCAGATACAGAATAGAGAGCACAGTCATTTCAGTTGAATTGGAAATCCGATTACCATCTCCTTAAGTCAGACATGACTTGTTAGATATAAGAACCTTTTGAAGATCCATTCCCATATGAATTTATCTGCTATCAAAGTATAGATATGCTACTTCAAGAGGTGTGATGGATCCACATTTTTTTGGTACATATCCTAGATATATGGTTGATGTAGTCTCACCATAAGTCAAAATCATTTATGAGAAAATATATGTCTACTAAGAATTCCTAGATTCCTTTTTCTCTTTTAGTATAATTCTTTGTTGTACTAGCTTTTGATAGTTTCCCTCCTGTAGAGACAAATTTACCTTTTGATTCAACTTCCCAATTATTTTGCAAATAGATTATTTTTCTCCCACAGAAAACGGACAATCCATCCTCTATCATCCTTTGTAATTATCAGGGATTTTTTTTTTTTCCTTTGAAAGAAACCTTTGCTGAGAAAACAAGATTGCCGGGGGAAAAAACCTCCTTTGGGTGGGGGGAGGAAGGAGGAGAGGTTTTGAACTTCTATGTGAGGAACTAAATCAATATAAGGTCAAATAAAAACAGGGGCCTTTTTCTTCCTGCAAACTAATAGATAAAAACCAATGTAATCTTTGCTCCTTTGCCCTCCTGACTTTCTTTTACTTGGGAAAAATAATAAAACATGCATTTTATGTTTCAAGGTATTCATTATTAAGTTACTTAATTTTCATTGTTGTTTTTATTAGTATTTTATTTCACAACTAAGTTTGGTTTTTACCTTTTCATTTTGTCCTTTATTCAGCTGAATGTTTACATTCAGTTACAGGTATCTGAGTTTTCAAAACAATGTGAATTTTTGTGATTCAAGTAGGTTATTTTATTTAACCTCATAAGAACTTAATGATGTATGGTCACATCCTTTCCTAAGTATAACATTTTAGATGTAAACACAGATGGTATGAAGCAAAAGAAATGTATATAAAAAGTATCCAGTAATTTAAAGTAGTCAGCTTTATTTTCACAGGGAATGTGCATAATTTATTAAATAAAACATTTAAAACACACTTCTTTTTGGTCAGCTTTTGCTTTTGTCCCAATGGTCCGTGATAGATGGAGCCTTTCTCAGGCTCATATAGTTTCATGGGCCTCTTTCATGGTCTACATTCCCATATAGATATTGCTTCTTATTGGAACCTCACAGAGCCCCACTGATATATATGCCCTCTGCATTCTATCTGTCCAATATGGTAGTCAGTGATGTAGAGAATCAAAAGGGAGAAAGAAAAGGGTGACAATTGGCCATGCATTCAATTCGGCTCCAAATCTCTTTATTTTTCTTTAAGTCAGCAATCTGGCTGTCAAATGACAGCACAACTTTAAATGTTTTTTTGTCTAGTGCAGAGAATTTAATTGCACTTAGCAAAATATCTTCATTAATAAAAATGATTTTGCCTTCTCAGCAACTCCTCTGTTAGATGCCACTGAAGAAGACATGTTTAGAGTTATTTAAGATGTCAGATATCAGGATGGGGCTATGGAGTTATATCCAAAGTGGATTGGTTTCTGACCTCTTCTTTGAGACTAACCTCCATTTCACTATTTTATTTTTAAAAATTTTTTTAAACCAATACTTACAATTAACATGGCATCATATATTTACAGATTGACCACATTAAATAATCTTTTTAAAAATATAATTTATTGATTTTTTTACAGAGAGGAAGGGAGAGAGATAGAGAGTTAGAAACATCGATGAGAGAGAAACATCGATCAGCTGCCTCCTGCACACTCCCTTCTGGGCATGTGCCTGCAAGCAAGGTACATGCCCTTGACCAGAACTGAACCTGGGAGCCTTGAGTCTGCAGGCCGATGCTCTATCCACTGAGCCAAACCTGTTAAGGCTAAATAATCTCTATAATTTGTTAAATTTGAAAGTGTACTTCAGTGAAAGTATTTTCCCTGGTAAAGAGGCTCTATAAGAAATAGCATCCAAAAGCTACCATAATACTCCCATACCCCTTATTTTACTAGTTTCATTAAAATTGTCCTTCTTAGCAATCTCCCTTCTGTCCTTCTATGCCAATTAGAGAAGTTAAAAGGTAAAATGATTTAGCCAATCCAGGAGCGGGTGGCGGAACTGGAAAGAATCCAATTTCTTTCTTTGGCAGATTCTCTAATGGGTCTGCAAGTTGCTGGGCCAGGAACTTCCCTTTTTCTTGGATATGCAAGTGAAAGTAATGACCCTGCAAAACACTGGCAGGTATTTTTTAAAAAACTTTATTTTTAATGTTGACACTATTACAGATGTCCCCATTTCCCCCAACTTTGTTCACCTCAACCCAGGCTCCCCTGTGCCTCCTGTCTCTCCGGCCATCACCACACTCTTTCTGTGTTTGAGTTATGCGTATATGTTCTTTGGCTAATCCTTTTACCTTCTTTCATCCAGTTCCATTTTTTGCCTTTAGGGCTTGGAGACTGCTACACCTGGCATGCAAACCCTCGGCAAATTAGTCTGCCATTTTACATGATTCCCAGGAACCAAGGTTATCACATGTCCTAATCTAAAACCAGGCCTAGGAATCTAATAAAAGATGTTTCAGGCTACTTCCAGGAAATATAGTTAGTACACAAATTTGTTGTAATTTATGTGATTTTTCATGAGACGTGGTAATAGTCCTCATTTTAAATAGTCTATCTTGGACAATTCAGAATGAATGCTCTTACTACCAGTAACATTTTTCTGTTAATCTTCATAAAACACATTCAATGAACATATAATAAATGTCATGAATGACACTATGCCTGTGATATATTTAATCCTTACCAACCACAGAAGGCATTTTATAACTTCCACTCCATTCCTGATCTTATAAAGAAGTAGAGGCCTGGTTCAAATATTCATGCACGGGTGGGGTCCCTCAGCCTGGCCTGTGCCCTCTTGCAATTTGGGACCCCTTGGGGGATGTCAGACAGGCCAGACCAACTGCAGGGATCGGGCCGATATTTGGCAGTCTGACCTCTCCCTGAGGGATGTAGCAGTGCTGAAGTGGCAGGCAGCTGGGGCTGGGTGCAGTTCCGCTGCTGCTCATCCTGGCCCCACTGTGCCTGCAGCTACCGCTGAAACCACCACCGCCCAGTAGGGCTGCCACAGAGGTGGGAGAGGCTCCCACCACTGAAGCTGCACTTGCCAGTCGGGAGCCCAGCTTCTGGCTGAGCAGCTCTCCCACTGTGGGAGCGCACTGACAACCAGGGGGCAGCTCCTGCATTGAGCGTATGCCCCCTGGTGGTCAGGGCACATCATAGCGACCAGTCAACTGGTCATTCTGGTCATTCTTGTCTTTCCATCATAACAGTCACTTAGGCTTACACACACACACACACACACACACACACACACACACACATACACTGAATGGCCAGATTATTATGACCACCTGACATTTGTAGGCAAATTAGCTATAATTTCCCACTGAAGTTGCTAGAGGGCCAGATCATTATAAATAAGGAAGCAGGTTGTTTACCACGACAGTAGAAGTGATTTTTTTTTCTGAAGATATTGGTAAACAACGCAATTTAACAGCCTTTTAACATGGGATATATTTGAACTTGAGTAGCCAGATTATTATGACCACCTGACGTTTGTAGGCAAATTAACCGTACACTGCATCGTATAGGATATGGAAGCCAAAGGCCTGTTCGAACACCTTTGCTGTCTGCTGTTACCAAGATAAAACGTCTCAAATTTGTACAGGAACACAAGAATTGGACATTGGAGCACTGGAAAAAAGTCATGTGGTCCGATGAATCACCTTTCCAGTTGCATCATGCAGATGGCAGAGTGAGAATTTGGCAGAAACAGCATGAAAGCATGCACCCCACATGCATGAGTACAACCCTTCAAGCTGGTGGGGGCAGTGTTATGGTTTGGGACATGTTTTCCTGGCATGATTTGGGCCCTTTAATTCGTGTGGAACAATGTCTGAATAGCACAACATACCTAAGTATCGTTGCTGATCAGGTTCATCCTATCATGTTGATGGCGTATCCCAATGGAGATGGCTTCTTCCAACAAGACAATGCGCCATGCCACGGTGCTCGTATTGTGCAGGAGTGGTTTCAAGAACATGAGGGAGACTTTACCTTGCTTAGGTGGCCCCCACAATGACCAGATCTCAATCCAATTGAGCATTTGTGGGACGAAGTTAAAAGAGCCATCAGACAGCTGGCTCCACAACCATCAAATCTCACAGAACTGGACAGTGCTATTCATCAGGCATGGTTTCAGATTCCTCACATCACCTTTCAACATCTCGTGGAGTCAATGCCAAGAAGAATCACCACAGTGTTGAAGGCAAAAGGTGGCCCAATGAAGTACTGATGGGGTGGTCATAATAATCTGGCCACTCAGTGCAATATATGTCCCACGTTCAAAGGCTGTTAAATCACATTGTTTACCCATATCTTCAGAAAGAAATCACTTCTACTGTCATGGTAAACAACCTGCTTCCCTATTTATAATGGTCTGGCCCTCTAGCAACTTCAGTGCGAAATTATAGCTAATTTGCCTACAAACATCAGGTGGTCATGATAATCTGGCCACTCAGTGTAGATGTGGAGAGCTAAGGAATTAATTCTTTGAAGAATTAATCAGTTTTAAGGGCAGCTTTTAACTGAATGCCTGATGTGAATAGTGGTACCTTTAATCTATGTTGTGATGCAGGAATCCTGAGTCCTATTTTACACATAAAATAATGAGGCTTTGATAGGTGTAGACCCAATGTCTAAGGTCACTTTACTACTTGTGTAACCAGAATTTAAAACCAAGTTGCTTTGTCCTAACAGCCTGAGTAGTCTTTGCTCACCTCACTGTATCATGAAAAGTCTTAGTGTAGTTCTCTGTGCAGAAAAAGAAATGAGATTAAATTATATGTAGTATTGTGAGTTTTATTGAATACCAGTGATAGTCCTCAGTCAGGAAAGGCAGAAATAAAGTAGAAAAGAATGTGTTGAGGAAAAAAGGGATTGAGAGGTAGGGAGAGGGGGAAATAGAAGGAATAAGTGTATGTGGATAGTTATCATTTAAAGTTGCTTCAGGGGCACCTAAGATAACTGGTAAACTATTTTACCAATGTGCCTTCTAGTGCTAGAATTCTGTGATGAATTGTTGTTCCTTTGAACACTAGCACAACAGATGGGCTATATTTCTAATTATATGTATTCATTTTGCATTTCAAAGAGACATTCCCGGTTGAACAGCAGTGTATAGAATCAGGAAACCTTACATAAAAGCCATAAATATGTCTCACCTAAAGCATTTGGTGACGCAACAGTAACTTCCTAACAGAGAAAGTTAACTTCTTACACCTGAACAAATCTCTAGCAAACATTGTCATCCAATGCTGTTAAGGCTGCACTGATTATCTAAATAGCTGATGGAGATCAAAGAGCTAGTGAAACAAAGTCTTTCAAATCAATTCCCTCTCCAGTTGCACTTCAGGTTAAAATTAAGTGACTCAAAACACAATGGCAGCCAACCTCTTTTGGAAAACAAGCCATACATTTTTGAAATCAATAAGTGGTCCTGCAGCCATCACACAATCCTCCCCGTACTAGGTTCAGGTGCAACTATTCTTAACCACAACCAGGAGACCAGGTGTCAGGATTCTCATGCAAAGGTGGAGCACTTCCCACTGGGTAGGCTCTCTGAGCCTCACCACAGGGTGATGGAGTAGTATTGTTAGGTCACTAATAAGGAAGCTGAAACTGATCCAAACTTGAAATGGCAAAAATATGAACTTATTTTGAAGGTAGAAAAACATAAATCTCTATTGTTAGCAAAGTAAAGAATAGCAAGGTGAGGGGGAGAACAGACCTTTCTTGCTCCTTTACTAAAAAAAGTCAGCTTTGCTTTCTGAGGTAGTTTGTACCAGTATCATATGGGAATATTTCATAAAATGGTGGAGAGGACAGAGAATCTGCATTCTTTGTCATTTTTATGGGTAATTCTGAGCTAGGAAGTCTGAATACTACTACCATGGTCTGAAAATACTGCTAAGTAGAGAAAGAAAAAATCTTCAACTTTCTGCTTAAAAAAAAAAAAAAAAAAGCCAAATCCTCTCAAGCAACAAAGCTATCAAAATATGAAAGGGAATTATTTCACTCAACAAACTTATTTCATTTCTGTAAGTAACTTTCCTGACAGTGCAACTCTTGGTGGCTTACTCTTTACAAATTGTAGACCTGCCTACGCGCAGCTTTTAAACAAGAATTAGAATACCACATTGCACAGCATGATTATCACGAAACCCTGGTATCAAGGTCATTGCAGAAGCTCAACTCTGCCTCTGGATTATCTAAAAAATGTCGTGTTATAGACAGACAGGCTTTTATTCACCTTGTGCTTAGTTTATAATCAACTTTTATTGAGGGATCACTATGATGAGTTTGCAACTGAATGGTAGCATACTGAAAATATTTGGGTCTATCTAGTGAACTGAGCAAAAAGGACAATATATAATGCACCCACAGGAAAGAGCACCATTTTGATGAAAAAAAGATAAATTCAATTTTCATAGGACACAGTCTCTGCTATGTCTCTCTCATCTGGATTGTATTTTGTTGCCAACACTGAAGGATAAACTGGAAAATAAAGTGAAAAATGGAGGCAATTGCCACTGTTCAAGGCAAGATTTCCCTGGAATGATCCAGGTTTGCTATATGGCATAGATGTATCTGGGCATGAATTATAAAGTTGGCTCAAAAGGCATCAATGGAATACAGCTATAATTATTCTAGGGAAGTATAATGTTTGAGAGCTACATATTATTTTTCAGTAAGACCAATATAGCCAGTTTTTCCTCCTGTGTCAGAACAGATTGCTGTGTCTTCCGTTGAGCACCAGATAAAATACTTGGATTGCATTTAGGGGCCATATTGCAAGAAAAATACATATCTTAAAAATAAGGAACACACTGAGCATGGCAAGATGTTTGCAATATTGGAAGTATATTGAAACTTAGACTAACTGAGAGGATCACGCAGTCATACGTACCATAGCACAACCACACTATGGCATATGCTATTTGAGTGGAATGGCAAGCAGAATTATTCATTCTATTTAAAGTTTCTATTCTCTAAGTCCAACTCTGCAACAAAGACTTATGTAATAGCATGTGCATAATTTAAGTTTGTAAAAGATACAACTCCAAATTATATGTAAGGTTATAAACTGAGGAGCTCCTATATTAATTAAATGCTGTCCAGCTGAAATTGTATACAATATACATTTAGATATTTATCACTGAGCAGTAGGATTGAGGACAGTGTGATAAAGGGCATATTTGAAAAGAACGTGGATAATTGAAATCTGAAACTTCTTCACTAGGTGGTCTTTACAAGAGCCTGCAGGATCTTGGCAATCTAAATCTTCTAAAGGTAAATCAAATAATTTAACTAATGATTAAGATAAGGACATTCACAATATGATTGGATGAGTTAATATATTATGTAACCAACATGTACTAAAAAGAATTCAGTGGTCTGAAATAATGAGATGAATCTAAAAATATGAAAAAATACAAAATACAATGTTTTAGCTTAAAAATCCAGTTGAGAGACATAACTCAGAATGGTAGACGGAGGGTCTTTCTAAATCTACCGCTCCATAAAAGAATAAAACCACAGCATGATAAAAATTAACATTTTGATTTTGGGGATTCAGGAAATTAACCAAAGTATAACAACAATCTGAAGAGAGTTTATTCAAGAAAAACTACTGAACCACAGTAAAAAACAAACAAACAAACAAAAATCACACACAAAAAACAACAAAAACCCAGTATAATTTAGGACACTTTTTAACTTGGCCTATTCACATGTCCCTCTCTCCAGTTCTATGGTAGCTGTGGCAAAGTGTAGTCTTTCAGTTACTGGTTGAGGAAGACTGTGTTTGGAGTTCCTGAAAAGTCTAATCCCTAGAGCTCTGTCACAATTTGACCTGTTTTGCAGCTCCCGGTGAAAGCCCCATTCATAGCATGTTCTTGTTATTTGATCTGGTTCAGAGCTAGTTCCAAAGGAAAATCCATATCCCCAGGGTGCTTTTTAAAAAGAAATAGCTGCAATTGTTTAACATTACAGCCCCCAAAGGCCATAATATGAGTTGGGGCATACAAGAGACCCTGCAAGCATTTAAAAGATCTGAGAACAAGATATCCATGGGAGCTTTGAAAAGCTTCCACATATTTCTGGGAATCTAGAAGGCTATACAAATGGGAAGGATTGTGTACATTCCCAGGAAGATAATAAGAGAAAAGCCTAATAATTCACCCCTGCCTGACCTTGAGTCCTTGTAAGTGAAGGTTAAGGCAATGTTGTGAATTGTCCACTGCAGTGTTGCATTCATTATATACACACACATAGCTACTCAGCAAAGTGTGTGTGATCTATGGTTCAAGGCATTTAAGGAAATTTCTGAACAATTATTAAGTAACCACTTAACACAACCAAGCAGAGACTTCAGTGACCTCAGACTAAAAAGAATACAGACTTTAGAAATTTAACCCAGAAACATTACATAAGAAATAAATAACACTGTCTTCTCCCCACTCAAAAGAAAACAAAAATCAAGACAAAAACTTAGCAACAACAACGAACATATACAAGATGAGGGAATATGATTTACAAAGTTACCACATAATATTATATAAAATTTACAGTTTTTGACAAAAAAAAAGTATAAGACACACAAAGAAATGGGGAAGTATGGACCATATACAGGTAAAAAAAAAATGATGGCCCAATAATATATTATGTACAAGAGAGGAATTTTAGATTCAAAGACACAAATAGTTTGAAAGTAAAAAGATGGATAAAATGTGGTGCAAAAAGAAACCAAAGAGAGTTTGAAGTGTGTATCTTATACAATAAAAGGCTAATATGCAAATTGCCCCCATGGGCTGGAGTTCCACAAACTGGAAGTTAGACGTGCGCTGACCACCAGAGGGCGGCACAGAAGATGGTGGGAGTCAGTGATGCAGCACTGGTAGCAGGCGGCAGTGGAGGTGCTGCCGGCCTCAGTGAGCCCCAATGAATAAAGAATGCATGGAATATTCTCCAGGATATACCATATGATAAATCATAAAACAAGATTCAGTAAATAAAAATATAATAATTAAATCACACAACATATGATTACAGAACAAAAAGGAGTGAAACTATCCAAGCTGGTGTGGGTCAGTGGTTGAGCATCGACCTATCAATCAGGAGGTCATAGTTCAATTCCAGGTCAGGGCACATGCTTGGGTTGCAGGCTGGATCCCCAGTAGGGGGTGTGCAGAAGTTAGCTGGTCAATGATTCTCTCTCACCATTGATGTTTCTATCTCTATCTCCCTCTCCCTTCCTCTCTGAAATCAATAATATATATTTAACAACAAAAGGAACTGGAAACAGCAGAAATAAATATTGAAAATCCACAAATATTTTAAATTTAACAACATCAAAATAAACCATAGATAAAAGAAGAAATCACAAGGGAACTTAGAATGCGTTTTGATCTGAATAAAAATAAAAACACAACATATCAAAATTTATGAAATGCAACAAAAGTGGTATTTAGAAGGAAATTCATAACTTTAAATTACTGTATTAGAAAAAACCCTACCAAACTTAAGATAAGCAAAAATCAGGAAATAATAAAGATTAGACATAAATTTAAGAAAGAGAACACAGAAAAAATAATAGAGAAAATCAGTGAAATTAGGAGCCAGTCCTTCAAAAAGATCAAATTTGACAAACCCTTAGCTAGACAAAGACAAAAAGGGAGAAGACACAAATTATACTAATAATTAAAAATAATAGAGAGGATATAACCACTAAGCACTTAGAAATTAAAAAGATTATAGAGGAATACTGTGAATGACATTATACCAACACATTTAACAATTTAGATGAAAGGACAAATTCCCAGAAGGTCATAAGTTATCAAAACTATTTCAATAAGAACTATAAAATCTGACAAAATCTACTGTAAAAAAAAATAGCCCTAACTGGTTTGGCTCAGTGGATAGATGTTGGCCTGCGGACTGAAGGGTCCCAGGTTTGATTCCCGTCAAGGGCATGTACCTTGGTTGCGGGTACATCCCTAGTGAGGGGTGTGCAGGAGGCAGCTGATCGATGTTTCTCTCTCATCGATGTTTATAACTCTCTATCCCTCTCCCTACCTCTCTGTAAAAAAATCAATAAAATATATTTAAAGGAAATTAATTAGTAATTAATGAAACTTCCCACAAAGTAAAACCTAGGCACAGATGGTATAATGTGAGTTCTATGACATATTTATTGAAAAAATAATATGATTACAAATTCTTAGAGGAGTATATAACAGTTCCTAATTCATTCCATGAGGGTAGTACCTCCTTGATAGCAAAACCAGATAAAAACATCAATACAGAACAAAGCTCATAAACTTGACATAAGAATTCTCACAAAATGTTAGCAAACAAATCCGATAACATTAAAAGAATCATTATATACCATGAGTAAGGGGGATTTATTCCAACAATGCAAGTTTAGTTTAATACCTGAAAATAAATTAGGGAAATGTACCATATTGATAGAATAAAGAACAAAACTCATATGATCTTATCAATATATGCATTAAAAGTATTTGAAACAATTCCAGCATGCTTTCATGATTAATACAGCATTCATCAAACTAGAAATAGAAGGGAAATTTCTCATCCTGATGCAGGACATAGATAATAGCACAAAACAAACATCATATTTTTATGTTTTAAATAGTGAAGGCTTGGATGCTTTCCCCTAAAGATCAAGAATAAGATAAGCATATCTGCTTGTCACTTCTTTTTTTAAAAATATATATTTTATTGATTTTTTACAGAGAGGAAGGGAGAGGGATAGAGAGTTAGAAACATCAATCAGCTGCCTCCTACACACCCCTTACTGGGGATGTGCCCGCAACCAAGGTACATGCCCTTGACCGGAATTGAACCCGGAACCCTTTGGTCCTCAGGCCAATACTCTATCCACTGAGCCAAACCAGTCAGCGCTTGTCACTTCTTTTATACATTGTATTGGTGGTTCTATCTAGGGCAATTGAGCAAGAAAAAGAAATGATTGGCATCCGTAGTGGGGAGAAAGAAGTAAAATTATCAGTTGCAAATGATATAATTATAAAAAAGACACACTCAAAATATATACTAGCAATGAACAATCTAGAAATGAAGTGAAACAATCCTTTTTACACTAGCATCAAAAATAATTAAATAACTAGGAATAGTACAAGAGCTAAGATTTGGAAACAGCCTAGGTGCCCATCAGTAGATGAATGGATTAAAAAGCTGTGGTATATTTACTATGCAGCTGTGAAAAAGAAGGATCTATTACCCTTTGAGACAGCATGGAGGGACCTGGAGATTATTATGCCAAGCAAAATAAGCAAGTCAGAGAAAGACAGATATCACTTATATGTGGAATATAATGAGAGCAAAATAAACTAATGTATAAAATAGAACCAGAAACATGTAAGCATGGAACAGACTGACAAATCTCAGAGGGAAAGGAGTTTTTTTTTTTTTTTGGGGGGGGAGGTGTGGCGAAAAGAGATTAACCAAAGAACTTATATGAATATATGCATTGCCCATGGACACAGACAATAGGCTAGTGAAGGCCTGGGACAGGGTGAGAACTGGGGAAGGGAGCAATGGGGGGGGGGGGCGACAAATGGGGAGACGTGTAATATTCTCAACAATAAGGATAAAAAATTTAAAATTTTAAAAGTAAATATCTATGAATAAATTTAACAAAAGAAGTACAAAATTTGTAGACTAAAACAAAACAGCATTGAAAGAAATTAACAGACATTGAAATAAATGGAAAGACATCCCATGTTTATGGATAGGAAGACAATAATGTTAATATGGTTATACTCTCCCAAGTTGATATACAGATTCAATGCAATTCCTATCAAAATCTCTATTGGCATTTGAGAAGAAATTTAGAAGATGATCCTAAAATTAATATGTAAATACGAGGGACCCAGAATAGCCAAAACAATCTTGAAAAATAAACAAATTTGTAGTACACTCACACTTTCTTTTTCCAAAACTTACTAAAAAGCTACAGATATCAAGACAGAACAATACTGGCATAAGAATAGACATATAATGAAATAGAATTTAAAGTCTAAAAATAAACCCTTATATTTATGGTCAGTTTATTTTTAACAAGTAAGTGCCAAGATAGTTTGGTTCAGAAACAATAGCCTTTTCAATAAATTATCCTGGGAAAATTGGATATCTATGTAAAATAATGACTTTGAGCCCATTCTCACCAAATTAAAAAAAAAAAAAAACATACTCAAAATGGCTTCTAGACATAATTGTTAGCATTTAAAACAATAAAACTCTTAGAAGAAAACATGAGAGTAAATATTTCTGATCTTGTGTTAAGTAATAGTTTCGTAACTATGGCTCCAAAAGCACAAACAAAACAAACAGTAAATAAATGAGTTTTTGTTCGTTTCTTTCTTGTTTGTTCATTTCTTGCTTTCAGTTTGGGCAAAGGGGCTCAAATATATAGTGACAGATTTGACTTTGGATGGTGGGCGCACAATGCAATATACGGATGATGTATCATAGAATTGTACACTTGAAATTTATATGATTTTTATTAACCATTACCCCAATAATTTAATTAAATAAAAACTCACAATAAAAATTTTTGATAGAGAAAAAATTATAATGTATAAAATGGACTTCATCGAAATTAAAAACTTTTGTGATAAAATTATATAATAAAGTAAAGAAATAACCCATATAATAGGGGAAAATATTTGTAAATCATATCTGTTAAAGGATGTTTATCTAGAATATTCAAAAGCTCATACATTCAATAATAATAACATGAATGGGCAAAGTTATGAACTGATATTTTACCAAAAAAGATATATGAATGACCAATAAGCACATAAAAGATTGTCAATATCATGAATCTTTAGGAAAATGGAAATCAAATTTAAAATAATATATTCTTTACACCCGCTAGGAGTATTAAAAAAAGACAGTAATATGTTTTGGTGAGGATGTAGTGGTATTAAAACCTCATTCACTGCTACTGGGATAGAAAATTTTTAGCCACTTTTAAAACAGTTTGCCAGTTCCTCTAAAACTTAAACATAAAGTTACAACATGACCCAACAATTTCATTCCTGAGAAATAAATGCATACCTTCACACAAAAAATTGCATGCAAATGTTAATAGCAGCATTACTCATAATAGTAAAAAATATGGAAACACCACGTGTTCATTAATTGATGAATGGATAAAGAAAAAGTGCTATATACTCTCAAATAAATATTAATTTTGAAAATAAAAAAGAACACAATTTTAACAGTGCTATAAACATGGATGAAACTTAAAATAGTATGCTAAATAAAAGAAGCAATATACAACAAGGCCATCTGCTGTATGATTTAATTGATATAACATCTACAGATTGGGCAAATTTATAGAGAGATAAAGTGGGTTCTCCAGAAGTGGGTGTGGTGTGGGGGACTAGGGATAACTGCTAATGGATATGAGGTTTCTTTTGAGGTGATAGAAGTACTCTAAAATTAGATTGCAGTGATGGTTTCTCAACTCCATAAATATACTAAAAACTGAACTGTACACTTTTTTTAAAAAATATATTTTATTGATTTTTTACAGAGAGGAAGGGAGAGAGATAGAGAGTTAGAAACATCGATGGGAGAGAAACATCGATCAGCCGCCTCCTGCACATCTCCCGCTGGGGATGTGCCCGCAACCCAGGTACATGCCCTTGACAGGAATCGAACCTGGGACCCCTCAGTCCGCAGGCCGACGCTCTATCCACTGAGCCAAACCGGTTCCGGCCTGAACTGTACACTTTAAATGGAAAAGTATATGGTATATGAATTAAATCTGAATAAAACTGCATATACAAAAGATTTTACATTTTACCAAATTTTTACATTTTCTCCAAATTATCAATGCAAAACCAGCTTCTTACTGGTCTTTCTTCAGAAGTCTATTACCTCAAAAAAAGGGGGCTTATCTAGTATTGTGTTGTTTTTTTTCCTTCTAAAATCCAGATAATTTAGAAGAGATCTCACTACTTTTGTCTCAACTACTTTATTTTCCCCAAGAAGACAAATTTAATAAATTAGAACATTATTTTATCTGGCCCCTGCTAAACAGTACAAAGTTACTTTTTTAAATATTTTTTTTCTTTATTGATCAAGGTATTACATATGTGTCCTTATCACCTCATTACCCACTCACCTCCCCACTCATGCCCACACCCCCCTGCTATCTGTGTCCATTGGTTAGGCTTATATGCATGCATACAAGTCCTTTGGTTGATCTCTCCTCTTTACCCCTAACTTCCCCTAACTTCCCTCTGAGGTTTGACAGTCTGATCAATGTTTCTCTGTCTCTGGATGTGTTTTTGTTCATCAGTTTATGTTGTTCATTATATTCCATAAATGAGTGAGATCATCTGATATTTATCTTTCTCTGACTGGCTTATTTAGCTTAGCATAATGCTTTCCAGTTCCATCTGTGTTGTTGCAACTGGTAAGAATTCCTTCTTTTTTATCATAGCCTAGTATTCCATTGTGTAGATGTACCATAGTTTTCTAATCCATTCATCTGCTGATGGGCATTTAAGCTGTTTCCGCATCTTAGCTATGGTGAATTGTGCCGTTATGAACATAGGGGTGCATATGTCCTTTCTGATTGGTGTTTCTAGTTGCTTTGGATATATTCTTAGAAGTGGGATCACTGGGTCAAATGGGAGTTCCATTTTTAGTTTTTTAAGGAAACTCCATACTGTTCTCTATGGTGGCTGCACCAGTCTGCATTCCCACCAGCAGAGCACGAGGATTCCTTTTTCTCCACATCCTTGCCAGCACTTGGCGTTTGTTGATTTGTTGATGATAGCCATTCTGACAGGTGTGAGATGATATCGCATTGTCCTTTTGATTTACATCTCTTGGATGATTAGTGACTTTGAGCATGTTTTCATATGTCTCTTGGTCTTCTTTTGAAAAGTATCTATTTAGGTCCATTGCCCATTTTTTGACTGGGTTGCTTATTTTCCTTTTGTTAAGTTGTAATGAGTTCCCTGTAAATGTTAAAGATTAAACCCTTATCGGTGATAACATTGGCAAATAGGTTCTCCCAGGCAGTGAGCTTTATTGTTGTTTTGTTGATGATTTCTTTTGTTGTGCAAAAGCTTTTTATTTTGATGTGGTCCCATTTGTTCATTTTCTCTTTAGTTTCCATTGCCCAATGAGCGGTATCGGTGAAGAAATTGCTTTGGCATATGTCTGAGATTTTGTTTCCTGTGGATTTCTCTAGTATTTTTATGGTTTCCCGTCTTACGTTTAAGTCCTTTATCATTTTGAGTTTTTTTTTGTGTATGATGTACGTTGGTGTTCTAGTCTCATTCTTTTTTGCATTTATCTGTCCAATTTTCCCAACACCATTTATTGAAGAGAATCTGTTGACTCCATTGTTTGCACTTGCCTCCTTTGTCGAATATTAATTGAGCATAGTGGTTCGGGCCGATTTCTGGGTTCTCTATTCTATTCCATTAATCTATATGTCTGTTCTTGTGCCAGTACCAGGCAGTTTTGAGAACAGTGGCTTTGTAATAGATCTTGACATCTGCTATTGAGATCCCTCCTACTTTGTTCTTTCCCAGGATCACTGCAGCTATCCGGGGTCTTTTTTTTTTATTTCTGATGAATTTTTGGAAAGTTTGTTCTAGGTCTGTGAAATATGCCATAGGTATTTTAATAGGAAGTGCATTGAATCTATATAGATTGTTTTGGGTAGTATGAACATTTTAATGATGTTGATTCTACCAATCCATGAACATAGTATGTTCTTCCATCTGTTTATGTCTTCCTCTATCTCTTTTTTCAGTGTCCTGTAGTTTTCTGTGTATAGGTCTTTTACCTCCTTAGTTAAGTTTATTCCTAGATATCTTAATTGTTTTGGTGTGATGGTAAATGGTATTGCTTTTTTAGTCTCTCTTTCTGTAAGTTCACTATTGTTGTATAGAAATGCCATGGATTTCTTGGCATTAATTTTGTATCCTGCTACATTACTGAATTGATTTATTAAGTCTAATAATTTTTTGATGGAGTCTTTAGGGTTTTCTGTGTACAGTATCATGTCACCTGGGAATAATGACAGTTTTACTTCTTCTTTTCCAATTCGGATGCCTTTTATTTCTTCTTCTTGTTGATCACAATGGCTGGTACTTCCAGTACTATGTCAAATAGGAGTGGTGAGAGCAGACATTTCTGTCTTGTTCCTGTTTTTAGGGGAAATGATTTTAGTTTTTGCCCATTGAGTATGATGTTGGCTATAGGTTTGTCATATATGGCTTTTATTATGTTGAGGTATGATCCATCCCTTCCCACCTTACTGAAAGTTTTTATCAAAAAGGGTTCTGGATTTTATGAAATTCTTTTTCTGCATCAATTGATATGATTATGTTATTTTTTTATCTCTCAATTTGTTTATGTGATGTATCACATTTATTGATTTGTGGATATTGTACTATCCTTGATCCCCAGGATAAATCCGACTTGGTCAAGTTGTATGATCTTTCTGATGTAATGCTGGATCCGATTTGCTAGGATTTTGTTGAGAATTTTGGCATCTATGTTCATGAGGGATATTGGCCTGTAATTCTCTTTCATTGTGTTGTCTTTATCTGGTTTTGGCAGTAGGGTAATGCTGGCTTCATAAAATGAGCTTGGAAGTGTTCCTTCCTCTTGCATTTATTGGAATAGTCTGAGGAGGATAGGTTTTAGTTTTTCCTTGAATGTTTGGTAAAACTCCCCTGTGAAGCCATCTGGCCCCGGGCTTTTGTTTGCTGGAAGCTTTTTGATAACTGCTTCAATTTCTTCCATAGTTATCAGCCTATTGAGATTTTTAGATTCTTTCTGATTGAGTTTTGGAAGGTTATATTTTTCTAGGAATATGCTATTAAACAATGATTGGGTTACTGAAGACATCAAAGAAGATATTAAAAACATCCTGGAAACTAATGACAATAAAAACACAACAACCCAAAATCTATTGGACACAATGAAAGCAGTCCTGAGAGGGAAGTTTATAGCTCTACAGGCCTATTTCACAAAACAAGAAAAAATGGTAGTAAATCATCTAACTCTACAACTTAAAGAATTAGAAAGAGAGCAACAAGAAAAGCCCAGAGTGAGCAGAAGGAAGGAGATAATAAAGATCAAAGCAGAAATAAATGATATAGAGACCAAAAAACAATACAAAAGATCAATGAAACCAAGAGCTGTTTCTATGAAAGGATAGACAAGATTGATGAACCTCTAGCCAGGCTCACCAAGAAGCAAAGAGAGAGGACCCAAATAAACAAAATCCAAAATGAAAGAGGCAAAATAACAACAGATCCCACAGAAATACGAAGTATTGCTAAAAAAATACTATGAACATCTCTATTCCAACAAAGTAGACAACCTGGAGGAAATGGACATATTCCTACAATGTTACTTTTTGATTCCTGACTATCTAATAGTGTACTATCTAAACTCTTAACATTAATATGGTATTGGCTTCTGACTTTTTCAAAATAATAAAAAACAATCTTGGTAAGGCTATTTCTTTAAATTGGCTGAAACCTGCCCAATCTTTTCATTCCAACCTCCCAAGTTTGGATAATCAGAAACAAACTCTTTAAGCAAGATCCACTAATGAGTTACAATGCAAAATTAGTGCTAAGGGATGGAAGTTTGTGGGGAGACCTATAAAGATAGCTTTCTAAAATTTTGTGGATTTTCTTTATTATTGTTGTTTGATTTTTTTGTTTTTTTGTTTTTTAGTAGAAGACACTTCCTTAAATGGGCTACATGATCTATTGTAGATTCACACATTAAATAAGGTTTGGATTAGATGATCTTTTAAATACCTTTAGCACAGAGGTTGTGCAAAATTTCTGGCCAATTTTCTCCACTTATTTTCATTACATATGAGTAGAGACTTAAATTTCCTTTAAAGTCCAGGTGCATGCACTCAACAAGTGCTTGGTGATTGATTGATTTAATGTGAATTTAGTGAATACCGAAGTTTTATATAGATTTAGTAGATAATTAATTTGTTGTTGTTGTTGTGTGTGTTTACCTTTGCTTTGATTTTGAGTACCAGGCTTTAAAATATAACTTCACTATTAGCCAATCTATCTATCAGACATTACCTTATTTTTCCTTTGAATTACTCCTTCAAATTTTGAAACCTGTTTCTTCATCTGAAGAATTTCTCCAATGAAGAAACTGACTGGTCATGAAACTAGGGGGGATATTATATTTTACCTGACAGATAGAATCAGGCAGCTACAAATAAGTATTGCATTTTCTGTCTCTATCGCTGTATCTCCCTCTTTCTCTCTTTCAACACATGCACGCACATACACACATCCAAGGCTTATATTATTGCACTTCAAATTGTAATCTCTTGCCCTTTGTTCTGGAGAGGTAGTTTTTCTTTCAAATTGGAAGCATAAAAATAATTTCTGTGGAGAACATTACCCAAGTACAATCCTCATTTCTTTAAATTACAAGAAATATTTGGAGCTAAATTACCCAGCAAAGAGGCATCATATTATGAAAGAATTCATGTTCTATAAACATTAAATATTTGAAAGCCTTTTATATAGAACCAGTATATGATGTTTTGCTTAGCACTATACCATGATAAGGACATAGGCACAATATCTTCCTTCTGGGAGATGTATTGTCCTTCCTTATGGTACCTTAATCATCTAAATCTTCAGTTATTGAAAAAATGCATACACAGAGATAAAACTGAGACCCATATGGGCCACTGAAAGCTTACTGAGAAAGTATTGTCACCAAAACATCTAAAAATAATTGTTAATTTGCTGAAGAATTCATGTTTTACAGCCATTATGTGAAAATTGCACTCTCTCACTTATGTATAAATAAAAGGGAAATAACCACAAAACTAAGAATCCCTGGGGGTTGTGATGTTAGAAGAAATGCTGATAAAACCAAATGCTTTATAGATTTTTGTTTGACTTTAAAATCAAGTACAACAAAAGACAGTTGTTATATTTTTTGGAAAGTGTTAGATGAACAAGGTGAAGTTTTTCATTGACGCAAAGTGATATGTGCATATAGCAGAATTCCTAAGCTTCATTTTTTCTCATCTTAATACAAAATATAATAAATAATTACATGTTGGAGCTGGAAAGGCATTTGAGGTCACCTATACCCAATTGTTAATCTCAGAATGGAGACATACATATCACCTAAAGGTTTTTTTTTTTTTTTTAAGTAGTCAGTCCCCTTAGTCCCATATTATGACATACTGACTCATTTGGTTTATGGCAGAACTGCTTATCTGTATTTTAAAATAATTCTTAAGATGATGTTAACATAAATACAGATTTGAGAAGTGCTGATTTGTTCTAAAATAAAATAGCTTGTGGCATAGAAACTCTCCTGCAAAAAGCA
This sequence comes from Myotis nattereri, assembly GCF_964212035.1. Taxonomy (NCBI): domain Eukaryota; kingdom Metazoa; phylum Chordata; class Mammalia; order Chiroptera; family Vespertilionidae; genus Myotis; species Myotis nattereri. The sequence continues at coordinate 89,273,106 of NC_138078.1, forward strand.
CACATATGCATATATGTAAACATAATAGAGTTACACATACAATTTAATTTAATATAAATTTAAATTTATAAAAAGATGATGATGATAGATAGATAGATAGATAGATAGATAGATAATCTGCATCAGAAAACTATTGAGGCAACAAGAGCTTCAGGAGATAAGATTCTGGAGAAGGATCCACATAGAGGTGAGGTGACATTCTGCATCCATACTTTTTTTTTTTTCTCTAGACATTTGCTAATACTGAAAATAAGGCAAAAGGCTGAGATTCTGGATGTCCACTCCCTTATTCCCTACCCAAATAGAAAGACTGCTATGAAGCACAAAACAAAAGAGCAGAGTTTTTGATAACTTCTTTGGCCTGCAGAAGGGAAAACAAAACAAAACAAAACCTAAAGTCTTGAGGGTCCAAGTTCCCACTAACAGTGGAATGGGGCTGGTTTACCCTAATAAGATTTACTAAATCCTAAAGTTGTGTAGGGGAAAAGGTTAATTAAGTAGCTAAGCAGAAAGTCTTTGGAAAACCATTTTAGAATATTTAGCAATCTTATGGTGCTGTGGAGACATATCTGCTGAGTGGAGAGGGATCTCAGTCAATCCTTGTCTCTTTGTTATGGCCACCAGAAAGCTATGTTAGAGGATAAGTGATCAGAGGTAGTTGGAGACTTACCTGTACTGCAGCATGTCCTCAAAATAGCTAATCTCTGGTTGAATAGTTATTAGCTTCTACCCTATGTGCCTTGCAAGAAAATAAAATCTTCCAAAGAAAAAGTGTATCTTTCAAATAATCGACACATTTTCATACATAAGGTCTGATATTCAACAGAAATGTAAAAGGCATGCCCAAGAACAGTACCAAATTCACAAAATCCAGGATAAAGAAGAATGATAGAAAAAGACCCAAAGATGATCCAGATATTGGCACTAGCAAAAAAAAAAAAAAAAAAAAAAAAGACTATGAAGTAACCGTGGTTAATATATTCAATAAAATAAAGTGAAAGATGTAGAAAATAGATGAAAATATGGAGAATTCCTCTAGGGAATTTGAATCAATTAACAAACAAAACAAAATCCAATGGAAATCCTAGAATTAAAAAGTTCAGTACCTGAAATTAAAAAAAAAAACACACACTATATGTAGTTGAGTTTAACAGAAAATTAGAGCAGTAAAGAGAATTGGTGAACTGGAAGACAGACAAATCAATTGAAATGCACAGTGATAAATAAATACATGGAAAACTGGAAAGAAGATAAGAGACATTTGGAATGGTATAAGATGGTTAGAAATAAGTGAAAAAATAACAGCTTACACAGTGATTCAGTAGTACTTTTTTCTGATTTAGACTGTAGTAAGTACTATCATACATTCTAGTAATTTTCCAAGTGGACATTGGTTGCCCAAATGATATACAAGATAATGCACAGATAGACAGAAAAAAATAAATATTAAAACTCTACTTATTTTTAAACTAATTGTTTAATACTTTTCATTTTTATGCTTTTTTAAATATATATATATATATATATATATAATCATACATGGTAGTATATAAATGTATATGAATAAGAAACAAAAATATATTGGGGTGTGAATTCATTAACAAAAATGTTTATTTATTTATTTATTTATTTATTTATTTATTTATTTATTTTATTTTTTTTTTATTAGTTAAGGTATTACAAATGTGTCCTCATCCCCCCCTTTAACCCCCAACCTCCCCCCCACACACAAACTCATGCTCCCATCCCCCCGTTGTCCATGTCCATTGGTTTGGCTTATATACATGTATACAAGTCCTTCTGTTGATCTCTTCCCCTTACCCCCGCCCTCCCCTACTTTCCTTCTGGGGATTGATAGCCTGATCGCTGTTTCTCAGTCTTTGGGTCTGTCCCTTTTCATCAGTCTATGTTGTTCTCTATAATCCACAAATGAGTGAGATCATGTGGTATTTATCTTTCTCTGACTGGCTTATTTCACTTAACATAATGCTCTCCAGTTCCATCCATGCTGTTGCAAAAGGCAAGAGTTCCTTTTTTTTTACCGCAGCATAGTATTCCATTGTGTAGATGTACCACAGTTTTCTAATCCACTCATCTGCTGATGGGCACTTAGGCTGTTTCCAAATCTTAGCTATGGTGAATTGTGCTGCTATGAACATAGGGGTGCATATATCCTTTCTAATTGGCGTTTCTGGTTTCTTGGGATATATTCCTAGGAGTGGGATCACAGGGTCAAATGGGAGTTCCATTTTTAGTCTTCTGAGGTAGCTCCATACTGTTCTCCACAGTGGCTGCACCAGTCTGCATTCCCACCAGCAGTGCAGAAGGGTTCCTTTTTCTCCACATCCTCTCCAACACTTGTTGTTTGTTGATTTGTTGATGATAGCCATTCTGACAGGTGTGAGATGATAATGCATTGTCGTTTTGATTTGCATCTCTCGTATAATTAGTGACTTTGAGCAGGTTTTCATATGTCTTTCTGCCTTCTGTATGTCCTCTTTCGAAAAGTGTCTATCTAGGTCCATTGCCCATTTTTTTATTGGATTGTTTATCTTCCTTTTGTTAAGTTTCATGAGATCCCTGTATATGTTGGAAATTAAACCCTTATCGGTGGTATCATTGGTAAATATGTTCTCCCATGTAGTGGGTCTTCTTGTTGTTTTTTTGATGGTTTCCTTTGCTGTGCAAAAGCTTTTTATTTTGATGTAGTCCCATTTGTTTATTTTCTCTTTAGTTTCCATTGCCCTAGGAGCATTATCAGAGAAGAAATTTCTTCGGCATATGTTTGCGATTTCGCTGCCTGTGGATTCCTCTAGTATTTTTATGGTTTCCCCTCTTACGTTTAAGTCTTTTATCCATTTTGAGTTTATTTTTGTGTATGGTGTGAATTGGTGATCTAGTTTCATCCTTTTGCATGTATCTGTCCAATTTTCCCAACACCATTTATTGAAAAGACTGTCTTGACTCCATTGTATGCTCTTGCCTCCTTTGTCGAATATTAATTGGGCATAGTGGTTCGGGCCGATTTCTGGGGTCTCTATTCTATTCCATTGATCTATATGTCTGTTCTTGTGCCAGTACCAAGCTGTTTTAAGAACAGTGGCTTTGTAATACAGTTTGATATCTGGTATTGAGATCCCACCTACTTTGTGTTTTCTCAGGATTGCTGCAGCTATTCGGGGTCTTTTTTTATTCCAGATGAATTTTTGGAACGTTTGTTCTAGATTTGTGAAATATGCCGTTGGTAATTTAATGGGGATTGCATTGAATCTATAAATTGCTTTGGGTAGTATGGACATTTTGATGATGTTGATTCTACCAATCCATGAACACGGTATATTCTTCCATCTGTTTATGTCTTCCTCTATCTCTTTTTTCAGTGTCCTGTAGTTTTCAGCATATAAGTCTTTTACCTCCTTAGTTAAGTTTATTCCTAGGTATTTTAATTTTCTTGGTGCAATGGTAAATGGGATTGTTTCTGTAGTTTCACTTTCTGTAAGTTCACTATTGGTGTAAAGAAATGCCATGGATTTCTTAGCATTAATTTTGTATCCTGCTACATTGCCGAATTCATTTATTAAGTCTAATAATTTTTTGATGGAGTCTTTAGAGTTCTGTATGTACAGTATCATGTCATCTGCAAATAAGGACAGTTTTCCTTCTTCTTTTCCAATCTGGATGCCTTTTATTTCTTCTTCGTGTCTGATCGCAATGGCTAGTACTTCCAGTACTATGTTGAACAGGAGTGGTGAGAGGGGGCATCCCTGTTTTGTTCCTGTTTTTAGGGGGAATGGTTTTAGTTTTTGCCCATTGATTATGATGTTGGCTGTGGGTTTGTCATATATGGCTTTTATTATGTTGAGGTATGATCCCTCAATTCCTATCTTGCTGAGAGTTTTTATCAAGAAAGGGTGTTGGATTTTGTCAAATGCTTTTTCCGCATCAATTGATATGACTATGTGGTTTTTTTCTCTCAATTTGTTTATGTGATGTATCACGTTTATTGATTTGCGGATATTGTACCATCCTTGCAGCCCTGGGATAAATCCTACTTGGTCATGGTGTATGATCTTTTTGATGTACTGCTGGATCCGATTTGCTAGGATTTTGTTGAGGATTTTGGCATCTATGTTCATGAGGGATATTGGCCTATAATTCTCTTTCATTGTATTGTCTTTATCTGGTTTTGGGATTAGGGTGATGTTGGCTTCATAGAATGAGCTGGGAAGTGTTCCTTCCTCTTGCATCTTTCGACATAGTCTGAGGAGGATAGGTTTTAGTTTTTCCTTGAATGTTTGGTAAAACTCCCCTGTGAAGCCATCTGGCCCCGGGCTTTTGTTTTCTGGAAGCTTTTTGATTACTGCTTCGATTTCCTCCATAGTTATTGGCCTATTGAGATTTTTAGATTCTTCCTGGTTAAGTTTTGGAAGGTTGTATTTATCTAGGAATATGTCCATTTCCTCCAGGTTGTCTAGTGTGTTGGAGTAGAGTTGTTCATAGTATTTTCTAACAATCCTTTGTATTTCTATGGGGTCTGTTGTTATTTCTCCTCGTTCATTTCTGATTTTGTTTATTTGGGTCCTCTCTCTTTGTTTCTTGGTGAGCCTGGCTAGAGGTGTATCAATCTTGTTTATCCTTTCAAAGAACCAGCTCTTGGTTTTGTTGATCTTTTGTATTGTTTTTTTGGTCTCTATGTCATTTATCTCCGCTCTGATCTTTGTTATTTCCTTCCTTCTGCTTACAGTGGGCTTTTTTTGTTGCTCTCTTTCTAATTCTTCAAGTTGTAGAGTTAGGTCTTTTATTCTCATTGTTTCTTGTTTCTTGCAGTAGGCTTGTAGAGCTATGAACTTCCCTCTCAAGACTGCTTTTGCTGTGTCCCATAGGTTTTGGATTGTTGTGTTTTCATTGTCATTCGTTGCCATGATGTTTTTTATTTCTTCTTTGATCTCACTGGTTACCCAGTCGTTGTTTAATAGCATGCTATTTAGTCTCCATGTGTTTGATTTTTTTGGATTGTTTTTGTTGTAGTTGATTTCCAGTTTTATGCCTTTGTGGTCTGAGAAGATACTTGATATGATTTCAATTTTCTTGAATTTGAAGAGACTTTGTCTGTGACCCAATATATGGTCTATCTTTGAAGATGACAAATGTGCACCTGAGGAGAATGTATATTCTGTGGCTTTGGGGTGAAATGTTCTGAAGATGTCAATTAATTCCATCTGATCTAGTGAGTCATTTAGGATTGATGTTTCTTTGCTGAGTTTCTGTTTAGAGGATTTGTCCAGTGGCGATAATGGGGTGTTAAGGTCCCCTACTATGATTGTATTGCTGTCAATCTCTCCCTTGATCTTCTCCAGAAGATTTCTTACATATTTGGGTGCTCCTATATTGGGTGCATATATATTTACCAGAGTTATTTCTTCTTGTTGGACTGCTCCCTTTAGTATTATGAAGTGGCCTTCTTGATCTCTTTTTATGTCCTTCACTTTGAGATCTAATTTGTCAGATATAAGTATTGCTACCCCGGCTTTTTTTTCACTTCCATTGGCCTGAAAAACCTTTTTCCATCCCTTCACCATCAGTCTGTGTGCGTCTTTTTTTCTGAGGTGGGTTTCCTGTAGACAGCAGATATATGGGTCATGTTTTCTTATCCACTCATTTACCCTATGCCTTTTGACTGGGGAATTTAATCCATTTACATTTAAAGTTATTATTGATAGAAACTTGTTAGTCGCCATTTTTGTTCTTTACCGCTGCGTTCCTTCTTTGTTTCCTGTTTTTTTCTATTTACAGCAGACCCTTTAGCATTTCTTGCATTGCTGGTTTGGTTGTAATAAACTCCCGTAGACCATTTTTGTCTGTGAAGCTCCTGATTTGACCCTCAATTTTGATTGATAGCCTCGCTGGGTATAGTATTCTTGGATTCAGACCCTTCCTTTGCATGACTTTGTATATTTCATTCCATTCCCTTCTTGCCTGATGTGTTTCTGTTGAGAAATCGGTCGTTAGTCTCATGGGCGATCCTTTGTAGGTAACTTTCTGTCTCTCTCTGGCTGCTTTTAAGATTCTTGCTTTGTCGTTGGCGTTTGCCAATTTAATTATTATGTGCCTTGGTGTCGGTCTTTTTGGGTTCATTTTGTTTGGGACTCTGTGAGCTTCTTGGATTTGTGTGAGTTTTTTCCTCCCTATATCAGGGAAATTTTCTGTTACTATTTTTTCAAACAGGTTTTCTATTCCTTGCTCAGTTTCCTCTCCTTCTGGCACCCCTATTATTCGGATGTTGTTTCGTTTAGCATTGTCCCAGAGTTCTCTTAGGCTCTCCTCCTGCTTTTTAATTTTTTTTTTCTAGAAGCTGTTCTGTTTGGGTATTTTTTTCTACCTTGTCTTCTAGCTCGCTGATACGGTCCTCTGCTTCTTCTAGTCTACTGTTGATGCTTTCTATTGAGTTCTTTATGGCAGTGATGTCGTTTTTCATTTCTTCTTGGTTTCTCTTCATTTCCTCTTGGTTCTTCTTCATTTCCTCTTGGTTCCTACACATATTGTTGAACTGGTCTTCCATTCTTTTCATCCACCTTATGACCATTACTCTGAATTCTTTCTCTGACAGGTTGCTTGCCTCCATTGCCTCTATTTCGTTTACTTCCTTTTCTGATGATGCCTGTTTTTCTTTCATATTTGGGTTGGTTCTTTGTTTCACCATGATTTCTCTTCTCAAGGTGTTTGGTTATGTAGATCTCTCTCTGTTGCGCTGATTCAAAGGCACAAAATACAACACAACAAGGCACAACGTACAAGGCACCGAACTAAATGCATTCACGATATTAATAACCCCAAATAAAGGTGAGCCCCCCGAGCGAAGAGAATTAGGGGATAAAGAAGAAAAAAGAGAAAAATATTAGAGAGAAAAATAAAAAACAAAAAGGAGTGCCGAAATGAGATTGGGAAAAGGGAGAGAAAAAAAACACACAAAAAGACCAAAAAAAAAAAAAAAAACACACAAAAAAAACAACAACACCAAAAACAAAAAAAAAATTAAGAGAATGAAATAGAGGTGGGGAAGAGGCTATTTGTATGGGGAGAGCGAGGGATTGGAAATTAGATATATAAGTAGGGTGAAATTTAGGCAATGGGTAGAAAGAAGGAATAGGTAAAATCCAAAGCAGGAATAGGGTAAGAGAAACAGGACAACAAAAGGGGAAAAGTGAGGAAGAGAGTTTTGGCTTAAGGGTAAATGTGAGATAGAGAGAAATGATGCTAAAGGAACGATGAAAATAGAGTGTAGAACACTAATCCCAACATAAAATAAAGAAAAATAAAAAAAAAAATAATAAAAAATAAAATGACCCTTGAAAAAATGGTAAAAGGATAGCAATAATACTGGTTAAAAAATGTAGTAATTAAAAAGGTAAAATCAGGTGATGAAAAATAAATAAATAAATAAATAAATAAAATAGGTTCTTAATGAAATGGTGAAAAAAGAATTAAAAAAATATATATATAAAAATATTCGGAAGTGAAGGTGCTTCAGATCTTCCACTCTTCTTTTTGGCACGCCTCAGTCCTGCCAGGCATTCAGGGGAGTGTTGAACTTCCCTGCGATACACTGTCCCTCCGTGAAGTAAACCACAGACCTGATTTTAAGGCAGGTTGTATTTTTTTACCAGACTGCCTTTATTTGTGATCGCAAAAGAGACAGTTCGTGGCTCTGCCTCTGGGTGGCAGTGTGTCTGGATTTACCACCGAGGCTCTAAGTCCTCTCTATCAGTAGGGTTTTGTCCTCTAAGGTATTTGGAACTGATTCGGGAAAGACCACTGCCCAGAGCTGGTTCCTTGCCACTGTCCGCTGTTTCCCAGGCTCCCCAAAAAGAGCTTTCCCCTACAGGCTCTGCGAATGACCCCAACTGGGGAATCCCATGTGCTGGGTTTAATAATCAAATGCAGGGATCTAAGGGGAACTGTAACAAGAGCCTGATAGTTGTGCGAATTCGCAAGCCTCCACCTTCCAGGTCTGCGCACAGTCTCCGCGCGCAGTCTCTGCGTGCCCACTCGCCCCTGGCACCAAGCAGCCAGCAGATTGGCAAAGTCCAAGGCTGCTCCTTTACATCCAGTCCAGCTATGGGCTCATTTTTCGCGTTCCCTTCTGCCAGCAGCCCTGTGGGGCCCCTTCCCCACTCGCGGGTCATGCTGGTCCCAACGGCTGCGGACTCTGTGGGGCGCAGATTCCGCCCTGCGCGCGCGAGCTTGGTCCTCCCTCCAACCCTAACTGCAAACCGCACCTTTAGGGGATGTCCAACCTTTCCGTTAGAAGAAGCAGTGCTCGTCTGAGTTCACGCAGTCACGCTGCTTGAGATCCCTTGTTTCCAGGTTAGTAGCTGGTCTCTGGATGCCGGCAACAACCACCCAAGATGGCGCAGTCTCCGCTGCTTAGCTGGCGCACCAGGAGAGGCTTCAGAGGCAGTCTCCAACCGTCCTTTTTTTCCCCTGGGGGGTTCTCATTCTTTCCTAGCTGCAGACAATCTCTCAGCTGAAAATCCTCTACCTATTCGGGCTGAATGTTACCCGTTTCAGCTGCTCACCCTTATCTGCTCCAGGACAAGGCACAGGACACGTCCGCTTATACCTCCGCCATTTTCCGAGCCCAACAAAAATGTTTTTTTAATAAAAGAGATATATGATCAAAACTTTGAAAAAAAAAATGACCTATTTTATGTATGGGGGTGGTGGCCTGGATATTAAATAATAGAGGCCCAGTGCACAAAAATTCATGCATGGGGGGGGGGGTGTTGTCCCTCAGCCCAGGCTGCACCCTCTCCAATATGGGACCCCTCAGGGGATGTCTGACTGCTGGTTTAGGCCCAATCCCGCTCACAATCTGAGACTGCTGGCTTCTAACCACTCTCCTGCCTTCCGACCTGGGTGCACCTAACCACTTCTGCCTGCCAGCCCAATCACCCCCTAAACACTCCCCTGCCAGTCTGATTGACACCTAACTGCTCCCCTGCTGGCCCGATCCCTCCCAACTTCCCTTCCCTATAGGCCTGGTTGCCCCCCAACTGCCCTCCCCTGCTGGCCATCTTGTGACAATGTGGGGGTGGCCATCTTGTGACATGAGGGCATGAAGGTCAATTTGCATATTGCCTCTTTGTTATATAGGATTAGCACAGTAACTTTTCCTGATCAATGATATTTTGTTCTGTAATATTGCCCGAAAGTATGTTTTGTTTTATTTTTTTAAAGAAACATATTTCTGGATACATTCATTATACCAGGAACTAAGTAAATCATAGAACACCTATGACAGAGGTGATTTTCATTAGCATAGAGGCCCATAGATAAATGGTAAAGTGAGCAGAGCTGGCTGGTTAAGAGCACATTTCCATGCCTTCTAAACCTCCTATATCAAAACTCCTCCCCACTAAGAGGGACACTTATTTTCTCATTTTTCTAAGTGTTCTCCCCCCTCCACTTTTGTTCCAGCCTTTGAAGAACATGCTTCAAAGCCCTTTTCTTCCCACCAACCTAATCAAAACCCAGTCTCTCAATTTTGGCTTTATGGCTAATTTTAAGTGTTTGTTAGTTAAGGGGAAAACATTTTGACTTACCAATAAAACCTGAGCATGAGTGGCTCATATCTCAGTTACTACTTGTTTACAAATTTTATAGAGTTTGTTAACCCAGTGTGGTATACAGTTATGAAACTTCAAGACAGAATGACTCATCATACCGGGTGGGGAAAAAGTAGGTTTACAGTTTTGAGTGTGTGAAACAGAGTTGATTCTTGTATTATTTATTAATTATTGCATTATTGTCCATACAAATGACTGTGAACCTACTTTTGCCCCAACCTGTGTGCACTTTCCTCTCACTTCTAAGTGATGAGTCCTTAGAAATATTTAATGTTTTTAGGTGTCTGTTTTTCCATCCATCAAATGGGAGTTATGACACCCATGGGACTGTAAACACCCTGGTTTTATGTTTCTACACAGTGAGTGCTTTTACTGTGATCTGAGTTAAAGGACACACCGTGTAATTTAAAGGATTACTGAATAGATAGTAAGAGGTTTATCACCCCAGAGATATGTGCTTACATTTCAAAGGAGGATGAGAGCCAGAGCCATGGAGACATTCCAGGGATTTTCAACCCTGAGACATTTGGCTCATCTTCCCCACCCACAGATACTTATTCACATCCCAAAGTTTAAAACCCTGAATCCTCTCTTCCAAGGATAATTTATTTACATTAGGGAGATTAAGTTTCTATCCCTCTCTCAGGATTCTTATTTTCTAGGCTCTCTTCCATTATGTGGAGGGTGGCATCTGCCTTTCATCATATTTCACCAGGGAGGGAAAAATATTTGAAGCAAAAAATAACTAATCTGGTTAGTGCTATAAGTAAAATATTCTTCCTTGACCCAGAAAATTTTATGTTAACTTTCAGATTAATATAAATAACTATAGACAAAAACTATCAATATCTGCCTTATTAACAAAAGAGAGGGTCACATGAGATAGTGGATATGGAAGGGCTTCTAAAAGGACTTACACAGGAGGTCATTTTCTCCAATTTTATTTTGCTGCTGTCCTTAATGAAGAAGAAGTGTGGTTGACATAACTTAAAAATGCCCCAGAATTATATACTTTCATATTTGAAAGTTGCTTATGAATTCCTTGAGCCATAAAGGTCTAGGTGAGAGAAATTTTGAAGGCTATTATAACATTTCTTATTAACTATACCCTGAAAATCTAAGTGGATATCCAAGCCATTAGAGACAATTATAGTAAATGTTACAGCTAGAACTCATAAAATATTATATTATTGACAGTCAAGATTTTTTAAAATAAGGTTTTTCACCTTAAAAAGATAGAAAAAATTTACTTATAAATTATAATACTGAGATACAAAGTTAACATTGGCAACTTGGGATGTGTCTTGCTGAGATATTATGTGGAAATAAGACTAACACATTCACACTTGGAGAACTGTCTTCTCTACATAGGGATACAATGTTTTTGATAACTTTTTCAGATTTCTAAGCCTTTTAACTTTATTTCAAATGTTTACTTAAAATATTTAATTTCCTTTTAAATTTTGAAACAAACATCATTTATATAGCCTAAAAATTCAATAGTCCAAAAATAAGTGAGGCGGTAGTCAAGATAATTTCTTAGCATATCTGCCTTTCCAATAGTACCAATTCTAAAGTTAGAGGGCACTACAAAGATAGAACCCTCCTTTCAAAGTAATGACATATACATTTATTTAACAAGGCAGTTTTCTCCAAATGTCAAAGTTTCAGCCCCAAGGCATTTCTCTGGACACACTGTAGAAAATACAGTTATTTAAATAAAACCTCCATTTCCTTTGGCATTCTTTTTCACAATTCATCTCTAACAGGGAGACTTCCAATATCTCGATAGTGCTGTCTATAAAGGGAAGGCAAAGCTGATGCCATTTATTTTTTACATCTCTTTTCCCATCTTCAATATTTTCTATTATTCCATACATAGGCTGGTTCTCTCATGTATTAAAGAAAAATGCCATTAGTATATCACTTGACAGATGTTGTTTGAATAAATATGTAGGCATATATACACAGATATGTGAAAATGTATATATAACATATACATGTGCACTTATTTTTTGTCTTGTGTCACACTCTATATGCATTAGTTTAATTTTCATAGCACATTTTTATGATAGGTTTTATTACTGTCTCCATTTTATAGATAGGGTTGTTGAGACTCAAACATACTATTTACCCAGAACTAGTGAGGTAGTAAGTGGGGAGTCATGGTTTGAACCCCAATGCCCAAGTTATGAAAAATGGTATAATAATCATCGAAAGATATGGAGAAAAATAACTTATGTTTTAAGTTATGGTAGCCAAAGAAGTGTTGCTGAAAGTAATATATTGAGCAAGTTGATTGAGATACATTGTTTTACACACATTCTTTAATAGAGAGACAGTTTTGAGTGGCAGGAAAAAACACTGTGTTGAGATGGCCAAATCTAAGTCACTAACTTATGTGAGTTTGGACAAGTTATATGAGTCCTCCAAGCATAGTTGTTAATATAGCTTTAAAAGTACTTCTCACAAAATAGGTGGGTAACAATTTTGAACCATTTCTGGTAGAATGCAAATATTCAGCTTTCCCACCAAGATATGGATATCAGAAACCTTTCATTCTTAGGCTGTCTTTTTTACTTCCTTTGGCCAATGAAATATGACAGCAACTTAGCCAGTTTTGATACTAGACTATAAAAACTCCTGTAAACTTTCACTCTCACTTTTTGAATCCTGCCAGACCTGTCTGCTACATAATGAGAAACACAAAGCCTGGTTTACCTCCCCCGCCCCATGGCAATCACATCGCCAGAGCCAGCAGTCAACCAGACCTTCAAAGCAGAACTGCCTGGCTGACTGGCAGCTACTTGCATACACATGATTTAGTCCAGCAGATATCAGAACTGCCTAGCTAAGCCCAGCACAAACTACCAACATACAGAACCAAACTAACGGTTATTGATTGAAGTCACTAAATTTTGGAGTGATTTTATTCAGTAAAAACCTACTGACACAGTATTTGTATCATTCTCCTTCTCAAGTCTTTGTGCAACACTATGCTTCCAGTTAGAGGAAGGAGAATACAAAAGAATTATAAGGCATGTTTCCTGGCCCCAAAGAGTTCATACAGTCTTGTAAAATGAAAATGACACATATGGGATAATTATATACAGGACAAAATAGGATATAATCAGATGCTTAGTCTCCATATATGAACTCCAAACAGATTAGATCATTAAGAAAGCAAATTTATCCTTCAAGGCTTCTCAATTCCTACTTAATGTACACAGACAGTTATCATCTTCATCCCTGTGCCTTCATGGCAATTGGGAGTGCTGGATTTGTGGCAGTTGATCTGAGAAAGAACTGGTGAGAATTCATAAAAACCTTCTTGGTTCCCAATAGCAAGCTCCCCATTGGAATAACTTTAGCTTGGATTACTGAAAGGAGTGGATGAGTCACACAGATAAACTGGCAGAAAGAAGAGAGGGGATAGATAGCCATTTCTGTCAGTAGGCCTGCTGTGAAAGCATGAAATCTTTTAACCACACACATACTGACAAGCTGTTGTCAATGGTCACTAATGTATGAACATTGAAGTCAGCAGCAGCCAAACTGGAGAGGCAGATGTAATTTAAAACATGAGTTTTGGAGTCAGCCAGATCTAGATTCAAATTAAGACTCACATTCACTTACTTTGTGATTTCAAGAATGTTGAATAAGCTATTTTTAGCATCCTCATGTGTAAAAAGAGGATAACAATGGTGCATGCCTCATTGGTGTGTTGTGGGAATAAAGAAAGCTAAATATATATATACACACATACATCATTTAGCTCAACAACTGGCACAATGTAGATGTTCACTACACAGAGTAAATATTACATGTGTTTGCTCTTTTTGGTGTAGGTTTCCTAAATTTAGAAGAAGAAAAAAGATTATTGAGAGGGAAGACCTACATACAGGGTGTGGAACAATTTGCCCCTAGAAAAATGAACTAAAAGTGATCTCTACACACACACACACACACACACACACACACACACACACACACACACACCAAAACAACAAACAACAAACAACAACAAGCTGGTCTCAGCAGTATTTCTCATGTTTAAAGTGTGTCTCTCTTCTGTTGCTGCTTTTCTGTTTGTTTTGTTTTTTTGTTTTGTTTTGTTTTTACCTGAAGATGATGCACCTTTGTCTTTGGAGTGATATCTGCCTTTCAATATTCCCATTTTGAGTGCCTGAAATGCAAAGTGTGTAAGAATAGAAGAAAATCCATTGTGACCAATTGTGCGTTTAGTATGTGGGCTGTGGAAAGACTTCTAAAGCATACTGAGAATATTTCCAGTGTCTCCCCATTATGTAAGCGGTGAGTGGTGCTAACTAATGGGCTTGTCTCTAAGCAGCACCCCCAGTTTCTGTTCTTTATGAATTACCCGCTAGGAGCAGGATAATGAGTCCCTTGCCTCACACACTCTATCTCCTCTACAAAGAAAACCAGGAGAAGCTGCTAAGTTTTTACTATATTCTCTTTAATGGATTTGTCCATTTCTTTCTGTTCTCATTTGCTTTTTCGTATTCTGCAAATGATTTTCTCTTTTAAAGAACCTTATCTCTGGCCACGTTTTTATTCAAGCTGCAGTCACAGTTCTTTGACTAGAGTTCTTTCTGCCCTCAAGTGTGGAGGAGAAAGGATTTGCAGCTCATTTACTCAACTGAACTCAGTAGTATTTTGTTGGTTGGTGGTGCCTGTTAAATGGAAGAAGAAATTTCAGAAACATTGATTGACAGACCTCTCTTATTTATGCTTCATTTCTCAAATGCTGGCAGAGTTCTCTTCACTATTTGTGTTTCCACTCCCTGACCCTCCTACTTTGCACTGATTCTTCAGCCAATTGGACACTTTAAAAAAGCAAGGAAATGGAATGGGTTAACGCATGAACTTCAATACATTTTACATTCTTTCTTGTGCCTCTCTTACACATCCTTGATCTGTATCCTGGGAAATACACAGTGGTAAGGATGGAAATGATTCACTCTAAAAATTTCTGACAGGATTGCTCTGAAATGATGTGGATGTTCTTAAATGACATATACTGATGAAGTCAGGAGACCTCCGTGCTCTTCACCTGCTGTGTCCTCTTGACTCTTCTCCCTTCTCTTGTCCTGGCAGTAATTCCGCTCACTGCATTCAATCACCTTTCAATCCTTGCCCTCCTCCTCCTCCAAGGCTGTTGCACTGCTAGCGGCAGAGACAGAAGGCAGACACAGAGAAAAAGATGGAAAGCATGCATGTCTGGCTGTATTCTCAGACAAATATGCATGTTTGGACAGCACTCATTAGTTTCTATTACTTATGGTTTTTTTTTTCCTTTGATAAGGACTATCAAGAGTTGGTTATATAGAAAACTTAAGACATGGGCCCTAAAATTGTTAATTACACACACTTTAGGTTGTGCAGGCATTATACCCATTAAAATAATAAAAGCTAACATTTCTAGAGTGCCTAACACTACTAAGAATATTATGTAACATTATGTGTGTTATGCTATTTATTCTTTATAGCAACCTGAATGGAAAATTGTTATCATTATTCCCATTTTATTGATTAGGAAACTGATGTTAACGCTAATATAAATTGGCTAAGATAAAACAGAGCATAAACAACATAACCCTGATTTAAGCCCATTTCTATTTGACTCCAGAGTCAGAGCTCAAAAAATACTATGGAATATGTCTAAACTAAGTATACTCAAAATTTAACCACTTGTTTTTGAGTCATATAATACACTAGACAGTGTGTTCGGCCATTTAATTTGCATAAACCCTGATAAGGTGAATGTTAGTATACCAATATTTATATATATATAAAAAGTAATATATTGCCCTGACCAGTTTGGCTCAGTGGCTAGAGCGTCGGCCTGTGGACTGAAGAGTCCCAGGTTTGATTTCAGTCAAGGGCATGTACCTCGGTTGCGGGCACATCCCCAGTAGGAGGTGTGCAGGAGGCAGCTGATGGATGTTTGTCTCTCATGGATGTTTCTAACTCTCTATCCCTGTCCCTTCCTCTTTGTAAAAAATCAATAAAATATACATTTTTTTAAAAAGTAATATAGGAAAAGGTAATAAACAAAGTGAGTAGTAAATCCAGAATTTAAATCTAGGTTTTCTCTTCTTTCTAACAGTGTCACTGAATGGTATAGAAATACTACTACACCAGTACATAGGATTGTCAATACTACCTGATAACAGCATTTATAACTGTAAGGTATTTAGACAATCTCAAGATTAAGGTTCCTCAGATAAACAATATATAAAGAGATTTATTATAAGGAATTGACTCATGTGATTATGGAGGCTGAGAAGTCCCAAAATCTGCAGTCGGCAAACTGAAACCTCAGGAGAGCCAATGATGTAGAAACAGTATGAGTCCAGAGACCTGAGAACCAAAAGAGTAGATAGTATAAATTCTAGTTCAAGTCTGAGTTTAAAGTCAAGAGAGGATCAATTTTCCAGCTCAAAAACAAAGAGTGAGAGCAAATTCTCTGTTACTGTACCTTGTTGTTCTATTAGGCCTTCAATAAAGAGATAAGGCCCACTCACTGCTTTACTCAATCTGCCCGTTCAAATGTAAATCTCATCCAGACATATCCTCATCACACACCCAGAATAATTTTAACCAAACATCTGGCACTCTATGGTCCAGTCAAGTTGACACATAAAATTAACCCTTACAATCCCTTTTTAGAAGGAGTATACAGGATCTGATAATAAAGAAAATTATAAGGATACTAGAGACCTGGTGCACGAATTCATGCAGCACTAGGGTCCCTTGTCCTTGCCTGTGAGATAGGGCTGAAACCAGCTCTCCGACATCCTCTGAGGGGTCCCGGATTGCAAGAGGGCACAGACCAGGCAGAGGGACTCCACGGGTGCATGATTGGTGCTCAATCAGGGCTGGGGAGGGACTTGGGAGGTTGGCTGGCAGGAGAGGGACCATGGGAGGGCTCCAGGGTATGTCCAGCCCATCTCACTCAGTCCTGATTGGCCGGACCCCAGCAGCAAGCTAACCTACCAGTTGGAGTGTCTGTCCCCTGGTGGCCAGTGCACATCATAGCAAGAAGTTGAGCAGCCTTAGCATATCATTAGCATATTACGCTATGATTTGTTGAAGGGATATCTGGACAACCAGACACTTAGCATATTATGCTTTTATTATATAGGATATGGAGGTAACATTCTTTAAATTCAAAACTGCTTCCAAATCTATTTTCACCACTGCCTGTGTTATCGGAGAAATGCATGGATTGTCTTTCTCTGTTGCTAGTGGTAGTAGGATGCTTGGGATACTGCAGGAATAAGCATTTCCAGTGGTCCCCACAGGAAGATGACATGTGGTAGAAAGCTTTATTTGCATGGAATTACATCCTTGGGTTTCCAAGGTCCCATTTCCCTTAATCCAGTCCTGAAACAGGTGCAACTGGGGATTTAGCAGAGCTAGAAGCAGAGCCAGTATCCAAAGTTTCTGTCCCATGTTGGAGCTGGGTCAAGTATAGCATTAGGCTAATTGCGGTCCATCGGTCCATTGTGTGGGGTCCATATGGCTGTGAGCCATGTGCGCTAATACAGGGGAGCCATGAGAGTGTGCCCCCTGCAACAAGTGCCCCAAGAGTCTCAAGAGCACAAGAGACTAAGAGAGAGAGAACTCCTTTGTTTAGGAGATTAAGTATCTCAAATCTTCCAGCGCTTGCAGTGACCCTCAGGTGTGACTGATAGGCAATTACCTTCCCTATTTCACCCAGACTTTACTGGGCATGCCTATAATATTTGGCCTTCCCTTTTCTCTATTCCAGTTATTTAATAACTAGATTTATTACAATGGTATCACTCCACATAAAAACTCTTGGTGTAGACAAAGATTTTAGAGGTAATATAGCCCAACTATTTACCCTGTCCATAAATCTCTTCCTCAACATTCTTCTCCTTAAATACTTCTAGTGACTATAAACTCATTGTTACTTGAAGTAACCCATTTCTTTTTCAGAAAGCATCATGCTGGGTAACTCTTTCTTATGTTAATCAGTGTCTCTAACATGATAAAAAGTCAAAGTTTAAAGAGGTTTTAACTATCAACATAAATGTTCTTACTTTAGATTTATAAAATGAACCATTGTGGTATGAACAGGATCAGCACTGACACTAGACCCAGTTTCTTTCGCTTCTACTCTAGTACATTTCCACTACAATGCACCTCCATTCATTAAGCTCAGATATGGCAGTTGTCTATGTGAAAGTCCTTCTGATATTGGGAAACAATATTTATGTTTCCCACTTTTTCCTCATCCTCATTCTAGGCTTCTCCGGGGTAATAGCCTCAGTTTTTTTTAACTACTCCTCACATAGCATAATGTTGAAAGCAATCTTTTTTTACCTCTCCTATGTGTTCATGTCTCCTTTAAAACATTATTTAAACATGAACACATTATTTCTGTGATGAGTGGTGCAAAAGTAAGTTTGTCACCTCAACTGAATGCAGCCTGAAATTACATTCATTTTGTGTCAACCATATGTTTTGCTTTAAACCGTAACTCCCCTTTGCTTTATTTAGTAAGCTTAAGTGTAAGACATTACATTTATTTCTACCATCTATGCATGTCATATTTTCAACATATTGAAATTTCTTGGTTTCATACCTATAACCCAACAAATAAGCTTGCCTTTCTTAAATCTTTCAACTCCTTTTTTATTTTTCTTAGGGAAGATGGCATCAATGCCCTAATTTTAATAAGAAATAAAATATATATTTACTAAGGTCAAGATAAAGAGTGAAACCTATATTATTACAGATCCAACAGTTCCACTCCCAGTTTGAAATATGCTCCCTTGACCTCCTGTCTGGGGGATTCTTCAGCCTAAGCCTCTTGATTGACTATTGGCAATAACCTATCCCAAACAGTACCCAGGACATAGATGGTCAAATAATGATTGAAGAAACTTGCACAATGAATGGAAATGACAGAAAGTGCTGAGTTGAAATGGAAGAAATTTCAAAGAGAAATTTTTGAAAATCTATAGGCTACCAGCTTAGATGACTCCTTGAAGGAATAAGAAACTAACAAAAATCTCTTGGTATGTAAGTGAGAGAGCTATATTACAAAGCATCAATTATTGTTTCACTAAGGTTACCATTACACATAAAGTAAATTACAAATAAACTCAGATCATTAAAGTTTAAATAAGGTGGTTCTCACCCTGGTATTATGTCTATGAAGTGTTTTCAAGAGAAACACTTCATTGCTGTTGTTGTTTAGTCATCAGAGAGCTCTTAAAATTTGGCTGGTCTTTATTACCTTCAACTACATGAACATAGATAATGGTGGATAAATTGACAAAATTGCATTTATTTATTAGCAATGAAGACAATGAAAGAATTGCTGTACTAAATATCTCATGAGACTTTTTACAAAATTCATTAACGAATAATCTGGCTGACATTAACTCATACCATTGTGTGCTGCAATTGTTTAGAATATATCAAATAATGTGTTTCTGATGATTTTATACAGATACAAAAGTTACTTTGAAACAATCAGGGAAAGACCTTTCTTTAATTTATTTCATATACCACTTCCAACTAATATTTCTCAAATGCCATTTTTATTGTAATATTTCTATTTTCAAAAAATATATTTTAACTGAATTACAGCAGACTAGATACTCAGAACAACTCTCCTGATTGAAACTAATATGCTTTAAAAAGTAATTTTAAAACTAATTTTATAAAAATTGTATAATTGTCAGAAAAGGAAGAAAGCCACAGAGGTCAACATAAAGTGAAAACTAAAATCCTATATAGAAGAGACAACCAAAACTATATTCTTTTTCTTTCTTTTCTTTATTTTTTTTAATTTGTTTTTGTTTGTCTGATACTGAGGATAATTTGCACTTAGGCTACTGTAGCTCTGTGAAGTAAGTGACATAAAATTAATTCTATGGTCTCCTCAATTTGGATGTCTGGCAAGAGAACTTCCACATAAAGCTGGTACCTCTAAAGTTGACATTCATTAAAAAAGGATAAAAAGAGGAACCTGTTATATAGGATAGGGTAGAAAGTAAATTGCCTACCTCAAACTCAATATCAAATACATGGAAAAATTCTTCCCTGAAATAATTCAAATCTGCAAAGAAAACCTCATGGGGATTGAACTCTAAATTCAACAACTTATATGCTCCAAAATTATAAAGCAGAAATTTTATTTTAATGTGTTGCATTGTTGGCAGTGCTCATGAGTGACT
This sequence comes from Myotis nattereri, assembly GCF_964212035.1. NCBI lineage: Eukaryota > Metazoa > Chordata > Mammalia > Chiroptera > Vespertilionidae > Myotis > Myotis nattereri. The sequence continues at coordinate 89,292,973 of NC_138078.1, forward strand.
TATAGGCAAAAATATATTCCTTTTGGAGAGCATATTTTCAACCCAGTTCTCAAGAAGTTCAACAAAATGAAATAACTATGTTGCATGTGCTTAAAGTAATAAACAGAAGTTGCTAAATAAGTTTGAGGGAAAAAAAAGAAATTCAATTAACAATCATATTTAAAAAATACAAATGAAAAATAAAACAATTGAAATGAAAAATTAAAAAGAACCGACAGGACATTATTTTAAATATTTTTTTTGTTAATCCTCAACCTTGGATATTTTTTTCCATTGATTTTATTTAAGAAAGAATGAAAGGGAGGAAGATAGCAAGAGAGAGAGAAACATCCATGTGAGAGAGACACATCAACTAGTTGCCTCCCATATGTACCTGACCAGGGTGGGGATCGAGCCTGCAACCCAGGTACATTCCCTTGACTGGATTGGAGCCTGCCATGTTTCAGTCCACAGGCTGATGCTCTAACCACTGAGCAAAATTGGCTAGGGCACTTTTTAGTTTTTAATAGCATATTAAATAGTGTGCATATTTAACATCATATTAAACACAGATGAAGAGAGAATTAATGATCTAGAAGAAGATCTAAAGACATCACCTTGAATTATGTTGCAATATCCCAGAGAGGCAAAAAGATGCAATGTAAATAACTTTAAAAAATTTGACACAGTGATACTTCACAGTGAAACAATAAAATGAATGGGAGAGAGAGAGAGACAAAGACAGATTTATAGATTTATAGAAAGATTGTAAACTTTAAACATACAATAAAGTAGAGATTACCTTGAAAGTAATGGCAAGTGAACATATGGATGGATTCTTAATAGCCATAGCAATAATAGAAGACACAAGAAAGTGGATTAATAGTCTTCATTGTGATTAGAGCAAATAATTGTCAGCCCAATGTAATTATTTGTCAAGAACAAAAATATAGTAAAAACTTTTTCAACCGGAAGTCCAGAAGGTTTATCACCAGCAGGCCTCATTAAATATACTTTTAGATTTGTATTTTTAGACAGACTAAAATGATCTAAAAGAACATTTAAGCAGCAAGAGAGAATGTGTGACAAACATAATGATAAATATGTGGAAAAATCAAAACAAATATTAACTTATGAAATAATTTTAAAAATCTACCATATAGTAATATGGTAGAAATGAATCCTAAATATACTAATAAGCAAAATAAATATCTTTGCTAAGATTTTACAAAGATAAGATAAAATTAGGTGACTAGATTAAAAATACAAATAAAATCCGGCTAAATATTAGTATAAGAGATATGCTTAAACATAAAACAATAAAAGGTCAAAAGCAAAAGGAATACAACATCTCTCAAATGAATATTAAACTAAGTGAAATAGGTGTAACTGTATTAGTTTTAGAAAAACTAATCTTTAACTTAAGAAGGTATTGCTAGGGACAAAAAAAATGATCAATATACAATAACAAAAGAAGATGAGGAAAATTTAAACTTGAAGGCAACTAAACATAACTTTAAACCATATAAAAATTGATATAACCACAAATATAATAGAGAAATCCACCCTCGTGATAGGAGATAATAAATTTATTTTGAGTAATTACAAGAATGAACAATAAAACAAATAAAACAAAAACAAACAGTAAAGATTGAGAAGATGAAATTACATAAAAATAAAGATTGATCTAAGGGATATAATAAGAATATCCTTTCATAAATTATGGACTATAAATTATTGTATTTTAAATTTAATTAAATTTATTGGTTAATAACATATGTTTCATGTGTACAACTATATAATACACGATGTGTATACTCCATTGTGTGTTTACCATCCAAAAACTAGTCTGCTTCCATCACCATATATGTGACTCCCTTTTCCACCTCTCAACCCCCCTGCTCACCATTATTCTGCTATAAGCTTGTTTGTTCATTTGTTGCTTTAAGTTTTAAATCCCATGTATAATATGAATGAAATCATTTGGTTCTTGTCTTTATGACTTATTTCACTTAGCAAGATACCTCAAAATTGCATCTATATCAGTGGTCCTCAACCTTCCTAATGCTGCGACCCTTTAATACAGTTCCTCATGTTGTGGTGACCCCCAACCATAAAATTATTTTCGTTGCTACTTCATAACTGTAATTTTGCTACTGTTATGAATCATAATGTAAATATCTGATATGCAGGATGTGTTTTCATTGTTACAAATTGAACATAATTAAAGCATAGTGATTAATCACAAAAACAATATGTAATTATATATGTGTTTTCAGATGATCTTAGGCAACCCCTGTGAAAGGGTCGTTCGACCCCCAAAGAGGTCGCGACCCACAGGTTGAGAACCGCTGATCTATATATTTGTAAATGGCAACATCTTACCAGGAATTATAGACTACACATTATTTTAAATATGCACTCAAAATTTATACAAAGTGAGCACATTCAAGGTCAGAAATTTAGCATTGATAAATTTAAAGGAATGGTATCATAGAGATGACCTTTAATGACCATATAATTAATTTAAGTAAGACATCTAGAAAGAAAACTAAATATAAAAATTAAGAGAACTTGTAAGTTAAAAAATAAAGTAGATGTTAGAATATAGTCAGTATAAAACAAGTAAGAAAATATAACAATGATACTTGTAGAAAGCAAATAACATGGTACTTAGAAACTTGTAGCTATAAGTGCTTATAGTCAATGTACTAAGTGTTCAAAATAAGAAATTATAAAACAAAACAGATTAATAAATTCAAATTTTTATAAAATTATAAAGTTAACAAAAGTTAATTAAATAGAAAACAGATTAGACAGTATTTAAATAGATAGTTTTTTGAGAAGCCTAATGAAATAATCAAACTTCTTGTAAGACTATAAATACAAAATTGAAATACACAACATCAAGAGCAAAAGGGAAGACCATAAGTACAGAAGATACAAAATATTTCAATATATTAAAATGCTTTCTGATGCTAAATATGAAACCTTAGATGAAATGGATAGATGCCTGAAAATATAAAACATATAAGAATCAACTAAAAAATAAATTAAAGGACTTTTAGTTCTACTAATATGGATTAAACCAACTGAAGTCTATCACTCCCACTGATTCAACTAAAATATCTGGACAAAATGAAAAAAAGCAACTAGCTGAGGATGTTCAAAAGTAAATAATAGCAGAAGGACTGGGGAAATCAAAATTTAAAGAATGATCAAACAGTGGCAGTATGTTTCTTACTTTTATTTTCTTCATCTCCTAACTTTGACATAATTGTGGACCTGATAAAGTAACAATTTAATGGGTAGAAACAAACAAACAAACAAAAACTCTAAAAGAAATCCATCATTCTGCTAGAGGACCAAATAAAATGACCAAGCATGCCAGGAAGTATCTTCACTTTTTTCTTCTTTTCTCTCTTGGCCCTGTCTTGAGGCCAATCCAATTCACATATCTTTGGTTAACAGAACCTGGAAATGAGGTATCTCATGCGCAAAGAGTATGAGGGCATCCCCATTTTTCCACTCTTTTCTCTTGCTTCTTGGCCCTGAGTATGGACCCACTTATATGGAACTGAACTATAACAGGGAAAATTCTAAGAGAACCCCATTTTTCCCATAATAAAAGAACTGGAAAAGAGGATCTCTAGTGTATCTATGAACCAACACAAGTGTGGACATACACTCAAACTGCACATGTATGGAAAGCACTCAAAGAAGCAATGCACAGCTATGTAAACCTCTACCCAGGTCTGAGACCAACCTCTGAGGGATACTTGCAAGGGGCAGACCAACAACATAGCAGAGGCTTTAAAAACTGAACTGACAGAAGTAATCAGACCTTGAGGTCTAATCCTAAGCAGGTTGATCTAATCCTAAGCAAGCTAAAAAAGACAAAACACAGAAAATATCAACAGATTTTAATAAGACCTATAGGTTCACACTATAATACTGAAAATGAACAGAATACAATTAAAAACTATTCAATATTCAAGAAATAGAAAAATATGACCAATTCTCAAGGGAAAAGACAATGAAAAGATACCTAATCTAAGTTAAATTCAATATGATCTCACTCTTGAAATGAATGAAAAGACAGAATTGTCAGCAGAGATATGAAAGCTGTAAAAAAAATAAGCAAAATAAAATTTTAGAACTGAAAAATAAAGTATTGTGAAAAACGATACCAAACAAAAGCATCCTGGACAGGTTCAATGCCAAATGATAAAAGAAAAATCAGTTAATTTGAATATAATCAATAGCAATTTTAATCTGAAAAAAAGAGAAATTAGTGAGAAAAAAAATCTGTATAGATTCTAAGGGATTTGTGATGCCACATCAAACAATCTTATACTTGTATCATTTAATCCCCTGAATGATAAAAGGAAGTGATGGGTGCAAAAAAAAAAAAAAAAGAATAATTGTTGGAAAATAATTTCCTAAACTTGATGAAAGAAATAAATTTACAGATTAAAAAAAGTAGGGGAACCACCTCAAAATTTAAATAAAATCATATTCATATATACAATAATCAATTGCTATAAATCAGTGATAGAGAAAAAATTGATACATTATAAATAAGGAAGCAATGATTGAAAGAACTGAAATCAGAAATTATGGAGGTTAGCTAAAGTGCTTAAAGAAAACAGAATTATTAATTCAGAATTATATACCTAGTGAAAATATCTTTCATGAATGAAATCAGTATAAGAACATTAACAAATATAAAAATAATGGTGTTTTTTTGCTCACAAACCTGTTTTAAAGAAATGATAAAGTGTTTTAGTATGAAGGGAATATAAGAAGAAAACTTGGAACATCTGAAGGAAAGAAGAGCAATGGAAATATATAGTCAATATAACAGATTATCTTTCTCTTAATTTTGTTAAAATATATGATTGTTGAAAGAAAAAGAACTAAAAATATGTCGAGAGTAAAAATGTATGTGGACAAAAAAAAATGTATGTGAACACAATACACATGGCAGCTATAATATTATGAGAATAAGGCAAAGACTCATCATTGTAAGGCTTCTGCATTTTATAGTGCTAAAAAGTTTGAGTAGAATCTGAAAAGTCATTTATATTGTCATTTCTAGAACAAATAAAAATGGCTGTTATAAATAAGACAGGAGATAGTAAGTGTTGAAGAGGATGTGGAAAAACGTGAACGCTGTGCACTGTTGGTAGAAACATCAACTGGTACAACCACTATGAAAAACAGTATGAACGTTTCTCCAAAAATGATTCAGCTATCCAACTATTGGATATATAAACAAAGGAGATAAAAACAGGATAGCAAAGAGATAGTTGCACTTCAATGATATTGCAGTATTATTCACAATAGCCAAATATGGAAACAGCCTAAGTGTGTATCAATAGATGAGTGGATAAAAAAGGTGATATATATATATATATATATATATATATATATATATATATATATATACTAGAGGCCCGGTGCACAAAAATTTGTGCACTCGGGGGGGGTCCCTCAGCCCGGCCTGTGCCCTCCCGCAGTCTGGAACCCCTCAGGGGATGACCACCTCTTGGCTTAGGCCCACTCCCCAGGGTATTGGGCCTAAGATGGAAATCAGACATCCCTCTGGCAGCCCGGCAGCCCTCGGGGGATGTCCACTTGCCAGAGGGGAGCAGGCCTAAACTGCAGTCGGACATCCTTAGCGCTGCTGAGGAGGCAGGAGAGGCTCCCACCACCACCGCTGTAGTGGCAGCCATCAGCCTGGCTTGTGGCTGAGCAGAGCTTCCCATGTGGGAACACACTGACTACCAGAGGGCAGCTCCTGCATTGAGCGTCTGCCCCTTGGTGGTCAGTGTGTGTCATAGTGACCAGTCATTTCCAGTCCTTCTGCTGTTAGGGTCAGTTTGCATATTACCCTTTTACTATATAGGATAGAGGCCTGGTGCATGGGTGGAGGCTGGCTGGTTTTCTCTGAAGGGTGTCCTGGATCAGGGTGGGGGTCCCGCTTGGGTGCCTGGCCAGCCTCGATGAGGGGATGATGGCTGTTTGCAGCTGGTCACACACCCTTCATGGTAGGGTCCCCACTGGGGTGCCTGGCCAGTCTGGGTGAGGGGCTGAGGGCTGTTTTCAGGCTGGCAGGCAACTGAAGCTCCCAACCTCTCCTTTTATTCTATTTTTTTTTTATTCTGGGATTTATTTACCTTCTATGGCTGTCACTGGAACTGAGAGCTGGCTTTAGCTCTGAGGCCCGGCTCCAGCTCTGAGGCCTCAGCTGCTGAAAGCAGGTATCTGGGTTTGTTTGGCTTCTATAATTGAAACACTGTTGCAACTCCAGCTCTGAGGTCCGGCTGGCTGAAAGCAGGTTTCTAGGGTTTGTTTAGCTTCTATAATTGCAACATTGTTTCTTAGAGTGCAGCTCAGAGGCCGGCAGCAGCAGGCGGGGAACCTTTGCTTCCTCCATCACTGGAGCAAGCAAGCCTCCTGTTTGTTTCAGCTGCCTGGCTGCCGACCGCAATCTTGGTTGGCAGTTAATTTGCATATTTCCCTGATTAGCCAATGGGAATCATGTTGGAGGTACCATGAATTACCATGTTTATCTATTATTAGATAGGATATTATATATATATATATGTAATGTGATATTAGTCAGCCATGAAAAAGAATGAAATCCTGCTATTTGTGGCAACATGGATGGACTTTGAGGACATTATACTAATGAAATAAACTAGAAAAAGACAAACACTGCATGATATCACTTGTATGTGCAATCTAAAAAAAAAATCCAAATTCATAGAAACGGAGAGTAGAGTGGTGATATAAACAGGGGCTGGGTGTGGGAGCATTGGAGAGCCATTGGTCAAATAGTACCAATATCCATTTAGAATATGAGTAAGTTCTGGGGATCTAATGCATAAGATTGTGAATACAGGTAACAATATATAGTTAGAACTTGCTAAGAGAGCAAATTTTAACTGTTTTCATGACACAAACACACACCCACTGTAAAATATGCTCAACTTCATTAATATTCAATTACATACAAATTAATTATGGTTAAACAAAAGTTATACTCACCAGATTGTCAAAAATAAACTCAAACAGCATCAAGTGTTGACAAGAACATGAAGCAAAGGGAATTTTTACGCTCTGCTGGGTGGAAGAATAAATTTCTATTTAACAAAAGTTTTATATTATTTAATAAAATGAACATGCGAATACCTTATGACCCAACAACACTCGCAGGTATTTCTCTTAGGATACATAAAAGAGAGCTCATAACAGCAATGTTCATGACAGCAAAGCCTGAATACAACCCAATAATCTGTCAGTGGTAGACAGGAAAAAGAAATTGTGTCATACTGAAACAATGGACTATTATATAGCAGTATATCATTCTAATGAGCCATAGTTACAGACATCAATATGCATAAATCTCCAAAATACAATTTTGAGCAAGAAAAACAAGTGACAGTAGACTAATTATAGCATCGTTAGATTAATATAAAGTCCAAAACCAAGCAAAGGTAAAAAATATATTTTTGCCCTAGCTGGCTTGGCTCAGTGGATAGAGTGTCTGCCTGCAGACTGAAGTGTCGCGGGTTTGATTCCAGTCAAGGGTACATGCCTGGACTGCGGATTCTGTTCCCAGTGGGGGCTGTGCAGGAGGCAGCCAATCAATGATTCTCTCTCATCACTGATGTTTCTATCTCTCCCTCTCCCTTCTTCTCTGAAATCAATAAAAATATATTAATATATATATACTAGGGGCCAGGTGCACGAAATTCATGCACTGGGTGTGTGTGGGGGGAGTGTCCCTCAGCCCAGCCTGCCCCCTCTAAATTACTGGGAGCCCTCAGGCGTAGACCCCCATCACCCTCCGATCGCCTGATCGGCCCCTTGCCCAGGCCTGATGCCTCCGCCAGAGGTGTCAGGCTTGGACAGGGGACCTCCATCTCCCCCCGATCACTGGCTCTGGCCCTCGCCCAGGCCTGAGGCCTCTGGCCCAGGAATCATGCCTGGGCAGGGGACCCCCATCTCCCTCTGATCGCTTGCTCCACCCCCCGCCCAAGCCTGACGCCTCTGACCCAGGCTTCAGGCCTGGGCAAGGGGACCATCATATCCCCCCAATCCCCGGCTCCGCCCCCCACCCAGGCCTGATGCGTCTGGCCCAGGCCTCAGGCCTGGGCAGGGGACCCCCATCCCCCCGCCCAGGCCTGATGCCTCGGCCAGAGGAGTTGACCCTCATCACCCTCCAATCACCAATCACGAGATCGGCCCCTTGACCAGGCCTGAGGCCTCCGGGGTGTCAGGCCTGGGCAGGGGACCCCCAGCTCCCCGCGGTTGCAGGCTCCGCCCCTGCCCAGGCCTAATGCCTCTGGCTGAGGCGTCCGGCCCGGGCAGCGGGGACCCGCAGCTACAGCGGCCCCGCGATCATGGGCTTCACTTTAGGCCCAGGCAAGGGACCCCTAGCTCCTGGGACTGCCAGCTTCGACCTTGCCCAGCTCCCATCGCTGGCTCCACCCCTACTTCCTGCTATCACTGGCCATGGCGCAAAAGGCACCTGATTCTCCAATCATGCCCTGCCCCCCAGCTCTTAGCTCTTAGCTCCCCCCTGGGTTTCCGATCACTGTCAGTGACAGGGCGCTTCTTCCTGTTTTCCCTTTAGCCTCCCTGCATTGTGCCTACATATTCAAATTAACCGCCATCTTGTTGGCAGTTAACTGCCAATCTTAGTTGGCAGTTAATTAGCATATAGCCCTGATTAGCCAATGAAAAGGGTAGCGCCGTATGCCAATTACCATTTTTCTCTTTTATTAGTGTAGATTGTTTAGGATTGCATATACAAGTATTAAGAGATTGAGAAGCCCAGCCAGTGTGGCTCAGTTGGATGAGTGCTGTCTGATACACCAAGAGGTCACTGCTTTGATTCTGGGTCAGGGTACAAGCCCGGGTTGCGGGATTCATCCCCTGTTGGGGGCATGCAGGAAGCAGCCGATGTTTCTCTCACATCAATGTTTCTCTCTCCCTCTCCCTTTCTGTCTCTCCCTCTCTCTTTCTCTCCTTTTCTTTCATAGACAAAATAAAACATGTCTTTTGTTTTCGTCCAGTCCAGTTGAAAACTTTTGTAATAAGCTCTCACACACTAACATCTATTCTCTTGAAGTTTTTCTGAAACCTGTGGAGCTCAATCTCTTTGAATTTGGACATAAAAATTCTGGTTTGCAAGGCACTAGAATGATTCTATTGTCATTCCTAGGCTTGTTTTCTCTAGGAGATCTCTCAATGGATGTAAAGAAAACTGATCAAATATTTGCTTTATAAATAATACTTGGAAACACCACATGACATAGTATCAGTTGGTTTGTATTTATGATGAAAAGAAAGAGAATTTCAGACAAATTTCCCTTCATCACGGTTCCAACATTTCTTTCTCAGTCTGCAGCTCATCCAACTGTTTTACCTTCCTCGTTATATCAGCAATGCTCTTTCATGGAAGGACTCATACCAGATGATGTATTTTAATAAAAAATAGGACCTGAATGAAAATTCCACCAAAAAAATGGTAATTTTATACTTACTGCTCAGTGGGAGACCATCTAGAGAGTAAATGTTGTAAGTATTGACCAACAAAAATAGAGCAGTTGATTGGGGAGGGGACAATTGAATATGGTTGGTTTTCCTCCTCCAGCTCTTTTAAAGTTAATGCCCTGCTGATCTAATACCACTATCTGCTCTTATACAGAAAATGCATTTTTAGTATATTAAATAAAATTCTTATGAAACTTTATATTTTCTAAAACTCTTTTCTATTACCTGCAGGTAAAAATAATGCCCACAATTCAGAAAGTTGTGCCCCTCTTTTGTTTTGTTTTATGTTATAAATAATGATATTTGGCATCATATCTTTTGATTATTTTAAGTTTGTTCTCATTGCTTTCAAGAACATAGGGGATATTTATATATGGAAATAATAGCAAAAAGGAAAAACACAATTTGGGTGGTGTCACCAAGTAATTGAATATTAAATAAGCACTATGTTCTGAAGTAAATTGTTAAGGTATAGAATTTTCATAGAGAGTGGAAGAGGCTTAAACTCACAAAGAAGCTTTTTTCAGGATTCTTCTCCCATATAGTATGCCATGTTGCCAGGAAATGAAATATTGGCTAATCAGAAAAGTGACTCACCTGTGGCATTTCAGGTACGATTGTCTATAAATTATGTTTTGCCTTATTTTCAACATCAACACAACACAACAGTTTGGTGAGTTCAGAGGTTATGTAATTCTGTGTTTCATATTTGCTCTCACTTTGAACATTTTCTACCTCTCCTTAAACTCAGCAATAAAGTGAAAGAAACAATACAATTATAACATGTTCTGTATAACAGTGGTCCCTTTTTAAGTGCCCATGGATATGTTTACGATAAGATGAAAAGCTATTGTACTTGTCATTTCACTTCTTTCAAATCCTGAAACTTAGTGTGTATGTTTGGATGGAAAGATAGTGGAAGGTGGATAGTGAGGCAGGAGGGGGTGAGAAACAGACATGATAGAAGGCTAAGGGTAAAATTTTACTGCTGGTTTTATAAAAATATTTTCATAGTAAAATATTCCCTCTCGGGAAGCATTGACAGATGGAGTAAAGTAAAACAATCCACCATACCTGAGGATCCTGCACAGCGCCAGCTGGATCCATTAAGAGGCTGTGAAGAAACGTCAGTCATTATTAAGGGAAGTCCTCTGAGACCGGGAAGCAGAAGATTGGTTTGCAAATGCCTGCCCTGTAGGGGCTCTGGTAATGTAGTGTAAACTGAACCTGTGACCATCACTCATTAAGTCCAGTGCTTACTGGATCATTTTGTGTAATACAGCTCCAACTAATACTGATGATCCATTGATTGTATTTCATGAACCTACTCAATTCATTTACAATACAAGGGGTTGATGTTTGCTCCAGGCATTATATAATGCTTCTCTCTTGAGAATTGATGTGTTAGTATTTGTAATGCACACCGAAGATGAAAATTGCTACATAAATAATAGCCATTATCCTGTGGTACATACAGCAGCAGCTACTGCATTAGGAAAAAAACAAAACATACACACACACAAAGGACAGCTGTGCATGACCATGATAAAAAGTCAGGTGCAGCCTTCTGCACCAGCCGTGCTCTCCACTTCAGCACGCACTAAAGTAAGGCAGTTGCCCAAAATGTGACAAAGTTCAATAAACCATATCTGAAAAGAAGAAAAACCTCATGGTTAGCAGAAAACTAGATATCTCTTCAGCCCTACTATGCTTTCAGGATTGCGTGTAGTTTGGCATTGCAATCTTAGCTTGGCCCCAAGCCAGAAGGTGGGTATAGCAATGCTTTGCTCAGTCACTGCTAGTAACCCATTGCTGCCGTGGATGGAAAAGCTCTTTCCATGGTCACTGCCTCCCGCAGGCTTGTGGCATGACCACTGTTGCCATTGGGTAAAGTTACAAATGATTAAACTCAAATTTAAGTGGCAGTTCACTTGTAATTAAAGTACAAATCAAATTAGGAGCCTAGATGGAAACAAGTGCCATCTGAAAAAGGCACACTGACCTGTCTATAATCCCATGAGTGAACCACTGGAAGCTGCACAGAAGCAATTTTCTGCAGTATTCCATTGCTTAAATATTCCACAGCTTTTTATCCACGCAGATATTGATGGGCATTTGGGCTGTTTCCAGATCTTGGCTATTATAAATAATGCTGCAATGAATATATGGGTGAAATATTCTTTCAAAAGAGTGGTTCGGGTTTCTTTGGAAATATTGCCAGAAGTAGAATCTCTGGGTCAAATGGCAGTTCCATTTTTAATTTTTTGAGGAAACTCCATACTGTTTTCCATAGTGACTATACCAGTCTGCATTCCCACCAGCAGTTCACTAGGATTCCCTTTTTCTCCACATCCTCTCCAGCACTTGCTCTTTGTTGATTTATTGATGGTAGCCATTCTGATAGTCATGAGGTGATATCTCATGTTGGTTTTAATTTGCATCTCTCTGATGATTAGTGACATTGAGCATTTTTTTAAATAGGTCTATTGGCCATCCATAAGTCCTCTTTGGAGAAGTTTCTTTTCAGGTCCTTTGCCTATTTTTTTAAAATCTTTAATGTTGACAGTATTGCATATATGCCTTAATCCCCCCCCCCCCCCGCCATTGACCTCTTTTAGCCCATGTTCTCCCCCTCCCCCACCCCAGGCCTTCACCATCCTATTGTCTGTGCCCATGGGTTATGCATATATGCAGACAGGTTCTTTGGTTGATCTCTTCCTACCCACCCACATTCCCCCACCTTCCTTCTAAGATTCCACAGTCTGTTCCATGCTTTTATGTCTCCAGATCTATTTTGTTAAACAGTGTATTTTGTTCGTTAGATTACATATATGAGTGAGATCATGTGATACCTGTCTTTTTCTGACCAGCTTCTTTCACTTAGCATAATATTCTCCAAGTGCCTCCATGCTGTCTCAAAGGGTAAGAGATCCTTCTTTTTTACTGCTGCATAGTATTCCATGGTGTAAACATACCACAGTTTTTTTTAACTGGGTTGTTATTCTTCTTGATGTTGAGTAGTATAAGTTCTTTATGTATTTTTAAAATTAATCTCTTACTAGATGTATCATTGGTATATATGCTCTCCCATTCAGTGGGGTCCCTTTTCAGTTTGTTGATGGTTTCTTTTGCTGTGCAAAACCATTTTAGTTTGATGTACTCTCACTTGTTTATTTTTTCATTTGTTTCCCTTGCTCAAGGAGATGTATTTGTAAAATATTGCTATGAGAAATGTCTGAAATTTTACTGCCTATGTGTTCTTCTGGGATATTTATGGTTTTGTGACTTACATTTAATTCTTTAATTCATTTTGAGTTTATTTTTGTGTATGGTGTAAGCTGGTGATATAGTTTCATTTTTTTGCATGTATCTGTACAATTTGCCCAAAACCATTTATTGAAGAGACTCTCTTGACTCCATTGTATGCTCTTGCCTCCTTTGTCAAATATTAATTGAATATAATGGTTTGGGTCGATTTTTTGGGTTCTCTGTTCTGTTACATTGGCCTATATGCCTGTTTTTGCGCCAGTACCAGGCTGTTTTGTTATGGTGGCTTTGTAGTATAACTTGATATCTGGTATTTTGAACCCTCCAACTTACTTTTTCTTTTTCAAGATTGCTGCAGCTATTCGAGGTTTTTCTGAATTCCATATAAATTTTTGGTGTGTGACTTTTCCAGGTATCATGTTAAATTCTTTATAAACATTAGTTTATGTAATCCATATAATAACAGTATAAATTAAGTTTATTATTTTCCTCATTTTACAGGTAAAGAAGCTGAGCTTAGACAGTTTACTAAATTCTCAAATGCAATGGAGATAACAAATACCAGTTCTGGGACTCATATGCAGAATTTAATTCTATTTGACTGCAGAGGCCATTCTCTTAATCTCCTGTTATATTGCTCCTTATCTAATTTGGGAAATCCTTGTAAAATGTTCAGATTTAAAAATTATAAAAATAAGCCAGTCATAGAAAAACAAGTATCACAGGATCTCACTCATATGTGGAATCTAATGAACAAAATAAAATGATGAACAAAATAGATCCAGAGACATAGAAACATAGAACAGACTGTTGAATCTCAGAGGAAAGGCGGTGGAGGATGGGTGTGTAGGAAGAGATCAACCAAGGAACTTGTGTGCATATATGCATAACCCATGGACACAGATAAGAGGGTGGTGAAGGTCTGGTGAAGGAGTGGGAGAGTGGAGGTGGGTTAGAAAAGATCAATGGGGTAAAAAGGGCCATATGTAATACTTTCAACAATAAAGATTTTAAAAAATGATACAATAAGCAAGTATATTGGAGGACTGAATTACAATCGCAAAAGTTTACTACTGCAGATTGAAATGATAACCCAAAATAAAATGAAACAATATGAATACATTTGAAATGTGTTCTTAGTGTTTAAAGAATCATATGAAAAAGAATGGATGAGAGGGGCCTTGCTTATAAATAGCATTTGTGAAAAAAAAATTCTGGAAGTTTTATTTGACTTTAAGTTCAATGTGTGCTAGCAGGATAATGTGACTGCTACAAAAAAAAAAAAAACAACAAAAAACAAGCTGCTACAAACAGTCTGTATTGATGTAAGTCTTGTCTCCAAGTAGAGCTGCAATGGAATTTTCATTGGTCAGAGCATTACAATCGATTATGGAGGACAATATGTAGAAGGAAATAGCCAAACTAGAGCTTGATCAATGGAAAAGGACTAAGAACAAAGTAAGTAACAATGGGATAGTTAGGTGTGCATAGACTATATGAGAAACATAGTAAATTATAATTTTTAAGGGACCACAATTTAGAGGTGGGTTATTCATTATTTTTTTCATAATGAAGAGCCATGGCCAGTGAGTAAAAGTTAAGAGGAGTTAGACTGAAGATGAATATATAGAATAACTTTCCAATGCTTTGTGTAACAAAGGACCCAGTTTACTCACAAAACATGAGATTCTGTTACTAGAAATATTCAAATAAATACAAGAAAGCACTTAACAGGAATAGTATAGAATCAACTCTGCTGTTGACCTTAAATAAACAGACACACATTTCTCAGCAAAATGGATTTATTCTGGAACAAGAAAGATTTGCAATTTGTTTGGGACATGTGATCTAAAGGTAACCATATGCAAGTCCAAACAAAGGAGATGAAAGGTCTTTGGTTCTTGAGAGGACTTGAGAGGATCTGTTATAAACAGAGTCCATTGAAGAAAACTTAAAATTTAAAGTATAGTGAATTTTTATTGGATGAGTTATGGCAATCTCCCATTGGCTGAGCTGTTACTGAGCAAAGAAGAGTCTTTTCTTCCTCTTGCTGAGGAAATAAAGTAATATCACTTCTTATCAGAGTTGCAAGGTTTATCTCCTCCCGTTTGGGCCAGTAGTATGAATTGAATGACACGTGCATGATCTCTTTTAGACTCCCAACTTTATTTTAAATGAAGTTTCTGTTTATTAACTTTCACAATGTGTAGGAAATGAAGTTGGGCTAAACCAGCAGTACTCAAACCTTAGTCCAATACTATGCTAGGGTCTAAAAAATCACAGATGCCTGGGCAACACTCAGTATATCTGTTAAAGGGACACAGTGATCTATATTTTCCAAAAGGACCCATAGGACCCATAAGATACCATGGAACTCTGGGAAGATTGTAAAATCAGAATAGCCCCAGTCCTCAGCATCTTTATCTACTAGATTGTGAGCTCTTTCATGAAAGGACTGCGTCATTGCTTCCTGTATAATGCCTAACACATAGTAGGCACTCAATAAATATTTGTTAAACATATTAAATATTTGTGAATTGATAAGTAAAAATTTTAGGTACATTTGTATAGAGCAAAGAAGCCTTCCAAATGTCCCTAACAGGAAACAAATGAAATATATGTAAGTTTGGGCTTTGAAAATAGAATAAAGTTGCTAAAAAGTTTATAATTTTTCTACAATTTAAAGATAGATGCCTCAAAATAGAAGGCAATGTTAACTAAACTTTTAAGAGTGGTAAATGGAAGTAATGGGAAGTCTATTAGTTTATTTGGGCTACTACAACAAATTTACCACAAACCTGGTGGCTTTAAACAACAGAAACTTGTCTCTAGAGACTAGAAATCAGAAATCAGGATGTCACTAGGGCTGTACTTCCCCTGAAGTCTCTAGGGATTAATCCTGTCTTGCCTCTTCTAGCTTCCTCTAGCTCCTGGCTTTCCTTGGTTCATGGTATATAATTCCAATATCGACCTTCATCTTCATGTGGACTTCTCCCCTGTACCTCTGAATCTCAAATCTACCACTCCTTTCTCTTATGAGGACACCAGTCATTGGATTTCAGGCCCACCATAAATCTAGTGTGACCTCATCTTGAGATCCTTAATTACATTTGCAAAGACCCTATTTCCAAATAAAGTCATATGCAAAGTTGTGTGTGTGGGGGGGGCAGTGGGGGGGGGTGGCGGTAAAAAGTTTTCCTAGAACCAATTCCAATTTATGTGTGGAAGCTTCTCCACACCAACGATCAATTCTAAGACTACAGCAAGGTATCTAAGAATTCAACTCAATTCTGATATTATCTACCAGTGGTTCTCAAACTTCTGGCCCTTTAGATACAGTTCCTCATGTTGTGACCCAACCATAAAATTATTTTCGTTGCTACTTCATAACTGCAATGTTGCTACTGTTATGAATCATAATGTAAATATCTGATATGCAGGATGGTCTTAGGCGACCCTTGTGAAAGGATCGTTTGACAGCCAAAGGGGTCTCGACTCACAGGTTAAGAACCGCTGAGAGAGAGAATCACGGGTAAAGTGCTCAATCCCATAAGACTGCCCTCCACTTCAGATGCCAATGAAAAGCCCAGGTTGTTACCTCTTCTTCTGACCATCCAGCTATAGATTAGAGGTCCTCAAGACCCGCTCCTGTCAACTCAGTCCGGACACCAGTTGCAAATCCAGATTGTTACCTGTACTTCTGACTGACTGGCTTTAAATCAGAGGTTCCCACAACCCCCTCTTTGGGTTTGATTAATTTGCTAGAATGGTTCACAAAACTCAAGAAAACCTGTTTCCTCACTAGATTACTGATTTATCACAAAGAATATTGAAGGATAGGAATCAGCAGCCAGATGTAGCATAGGGCAAGTTTCCAAACATATAAAGTTCTCCTTGTGGAGCTTGAGGCCCATCGCTGTGGCATGTGAAAGTGTTCTGGTTTCCCAATGTGGAAGCTCTCTGAAGAAAAGGGCTGCTGGACTCTCTCCCTCTGGGTTTAAATGAAGGCTTCATTACATAGCATGATTGACTAAGTCAGTGGTTCTCAACCTGTGGGTCGCGACCCCTTTGGGGGTCGAACGACCCTTTCACAGGGGTCGCCTAAGACCACTGGAAAACACATATATAATTACATATTGTTTTTGTGATTAATCACTATGCTTTAATTATGTTCAATTTGTAAGAATGAAATTGGGGGTCACCACAACATGAGGAACTGTATTAAAAGGTTGTGGCATTAGGAAGGTTGAGAACCACTGGACTAAGTCATTGTCCATTGGTGGTTAATTCAACTTCAAGCCCCTCTCCACTCCCCAGAAATCAAGGGATGGGACTGAAAGTTGCAATTTGGCTCCTTTTGGCAACAAGCCCCCACCCTTGAGTGAGGTCCAAAAGTCACCTCATTAACATAAAAAGACCTTCATCACTCTCCACGCTTAGAAAATTTCAAGGGTTTTAGGAACTGTGAGCCAGAAATGGAGAAGATCAAATACTTGTTTATTAATATAAATCAAAATATCACAGGGACTTAGGACATGGTCATATATTTGGGGGGAAATTCAACCCATCATGAAAGATTCATATATCCTTTAATAATAATAGTTAACACTTTGTGAGTACATACTATGGGCAAGGCATTCTTTAAAGAACTTTAAATGCATCAACTCATTTAACTCTCATGACTAGAAGAGATGTGAACTGAAGCACAGAGAGATATTTTACTTTTCTAGGATCACACAATGCAAAATCATAGAGCTAAAACTCAAGGCCATTATGGTTCAGAGTTCATGCTCTTAATTGCTCTACTATGCTATTTCTTAATTATTGTTAGTGCTATAATAATTGTTCTAATAAATATAGCTGTTTTATTCAGACATTGAGCTTAGTGCTTTACATGGATTATATCACCTAAGCCTCACAACAACCTGGTATGGCAATTACTTTTATGATTCTCACTTTATAGTCAAGAAAACTGAAGCACAGAGAGCTTAAGTAAAGTATCCAATGTTATACGTATCAGAAATGTTGATTAAAAATTAAGGGGCCTGACTCTAGAGTTGGTGGGCTTAGCAACTTATAAAACACTAACTGACTCTAGGATTGAAACTCATTCGTTCATCATTTATCTCTCTTCCATAGTACCTGCGTATGTTATGTGCTCAATGAAAATTTGCTGAATTAATTCGATTAATCATGCTATAATAATTACATTGTGTCTCAGTCTGTTTCTCTGTTCTTACTTGTCAGTGTGTCAGTCTCTCTCTGACTCTATCTCCTCCTTCATGTTCCTATGTCAGTACTGACAAGTACACCACTCTTTAAGGAATTCTGTAATGCAGCCAGATGGGTCTATGGAAGGGTGGTTCTTAAGAGATGTGTCCACAGGGAGTTATGCTCCAAACAAACATTCTCTCCAAACTAATCCAATTCAAATCATATGCTTGTCAAACAATTTCTGAGAACAAACTGTAAGTCACACCAAATATGCTGAAAACTTCCATCAGGATAGTCCATATGCCAAATCAACTGGATATCAACATTTCCCTACTATGCTCATATTTCAGCTGTCAAATCAATATATTTTTTAAATCCTCCAATTACTGCCTAAGGAGAGAATTAAAGTAACATGCATCCACTATCCTTGCTTTACATTATCTCTTTGAAACTAATAATTAAAGTACAGATACCATCTAAAAATAGTAATAAGAACATAGAGGTCAAACTTAAATTTGCAACAATATCCTCAGTCCCAAAGGTAGATCTGTAAATATCAGCAGCAATGCCAGGCATATTGCACAACTCCAGGAGGTCGATATTCACATCACAGTCTTTGTGAATGGCAATCCCCTGGAGTTGTAAAGTGCATAACCTGCTGGACAGGATCTGGAGACCCTGGTCAGCAGAACTGATTGAGAGTAACAAAGGACCAATGCAAAAAGACAATTAATTGCAAAGAGTGCTGATCCACACCAGTGATATTTCAAGTTTTAGCAAAGTCAAAGAGACTGCTACACTTACAGCTTGTTAAGTTTGAGTACTGGTCTGACCTGGCTTTGATGAGCAGAGGGAATTCTAGTGAAGGGTGAAGCTAAAAAATTTGAAGTTTTTTGAAACTTTTCTCAACTCTTCAAACCACCAGGTACTAGATACCTCAAGGGAACTAGCTTTCTTGTAAGATTTTGTTGTAATTTTGATTAAAGGTTGTTAAGAAGGGGGAAAATATATCTTAAGAAATTAACTGAAGCACTCCAGTACATCTAATAACAGCAGGAAGCCTGGCCATGCATAAAGACCTAGGAGATCAAAGCCAACTCTGCAAATAAAGGAGGTGACCGTGCTGATTGTGGGATTTTAGTGACTGGCACTTTCTGCATCTCTCTTTCTCCTCCCATTAGGGGATAAATGCAACACAGTCACTCCATTTGAGTTATTCTGCTTATCACCCCCATATTTTCCATTATGTCTGACTATTTGCTTCTGCCAGTGGCTGTAGCATTTAGTTCGTATCTAATAATACCCTTGGCTTGCTTTTGGTTTGAATATCCAGTGTGTCATAGATGGTGAAGGTGTGAAACAGACTTTAAAAAATTCTACAGCTCTGTCCAGGTAATTTAGTTGATAGAGCATCATCCTGGTATGCCAACATTGCTGGTTTGACCCCCTGTCAGGGCACATACAAGGAACAACCAATAAATGCATAAGTAACTGGAACAAATTCTCTCTAAATAAATAAGTAAATAAATAAATAAATAAATAAATATAATTTTTTAGCTGCTACACATCACTGAATGCTCCTGTGTTCCAGAGATAGATTTTAGTAACTTTATCCATTGACTTAGTTCTGGGAATCAAACTCAGGAGTGTTTGATAGCAGAGCTCATGCTATTAACTACTAAACTTTACTAGCTTTTCACAGATAGGCTTAAAAAGTTATTAGGACCATTAACATGCCCTTATTTGCACTGGCCACACCCAAAATATGTATGCTGGCTTTCCCTCTCTTTCCCATTGCCCTCATTTATTATTCACCTCATTCATTAGGTGAAGAGGACACCATGGCAATGGCCCATGAGTTTTTCTAGATAAACATTTGCAAGAAATAACAAATAGAATGGAGAAACCAGAAACATTAACTTTTGTGAGAAGTTTATTTTCATGATTTCATTATCATCTTTAAACCTCATTGCAAGAGAAACATTTACAAAAACTTTTTAATGAAGTAAGAGTCAAAAAGTCATTTGTTATCCTGTTTTTCAGGAAAGAAAGCAGATATAGTGAGACAAACTTTCCTCATCCACTTTTCAGAGTAGTAATAGCATTCAAGAACCATTTGGGCTATAAATGACCTTAAAAGGATTGCATCTCTTTTATCATTTCTTGAAGGACCAGAGATTCTGGCACCCAACTTTGTTGTTAGTTATTTGTAATACAGGCTAAGGAAATTACGGAAAATATTGCAGTTGCATCTGACTCTGAATTACAAATGAAGTACAACTGCAGAACTATCCAATCCCAGCATCACCAACATTAAGTAAAATGACATTAAAATATTTAGAATATTTTGAGTGGCTGCAGTTCTGCCAGTAGCTGTAGCATTTAGTTTCTCAGGGGATAAGGAGTTTTGTAAAGGAGATTACATTTTTCCTATTATATTTTCCCCATCCCTCCCCAAATTCCTATTTTTCCCTGATATTAACAATGTGACAGAAATCTAGGAATTCTGTGGGTTTTGGCTAGACATAGATCAGGTATTGGAAATTCGCAAGGCAGATTCATAATTTATGCATTCCTTGGGTAGAAACCTGTGATGACAATAATAATAATAGACATTATTTGATCGATTCATATCAGCTGTGTTTCAGTCTTCTCATAATCACATCTATTCCTTATAATAATTCCATTCATTAGGTTATACTAGCTCCATTTAACAGATAAGGAAACTGATTCTCTGAGACTTTGTAGAAATTAGAAATTGCATTAATGTTTATTTGATTTGGATTAAGGCCCAAATTCCATAATCTCCTAACTTCTAAATTAAACCATTTAGACTTTTTGTTGTTGTTCTGTCTTTGGAAGAAAGCAAATGCAGGATTTTTTATTCTCAAGCTATTTTTTCCCTTTTACTTCATATTCTTTCTTTCTTAACTTAAAATAATACCAACAAAAAAGTATAAACTGAACTTTCTTATACCACAGAAATTCCCCAGTGTGATTTGTTGGGTTAAATTCAATACTGGGGCAAAGGTTCAAGTGAATTGCTATTTCAGCCTCTTTAAACTGATCTTCTGTTTCCTTCCTCCTATTTTTTTTTCAGTCTCCTTTTTCCTTTAAGGAAATAACGTGAAAATAGAAGACTGATATAGCATCACAGGAAATCATAAAACCACATTATATTTTTTTTTCTCCATTGTTGTCTTGTAATGAAGAATCAAAAAGGAAAAATAGTGTATGGGTATCCTGCTCTCCAATTGCCCACACTAATATCAGATGAAAAGTGTTCCTTTATTAGAAAGGAGTTGCCAAAATATATTTAGTTCATCAGGTGAATATAATTAATATGTCAAAGTTGTTTGGTGATCATTTTTTCCTTGCATAGTGCTAGGTGGCCCCACCCCAAAACTCAGCTATATTGAATGTCCCTGTCCTTTCATAGATCCACCTGTCCCTTCATCTTCTCCCCTCCCGTCCTCTGCCCCCCTTCCCTTTTATGTCTCTCGTCCCATCAAATCCATTGCAAAGGCCTTTAAATGTGCATTGAAGGTAAGGAAATTCTGATGCTTTATGGAATCTAATCGTCAACTGGAATTTTTTTTGGGGGGGTACTATATTTCTGGACTCCGTTGACATTCACCCTTGTTTTGCCCTTCGGATATATGACATACATTCATGAATTTTAAAGAGTGTTCCTTCTCTTGCTCTTGCAGCCAGGAAAACATCTTGCTATGTGTAGCTGTAACCATTAGTTTGCCTGAAAAAGTTGCATGGCTAAAGGAGTTATTGCCCTGATTGGTTTGGCTCAGTGGATAGAGCGTCGGCCTGCAGACTGAAGGGTCCCAGGTTTGATTCTGGTCAAGGGCATGTACCTTTGTTGCAGGCACATCCTCAGTAGGAGGTGTGCAGGAGGCAGCTGATCCATGTTTCTCTCTCATCGGTGTTTCTAACTCTCTATCTCTCTCCCTTCCTCTCTGTAAAAAGTCAATAAAATATATTTTTTTAAAAAGGAGTTACTAATGTTCTATGAAATATTAGCAAGTAGTAGCACAATTAGTTTCACAGAAGGAATAAAAAGAGTTATTCTAATACAGGCAAAATATTGAAGGAAATGATTTATCTTTTGAGATATTGTACTTACTACATTTTTAATAATTAATTATATTGATGTCTTATGTTTTAATTTTTGTCTTATACTATATTTTAAAAATTCCATATATGCTTACACATGGAGAAAAACCTGGTAACTGGGGGACTATGATTTATGCTTTCTGTTTTGAGGCACAACTGGGATTTTTAAAAAGTTGGTTTCCTTTTTCAATACAATTGCTTGCCCATTAGTAAGTATATTAATTCTTCTTTCCAGATGCCTCCCTCTGAAAGCAGGAAAGGCATTACTAGGCAGGAACATAGGACCAAAATGTGCTCTTCATTTCTCTGAAACCCTAATGGCAAAAATGTGATAGAGGCATATGTGAAAACTAATGCTGGAGGCTTAAGAAATGGTAGCAAGTTGAGGGATATTTCTCTGGACATGCACATACTTGTAAGAGTGAGGGTTGAGCTCCATATCCAAGATTCTAATAAGATCCTGAATAGACATTTCTCCATAAAAGGACATACATACCTGTCTGGTGTGGCTCAGTGGTTGAGCATCCACCTATGAACCAGGAGGTCACTGTTTGATTCCTGGTCAGGGCACATGTCTGGGTTGTGGGCTCAATCCCCAGTGTGGGGTGTGAAGGAGGCAGCTGATAAATGATTCTCTCTCATCATTGATATTTCTCTCTCTGACACACTCTCCTTTCCTCTCTGAAATCAATAAAAATATTTTGAATTAAACTTTTTAAAAGGACATACAGATGGCAATAGACATATGAAAAGATGTTCAATGTCACTAATTGTTAGAAAATGCAAATTAAAACCCCAATGAGATATCACTTCACACCTGTCAGAATAGCTATCACCAATAAATCAACAAATGACAAGTGTTAAGGAGAATGTGGAGAAAAGGGAACCCTTGTGCAGACTAGTGCAGCCACCATGAAAAATAGTATGGAGTTTCCTCCAAAAATTAAATATGGATCTGCCTTATGACCCAGCGATTTCACTCCTGGGGATTTATCCGAAGAAACCCAAAACAGTATTTTAAAACACTATTGATCATTGCAGCATTTTTTACAACAGCCAAGATATAGAAGCAACTTAAGTGACCATCAATAGATAAGGGATAGCCCTAACCAGTTTGGCTCAGTGGATAGAGCGTCAGCCTGTGGACTGAAGGGTCCGAGGTTCGATTCAGGTCAAGGGCATATACCTTGGTTGTGGGCACAACCCCAGCAGGGGGTGTGCAGGAGGCAGCTGATCGATGTTTCTCTCTCATTGATTTTCTAACTCACTATCCCTCTCCCTTCCTCTTTGTAAAAAATAAATAAAATAAAATATATTTAAAAAATAGACAAGGGATAAAAAAGCAGTGATACATATATACAATGAAATAGTAATTAACCAGAAAAAAGAATGAAATCTTACCACAGATGGACCTAGAGGACTATTATGCTCAGTGAAATAATTCAGTCAGAGAAAGACAAATACCATAATTTCACTCATATGTGGAATCTTAAGAAATTACTGAACAAACAAAATAGAAACAGACTCAGATACAGAGGACAGAGTGAGGGTTGCCAGAATGGAGGGGTTTTGGAGACTGGGTGAAAGAGGTAAAGGGATTAAGAAGTACAGATTGGTAGTTACAAAATAGTCATAGAGATATAAATAAAGCATAGGGGATAAAGTCAATAATATTCTGATAACTATTATATGGCACCAAGTATATGGTTGTCTAACCACTTAAGCTCTACACTTAAAACCAATACAAAGGTAAAACAAACAAACAAAAAAACACTAATGAAATTTTTTCTCAGCCTCCAGTTTGTATTTCTCACAATATCGGAGGATTCATTTCTTTGTTGCTTCTGACAAAGCTGGCCAAGTGTCAAATTAATGAAGTTGAGCTAATAAAAAAGAGCAAATAAGACAGATTAAAACTTTGGGGATCTCTTTCTGGATTACTCCAAAGAGCCTTTGTCGGGTGTGTGTGTGTGTGTGTGTGTGTGTGTGTGTGTGTGTGTGTGTCTGTTTTTTGAGATGAAGGCCATGGCTCCAATGTTATACCACATGGCCATGGTGGCAAACTATAATAGCCAGGGTAAGAGCAGCAGCTGTGCTCTTGGTAGAAGTCTAAACCCATAGTGATCACTCATTAACTTCAGAAGGAGAATATGTCGCTGCAGAACATACTATGGCAGTGGCAGAAGCCACAGAAGCAGGCTGAGCAGCTCTTTTCTATGCGATGACAGATTGTAAAGCTTTGCATCAATGCTGGGGCCTTTCTGTTTATCCAATGATTGATACTAAGTGAAGATGGGATCAGGTCGAGTGTGAGGTTCCTGCTCAGAATGGACCTGTTGAAAGGAGCCATTCTGATTTGGGTTCTCAAGACATGTTCATTGTAAAGGGAAACATCTATGAATTGGCAAAGCTGTGTAGAAGGCAAGTGTTTAATCAGGAAAACACATGCCACAGACTGAACGTACCACAGAGTGGAAGGGTTTCAAAAATAAACCATCGGCTGCAAAACATAGAAGCTCTCATAACTCTACCTGGAACCAAACTCTGTCATCTATCCAGACTTTAGTTGTTCCTGGGAAGCATTTTTGGACACGTTACAAAAGTGAACACATTTTGTTACTGTCCACATTTGTTCTAGCCAGACCTTTAAGTTAAAGCCCTATAATTAACGCCTCAGCTGCTGGGGCAAATATAAACTACATAGAAGTATAATTATACTATTATCTTACCTTTTTATTGTTAGTCATTGTGATAACAGTATTCTCTATGGTACCTCCTAAAGTGAGTCCTATACCTCATATATCAGGTCGGCCACAAAAACTGCACTATGATAATTTCCCTCAAGATAGTTAAAGTCTAAAACTCCTTTAGGTCTTATCTGCTGTCTGGGTAGAGACTACACAGAAAACAGAGTCAATGAAAAGACACATATTTTGTCATGTCCGGATTTTATTTACTTCTAGCACATACTTTCAGCTTCGTCCTTATAAATGTGTCTCTTAAGGAGGACAAAAACACTTGCAAAATAAAGTGATAAGGAATGGCCTAAAATGCAGGTGCATTTAGACAAATTTGTATGTTAGCTGCAATCCTATTTTATTAAAAAGGACCTGTTTCCATTTCTAAATGTGAGAATACAGTGTGTACATTGCTGATGTTTTGGAGGGTCTGAATTGTGATGATCAATCAGTCTTTGCTGAAGAAACATGGAGCAGCATTTCCCCATGTTGTCTCTGCTCAGAAATGCAAGAACTATTCATAGTCACAGATTTGCTAAACTCAAAAATTAGTTTTGGCATATTACACTTTGCCTTTTTGGCTAGATCTACATTTAGCATAAGAAGCTATATTGGAAGTATGGATGCTTTATTTTAAGAGGTGGTTCTCAATGAGGTATAAAGAAGTAATAATTTATTTATAAGCCTGCTAAAGATAGCATACAGGAATGTAGACCTTACAAATAATTTACAATATATTTATAGCAAATAAGTTAAACACATCAATGGCTCTTGCAGATGCATTTATTGCACTTTCATACTCACACATTTTATTAAAAATGACTTGAATATGTTCAAGTGCACCATTTATAATGAAATGGAAGTTCCAGGAATAGCAATCAATGGATAGCAATTGTTGACTAGACAAAGCTATGGTAAACAACTAAAGATCAAATTTTTGGGCATGAATCTATCAAAATCAAACTGCACTTAATCAGCTCTTAAAAATCTGAAGCCCCTAAAGAGAAAGTGAAGAGTATGAGAGGAAGGGAATTGTGTACCAGTGATGGACCTACTTAAATATAGGAGTGAGCTCACAGAACATTTCTCCTCACTGACTATTGAGACCATTTGCCATGCACTTACCTAGCCCTTCTCCAATCCTGATTGTTTTCGCCTTAGATGTAAAACTACATAAAGTCTTGCCTACAAAGCTGAATGGATCTTAAGATATTTTCTGCAGGGCCATATGATTTATTTTCGTTCCTTTTTGCTTTCCTCAGCAGAGCTCCAAATTCCACTATTACATTTGAGAAGCCCTAAATTCTCAATATCTTGCTGCATCCTGGAAATGATTAGATGGTAGTCATGATGCTCATATTTTTATATAGTGAGGACCCAGAGGTGACTAGGACACATACTTTTTATCATTTTGCCACATATACATTTCCAAGATCAGTGTACAGTTTCTATATCAGCCTCAACCCTAAGTTGCAAGATACTTGTCAAGTAGCCCACATTAGTCTTTTTCCAATAATGCTTTATCTTTGGGTAGTTTCTATTGGTGTTTGTGAGGCTTAAAGATGTTTTCTTATTAAAATTATCCAAGCACATTTTTTATTATCTCACTACTTTGATTAGAGGACTTCCAGAAGGCCAACTTAAGTCTATTCATTTTTTTCTGACTTGTAGCATCCATCAGAGCACTTTGAGCGCCAAAGGTGCTTAATAAAGGTATCTATTTGACAAACCATACTTCAAATGTCATTCTACAGTCCCCACAACACGGACTGCACATGATTATTCATGACCCTGCGATAAAGTATTTGTATAAAGTGTAGAAAGCAG
This sequence comes from Myotis nattereri, assembly GCF_964212035.1. Taxonomy (NCBI): domain Eukaryota; kingdom Metazoa; phylum Chordata; class Mammalia; order Chiroptera; family Vespertilionidae; genus Myotis; species Myotis nattereri. The sequence continues at coordinate 89,319,696 of NC_138078.1, forward strand.
TGGATCAACCTCAGTAATTTAGATGCATTCTTATGGATCTGACCTAAAGTTGGTCACTGACTGTGACCAACTGTGAAAGAGGCTGCTATGTTCTCTGTTGTTGGGTAGAAGCTAAATGGGAGAATTGGCATCAAAGACTATACCAGAAAGTGGGGTGAGGTAAAAAGCTAGGCTAAATCATACAGGCATAATACAAAGTTATAGAAAAGTTCTTATCTCAGTATTTTGAAACGAAACAATAAATGCAAAATGATTCTGTTCTTTTCTAGGATTGACAAGGGCTTTGAGTTTGTTTGTTTTTATGTTGTAACCTACACAATGTCAGGAAAAGAAAGATAAAATGAGGATTTTTCTGTTCTTGGTTATCTATCACTGAATGGCATGAAGTACGTGCTTTGATCTCCCACAGGGATTCATTTCTTAAAATGGGCAAAGTTTCCATGGTTGTCTGTGATTTGTCTGAACTGTTCTGCCTATCTCTGATCCTTCCCTTGCAGAGCTGGCTACCAACGTGAGGTCTTGTTTGTGACTGAAAATATTTACTTGAGGTGTTGAATTGAAGATCTAGAATGCAATTGGAAAACCTAAATGAGCCTTAAACTTTCTCAACTGAATTGATACATAAGTCAGATTTATTAGGTTGATTTGCAGAATTTATGGAGAAAAAAGAGCACAATTGGTTGATCAGTACATTTACTGCAGGGGAGATTTCAAGGTTTGCAGTTATTTATTTATACCTGGATTCTGGAATTTCCCCAAGTATGTAGATTGCCTCTTATGTTTCAACTATCTCATATTTTGAAAGATGAGTGAATTCCAACTAGATGCTGGCAGAGCTGTAGCTGTCATAGCATGTCAGCCAACCTAGCAGAGAAGCCAGGAGAACACAAGACTAGAAATCCGCATGTGCTCTGTCCTCTAGTCTGACCATCTGTGTATGGACACAGAGTATCAAAGTTGTGCAGCTGTGCTGATAATGCCCTGCGGAAGAGAGATCAGCTATCTTCAGATGTAATTCATTTCTCTGCTGCCCAGGCTATAGGGCATCGCTGAGGCAGAAGGAAGAGCTTTTGGATGGGGACAGAATGTGGAGAAGAGACTATTTTGTTTTGTTTTTATGTGAATACTATAAACTCATGATGTCACCGGGATAATTTGGGCTTGGAAGGTGCCCTCTCTAATCCACCTGCACTGATTCAATTATCAGTTTGCAGGTGCTAAGCAGCACTGCATGTTCTTTGGTGACAATTTGCATTTGCAATGTGAAGCAATATTTTTTAAATGCCATGGGAGTGTTACAATGACAACGTGCCTGATTTTTTCAGAATCAATTCTGTTAGAGACAGGATCTTCTTTGGTTCAAAAAATTTACAGGAAACAGAGACAATCTTTATACTCAACTCATATATAATATTAATATGCAAAAGTACTGCAACTTAAAATAAAACCAAAACAGGCATTTACAAGTTCCCAGCTACAGGCAGACATTTCATTAAGTATGGCAACTACTGTCCGGGAGACTGCAAGCAGTTTTTCATTCCAATCTAGTTTAAGGTTAGCAAAGTTAAGCTACATGTATCTTCTAGCTTCCAGCAGAAAATTTTTCATAGAGAAATCATGTCATCTGTCTTTGAGCCTCCTAGGAAAGTTTTATTAAATACAGTTGTGTGTGTGTGTGTATGTGTGTGTTTTGTTTTATTTTGTTTTTGTTTTGTTTTGTTTGTTTTTCCTAAACCCTTCAGCAGGAAAATTGAAAACTACTCCAGGGCTAAGTCAAGATCCAGTTAGAAGGAAATTTTATTTAAAAATCAAGGGGATGAGTGGGGGGGGATGGGGGATAATGTGGGGATAAGGACACATGTAATAACTTAGTCGATAAAAAATTTAAAAAAAAATGACAAGGACAAAAATAAATAAAAATCAAGGCCAAAAGCATGTAGACACTCACAGTTTCTTTAGTCCCAATTATTATTCCATTTAAGCTATGTATTTTTAAAAAGTCAGGGAGTGGAATATAACGAACAACATAAACTAATGAACAAAAATAGAACCAGAGACACAGAAGCATTGAACAGACTGTACAACCTATGAGGGATGGCGGGGGGTGAGGAGGTAAGAGATCAACCAAATAACTTGTATGCATGCATATGAGCATAACCAATGGACACAGACAATAGGGGGATAAGGGCCTGTGCTTGCGGGAGGTGGTGGTGAGAGAGAGGATAATGGGGGGAAATAAGAGACTCCTGTAATACTTTAAACAATAAAGAATTTAAAAAAAAATCAGGGAGAACATTTAAAAAATTTATTGAGATAACATTGATTAAAACATTATATAAGTTTCAGGTGTACAACATTAGAATTCAGTATCTGTATACACCATAGCATGCTCACCAAAATTCTTGTTTCCATCCCTAACCATCTATTTGACCTCCTTTACTCTCTTCATTCTCCCTCTACCCAGCCTCCCTTCCAGGAACAACCACCAATCTGTTGTCTATATTTAAGAGTTTATATTTTTATTTGTTCATTTGTTACTTTTTGTTTTAGGTTTCACATATGAATGAAATCACAGAGTTTTTGTCTTTCTCTGTTAGAATAGGTTTTTAAAAAACACCTCAAACCAGAAAGAAAACGGAAATGATAATAGCTATGTAAGGAAAGAAAAATCCTTTTAGATAATACATGAATTAGAACTTGTTACAAAGCATAAGGAGATATTTAATGGTATATTTCTTGGTCTATATTTTTGTGCTACATATTTACTTAAGTGTAGAGTCCATTTGCTGCATATCACATAAAACCTAGTGATATGCTACATTAAATTATATGGATTAAAAGGAAGGCTTGTCGCCCTGGCTGGTGTGGTTCAGTTGGCTGGGGGTCATCCAATGCATCTAAAGGTTGCCAGTTAGATTCCCAGTAGGGGGCATGCAAGAGGCAGCCCATTGATGTTCCCTCTCATATAAAGATTTCCCTCTTTCTCCCTCTCCCTTCACCTCTCTCTAAAAATCAATAAAAACAGTTTTATTAAAGGAAGGCTGATGAAATGTAATCAGACTCTTAGGCAGGAAAATAATATCACTGTAAATATCTACATTTTGCTGTGCTATAGTTAATGAGTAATATTGTACTACCATTGTCTGTTCCTTATAGTTCAGCAAAGCAGTACTTATCCTTTTCTTCTCCTATTTGGTGCAAGTTTCTTTTCAAAATTATATTGCCTAATATAAAAATTATATTTGATTATTTCAATGTTTTAATCCTCCTGAGTTTTTTACTCAAAATATTGATAATTTCAACTATTAATATTGGACGTCTTTCCACTTATTTGTGTCTTTTCCTATTTCTTTCAGCAATGTTTTGTAATTTTCATTGTACAAGTTTTTCACCTCTTTGGTTAAGTTTATTTCTCAGTATATTTTGATGCTATTATAAATGGAATTGTTTTAAAATTGCCTTTTTGGATTGTTTGTTGCTAGTGTATAGAAACAAAATTGATTTCTGTATGGTGATTTTCTGCCCTGCAAATTTACTGAATTTTTTTTGCTAGTTCTAATAATTATTTTGTGGAATCCTTAGGATTTTCTACATATAAAATCATGTCATCTGTGAACAAAAATAAATGTACTTCTTTTCTTATATGGATTTTTTTTTTATTGCCTAATTGCTAGAACTTCCAGGTCTATGTTAAATAGAAGGGATGAGAGTAGGCATCCTTGCTTTGTTCCTGACCTTAAAAAAAAGTTTTCAGGTTTTTCTGTTTTCCCATTGAGTATGTTATGTTATCTATGGGCTTTTCATATATGGTATTTATTATGTTGAAGTATTTTTCTTCTACTCCTAGCTTATTAAATGTTTTTATCATGAAAGGGCATGTATTTTGTCAAATGCTTTTTTGTATCCATTCATAAATTTTTATTTTTTGTTCTGTTTATGTAGTATATCACATTGATGCATTGATTCATTTCATATATTAAACCATCCTTCCATCCTAGGGATAAATCTCACTTAGCCATGTGTGTGATCTTTTCAATGTCCTGTCGAATTAAGTCTGCTACTATTTTGTTGGAAAATTTTGCATCTATGTTCATCAGGGATTATGGCCTGTGGACTTCTTTTTTTGTACTGCCTTTGTCTGGCTTTGGTATCAGAATAAGGCTGGCCTCATAAAATGAGTTTGGAAGCATTTCCTTATCTTCAATTTTTTTTGGAACACTTTTTACAGATTAGAGTTATTCTTTAAATGTTTGGTAGATTTCAACAGTGAATGCTCCAGATTTGGACCAGCTTTCTGCATGCGCTTTTTAAATCTAAATTCTCATTTCTTTTTCCAGATTTGGGAAGATTTGTCCATTATTTTTTTAAATCAACATTCTTCTACTTTCTCTTCTCCCTCCAGTGAGTTTTTCATCTCAGTTATTATAATGCAAATGTTGTTTCACTTGATGGTGTCTCACTAAGTCTCTTAGGCAGTGGTTCTCAACCTTTCTAATGCAGCAACCCTTTAATACAGTTCCTCGTGTTGTGGTGACCCCCAATTTCATTCTTACAAATTGAACATAATTAAAGCATAGTGATTAATCACAAAAACAATATGTAATTATATATGTGTTTTCCAATGGTCTTAGGTGACCCCTGTGAAAGGGTCGTTCGACCCCCAGGTTGAGAACCGCTGCTCTTAGGCATTCTTCACTCTTTTTTATCCTTTTCTTTTTAAAAAATATACTTTTATTGATTTCAGAGAGGAAGGACCTATATCCAGCAAAAATTATCCTTTAAGAAATAAGGATTTTAAATAAAGACATTGTTAAGAAGTAAACGAATAATTTGTTGTCAGGAAACCTATCTTTATACAATGGCTAAATTATATAGTCTCAACAGACATTTCAGGATAACAGAAGAAGACCTTGAACTTAAGAAAAGAATAAACAATACTGGGTTTGATAAAAGCAGGGGCAAGTATAATAAACTATTCTTCTCATGATTTCTTAAATCACATTTAATGATTGAAACAACTAATAACACCATCTGATATGGTGCCCAATCTATTTGGAGGAAATATTTAAGATAAATTAATTAAAAAACTTGAGAGGGTCAAGGTACATAAATAGAAAAAAAGTTTCCACATTTAACTCAAAGCGATAAAATGTCAATTTGGGTAAATCATGATGAATTAGATATGTATATTATAATAACTAGAATAACCGCTTAGAAAACCATATAAAACAATATACTTCAAAACACTATAAATAAGTCAATATAGAATCTTACAATGTTTTCATGCAACTCAAAGGAAGACAAGAAAAGAAAACTAGAGAAATAAGAAATAAGAAAAACAAAAATCAAGCAATAAATTGACAACTTTGAGCCCTAATAAATACATACATTACATGTAAATGATTTAAATGTAACAGTTAAAAGAAATTAGCAGAGTGGATGAACAAAAGCAAAACAAAACATAATCCTTCACAAGAAATTTACTTCAAATACAATTAAATGGATTTAAAATAAAAGAATTAAAGAACAAATATCGCCGAAACCGGTTTGGCTCAGTGGATAGAGCGTCGGCCTGCGGACTGAAAGGTCCCAGGTTCGATTCCGGTCAAGGGCTTGTACCTGGGTTGCGGGCACATCCCCAGTAGGAGATTGTGCAGGAGGCAGCTGATCGATGTTTCTCTCTCATCGATGTTTCTAACTCTCTATCTCTCTCCCTTCCTCTCTGTAAAAAATCAATAAAATATATTTAAAAAAAACACAAATATCATGATGTAAACATTAATAAAAAAGTAATGCACATATTAATATCAAACAAAGTAGACATTAGAGCAAAACTAATGAACAAAGAGGAACACGACATAGCAAAAGATCAATCTTCCATGAAAATGTAACCATCCTAATTTTTGCCCATCAAATAACATAAATACATGACACAAAATACATGAAACAAAAAGTGATAAAGCTGAAATAAGAAATAGACAAGTCCAGAATTATAATTGTGGATATTAACTTTCCACTCTCTTCAACTGTTAAAACAAGTAGATAGAACACGAATAAGTCTCAAAATAACTGAACAGTACAATAAATCTGCAGAATCTATTTTATATACGTAGAACACAACATTGAACAACACCAGATACACAATTTTTCAGTTGTCCAGAGAACATTCAGAAACGTACTCCATTTTATGAACCATAAAAACCCCCAACAAATTTAAAATAATTGAAATCAAACAGTATGTTTTGTGTCCATAGTAACATTAAATTAAAACAATAGCAAGAAAAATCTATGAACATTTGGATATTAAAAAATATACTTCTAATTACATTGTTGGTCAAAGAGTAAGCTTTAATTAAGTAAAAAGAATACATAGAACTGAATAACAATAAAAAGTCAATATATCAATATATGTGACATGACTTTAAAACAGTTCTGAAAGGAAAATTTATACAACTAAATGCTTACATTAGAAAACAGGAAATGTTTCCAATAAATAATCTAAGATCCTATATGAAGAAAAAGGGGGGAAAACATAACAAAATAAACCCAAAACAAGCAAAAGGAAGAAAATAATAAAGAGCAGAAATCAATAAAATTAAATCAGGAAAATAATGGGAAAAAATAAAAGGAAACAAATAACTGGTTCTTTAAAAAATGATAAATTTGATGAAACACTATTAAGACTAACAAAGACAATAAAAAGAGAGAGAAGACACAAATTACCAAAATCAACAATGAGGCAGAGGATACCACTAAACATTCTGCAGCCATCTACACTAATAAAAGACAAATATGCTAAGTGATCATACCTGCGCTATGCCCACCAGCCAATCAGAAGAGTATGCAAACTAACCCACCAAAGATGGTGGTTAATTTGCATACACAGGCACCCAACGAAGACTGAAGACAGTGTAGAAGGAAGCCAAGCACTGCAGAAGGGAGCCAAGCGGTGGATAAGGGAACGGATTAGAGGTAGCAGAGATGGGAGTGGAGCTGAAGCAGCGGGCATGGGAGGGAGTGAAGTGGTGGAGAAGGGAGGGAGTGAGGCAGCGGAAATGGGAGGGAGTTGAAGCAGAGGACATGGGAGGGAGCTGAGGCAGCAGAGATGGGAGGGAGCGAAGGCTGCCTCCGGCTTTGCTCCCTTCTCTGCTTAGCTCTGGCCTCAGGAAGCCCTGATCTTTCAGGAATAGGCCAGAGGAAGCCCTATTCTTGCAGGAATCTTCCTACAATGGGTCTGTAGTTAAAACAATAATCAAGGGATACTATTGTAACCAAACAAATAAACAGAAACCCCACAACAGACTTTTTAGCTGCCGATCACAACAAAAGCCAACCTGGTGAGGCAGGTGCTACTGCAAAAGGGATGGAATACTACACTGCAGTAAAAAAGAAGGAATTCTTCCCATTTGCAACAGCATGGATGGAACTGGAGAGCATTATGCTAAGTGAAATAAGCCAGTCAGAGAAAGATAAATATCACATGTTCTCATTCATTTGTGGAATATAATGAACAACATAAACTGATCAACAAAAACAGATCCAGAGACAGAGAAGCATTGATCAGACTATCAAACCTCAGATGGAAGGTAGGGGAGAGTGGGGGTAAGGAGGAGAGATCAACCAAAGGACTTGTATGCATGCATATAAGCCTAACCAATGGATACAGACACCAGGGGAGTGAGGGCATGAATGGGGGTTGGGGGACAATGACGGGATAAGTATATATATGTAATAACTTAATCAATAAAGAAAAGAAAAGGAATGAGATTTTATTCAGGAGCTGCAGGATCTGGGAGAATAGCAAATTCCCCTTTCAAAAAGCAATCTCATCTCCTTCCATCTCAAAGATCCTCTCTTTCTTCCTGCTCAAGCCTGTCATTTTTATACACTAGGAAGGGGAGGGCTTTTTTTCTATCCACTCATATTTATAGCTTTTGGTGGGCTCAGTGTAAGAACCACCCCCTGACAGATCTTGGGCAATGCGGGAGACTCCCCTGCTCTATGCCTATTTATGGTAAAACTAGGAACAGTTTTACATTCATAAATTCAACAATTTAGAAGGAATGGGCCAATTTCTGGAAAACCACACAGTACCAAACTCAAGGAAAATTAAATGGATAACCTGAACCATCCTATATCCATTAAATAAATTAAATTCATAAATATAATACCCCCTCCAAATAAGTCCCTGAGAATAGATGGTTTCACTGAAGAATTGTACAAAAAAATTGGGAAAATTAACTCTAATTTTATACAATATATTCCAGAAGATCAAAGATAAAGAAACTATTCCTAATTCATTTTATGAGGTTATTATTACACTAGAGGCCTGGTGCACAAAATTTGTGCACAGAGGTCAGGGGTCCCTCAACCCAGCCTGCACCCTCTCGCAATCCGGGCCCCTCTGGGGGATTGGGCCTAAACCAGCAGTCAGACATCCCTCTTACAATCAGGGACCACTGGCTCCTAATCCTTGTCTTCCTGCCTGCCTTCCTGCCTGATCATCCTAACCACTTGCCTGCCTGCCTGATTGCCACTAACCACTCACCTGCCTGCCTGATCACCCCTAACATTTTGCCTGCCTGACTGATCAGCCGTAACTGCCTCTGCCTCGGCCCCCGCTGCCATGGCTTCATCTGGAACATTGTCTGGAAGGATGTCCAGAATGATGTCTGGAAGGTTGTTCTGCTGTCCAGTCTAATTAGCATATTATGCTTTCATTATTATAGATGTTCAGTCTTTCTTCTATAAAGCCCTTCAACTGATTGGATGAGGCTCAGCCACTTTATTCAGGGAAATCTCCTTTATTCAAAGCACAGTTATTGAAATGTTAATCTTAAAAAAAAAAACAAAAATAAATAAATAAATAAGCTCTCACAGAGATATCAAGAATAATATTTGACCAAAGTTCTAGGTACCATGTCCCAGTCAAGTCAACACATAAAAGTAATGGTCATATTACCCATTAGGAAAATTAAAATTAATACCATGATGTGCTACAAATACATATCTATCAGAATGGGTAAAATAAAAGATAATGGCAGCACCAAATGCTGCCTAGGATTCAGATAATCTGAAACATTCATATTGCTGACAATAAAGTAAAATAATACAGACAACCCTAGACCCCAGTTCAGCATTTTCTTATAAGACTAATCAAGCAATTACTTTATGACCCAGAAATTGCAACCTGAACAGTTATCCCAGATAAATGAAAATTTTGTTCACATAACATCGGCACACAAATGTTAGAACAGCTGCATCCATATAAGAAAAAAATTGGAAACAACTGCATAAGTCCTTCAATGGGTGAATGTTTTAAACAAATGTGGTATATATGCCTATCAAGGAATACTATTCAGCATTACAAAGTAATGAGCTATTGATACATACATACAGCATGTTGGATGAATTTCCATGGACTTTCTGAGTGAAAAAATAAAATCCAACAATATTATATACTCCATCATTCCATTTGTATAACATTTTTGAAAACAGTGTTTAAGAAAGAAAGAAAATATTGTCAGATACTAGAGAAGGAGTGTAGGAAGGAAGTACATTCTATTATAGAAAGGCAACATGAGGGATTCTTGTAGTAATGGAACTCTTTTGGAACTTGACCTTTGTGCAAGTACATTTGTTCACATCTTATGCAATTAGATTGTACTAAACACTCCACTCCATACACATAGACATACACAGAGTACAAATAAAAGTGGGGAAATCTGATTAAGACTGGTGGATTATATCAATGTCAATATCCTGCTTATGCCATTGTACTTCAATTTTATAAAATGTTACCATTTAGTAAAAAGTACATAGAATCTCCCCATATTTTTACAAAATGTGAATTTATCATAATTAAAAAAAATTTAATTAAAAAATTACACAAGGATATTTTCAGATAATCAAGGGCTTAGAAAATAATACCACAGATGAGTGTATTGCATGGTATGTGAATTCTATTTCAATAAAGCTGTTTAAAAAAGCACAACATTATTCCAATAAAGGTGGTCAGTGCACATCATAGCAAGTGGTCAAGCAGCCTTAGCATATCACTAGCATATCCAACCGGACATCTAGCATATTAGGCTTTTATTATATAGGATTCTTTTTAATTTTTGCTCTTCTGGTTGGGTGTTTTTTGCTTCCACATATTTGAAATCATTGATTTGATTCTCAGGATCCTCTAGTCTACTATTGAATCCCTGTATATTATTCTTTATTTCAGTCAGTATATGCTTAATTTCTGATTGGTCCTTTTCCTTTTTTTTTTTTTTTTTGCATTCTCACTAAGATCCTTGAAGATCTCACTTAGGAACTTGAAGTTCCTCAGAGGTTTCTAGAAGATTCTTGAGTAACCTTATAACTGTGGTTTTGAACTCTATATCCAGTAGTTTGCTTTTTTCCATTTCTTTCATTTGTGACATACTTCTTTGTCTCCAAATTTTGGCTGATTCCCTCTGTTTGTTTCTATGTATTGGGTAGCTGCTAAGTCTCCTTGAGTTGATAGAGTGGCCTTGTGTAGTAGGTGTCCTATAGATCCCAGTGGTTCAGCCTCCCCAGTCACCTGAGGTGGACACTCTTGGTGTATTCCTTTGTAGGTTGTGTGCACAGTTTTGTTGTAGTTGAGCCTTGATTGCTGTTGGCCTCACTGGGAGGAATTGACCTCCAGGTCGATTGGCTATGGGGACCAACTACGACTACAGTGGGAGAGCTGTTGTGCAGGAGACACCCTTATGGAGCAGGACTTGTTTCAGTGGGGCTTTGGTGCTCACTGAGTCTGTCCCTTGAGTGTGTCACTTATGGATGTGAAGAGTTGTACTCTGGTATGGCCTTATACTGACCACTGGGTATAATGGTACTTGGGTCTCCAGTGAGGTGCAAAGTCAGCCACTGCCTGGGGCCATCCAGCAGGAGCTACAGAGAGATCTGCAGATTCCTCCTCTTTGTATTGGGTTTGGAAGTGCCCAAATGAGGCCCAGCTGTGAAGCAAGGCAGGCTGGTGCCTTTTATAGATAGGTTTGGGGCTCCCTGACCCAACTGCAGCTTGTTTGACAGAGTTTTAGTCTGAGAAAGGGCAGACCATTCATATGCAAAAGCTGCTGCACACAGCTTGGGTGGGGTTGTAAATTGGGTGGGGCAGAGTCTCAGGGAATCACCAGGGTGGATCAAACAGAAATGGCTGACAGTCAGACCTGCGCTGAGGAGGTCCCTGCATGGGAACAATGACTGATGCAAGCACCTCCATCTGGAAGAAAGCTGCCCAAGTTCCTGCCCCGATGCCAGACAGTTCAGTTTCTCCCATATGTGTCTGGTTCTTCCAGAGCCTTTCTTGGCACTGGAGCTCAGGGGAAGTGGGAGTTTGTAAATTCAGTTTATGGTGCTGACCTTTCAAGAGGAGCAACTGGGTCTCCAGCAGTCTGTGTGTCACTCAGCCCCAAACTCACTGGATTTTACAATCTGTAGTTCTAGGGACTTCTTTCCCCAGCTCTGGAACCCTGGGCTGGGGGTCTGGTGTGGGGCTTGGACCTCTCGCTCCTCCAGGTGGCCTCCACAGAGGTGATCTCCCTTCTGATTAAAAAAGCAGCACACCTGGGTACCGGATCAGCCCATTCAGTGCCTCCGCACCTCCTACCGGTCTCAATGTGCTTTCTTCTTTGCCTCTCTAGTTGTAGTACTTCCACTCATCCAGCTTTCCAGTGGTTCTGGATGATAGTTTTTCTGTATTTTAGTTGTCATTTTGATGTGGTTGTGGGAGGCAGCAATATAGGAATTTACTTATGCCACCATTTTGGTTTCCTCTGGTACTTTTATTTATGTAATAAAGCATATTAGATTTCAATTGCTGCATAACAAATTATCACTTTTTTTCCTTTTAATTGAATTTATTGGGGTGAAACTTGTTAACAAAATTATACTGCTTTCAGGTGCACAATTCCACAACACATCAATTGTGTACTGTACTGTGTGTTCACCAACCCAAGTCAAGTCTTCTCACATCACCATTTATGAAAAAATGCTGAACTTAATAATTACATGCCAATTCCTTGAGTGTACAGGGCAGTGTGTCCTGCACAGCAGCTCTCCCACTGTAGTCGTAGTTGGTCCCCATAGCCAATCGACCTGGAGGTCAATTCCTCCCAGTGAGGCCAACAGCAATCAAGGCTCAACTACAACAAAACTGTGCACACAGCCCACAAAGAGTGCATCTAGATTGTCCACCTCAGGTGACTGGGGAGGCTGAGCCACTGGGATCTATAGAACACCTACTACACGAGGCCACTCTATCAACTCAAGGAGACTTAGCAGCTACCCAATACATAGAAACAAACACAGGGAATCAGCCACCATTTACCCCTTATATAACCTCCTCTACTTCCCTATCCCTGGCAATCACCACTATGTTGTCTATGTACATGACTTTTTTTCTCTTTTTTCTCTTTTTTGCTCAAACCTTTAAGTCCCCTCCTCCCCCAAACAGTTGTCAGCCAGCTCTCTATCTATAGGTCTGTCCCTATTTTGCTTGTAAATACATTTTATTCATTACATTCCACATATGAGAGAAATCATATGGTACTTGTCTTTCTCTGATTGGCTTATTTCACTTAGCACAAGTCAACAAACTAGTGTTGCTGAGGATGTGGAGAAAAGGGAACCCTTGTGCACTATTGACAGTAATGCAGATTGGTGCAGCCAATGTAGAAAGCAATATGGAGTTTCTTCAAAAGATTTGAAATGGAATTGCATTACCCAACAATTCCACTTCTGGGAATTTATCCAAAGAAACCTGAAACAATAATTCAAATGAATACATGCACCCCTATGTTCATTGCAACGTTATTTAGAAAAGCCAAGATTTAGCAGTAGCCCAAGTGTCCATCAGTAGATGAATGGATTAAAAACAAAAACAAAACAAACAGACAACAACAAAACTGTGGCACATTATATAATGGAACACTATTGGCTGTAAAAAGAAAGGAAATCTTATTATTTGAAACAGCATAGATGGACAAATTTAGAAGTTTAAAACAAGATCCATTTATTATTAGTTCACACCTCTTTAAGTGCAACATGGTGTTGTTTGTTTCTCTGCACAAGGTCTTGGCAGAACTGAAATCAATGTGTTACTGGCTGTGTTCTTGTCTGGATGCTTCACTATAGTTGTGTCCACGCCAAACTCATTGTGTTATTGGGAATCCATTTTCTTGAGGTCATAGGATTGGGATGCCTGTTTACTTGCTGACCCAGGGAGTTTCTCTCTTATCCTAGATGATATAGTGCTTGGTACATGGAAGATATTGATTCCTCTTTATACTTTAAATCTCTGATTTACTCTGTCTCTGACTCAGATTTAAAGGTGTCATAGGATTAGTTCAGGCCTACCCAGAATATTCTAATTTGATTAACTTGAAATCAACTCAATAGTAAATTTAGTCACATCTGGAATATATCTTTGCCATATATTTAAAATAATAATGTGAATGATGTCTCATCATGTCCACAGGTTCAACAATCAACAAGAGATTATACAGGGTGAAGGTCATTGATAATCAATTTACAATTTGATCTACTTCATAAAGATTCTCAAAAGCAGAATTGCTAGGGTCTGTTTTGGGCAATTATCATTTGAATTTTATTTTCACTATTTTTTCATATTCAGAATACATTGGAGGAAGGTGATATGCTTTTATTTTCTAAATTTTGTGGTTCCTGTGGGATATCAATTTATACCAAGTAATTTTTACCAGGAGATACCTATATATCTACTATAAATACTTAAGAAACATCAAAGACTTCGGTATCAGAGTACATTCAAATCTCGGCTCCACTGCTTACTAGCTTTGTGATCATAGAAGCATTATTTAGCCTCATTTGCAAAATAAAGATTAATTATCTTAAAATCATTTAGATGAAATGAGATATTGGATTAAAGAGCTTAAAACAGTGCCTGGTATTTAGTAACTGTTCAACCAACGTTACTTCTTTCTTTCTTCCTCTCACTGCCCTGTACACTCAAGGAATTGGCATGTAATTATTAAGTTCAGCAAGTAGGACACACTATTCTGTGATCATGAATCCTTAACAGTTGATACAATTAGAGGAATATTAGTTACTTTCTTTTAAATATTTTCATCAGTGGTGCTTTAATCTGACTGTCACTGCTATGACTACGTTAAAATTCTTGCTACAAGTAGTGCAGGAACTGTCTTGGTTCCTATTTCAAATCTTGTAAACCTGTGCATTCATAATATCCTTCCAATAAATTTTCATCTTGCTTAACTTGTAAATTTTATGTGATTTTCAATGCTCTTTATGTGTATTTTAAATTTTAAAAAATATTTTCAGATTACTTTATAAAATATTTGTAGCAATTCACAAATAACATCAGTAGTGTATAAAGTGTATTTTTTACAATATTCATTAGCACAGGATATTACTGGATTTTTAAAATTTTAGTTATCTGAATGATAAAAAATCATATATCATAATGTTAATTAATATTTCCAAAAAAAAAACCACAGAGCCACTGTTAATTTGTTTTTATATATTTTTATTGGTTTCAGAGAGGAAAGGAGAGGGAGAGAGCAATAGAAACATCAATGACGAGAATCATTGAAAGGTGGCCTCCTGCACGCCCCCTATTGGGGATCAAGCCTGCAACACGAGCATGTGCCCTTGACTGGAATCAAACCCAGGACCCTTCACTCCTCAGGCCAACGCTCTATTCACTCAGCCAAACCAGGTAGGGCCTGATAATTTTTTATATGGATTATATACATTTCCCCCTTTTCTTTTGATTATTCTGTAGGATTTATTGGCCTTTTTTCACCAGTCTCCAGAAATTCTTTTTTTCCTTTTTTTAATCCTCACTCAAGGATATTTTTTATTGCTATTTAGCGAGAGTATAAGAGAGAGGAAAAGCCAGAGAGAAATATCAATGTGAGAGCAGCACATTGATTGGTTGCCTCCTGCACACACCCGGACCAGGGTCCTGGCTGGGGAGGAGCCCTTGCCCGGAAACAAAACCAGGACCCCCTTCTCTCTCTCCATATCCCTTCCTCTCTCTGTCTCTAAAATCAGTAAATACATATCCTCAGGTGAGGGTTAAATAAAAAAGAAACTATAAAATACTGCTGAGAAAAATTAAAGACCTTTGTGCCAGGGTCTCTGAGAATACTAAAAAATACAGAATAAAGTCTTTTTCATTATTAAAAAAAAAGAAATTAAAGAAGACCTAAATAAATGCAAAGACATTTGTGTTCATGGATGGGAAGACTTAATTTTGTTAAGATGACAATACTACCCAAATAAATCTACAGATTTAATGTAACCCCTATCAAAATCTTAATAATGATGAAAATCTTAAACTAGAGAGAGGTGGTGATTGCACAACATTGCGAATGCACTAAATGCCACTAATTGTCCACTTTAACATGGTTAATCATTCTTTGTGTAGGCAATACATATCCAGCTTGCTCCTTCCTCTTTTCCTCACAACATTTTATCTTAAAATTTTTCAAACATACAGTGAAGTTTGAAGAATCTTGCAATGAATACCAATATACTCACCACCTGGATTCTATTATTAAAGTTTTACTATACTTGCTTCGATATCATTTTTTGGTGCATTTCAGAGAAACTGTCCGTACACTTCACTTATAAATATTTCAACATGTATACCATTAACCAGAGCTCAGTATTTGTTTTACATATTTTTATTAAACTTACATAAGACAAAAATGCGCAACTTTAAGTGTATTCAAATGCAATACACATCTGTAACTCAAACCTCTATCAAGATATAGGACATTCCTAACATTCTAGAAGCCCCTTCTTGTTAATCACCTCACCTCACAAGAGACAACTTTTTTGTTTGTTTCTTTTTGTTTTCTTTTTAATTGTTTTATTGCTTAAAGTATTAAAAGAGTATTATATATGTGTCCTTTTTTTCCCCCCACCCTTGACAATCCCCTGGCCTCCCCTATCCCCCAGTTTCTTATGTCCATTGGTTATGCTTATATGTTTTAACTTTGTTGCTCCCATAGATTTGTTTTCCCTATTGTAAAATTTCACATAACTGGAAAAACAAACAAACAAATAAACAACAACAAAAAAACAGTAATAGGACCCTTACGTCCACAGGCTGACTCTCTATCAACTGAGCAAAACCAGCTAGGGCTCCCCAGAAATTCTTTAAGGGTATCACACTCTTTCAGTCATATACATTGCTAAAATTTTTCTTTAAATATATAAAACTTATTATTTGTGTTTTTATTTACACTTTTAGTGGTACCACATCAGCCGTATTTTTTATTAAAACAATGCTCATTATAAAAAATCAAGGAATTTCAAATCAACAAATATATAAACAAAGTAAACATAGATCTTATCTTATATAATAAAAGCCTATATGCAAATCAACCAAACAGTGGAACAACCAGTCATTATGGCATGCACTGATCACTAAGGGGCAGACGCTCAATGCAGAAGCTGCCCCCAGCCCACAGGCCCTGACCAGCGGTGGCGGTGGGGGGCATGGCCAGAGAGCAGGATGCACCAGGCCAGCCAAAGTGGGTGCCAGTGGGGCCCCACCAATCACTCCACCAAATGCCCCACAGATCAGCCCTGATCACTGGCCAGGCCTAGGGACGCTACCCATGCATGAATTTTGTGCACCTGACCTCTAGTCATATATAAACAATGGTAATGTGTGGTGAACATTGTTTAATATACTTATCTACACAAATAAAAATAAAATAATGATAAATAGACATAGAGTTTAATGTGAATAAGCTCCAACCATGTATATTGTGAAACAAAAATATGTAGATTCATTTAATTAAAAATTGAAATAATCCCATATAATAAAAGCCTAATATGCTAAGTCTCTGGTTGTCAAGTCAGCCGTTCAACCAATCAAAGAGTAATATGCTAATGATATGCTAAGACCACTCAACTGCTCACTATGACATGAACTGACCACCAGGGAGCAGACACTCCAACCAGTAGGTTAGCTTGCTGCTGTGGTCTGGCCAATCAGGACTTAGCAAGATAGGCCAAGCATGCCCTGGAGCCCTCCCATGGTCCTTCCCCAGCTGGCCAACGCCCCCGCATCTCTTCCTAGCCCCTATCGTGCACTGGTGGGGTCCCTCGGCCTGGCTTGCACCCTCTCACAATATGGGACACCTCAGGGGATGTCGGAGAGCCAGTTTTGGTTCAATAGCAGAACTACTGGTTGCTATGATGCACACTGACCACCAGCAGGAAGACACTTAACACAGGAGCTGCTCCTGGTGGTCAGTGTGCTCCTGCCCCCAATTGCCCTCCTACCCCGATTAGGGGTGGGGCCGGCCAGCCAACCACTCATGGCCCCTCCCCCTGGCCCAATAGGGTTAGAGCCAGTGGGCCCTCCTCCTGGCTAGTCCCATCCCTGATCAGCCCCCCCACCCTGATCGGGGTGGGACCTGTCTGCAAACTGCCTGTGGCCACTCCCCCAATCTGGCCCTACCCCCAATTGGCTCCCCCACCCCAACTGGGGGCAGGGCTGGCCAGTAGGAATTTGTGTACCAGGCCTCTAGTATAATTAATATAATATAATATAATATAATATAATATAATATAATATAATAATATAATATAATTAATATAGTACATTTCTAAAATATATAACAAATAGTGTGAATAAATTTGTCTTACACAAATCCCTACACAAAACAAGCCCTCTAACCTTACAGGTATTGTGAAGTCTATAGAAGGAAACCACTCTAAATTTACTAGAAAATCCAGTTGACCCATTCAATGATTATTTTTTCTCTACAAGTAATAAATAATTGTAGATGTATCTGATGAAATATACACACTGATCAGGGGGTTGGGGTGCTGCACCCTGTCACACTCAGGGCAGCGCCGATGGGGAGGTTATGGCTCTACCCCGTCACACACAGAGCAGGGCCCATGGGGGGCAGTTGGGGCGCTGCCCTCTATCACCCACAGAACAGGGCCAATCAGGGGGTTGGGGTGCCGCACCCTGTCAGACACAGAGCCGCAGGGTGATCAGGGGGTTGGGGAGCTCCCCTGTATCAGGCACAGAGCAGGGCTGATCAGGGGAGTGGGGTGCCTTCCCCTGCCACAAATAGAGCAGGGCGGATAGGGATGTTGTGGCCCCGCCCCCTGTCATACACAGAGCTGCAGGGCGATCAGGGGGTTTGGGCGCTGCCCCCTGTCATGCTGATCCCAGTGCCGGGAGGCCTCGCAGCTCCGCTGATCCCGGTGCTGGGAGGCATATTACCCTTTTACTATATAGGATAGAGGCCTGGTACATGGGTGGGGGCCGGCTGGTTTGCCCTGAAGGGTGTCCTGGATCAGGGTGGGGGTCCCCACTGGGGTGCCTGGGAAGCCTGGATGAGGGGATGATGGCTGTTTACAGCTGGTCAGACACCCTTCAGGGTGGGGGACCCCACTGGGGTTCCTGGCCAGTCTGGGTGAGGGGCTGAGGGCTGTTTTCAGGCTGGCGGTTGACTGAAGCTCCCAACCGCTCCTTTTTTTCTTTTTTTCTTTATTCTGGGCCAGCTTTAGCTTGAGGCTTGGATCCAGCTCTTAGGCCTCTTCTGCTGAAAGCAGGTATCTGGTTTGTTTGGGTTCTATAATTGAAACACTGTTTCAACTCCAGCTCTGAGAACCCGGCTGGCTGAAAGCAGGTTTTTGGGGTTTTGTTTAACTTCTGTATTTTTAACAATGTTTCAAACTACAAGCTCAGAGTCCGGCAAGGCAGGCGGGAGTCCTTCGTCACTGAAGCAAGCAAGCCTTATCATTAGCATATTACACTTTGATTGGTTGTTCGGTTGTTCTGCCATTTGGTCTATTTGCATATTACCCTTTATTACATAGAATATATTTGTATCAAATACCACACTGTACAACCTTACATTTACACAAGCTTATATGTCAACTATCTCTTGATAAAGCTTGACATAACAATGTAAAAGGCAAAAATGTCATTCATATGCAAGAACTTAAGGAATATCTTTCCCAAGATTACTTTCTGAGAAATCTAAAGAACAAGCCTCAATAACCAAAATGACTAGAGGTACATCAACATTAAAACTGCTGGTGACCATTAAATATATAATAACCTATGGGACTGAGGCTAAGTGAATGTTAAAACAGAAAAAATTTGTATCTAAATGGCTGATTTATATTAAAGTAGATACAACACAATTATAAAAGATGAAGTGGAAATAGGAAGAAAGAATTTACAAAATGATTGTGTTCAGTAACAAAATTAGGTTGATAGTCTTAGTGTTGTTATTCTCTATTTTGTGCATAATTGAATCAAGCAAATAAGCAATTGTGTGATAATTAAATTCTATCACCCACTATGTTTTTGAGAAGTAAGTTTTTTCATATAGAAAGTAGGAAATATAGATGTAATATTTTAAAGGATAAGCTACGATCCCTACATTAGAATTGTATGTATTATGTACACAGATAAGTAATTATATATACATATATGTAATATATATTATATATAACATTATTCTATGATATACATATAATGTTTCATATAAATTTTATATTATATTTTCTATATTATCCTCCTATATAATGACAGGCTAATATTTAAATTTTCCCCTTGGGAGTTCGACCGGGAGTTCTATTGCTCCCTATGAGGTGTGCTGACTACGAGGCGTGTCACAGAACATGGCGGGCAACCAGTGGCTGCAGTGGGGCACTGAGGGAGTGAAGAAAGGAGGAGGTGGGGAGGCCAGGAGGTGGGGAACATGATCATCCCTGGTCACTGGCCAGGCTTAGGGAACCTATCTGTGCACAAATTTTGTGCACTTGGCCTCTAGTAAATATATAATATATATGAAACATATAATCCATAAGACATATGTAATATATACAATTAAAATTTTACTTATAATTTATAAGATATATATATATATATATATATATATATATATATATATATATATTGATTTCTACTAAAATGCTTGGAAACAATGGTTAATCCTATATAAGCAGTTGTTAAGTACTATTTTACACTAAAATAAAACAGGCAATTTTTTAGAAATAGCTGATTTCACTTCCCTACAGAGAAAAAGCCTAGGATTGGAAAGGTACATGATAAGTTTGTAACATATGGTTATATTTGCTATCATGGAAGGTATAAAAAACTATTTTGGTCTTGTCAAATTGGATTCAGGGGCAAAATTAAAGAGATTCTCACTGGGCAGGCAAGGGGTGATTTGAGCTTCAATAGAAATAGTTAAAAATTTATGAAACCCATACACTTTGTTTGAAATCATGACTTTATAATGGTATTAATACATAATAATTAGTAACCCAAGTAAGTGTTACTCATCTGATTAATTTTCTGGTAAATAAAAGACTCAAGGATTTGACCTGTCTTTCCAATATAAATTTTACCATTGGGCAAACAATTAGTATAGGTGAATACGTGTACCTTTAAAAAGTATTACAGGCAAAAGTGGCTGCTGAATAGGCAGCAGTGCCATGCACCTCCTCCTAGGGCCAGGCCAGAAAAACAAATAAATTGGAAAACATCCACCCTGAATTAACAAATTAGACACAGCTGAGGAGAAAATTTTTAGTAAGGGCAGAGGACATCTAGAGAACACCACTTGCCAGCCATAACCCATGTAGAAACACCATGCTGCCCTGGAAGTGAGTGGAACAGCACCTCCTGGCAGGATCCCAGATGTATGCAGGTAGTGCACACCACCATAGTGAGCTCCCACACAAGGCCTGCTTACCAGCCCACTGGGACCCAGCATCCTAGGATCCAGCTCTGACACCCCACAGTGAGTGAAAGAGAGAGGTAAAACTGTACACTACCCCTACCTTGGACACCAAAACCATGCTGCCAGCCTGAACCAGAGCCACCCAATGCCCACTCCATCTCCAGCCCCACGACATGCTGTCGGTATGATCAGGAGCAAGGAGAAACCCAGAGCATGCCCCACAATGGGCCACAGGACAGTGGGGAATGTGAGACTCACAGCAACCCATGGCTGCTCCACTCTGATCCCCAGGACAGTCCTGCTGGAGCCATCCAGAGAAACCCAATGTTCACCTCACCCTGGGCAACAGGGGAGAGTGGACTGAGTGAACCAGGGCAACCCACCCCCGCTCCACTGAGGAAGGACGAACTGCAGCAACCCGGCACTCATCTGACTCTGGGCTACAATAAAGTGGGGACTGTGAAACCCAAAACAACCCATGTCCACTCCACCCTGAGCCCAGGGTATTGCTGCTGGGGCAACCTGGATAACCAAGAGCACACCCCACCCAGCTCACAGAGGAGCTCCGACTGTGAAACCCATAGCAATCCACAGCTGCTTCTCCCCAGCCCCTGGGACAGACCTCCAGGGGCTACCCAAAGAAACCCACCACACACCTCACTCTAGGCCATGGGAAAGCACTGCTGGGGAGACCCATAGGAAGCAAGTATGCCCAGTCAGGGGCCACAGGACCACACTGCAAGTGCGCTGCCAGAAGGACCTAAGGTACCACTCTGCCATGGGTGCCAGGGTTGCACAGCAAATTGCATGCCAGAAGCCTCTGGGTCCTCACAGGGATTCATACTTCAGAGGAACTGTGCATGCTCTCCCACCAGCCCGAGCATTTGAAGGAGACAACTGTAAGACCAGATCCATGGGAGAGGGGGATAGAACTAAGGGCAGACTCAACCTCTGGGCTAACAATTTCCAGACCATTTCCGTGAGAGAGCCTTCAACCTCTCAAACCCCAAGCAGGGTGCCCAGGGCCACAAAGAGATAGCAAAAATGGGGAGACAAACAAACAACCCTAAAAGGAAAGAAATAAAAGGAATATCTGGGGGAAAATAAATGAAACGGAGGCATGCAATATGTCAGTAAAAGAAATCAGACAAAGGATCATACAGTTCATAAACCAGATGGTTGAAAAATCAACAACTTATATGAGAATCAAGAGGAAATCAAGAATTATACAGCTACAATAATAAAAACAACAACAATAATAGAAGTTTTTGAGAAAAACAAGATGGCGGCATAGGTAAACACCAGAGTTTACTGCCTCAAACAACCACTTCAAAAATACAACTAAAAGATGGGATGGACATAATCCAGAACCACAGGAAGGTTGGCTGAGCGGCAGTTCTACAACTAGGAGGAAAGAGAAAAACATACCGAGACTCAGAGGAGGCACAGTGCTGAAGTAAAATACTAAGGTGCGGAATGCATGTGGAGCAGGCTGGCAGCTGAGGGTATGGTTGTTGTTTTCAATAGGGAGGGAGTCTCAGGCTCTGAGCTCCAGTTTCGGGCGAGTCTCTAGGGACCCAGACTCATACTGGAGAAGCGGAACTGTCTGGCATCGCTCAGAACACTAGGGAAGCTTTCTCTCTGTGGGGCTTGCAGCGATTACTGGGACACTGAGAAGCAGAGCCTCTGAGGGAAAGATTGAGAGCAGCCATAACTGCTAATCCCACCCCGTTGATCCCGTGGAACAAGCTCTGCCCCAACCCTGCAGGGAGACTTTTGCTGGATAGCCTCAGGCAAAGGATAGATTAGCACCTCCCTAGAGATCCAGGAGCCAGGAAGCCCAGAGGTCAGAGTGGGACCATTCAGTTTGCTGCTCCATGGAGCCATAAAAGACACACTCAGGGGGCAGACTCAGTAGCACCAAAGCCCCATCGAAGCAAGTCTAGCCCCAGAGGGGTGTCTCCAGCACAGAAGATCTCCCACTGCAGACACAGCTGATTCTCACAGCCAATTGGCCTCGAGGTCAATTCCTCATAGTGATAACTACAACAATCAAGGCTTAATTACAAAAAGACTGTGCACAAAGCCCACAAGGGGGTGCACCAAGGGTGTCTATCTTAGGTAATTGAGACACTTAGCACAGAAAGGCACTCTATCGACACAGTGAAGCATAAAAAATGCCAAGACAAAGAAACAGGACACAAACGACAGAATAGGAGGAAAGCAAACTGCTGGATATAGAGTTCAAAACCACACTTTTAAGGTCTTTCAAGAACTGTCTAGAAGCTGCCCATAAAATTAATAAGGCCCTTGAAAAGATTGGTGAGACCGCTGACAAATGTAGTGAGATCTTCAAGAAGACTGGTGAGACCGCCGATAAATGTAGTGAGATCCTCAAGAAATCTAATGAGACCCTCGATGTTGTGATAAAGGACCAACTAGAAATTAAACATATACTGACTGAAATAAAGAACATTATACATACTCCCAACAGCAGATCAGAGGATCACAAGAATCAAATCAAAGATTTGAAATACGAAGAAGCAAAAAACACCCAACCGGAAAAACAAAATGAAAAAAGAATCCAAAAATCCGAAGATAGTGTAAGGAGCCTCTGGGACAGCTTCAAGCGTACCAACATTCGAATTATAGGCGTGCCAGAAGAAGAGAGAGAGCAAGATATTGAAAACCTATTTGAAGAAATAATGACAGAAAACTTCCCCTACCTGGTGAAAGAAATAGACTTACAGCCCAGGAAGCACAGAGAACCCCAAACAAAAGGAATCCAAAGAGGACCACACCAAGACACATCATAATTAAAATGCCAAGAGCAAAAGACAAAGAGAGAATCCTAAAAGCAGCAAGAGAAAGAAAATCAGTTACCTACAAGGGAGTACCCATATGACTGTCAGCTGATTTTTCAACAGAACCTATGCAGGCCATAAGGGAGTGGTAAGAAATATTCAAAGTGATGAATGCCAAGAACCTACAACCAAGACTACTTTATCCAGCAAAGCTATCATTCAGAAGTGAAGGCCAGATAAAGAGCTTCACAGATAAGAAAAAGCTAAAGGAGTTCATCACCACCAAACCAGTATTATTTGAAATGCTGAAAGGTCCTTTAAGAAGAGGAAGAAGAAGAAAAAGGTAAAGATACAAATTATGAACAACAAATACACATCTAGCAACAAGTGAATCTAAAAATCAAGTGAATAAATAATCTGATGAACAGTATGAACTCGTGATTGTAATAGAATCTGGGACATAGAAAGGGAATGGATTCTTGGGGGGCGGGGAAAGGGGTGTGGGGTGAGGGAAGAGATTGGACAAAAATCATGCACCTATGGATGAAGACAGTGGGTGGGGAGTGAGGGCGGAGGGTGGGGTGGGAACTGGGTGGAGGGGAGTTATGGTGGGAAAAAAAGAGTAACTAATGTAGTAATCTGAACAATAAAGATTTAATTTAAAAAAAAAAGTAGTTTTTAACCATAGACTAGAAGAAGCAGAGGACCGAATTAGTGAGTTCGAAGATAGGTGGAAAAAAACACCCAATCTGAATAGTAATTGCAGAAAATAATTATAAAATAAGAGGAGAGTGTCGAGTAAGACTCCCTCCACGTTTTGCGTGGAGTAGGGTTCAGTATCTGAAAGAGGCGCAGCACAACAAATGAGAGAAAAAGACAGGAGATCATTTTGCAATATTGGGGACCAGGCGGGCAAGTCCCGAAGGACTTCCTCCACTGCTCAGGCTGCTCCAATCTTTTATTGATCTGGAGTAGCCCTTAGGGTAAGGAGGTTTCAATGACACACAGATCAGCAAACAATTTCCAGGAATAGACAAAGTATCTGATTAGCTCATCAATAGATTTCCGGGAGTAGGCAGAGTATCTGATTAACACTAATCAACAAGGAGCTACATAAGTATCTCAGGAATTAAGGGAACTAAGGTGGGGATGCTTCAACTATTATTACCTAAACTAACTGGGTGGTGCACAGTTCTGACCTTTGCTAGAACTTCAAAGGTTACTAGCTTTGGGGGGGGGGGGGTCTCTGTCTAAGCTCAGCTAGTGAAGACAATGAATGGACTCCAGCGTCAGAGCTTAAGGAATATTTGGAATGACATGAAAGGAAGTAACATACATATAATAAAGGAGCCAGAAGGACAAAAGGAGCAAGGATTAGAAAACCTATTTGAATAAATAATGACAAAACTTCCCTGATTTAGGGAAGAAAAAAGTCACAGAAGCTCAGAGATTCCCAAAAAAGATGAACTCAAAAAGACCCACATCAAGACATAATTACAATGGAAAATGTTAAAAACAAAGAGAGAATCTTTACGGCTGCAAGAGCGAGACAGAAAGTTACCTAAAAAAGAACTCCCATTAGGTTATCAAATGATTTCTCACCAGAAACACATCAGGCCAGAAGGGAATGAAAGGAAATTTACAAAGTGATGAAAAGCAAGGGATTGAATCCAAGAATACTCTACCCAGCAAGACTGTCATTCAAAATTGAAGGGGAAATCAAGAGCTTTGCAGACAAAAAAAAAGGATAAGGGATTTTATCACAACCAAACCAGCAATGCAAGAAATGCTAAAGGAACTGCTATAAAAAGAAGAAATAGAAAGGGAAGAAGAAACACAAGCATAAAGAATAAAAATGGCTACAAATAAGTACCTATCAATAATAACCCTATCCCTGACCAGTTTGGCTCAGTGGATAGAGTGTTGGTCTGTGGACTCAAGGGTCCCAGGTTCAATTCCGGTCAAGGGCATATACCTTGGTTGTGGGCACATCCCCAGTGGGGAGTGTGCAGGAGGCAGCTGATTGATGTTTCTCTCTCATCGATGTTTCTAACTCTCTATCCCTCTCCCTTCCTCTCTGTGAAAAATCAATAAAATATATTAAAAAAATAATAATAACCCTAAACATAAATGGAGTAAATGCTCCAATCACAAGACATAGAGTTGTTGAGTGGATAAGAAAACATAACCCATATATATGCTGTATACAAGAGACCCACCTCAGAACAAGAAACTCAAACACATGGAAAGTGAAGGGATAGAAAAATATTATTCAGGAAAATGGAAAGAAAATAAAACCCAACAACTACTGGTGTAACAATACTTATATCTGACAAAATAGACCTCAATGTGAAGGCCATAAAAAAGGTAAGGAGCCCTGACTGGTTTGGCTCAGTGGATAGAGTGTCGGCCTGCAGACTAAAGGGTGCCAGGTTCAATTCCAGTCAAGGGCATGTACCTTGGTTGTGGTCACATCCCCAGTGGGAGGTGTGCAGGAAGCACTTGATTGATGTTTCTCTCTCATTGATGTTTCTAACTCTCTATCCCTCTCTCTTCCTCTCTCTAAAAAATTAGTAAAATATATTTTTTAAAAAAGGCCATATGCACCCCTATGTTCATAGTAGCCCAATTTACAATAGTCAAGATTTGGATACAGCCTAAGTTCCCATCAGCAGATGAGTGAATTAAAAAACTTTGGTACATCTACATAATGGAATACTACACTGCTGTGAAAAAGAAGGAAGTCTTACCATTTGCAATTGCATAGATGAAACTTGAAAGCATTATGCTAGGCTAATATGCCAGTCAGAGAAAGATAAATATTAAAGGATCTTGCTCATTTGTGGAATATAATGAACAACATAAACTGATAAATAAAAATAGATCCAGAGACAGAGTAGCATGTAACGGACTGTCAAACTTCGCTGGGAAGATAGCGGAGGGTGGGTGAAGAGTAAGAGATCAGCCAAAGGACTTGTGTGTATGCATATAAGCATAACTAATGGACACAGACACTGGGGAGTGCGGGCATGTGCTAGGGATTTGCAGTTCCTGGGGAGAGGTCAATGGGGGGAAAAGGAGACACATATAATACTATATGTAATACTTTAAACAATAAAGATTTTTTTTAAAAAAATATTCCAACTAATAGTTAAAAGAAATATGATAACATTATCATTAAAATTATAACATCACCATATTTTTAATGCAGTCCTATATAATAAAAGACTAATATGCAAATTGTCCCCTCAGGAGTTCAACTGACCTGGAGTTCATCTGCTCACTATGATGTGCGCTGACCACCAAGGGTGGAGCGGAACGAAGAAAGGCCCCAGCCAGCAGCCAGAAGACAGGGAAGGAAGGCCCTGATTGGCTCTGAGCACTAGCCAGGCCTAGGAACCCTTTCTGTTCATGATTTTCGTGCACCAGGATTCTAGTTAATTAATATACATATGCATTAAGCATTAAGAACTCCTAACAGCAACATGAGAGATATCCGAAATGTATGTATATTTTGTGGAATGGATACAATATGATCACATTTTGCCAGAGGAATCAAATTTGAGTCTATTAAACTTTGGATTCAGTTGCCAACTTGCAGAAAATACCTAGGAGAGAAGAATATATCAAACAGCACCATAAGAATGCAATCAGCAATATACAAGTTGTAGGAAACTATAGATCAAATGGTCTATCTTTGTCACAAATTGTACAGAAAAATTTTTAATGAAAGGGAAATGTGTAGATTAAAAGAGTTTTAAAGAACATATCAGTTGAAAAGAAAATGAAACTGGACTATACTATGATACTAAAGATGCAAGTTTGTATGATAAAACTACAAAGATGTGTGAGGAATTGCTTTACTTATGTGGCTACTTGGCATTGAGTGGAGTGGTTATTAGGATGAGAAATATGGAGGGACTTGTTGATGGCTGAAAAAATTTTACTTTTTCATCTAGATGGTGATTACAAAGGTGTTTGATATTTTATTTAGCTCAATAATATTTTATTGGGCTACATTTATGTATGTATATTTTCTATTACTGTTTTATTTTAGATTGAAAACATTACTTAAAAATGATTGTATTCAATGTGAATGCAAGCTTAAAATATGATCAAATTGAGATGTCTGAAAATAAATTTGACATAGCAACCAATTTCAAAGAAAAAGGGCCAACAAAAGCCTTTTTGATAGGACAAAGCACATGATTGGATTCCAAGGAATAAGCCTGAGACAGCGACTAGAATACAGGTGTTTTATTGGTGCGTGTTCTTGGGTCTCCATCCAAGAAAGAGTAGGGGAAGAAAATAAAATTGTGAAGTTAGGTTGTGATGTAGTTTCAGGGAAGTTATTATATGACTTATTGGGGATTTAAAAATTAGATATAGCTTTTCAAATTATGGTAGATTAGACAAAGAAAGCAGTCATTTCTATTCCTCCCCACTAGATAATAAGCTCCTGTGAGGGTGCGTACAGATTAGGCACCACCAAGGCAATCCTGAAGAGAGCATAAAGCTGAGAGAAATCTGCTCACAACACTCCTAGAAGCTGGAGGAATAAGTTCTTCTATTGCAAAAGGAATCTGGGTGGTGCAGCACTGCATCCCTTACAATGATTATTTCCTGCCTCTACATGTTTTCTCTCTCGCTTCCTTCTGTATGTATCTCTATCTCTTTACTATTCCGTTCACATTATAAACACATGTATATTTATGATTTGGGGAAATCTTTCTATGATTTTACAGATAGAAAAAGGTTCAGAAAGTTTAACAGTTATAGTTACTCTGCATGTGGGCTAATTTTGGACTGAGCATTTAACCTACAGTATTTCACTTGATCATCTCAATAGCACAGTTGGCTCCTTCATCTTATTTTATTTTATTTTATTTTATTTTATTTTATTTTATTTTATTTTATTTTATTTTTGGTTCCCTCATTTTATGGATGAGGTAGATGAAGGTCATAGAAGATAAATGATTTGCCCAAGTAATCAGTGGTAGAGCCAGGATTCCAATCAGATCTGTATGAATTTAGCACACTACTCTCAACCAATATATTATACACCTCTGCAAAAATCATCTGGACTCACAGAATAAATAAGAGGGTGATAAGGGAATTTAACTCTGATTTCCCATCTACAGGTGTCCAATCCCTCTCCCATAACTTCTCCAGTGTCCTGTTCCCTCAGAAAAGGCTTTATTTAAGAAGTTACTGGTTACTCTTCTTAATTAGCAAATAAGGGTCTTCAAGGACTTAATCTAAAAATGCCACAAAGGTAAATTTAAAGTGTTGGGTTAATGGGAAAAGTGTTTTGGAGCATGGAGGCCTTTTGGACCGCTCAGCTGCCACCAAGCACACTGTACCTATTTTTTTTTAATGTGGAGGTCACCCTATAGGCCATAGAATAATTAGGGGGAGGGAGGTAGAGGGCATAATCAATAGGAACAAACTAAGAGAGATCAAAAGTCTTCTGTCTGGATGAAATAAGAATCAAAGGTGATGTGTCTTCCCTAAAGGAAGTGAACATCTAGATTGTGTAGAAAAGATGAGAGCAGACACATCTCATGTCTCTGAGCATTAGAAAGAAAAGGCAACTTTTTGAGATTCAAAGAGGTCAATTTGGGGCAAATAGAAAGGAAACATCTATCTAAACTACAGATAGCTAACCAACAAAGTCCATTATATCTCAAAATGCAATATAAGTTGTCATAAATTGGTTCATGATAGTTCAAGTTAATTTATAGATGAGAAATTCAGAATAAGAGAAATTAGAGATGGCACTGACTGTGACCTTCCAGAAGGAAACCCTATTGTTCCTCATGCTCTCCTGTGGTATATCTGTCTGAAACATAGTTCCACGCTATGTGGACCATGGCCCTGATTTATGCTACACAAGAGCTTCCTTTTTTTTCTAAAATTACCAACTCTTTGTGTTATCTCTGCTTAAAATGCTCTTCCCTTCCACCTTTTGTAAAGCTGGCTCCTTCTCCATTTTCATATCTCAATTTATAAACTACCTCCTGCTCTTAATCTAAGATCTGCCAATCTTTATAAATTATCATCCTCTTTTGCTTCTTTCAGAGCATTTATCTCAATCTGTAATTAGTCATCTTATTTTTATCAGTAAACTTGCCTATTATCTGTTACCCCAAGGAAAAGGTAAGCCTTATGAGGACAGGATACTTAGAAATTTTGATCTCAACCATAGCTCCTATCATAAGTACTTATATTTATGGAATGAATGAATAAAATGAAAATTCTTCTCCCTAAAATAAGTTGTTGTTGCTTGGGATTTATTTTATTTGTATATTTTTATATATTATATTCTCAGGACTCACTCCTTTTTGAACTTTATCTGAAAACCTTCTAAGAAATGATTTCATGTACTAACATGGACACACACACACACACACACAAGTAAAAGAAAGAAATCTTCCTTCTTTAGTTTCTTTTTTTTAAAATATATTTTTATTGATTTCAGGGAGGAAGGGAGAGGAAGAGAGAGATAGAAACATCAATGATGAGAGAGAATCATTGACTGGCTGCCTCCTGCACATCCCTTACTGGGGATGGAGCCCACAACCCAGGCATGTGTCCTTGACTGGAATCAAACCCAGGACCCTTCAGTCCACAAGCCAACTCTCTATCCACTGAGCAGAACCAGCTAGGACACTTCTTCGTTTCTTATGGAGAGTCCTGATGGGAGTGAAAATATGAACACGTTGAGAATGCGTACCTATCCTTGAGTTCATCAGTTTTCCTGGTATACTTATTTAAATCAGCCTGATATTGGTGACATCCAAAGCCAATCTGGTTGCCCATGGACATATATCCAGTGTGTTACCACAGAATAGGGTGTACTTCATGGCAGTTTCTTTAAAATGCAATACCCAGAATACCTAGGAAATCTACTTCCCCCAATGAATCCTCTCAGAATTGGAATAGACACCAGATTACTGTGGTCGCCAGAATGCATGAATCATGTGGTGGCAAAAGAGAACTTTGTAAAGAGATAGTCCCTTCAGTTTACAGCAAGTAACTAATTAACTAAAAAAACTAAGTATATAAGTAAACTAGAGAGATAAAAATGATTTGAGGACTTTGGAATCAAGTCCACAAGGTCTACACATATATGACTTGTGGAATCTTGAAATTTTGATTGTTCAAAATAAATTCCAATTTGCTGTTTCCTTAGAATGGAGCAGCTCTGATTATTTATAAAAAGCAACACAGCAGTTCCTCCAGGGTACTGCTCAGTATAGACAACTCACAGAGCTTTTCAACTCACCAGCAGTGTCATCTCAGGGCTAGTGTTGATTTAGATATAAATATTGAGGAAGAAATAAGCCTCAAAGGGATCTGCTTGTATAATTTCTCTAGTAACAAGAGGCTAGACGTGCTCCTGTGGGTTCTTTTTTCTGTAGCCTCTGCAGTCCCGCGATGCACTGGGAGGTATCTCAGCTTCCTAATGAAGTGCAGCCAGTATGCAGCAATGAGCAAAGGGCCAGTCAGGATATTTTAGGCCTTGCTGCTGGGGTGTTAGCAACTGATTATGTGAAAATGGATCATTAAGTGTTAGCTGGAAAAAAATGCAACTCATTAGCAACATCTTTTGGTCCAACAATTTCAAAAAAGACATAAGAAAAACTCTGTTGGTGTCCAGGCAGTGTGGCTCAGTGGTTGAGCATCCACCCATAAACCAAGAGGCCCCTGCTTCGATTCCCAGCTGGAGCCACATGCCTGGGTTACAGGCTCGATCCCCAGTAGGGGGCATGCAGGAGACAGATGACTGATGTTTCTCTCTCATCCATGTTTCTGTCTCTCTATTCCTCTCCCTTCCTCTCTCTCTAAAATCAATAAAAACTTAAAAAAAAGTCTGTTGGTAGTCTGAGAAACAGTAGAACAGGATATAGAAAAGGGAAGGAACATCTATAGAAAAGGGAGTGACTTAGACTTCTGTGTTTTATTATCTCTGCTTTTTTGCATTTTGCATCACTAAGGGGTTATTTTTATTCCAAATATTTTATATCCTTGAATTCAAATTCTTAAGTATAAGACAAACTAGGACAAAATTCTTCATAAATTCAAGAGTCAGTATATTGCTCATAGATTACCTTTTAGTCAAAGTGATGGAAAATTCAGGCAACTATACTCCACATGTGAGAATAACAGAGACATCTGCCAGCACTGGACCAAATAGGTAAGGATGAATGCGACATTTCTGTCAGTGTGTTTCTTTTCTTAATACTCAACTCTGCTTTCACTTTCATAGAATCACTTTATACTTTACAGAAAGGCAGGAGGCAAGCAAAGACCTAAGAGAGTAATGAAATTAACCCAGTAAGCATTAGGGTTTCACTAAGAGTCCACTGTTAATTTTTTTTTTTTAAATTTAATCCCAGTTGATTCTTCTTCCAATTGAAAATTAAGAGTGGGGAAATATTTCATTTACTATCTCCCGCAGATAAATCATATCCTATAGAGCATGAAGGAAGAAAGTAATTGAGATGTCATGTAATAAATGCATGTGCCACTGGTAAGACTGGTCAGAAGGTTTTTTTCTATCTAGTAAGAACTCTAGATATAAATACTTTGCTCAAGTGTGGTGTAGCACTTGAATTTGGGCCTTCTCTAGAATGTTACTAAGATATCAAATGCCACCAGAGGCAACACTCTGATACTGGAGAGATAACTTTTCTAAATCACTCTCAAATGACTCCTTGGTGAATGCAAACCAAACAAAACAATAGAAAGGGAGCAGCATAACCTTTTTCAGTCTCCTGTGAGCATCAACCTCAAAACTTCTGAAACGTTTCACACACCAAATATAAAACCAAATTTAGGACTTTATTAAGATCATTTTATAATTATCCCTGGGTCCAAAGAAACATATGACCAGGGGTGAGATATTCATAGACATCTCACCTACTAGGAGGAGTCAATATTGGGGTAAGAATAAAGAGCTCATACACATACAAAATGAAATAAATTACACAAGGTAACAAATGTGATAAATACTCTTAATTTTCCTTTCTTTCTTTTTCTCTCTCCTTACTCCCCCAGTACACACACACACACACACACACACAATCACAATCACTCATAAGTGGGTATGATCTCTCTAAAGATCAAGGTATCTTCACTATTCTTTTTTGGCTCCAGTAGGACAATTTCTTCTTCAAAGAACATATCTATAACTACCAGTTTAGATATTATTTCTCTGTTGTGCAGGATCTAAACTTGAAAAAACGTTGGTGCTAAGGGGATGTAGCTGCACCTTCCAGAGAAGTGAAATGTCTGCTAACTGACCAGCAGAAAGCCAGTACTCTTCTTGTTCTATTACCATATAGCAGAAGCTGAATTTTCTCACTGTGGTCCACAACTGTGTAACCTATCTAAACCATCAGGAGGAGAATCATAAAAATTCTCTCTTACTCCAATGATGAGAAGAAACATAATGATGGTGTTATTGATGATGACATGATGATGATGATGATGATGATGATGATGATGATGGCGACAATAAAGACATCAGAGACCAAAAATGTTCAGACCATTATATATGCAGTATTTTTTTAATAGCTGAATCTTTTTAAAAAATATATATTTTATTGAGTTTTTACAGAGAGGAAAGGAGAGGGATAGAGAGTTAGAAACATCGATATGAAAGAAACATCGATTAGCTGCCTCCTGCACACCCCCTACTGGGGATGTGCCTGCAACCAAGGTACATGCCCTTGACCAGAATCGAACCTGGGACCCTTCAGTCTGTAGACAGACACTCTATCCACTGAACCAAATTTGTTAGGATTATATGCAGTATTTTTAAAAATATATTTATATTTATTTCAGAGAGGAAGGGAGAGGGAGAGAGAGATAGAAACATCAATGATGAGAGAGAAACATTGATTGGCTGCCTCCTGCACATCCCCTACTGGGGATTGGGCCCACAACCTGGACATGTGCCCTGACAGGGAATCGAACCATGACCTCCTGGTTCATAGGTTGATGATCAACCACTGAGCCATGCTGGTTGGGTTATGCAGTAGTCTTATTTACACCACACAGGTGAAAAGGAAGAAATGCATGTAGTCTAACTATGACTGAATCTCTTCTGTCTTTTCTAAAGATCTACTTCCATTGGTTCTTACATTGGCTCCTTCGGTCCCCAGTTTTGGGATTTAAAATAATGGTTCTTACTTTCCTGAATCTTTTCTGAATCTTTGCTACCTGCACCAGATGCTGCCTGTGGAAATGTGTCCTAACTTTATACCTATGCCATGCTCTTAGCTTCTTTCTCTGCCCATTTATGCTCATCAGACTGAGGATGTTAGGTTTGCTTGCATTGATGCAGGCTTTGCTTGGGAAAGTGTTTTTCAGGATGCGATAAGGTCAGCTTCATGCATATGGTTAACGACTCCCCTTGTATAATGTTGATACTGAACAGTGTTTCCTTTTCCCTCGTGGTTTCATGCATGCCATTTCAGTGGCATTTGAGGTTCACAGGATACTTTCCTGGGAATTGTTATGTCTACACCCTTGGCCCAGAGCTCTATAATCAATTGCTATTTTGGAAAAATATATATATTGTAACATTCCAAGCAAGCCAGCTAACTGTGTTGTGACTTTTCTGTACCCCATCTATAAAGCATGGAGTGTATACATGTCACCTCAAGAAGGTATTATGAGAGTTAATGAACCAGAGATTGTAAGGGGGATTTAGCCTGCCAGATGAAAGGTGCTGCTTAAGTATAGAGTACTCAAGTTTTATGTGGCCTGATTCTTCATGGCCAAAGCAACATATCAGTAAGTCACGACACTGCTATTAAAGGGCAAAGGGCACCATCAGCACATTCTCAATGTAAGGTGTAAACACAGTCTCCAAAAGGAGCGGTTTGGTGTTTTATAACTTACTGCTCAGTGGTGGTTCCTGTCTTTGCTGCAGCTGCCACATCCCCTGCATGACAAAATTAGTCTCATTTTGCCCAATTTGTCCTTGGTTCCCTTGACACAACATACATCTCCTCAAAATCCCTTCTGGATGAAATAAGTTATGGTACAGAAATATAAGGTATACAGATGCATCACTAAAATGGATGATAAGAGAACAACCCTTCAGGGCAAGTAGTGCCTCTGGCAGGTTTTTAGCTTTTTCTTTTGAGATACAAAAGCAAGAGGATATCTGCAACTAAGATGCACTAAAGGTTTTTGTTATCACAACACTGGGAGAAGTTACAGCAAAGCCAAATAGGGCAAATGTAATATGCCACCTCCATTTCTGAGATCAGTCACACATAAGAGGCATTCGCTCGGGTTATGAGAGCTTTCTAAATGCCTCTCATTTAGCTTACATTGCTTAACTTTGTGACAGCTCTTCAGGGCCCATTCATTTTGACTTGGGGTTCACTTTCTGCTAATTCCCCTACTGACCACCTTACCTCTCATCTGTTATGAGTTCAATCTCATGTGTCCTGTACAGGATGCTACCAATAACCTTTCCCAAAAGGCTCTTGCCAAAGCACTTAGAAGTTCACTGGTTTAGGGAACATTTATTTATTAGCGTTTTAAATTGGTGTGTTTTAAATATAGTGTTGCCTACAATCATCAAAGGAAAGTTCACATTTATAATGAGATTAGCTTTAAGAGATTTAGAATGCATTTCATTTTGTTTATAATTTCTGTAGACACTTCTCACTTTCCATAATAAAGCTGGCTTTCCAGACCAGCAGAAAATACCATAAATATTCACAAGTTTGGAGAAAAATATTTTTTTCTGAATAATCATAATAAAAAAAAAACAGCAGTCTGAAAACAGAGAAGCCAAGGAACTATATTTCAAGGTTTTATTTATTTATTTCTATTTTTTTATTTCCCTGTGCGTGCAAGGCTCCCTGCATTTTCTCTTTACTTAGTTCTACCCTCCTTGAAAGAGTAAGTAAAGCAGAAATAAAAGACTCCCTCCTGGATTTCCCCCACTCTGAGATACCCTAAGGTTTACAAGATGATACTTTCTCCATTACAGCCAGTCGCTGTAAATCAGCTGTGTGAATAAGAACACTTGAATCCTTCTAGACCTTCATGTTTACTAAGTTTTACAAGCTGAAAAGCACGGCTCTTGGGGTATTAGAGAGTGTTTTAACATTAAAACAGTTCTGCCTGATGCTGTGACTACAACTACAAAAACACAAAAATCCGTTTTCTTCCTTTGCCGCGGAGCTGCGATTTTTCCCAGGAGCCTTGACACTTTCTACTTTATGCACCACTTCCCCTGATAGTGCATAGTCTCTTCCATATTCTTTTTTTTTTTGAAATACTTTAATGTTCAGTATTCACTCCCATTTTAATGGGAAAACAGCAAAGTTTTGCACACTTTTGAAAATTAACAATATTTGTCCTTCATGATATATACATAGCTAAACCATTTTGGTCACTGCCTGCAGTGGGTCTCTGCTACAGAGGCGTGGGGGATACTGTAGTGTGCCATCTCAACTCTTCAGGTGTCTGTTCTGCTTTGAGGAAAGATTTCATCCCGCTGTAATGTCTATGGAAACTTGTCTCTGTGGCAGGGCATTGGGATAGGGAAACTGATAAAAAGCTAAATTTTCAATGAGTCAGATATCAGGAAGAAGATGTTCCATTCATTTTCCTTTGCTGATTTTTCTCTTCAGGTCAGGTTCATAAAGCTGAGAGACACATTTCTGAAATGGCCCAAAAAGTATCAGAAGGGAGAAAATGGCCTAACTAAAAAGAAAAAGATGTAAATATACTCTAATGGGTAAATTCTAAAGGGTGTTTAGGTTTTGTTTTGTTTTGCTTTTGTGGCTATTAACGTTTGGGTCTATAAAATACCCTGTACTTTTAAAGTGTAGATCAAAGCCTTGCTGGAGTTGTACCTTTGTTGCCTGGTGCCATACATCAGCAAAGCTCTGTTACTTGTGGGTATGATTTTTTTCTGTGTTTAATTCCAATTTGAACACCATGCCGTTGGCTTGTAATTTTGTTCTTTAAAACTGAAACAGAAAAATGTCATATTTTTGCCAAATAACATAAATTAATGAGAGGTTTCATCCATGGATCTAAATACCACCCACGCTACCACCACAGTTCATGAAATGAAATCACGGACTGATGTCCACCAGGGATTCTTGTCATTGAACAAAGGGGAAGAGAAATTCTGCTTTGGATTCCATTTCAGAATTAAAGCTCTACAGGGATCTTAAAGCTACAGAATGTCTTTCCTTATCTAAAAGTAAACATCTGAGGAAAAAGTGAAGTGACTATAAAATGCAAGAAGGTTTTTTTCTAATATTTGGAAGCATAGGCAGAACAATAAATGGGCTTTCAAAGGAATCTCTTTCTGTGATACTATCATAAGTTTATGGACATATTCTAGTGTCCACTAACTATGTCCAAGAAAGAGGATATTAAAGCAAATCCTTAACTCCATAATAAGAGTTGTCAAATTTGGATCTGCAGGGGATGTTTCTTATTCAGTCCACACTCAGCTCTGTTTCTTAACCCCACCCCTGTCTGCCTGTTTTCCTCCTCACCATGTCTTATGTATTTCATTTTCCCCTTCTTATTGTTATATACACATACTTACCTTCACCCACTTGCTTCTCAACTCCATTGAGAATGTTTTATTAATCTGAGTTAGCAGATATAGCTGAGCAAAAAACATTAAGTGGGTATATAAATACATATAATGGATTTTCATAGCCACCACTGTAACAAAACTCTCATGTTTTTCTGTTTTCTATTTGTATTACCAAGTCTATGTCACTACAGCCTTTGGGGTATACCAGCTGTATGTCGATGTGTGAGGGTCGATGATGAGAACAGATTGAGGGGACAAAACCTATTTTAGGGCTATCAATATGCAGGGAATGCTGTCAGTAAGATCATTCATGGAAATGTAGCATAGTACCTGGCCCATGGTAAGCATGAAATAAGTGGTAGCAGTTGCTTCTGTTATTGCTGTTGTTTTTATGGTTGTTATTTTTATTCATCAACACATAACAGTGTTTATTATTAAAGGCTTTGAGGGGAAAAAGTCTACTTTTTCATAAACATTTCATATT
Source organism: Myotis nattereri (assembly GCF_964212035.1). NCBI lineage: Eukaryota > Metazoa > Chordata > Mammalia > Chiroptera > Vespertilionidae > Myotis > Myotis nattereri. The sequence continues at coordinate 89,357,352 of NC_138078.1, forward strand.
GAACATGCTACTTCAAGTTCTTTATTAGTGAAATTCCTATAAGACTCTATAGTACAGTATACTTTTCTCTTCCCCAACATTGCATTTGATCTCCTGTCATCCTATTTTCTAACCATAGGTCTGACAATGCCAGAGGTGAAATGGCAAGCCCGAATAATAAATAAACTATCCTAAGTTCTCAGAATTAAAGCATGTGTGCTATTTTATATCAAGATTTCATTTATATGAGTAGGACCATTTCCAGACTCTTTGATGTGAACTTTATTTTAAATTCAATATTTAATTCAATGATTAGTAATTTTGATGCCAAAAATATTACAATATGGTGAGTTTGTGGGAACCCTGTCCAGAGCACCCCGGATGTTCAAGGCCAAGGCAAATTTGTCACATGCAGGTGCAAGGATAGAGCAGTTTCACTGTAAGCACTGCGCAGGCATCCTTTTCTGTAACTCAAATACTGATGTCACTATTTGGCCAGAAGCCTCTTTTGTCTAAGTTGGTATAAAATATGTTACTGACCAGCCAGTACCGGGCTGCATTTTGGGGAAGATCTATTACTGACCAGCTGGTGCTGGCTGTTTTTGCTAGAATGGCTCCTGTGTTTGCTATTGTATTAGTAAGAGCTGTTTCTGTAAGGCTACTTTGAAGCACTGCTTTGTGTAATGGCTTCTTAGTAGTAATGGCTACTTGGGCTGCAATAAAGACTCTCTTATATGCCTACAACTTCTTATATTTTATATCTTCTCTGCCCAATATCAGGCATCCAAGGAGGTCCAGCCTCTGGCAGAGGGACTCGGACCCAACAGTTAACATAGTTGAGCAGGATGAAGGAGTGAGTGCTCCCACAATTGCTGTAGCGAGCAGGGTCAAGGAGAAACTTACTCCAACAATTGGTGCAGTGAGCAGGGTCTGGGAGAGTATGGAGGATTCAGTAGTAAGCACTCTGACAGAGTGAGGTGTAGCCTTAATTTAATCTTCCATCCTTCCTTCTTTCCTTCTTTCCTTCCTTCCTTCCTTCCTTCCTTCCTTCCTTCCTTCCTTCCTTCCTTCCTTCCTTCCTTCCTTTCCTTCTTTCCTTCCTTTCTTCTTTTCCTGTTTTCTTGCATTATTTGGTTGTTTTATATTCCTATGCATTTGTATATTAGAGGCATTAAATTAAGATTTTATTTTATAGTGTATTCTTATAAAACTTACTAGAGGGCCAGTGCATGAAATTCATGCATGGGGGGTGTGTCCCTCAGCCCGACTTGCACTCTCTCCAATCTGAAACCCCTTGGGGGATGTGTGACTGCTGGTTTAGGCAGTCACACATCCCTCTCACAATCCAGGACTGCTGGCTCCTAACCGCTCGCCTGCTTGCCTGCCTGATTGCCCCTAACCACAACCCTGCCAGCCTGATCGATGCCTAACTGCCCTCTCCTGCAGGCCTGGTCCCACCCAACTGACCTCCTCTGCTAGCCTGGTCACCCCTAACTGCCCTCCCCTGCAGGCCTCATTGCCCCCAACTGCCCTCCCTTTCAGGCCTGCCCCCACAACTGCCCTCCCCTGCTGGCATGGTCCCTCCCAACTACCCTCCCTTGCTGGCCATCTTTGTCCACATGGGGGCGGCCATCTTGTGTGTTGGGGTGATGGTCAATTTTCACATTACTCTTCTATTTGATAGGATTCATGTGCAATAGTTATAACATTAATATAGGTCCTTGCTTCCTTGTAGTCACACATATAAAGACTTAGATAGCATTTTCTTCACTCCCACCCCTACTATTATATATTTTAAACACAAATCTTATTTTTTTAAAGCACTCAATTTTTACTTCTTTAAGTTCCCTAATCTTACTAGTATACAGATCACTTTTCTCTTCAGACTTATAATATGACACTATTTTCTGGGGAATTTTGGCATTAAAAATTCTATAAAAGATCATCATTTTCTTCAACTCAATCATTAGATAATTTACTGCATGGCTTAGTTTGGCTTTGTTCCTATTTGGCATGCTTTGAAAAGCAGTGAGAACATGGCCCTTTCTCAATTGCTAATATAAAATGTATAATTTTGATTTGGGACTTAGTAGTCCACTTGTGTGTTCACAAATAGTTGGAATAAACAAATCAAATAAATAGCCAGGGGATAAAATAGTTTTCTACATATTTTAGCTTGAGCCATGTTATTAGGCATCCATAACCAATGGTATCTCCACAGGTGCCTGACATTTCCCCTTATTTTCAGTTATTCATTTATTAATTCATAAAATAAGTTTTTATTGAATTATGGGCTTACTTTGTGACCGTGTTTTTCTAAAGATTGTAGGAAACACCTGAAAAAGCTAACAGTCTAGGGAAACAGAGAGAGATAAACAAGTAATGATTCAAATGTGTAAAGTCTATGATATAGATGTATGGAGGGTTTTCTAGATCATGGGTAGGTGGGGGAGAATAGAAAGCTGGGAAGATTTTTATAAGAAAATATTTGAGTAACTTTACTAAATAATTAGATGATTTAACTAGTATGTATGGAGTCAGTCACTCAATCCCACCCTGACCATTTAATTAGTGGTAAATATATTAAAAAACTATCAACAAGATATTTTTCAAAACAGAAGTTCTAAGTTACCCTGTAAATATAGAGAACTCTGGAGTCATGACTGCGCTAATATATGAGAATAAACAATCTTATACTAAAAGAAGTCTTGCCAAAACCGGTTTGGCTTGGTGGATAGAGCGTCGGCCTGCGGACTGAAGGGTCCCAGGTTCGATTCCGGTCAAGGGCATGTACCTTGGTTGCCGGCACATCCCCAGTAGGAGGTGTGCAGTAGGCAGCTGGTCGATGTTTCTCTCTCATCGATGTTTCTAACTCTCTATCCCTCTCCCTTCCTCTCTGTAAAAAATCAATAAAAATATTTAAAAAAGTCTTTAGCATTAAAAGATATTGGAGTCTAGAGCTATTAAACGGTCCAGTTCTATAGCTTCCTCAGCTCATGATGCCATTAATCCTCTACTCTAATCTATGGAGAAACTTCTGTTAAGATCTTCCATGGTTAAATGATGATGGGTGGACTTGGAATATGAGATTATCATTTATTCTAAAACCCAAAGCTTTCCTCATATAAAGTATTAATTTAACATTTAATAGCGTAAAAGTTATTCTGTGCTGTTTTTTTCAAGTACACACATCAAATCCAAATTGATTTGAGCTCTAAAGAGACATAGACCATCCATTACACTTCTTTTTATCCCTCACAGATTTAATCATAGCCCCTTGCATATAGTAGACTTGCAAATATGCCTGTTGTTTTTTAATAATCTGGAAAAAGAGAAAGAAACCCAGGAAATATGGTATAGGAGTGAATTGATTTAAAGATGTGTTCTAAGAGCACAAGGAGAAAAGTAGATGTCAAGTTTGCCCCTTGAAAATTAGGATGGAGAATTTTTGACTATTCCAAAATTAATGTTTAGGTTCATCACATATTAGCAACAACAAAAATCTTTATACTCATCCACTAGAGGGCAATCAATTCATTAGACACAGACACTTCCCCCCACCCTGACCTAGGACCTAGTAACTTCAAGGGAAAGAGGTAGAGACAAAGAGGAGGGGAGGTATGAATGGAACTCTTCTCACTAAAAATAGCATGATAGTCTCCTTTGGATTCCCTTCTATGGAGAATGGGCCTGGAGGAGCCAACTAACAGTAAACCAGACCTCTCCCTTTGAAACTAAAACTAAGTATATTCCAGAGATTTAAAATTGCTCACACGTAAATAGCCATTTACCTGTGAGGAAAGAAGCATTTACCTGAAGTAAATGAGGTTTTACTCTAAATGAAACAACATTTGAGTTTGTCACAGAGTTCACTATATCCACTGGCCTGCCAGGAGGCAGCGGGAGTACACAGAGATGCAAGCATTGTCTACAATGCTTTTGAAACCATCTTGGTGATTAGACTATTTCTCCTCTGACTACATTTTCTACTAGAAAATTTTGCTTGCTTTTGCTAACACTGACATCATGAATGTAAAAAAATAGTTTAAATAAGAGATTTTTAACACTTTGTTGATTAATAAAATATTGAAAGGACTTGAAATCAGAAAAGAACATGTAACATGTTGTTATTACAGGGAGCACTCACAGCAAGCAAGGTTGACCCTGTGGTTTTTCTTGAGACTCCAGTAAATTTGAGAATTTACTGATTCATTATAGTGGTGAGCTCTCAAATCAGGTTTTGATCACTTATTCCTCTTCTGTGAATGGGTACAATAATATTTTCCCATCTCATGCACATGGCTTTATAAAGTTGCCACAAAGCACGACAAATATTTTCAGATTATTAGGAATACCAAGGAGATATTATCCTTCAAAGTTAGCTATAAAACCATATGTGCACATGGGATTTTTTTTTACTCATTTGCATAATATGCAATTGTAGATGTGTTTCTCTGAAAACAAAGAGCATAATTATATAATAAAATCTTTCTTAGGAATTTAACCAAATGTTAAAGTTATTCATTCAAAGTTAATTAGCTTTACTTAATAAAAATTAATCATAATTATTAATTTTAAAATAAATAATTTAGAACCTATGGCAATTACTTTGTTGGACTAGTTCTTAATATTTTCCTGATGAAATGTTATCTTGATTTCATTCAGCCTGAGCCTCTTCACACTTCCTTAGGTAAGCTAGGACTCCTTTCTTGGTGAAACGATTGCTGAAATTAATGCAGTGACCTTTCTTCCTAGTTTCCATCGACACAATATGAATTTCTAAGCCCTAGCTTCTCTCTAGGCTTAGCTTATCTAATATCTAGAACTATAGGCACATACTAACGCATTTAGTTTGCACTTTTTTTCTAACTTTCTCAATGCTTCTAATTTTATTTCTAAGGTAAACAAATATATTGTTTTTGTGACTTTTGTGATCACTTACACATAGTGACCTCTTTCTGGATAGCTTTAGGTTCTCAGATTAAAATAAAAGTTGCAAAGAGAGAAGTAGGCATTTGCATTATATTGAAATGAACACTGGCCTTAAACTACAAAATGGTAGTTACAAATTAGTCACAGGATATAAAGTTCAGCAAAGGGAATAATATAGTCAATAATATTGCAATTATTATGTGTGGTGCAAGGTGGATACTTGAGTTATCAGGGGGGTACACTTTGTAAATTATATAATTGTGTAACCATTATGCTGTATACCTGAAACTAATGCAAAATGATATTGAATATAAAATGTAATTTTAAAATAAAATTTAATTAAAAAAATCAAACACATGAGTTTGATTCTTGGCACTACAGTTTACTAACTGCGTGAACGTGGACAAGTGTCTAACCTCTTATTCCACATTTAAAAGTAAGGCTTAAATCCCTCTCCTCTTTTGGATATTGTGGAAATTAAAAACATACAATAGACAATGTAATGGTGGATTCTTCCTCTTTGCTAAACCCACATGTCCACGTATCTCAACAAAGATTTTATTTGCCTCTAAGTCCCTTTCTATTTCTCCTTACACTCCCATGAAATCTTAGGCAAAATTTAAAATTGCCTTATATCTTTTCAGTTCTTCAAAACTAGAAAACACATGTTACTGGCTGTCAAAGAAAAATAAATAAATGATTACAACATTGCAAATTCTTCTTCTTTATTTTCTCATAATAACTTAGTTTAAGTCTACAAACTTTATTATTCATGCAAGGCAATTATATTTTTTTTCCACTCTGCATAACAACTCTGTGAAATATGTGTTGTTATCTTCATTTAGAATGAGGAAATTATAATTTGCTTAACCCATGCAATTTCATACAGTTAGTAAGTGAAAGAGCTGGGCTTCGACCCTAGGTAGAGCTGATTAAAATGCTAGTTAATACATACTGCGCCCCACCACTCAAAACATTTAATTGTTTCTGAAGAACAGAATAAAAGCTACTTTTTCATAGATAATTACTAAATTCTGACCTCTCTTGTTTACGATGGCATATGGCAGGGGGCCAGGGGTGATTGGTTATGCAACCATTTGAATGGGGATTTAGTTTCAAAGGGTCCTTGGTTATAAATGTCTACAAAGTTAAGATTTAAATGTGCAGATTAAAACATGATAGAAGTGTGGCAGTGGTACGGTAACCAGCATGTCTCCTTTCTCAGAGGGATGGTAAAATATAATTCATCAGTACATCATTACACCTACCATAAACATCTTCTTTTACTTTAAAAATGAGAGAGAGAGAGAGAGAGAGAGAGAGAGAGAGAGAGAGAGAGAGAGAGAGAGAGAATTTAAATCTATGGATATAGCTGCCCTGCAAAAATGGCCAATGCAATAATGAATAAAAACAGGCTTTTCTCATTTTTTTGGTATAATTTAAGTGCAGTAATTATGAGCATTGTTGTTATGAACAGTGTGTCACATCTATAGAATCTCAGCAATACTCAAACACAGTTGCTGTGTGTTCTCAACATTAGCAAGCTACATTCAGAAAGGCATTCTAAATATATACATGTTTCCAATGAGTAAGATAGCAGCAAAGTATGAGATGAAGAATTTAAAAAAGCAAACAGAGAAAATGTCCTTCCTTTCATGAGTATTAAATACAAGTAGAAATTGCCATTTTTTTTTTGCATAGTGACTCAATATATGGGGATAAGAGCATTAATCACAGAAGTCTCCAGATTCTTGTTGAAGATTTTACCTTTTTGGGCTGATTTTTTTTTATTTTCTTAAGTGAGGAATAAGCACGGACAAAGAACATTATTCTTAAGCATTTCACTTCATCAGAATTCATTAGAGCAGATCTGAAGGTTTCATTATTCTTTAAGAGTACATTAATAAAACCACCACACACTTATTTTTAACACTATGTATATGAATTATTCTGACAGTCACTTGAAAAGCCAACATATCAATCCTGAAATTAAAAATGTAGTAGGACAAATTAGTACATTCTGGCCACCACGGGCCAAATTGAACAATACATTCTCTACTTGGAGCACAGGACAGAGCTATCTTATAAATGAAAAATGACAGCAGCCACTAAAATGGCAAGAAGCTGGAACCTAATTGACATTTGAATTAAAACAATGTGTTTCTACATATCAAAAGTTGTTGCTCTCCAGCCTTTGGTTTTTTGTTTTCTTCACAAATACCCTCCCAAAAGTAAGCTTTCAGTTATTTCACTTGTGCATAGTGTCCATTTGTAAAAACCCTGACCCAATGCTTTTAGCTTAGACAATACAGAACTTGCAATAGGAATCTATTTGTCTTTGGTTTCTCTTTGTGTGTGTAACAAACCATATTAAAAATATTTGGATTCAGAATGTGTTGCTTATTGCTCCATGAAGTAATGCACTGCAGTAGGTTGCATCAGTTCTCTAGGTCTAATCTAGCTTTCCCCGGTGGCTCTGGTGCCCAGGGGAGTGAGACTGTATCTGTTCCATTTATGAGTAGCAAGATAAATGGTTTTGCCCTTAATAAATGTAGAGGACTAGTTGAAGAGTTCAGGACAACCTGCTTTTTAGTCCCTTAAGCAGCAAGGTCTTTTTAATCCTCCTCATTCCCTCCTCCACTAATTTTGCATGAACTATGCTGTTAGCCACATAAGATGATGAATGTTTGAAATAGTCCAGTACGGCTGAGCTAATGAGGGTGTTGTCATTAAAATGTGCACTATAGCTAAGAGGCAGGACCCAAACTTCTGAGGACACTTAGGTTTTATATTTTTCTCCCACTGCTGCTGATATAGTATTACATTCTAGTCCTTTTTAGCATTGAGGCTTACTCAATGAAGAGACAATTTCTCATCCAGTGTTGATGACAGTTTTGATTGCTTTTAGCTAGGGAGTTTTAGCTGTGTTCTCTGCTCTACAGGGCTCTGAGCGTTCCCCGTTTAGTGGCTATGTGCCAGGCCTGTCACAACAGTGTCAAACTATGAACTGTAACTGTTAATAAACTATTTTCTGTGTGTCCTTTTACAGGTTGGTAGGTTTCCTCAGGTAGAAAAGAATGCATAGAGGGGTCTTGTATGAAGCTACAATGCTTTATATCTTGTTAGGAAAAATCATGTGACTTCCAGAGAGATAGTCTCTAACTCTTTGCTTTAATCATTTAGGACAGATAAGAGCATAGTAGGCTAAAATTAGTGGATCAACAGTAATTATATTCATCAATTATATTGGTTGGTATATTTCTTTTTTGAATTTATAAAAGGTATCCATCATTGCATGCCCTTTGGGCATAATTTTAATTGTTAATTAAAAGTTTGGTGTAGTAGAAGAGTTGCTTTTATCTACTTCAATAAATTCTGCTTCAAAATTATGCTAGTGACATAGTTCATTAAGTTTAAATGTCTACAATATAGTTACTCTTCTTTTTTAAAAAGTGGCTTGAGAGAAGGAAAATGCAAATATGAATACCTGTTTACGCCCTTTTCTGTTTATCTGATCCCCCCACCAACTGAAAACCATTCGAGCATCAGAGAAAGCAAGAATGGAAACTGCTATTTAAAATTATGCTGATTTTACACATCATAAAAATTTACATTAGATGGTTTATAAGCAACTATATGTAGCCATGTAACAGAAAAATGAGATCCATCTTAAATAGTACAATAAACTTACTTGCTTATTGTATTATCTATATCCAAAGGAAGGCAGAAAGGAGGAAAAAGAAAAGGAAGTGGTAGAAAGGAAAAGGAAAGGAAAGAAAAGGAAAGGAAAATTCAAAAGCAGTTTTTCACCTTATAGAATTAATTTCAGATGACATTCAGATTATCACATTCAAGTAAATTAGTGGATGAACTTCACTAACGATACTAAAATTATTATGTAACTCCTTTAGTTCCATAAACCAAAGAATTCTCAGCTTTCTTCATTTTCTCCCTCTCCTTCCTCTTTCTCTCTGAAACCAACACATGGTTTCTCTCAATAAAACACAGGAAAACCTTGTTTTTATAGAGTACTTTTATTTATTTTTATTTTTTTAAATTAAATATTTATTGTTCAGATTATTAAAATTGGTTACTCTTTTTTCCCACCATAACTCCCCTCCACCCAGTTCCTACCCCACCCTCCGCCCTCACTCACTACCCACTGTCCTCATCCATAGGTGCACGATTATTGTCCAATCTCTTCCCGCATCCCCCTCCCCCTGCCCCTCCCCCCAAGAATAGTCAGTCCATTCCCTTTCTATGTCCCTGATTCTATTACAATCACCAGTTCATACTGTTCATCAGATTATTTATTCACTTGATTTTTAGATTCACTTGTTGATAGATGTGTATTTGTTGTTCATAATTTGTATCTTTACCTTTTTCTTCTTCTTCCTCTTCTTAAAGGATACCTTTCAGCATTTCATATAATACTGGTTTGGTGGTGATGCACTCCTTTAGCTTTTTCTTATCTGTGAAGCTCTTTATCTGGCCTTCACTTCTGAATGATAGCTTTGCAGGATAAAGTAATATTGGTTGTAGGTTCTTGCTGTTCATCACTTTGAATATTTCTTGCCACTCTCTTCTGGCCTACAAAGTTTCTGTTGAGAAATCAGCTGACAATCGTATGGGCACTCCCTTGTAGGTAACTGACTTTCTTTCTCTTGTTGCTTTTAAGATTCTCTCTTTGTCTTTTGCTCTTGGCATTTTAATTATGATGTGTCCTGGTGTGGTTCTCTTTGGATTCCTTTTGTTTGGGGTTCTCTGTGCTTCCTGGACTTGGAAGTCTATTTCTTTCACCAGATAGGGGAAGTTTTCTGTCATTATTTCTTCAAATAGGTTTTCAATATCTTGCTCTCTCTCTTCTTCTGGCACCCCTATAATTCTGATGTTGGTACGCTTGAAGCTGTCCCAGAGGCTCCTTACACTATCTTCGGATTTTTGGATTCTTTTTTCATTTTGCTTTTGGTTGGGTGTTTTTTGCTTCTTCGTATTTCAAATCTTTGACTTGATTCTTGCGATCCTCTGGTCTGCTGTTGGGAGTCTGTATAACGTTCTTTATTTCAGTCAGTGTATGCTTAATTTCTAGTTGGTCCTTTATCACAACATCGAGGGTCTCATTAGATTTCCTGAGGATCTCACTACATTTATCGGAAGTCTCACCAGTCTTTTCGAGGGCCTTATTAAATTTATCAGCGGCTTCTAGACAGTTCTTGAAAGACCTTAAAAGTGTGGTTTTGAACTCTATATCCAGCAGTTTGCTTTCCTCCTATTCTGTCGTTTGTGTCCTGTTTCTTTGTCTTGGCATTTTTTATGCTTCACTGTGTCGATAGAGTGCCTTTCTGTGCTAAGTCTCCCAATTACCTGAGGTAGACACTCTTGGTGCACCCCCTTGTGGCCTTGTGCACAGTCTTGTTGTAATTAAGCCTTGATTGTTGTAGTTATCACTATGAGGAATTGACCTCCAGGCCAATTGGCTATGAGAATCAGCTGTGTCTGTAGTGGGAGAACTTCTGTGCTGGAGACACCCCTCTGGGGCTAGACTTGCTTGGATGGGGCTTTGGTGCTCACTGAGTCTGCCCCCTGAGTGTGTCTTTTATGGCTCCATGGAGCAGCAAACTGAATGGTCCCACTCTGACCTCTGGGCTTCCTGGCTCCTGGATCTCTAGGGAGGTGCTAATCTATCCTTTGCCTGAGGCTATCCAGCAAAAGTCTCCCTGCAGGGCTTGGGCAGGGCGGGTCCCACTGGATCAACAGGGCAGGCTTAGCAATTATGGCTGCTCTCAGTCTTGCCCTCAGAGGCTCTGCTTCTCAGTGTCCCAGTAATCGCTGCAAGCCCCACAGAGAGAAAGCTTCCCTAGGGTTCTGAGCGATGTCAGACAGTCCCGCTTCTCCCCTATGAGTCTGGGTCCCTAGAGACTCGCCCGAACCTGGAGCTCAGAGCCTGAGACTCCCTCCCGATTGAAAATGACAACCACACCCTCAGCCGCCAGCCTGCTCCGCATGCACTCTGCACCTTAGTATTTTACTTCAGCACTGTGCCTCTTCTGAGTCTTGGTATGCTTTTCTCTTTCCTCCTAGTTGTAGAACTTCCACTCAGCCAGCCTTCCTGTGGTTCTGGATGATGTCCATTCCATCTTTTAGTTGTATTTTTGAAGTGGTTTTTCGAGGCAGCAAACTCTGGTGTTTCCCTATGCCGCCATCTTGGTTTCCTCCCCAGTCTGTTTTATATAGAGTACTTTTAAATGGGGGTAAAGGACAAAGAAGCAAAATATGACATTACTAAGCTATTATTTTAAATGACAGCTTATAAAAAACTAAGTATACCAACTATGTACTATTATGCTCAACCATGGATATGTTGATATTTAGGCTATAAATATGTAGTTTGGGTCTACAAAACCATAAAATGAATTAAATATTTGAATATTAACCCCCCAAAAGAAAGAAAGAAAGAAAGAAAGAAAGAAAGAAAGAAAGAAAGAAAGGAAGAAAGAAAGAAAGAAAGAAAGGAAGAAAGAAGGTAACATAATTTGGACTTAAGACCAAGATACTTCATTATCTACTCTAGATGTATACATTCGTCAAATTAACTAGATCCATGCAACAAAGTTATATTTTGTCCTCTAGACACAACCTCAGGAAAGACACAATGATTTTAAGTTCAACTCTCTGGTTGTCTTTTCAAATTGCCAATTAATTTCAATGGTCAAATTAGCTGAATCCATTAAAATATCTATAATTTGGAAAGATCCAGATGGCAGCAGAGTGGGTGCCAGGACCAGACTAGAATTACAACTAAAGTATAGATCAATCAACATGAATAACCAACTGAAGGCTGAAGAAAAGTATTATAACCAAGGATTTACAGAAGAAGATATGTGAGACTGCTAGGAAGGACAAAGTTGTGAAAAAAGTATGCCCTGATCTCACTCTCACACATGACAACTGAGAATCTGAAGGGATAACTCAGCTGCAAATGCTCCCCCTGAAAAGTGTGGGGTCTCAAACCCAAGGTGTTCTCCCCTGCCCAAACCACCAGAGCCAGCAAAAGGCACACACATAATACCTGGCTGTGAAAATCAGTGGGCATTCTGTCTGGCAGGGAGAAAGAGGAGTATGCTAGAGACACTGGCACCCTCTAAATGGGCCAATGTACAAAATCTTGTTTACAGTCACTAACCAGGGCACTGGGGGAGGGAGGAACAGTGAAATAGAGTTATGTGAGGAGAGCTAAAGGGACAGCTGCTAAGATCCCTGTGCTGAGTGACTTTCCCACATTGTAGATGCCATCTTTCTTGGGTGAAGCACTTCCCTCCTTATAGCATCAGCTTGGGAGAATGCTATAGCAACACTGAATTCTCTCTCATTCCATACTGCAAAACTTGTGCCCTGCTTAGGAGTCAGCTTCCTAAAGATCCAGAACAAGACACAGATGCCCACTTTTACCACTCATTCAATATAGCACTGAAAGTCCTAGCCACATCAATCAGACAAGAATAAGAAATGAAAGGCATCCAAATTGTTAAGGAAGAACTAAAATTTTCATTATTTTCAGGTGTCATGTAACTGTATATAGAAAACCCTAAAGATTTTAACTTAAAAACTACTAGAACTGATGGGCACTTGGGCTGCTTCCAATTCTTGGCTATTGTAAATAATACTGCTATGAACATAGAAGTGCATAGATTTAATACAGTTCCTATCAAGATACAATGGAGTATCTCACAAAACTAGAACAAATATCCCAAAAAATTACATGGAACCACAAAAGAGCACAATTAGCCACAGCAACTTTGAAAAAAATAAAGAGGAACAAAGCTGGAGACATCAAGCTACTTGATATCAAACTATACTACAAGGCCATAATAAGCAAAACAGCATGGCACTAGTATAAAAACAAACATGTAGAGTAATAGAAAAGAATAGAGACCCAGAAATAAATCCATACTGTTATGATCAGCTAATATTTCAAAAAGGAGGCAAGAGCATACAATAGGGTAAAGATAGGCTATTCAATAAATTATTTTTGTGAAAATTGGACAGATATGTGTAAAAAATGAAACTCAACCACCTCCTTACACCATACACAAGAATAAACTCAAAAGGGATTAAAGACTTTAATGTTAGACTCAAAACCATAAAAATCCTGGAAGAAAACATAGACAGTAAAATCTCAGACATTCCTTATAGCAGTATTTTTTCTGACATATCTTCTCGGCCAAGGGAAACCAAAGATAATATAAACAAATGGGACTAAATCAAACTAAAAAAGTTTATGCACAGCAAAGGAACCCATCATCAAAATGAAAAAAACACCCCACTGAATGGGAGAACATATTTGCCAATGATACATATGAAAAGGGGTTACTATCACAAATTCATTAAAAAAAAACAAACAAACATAAAACTCAACACCAAAAACAAACAAGCAACCCAATTAAAAAATGGGCAGAGTACCTGAATGAACACTCCACAAAAAGTGACATACAGATGCCCAGTAGACATATGAAAAGCTCAAAATCACTAATCATCATAGAAAGACAACAGTATGGTTATTACAAGAGGGAAAGAGGGGTGGAGGAAGGTAGAAGAGGGTAAAGGAGGGATAAATAGAGGTAAAAGGAGACTTGACTTATGCAGCCGTGCCAAATTCGGTGCCTGTCCCCCCGTGGCAGGCACCGGCCCGGAAGGCTGCCATAGAAACAATGTGGTACATGGGCTCTGGTCCCCTCTGCTGGGCCTCAGGGATAAATTTGGCTACAGACACCAAGAAAAAAAAAAAAAGGAGACTTGACTTGTGGTGGTGAATGCACAATACGATATAGAGATGATGTTATAGAATTATACACCTGAAATCTATATAGCTTTATTAACTAATTTCACCTCAATACTTTCAATTAAAAAGAAAACTTCAGAAACTCAATGGCCGTGGAAAGTTTTAACACATTGTTCTTAGTCTATGACAACAGATAAAAACAATTAGATTGACTAATTTTATTATTATTTGAATTACTGAATATTTATGCAATAATAAATGCAAGACTCTAATTAATGAATTAGACAAACAGAAAAGGGTAAAAGTATAACTAACTAAAATATTTTTGAGGAAAGCATAATAACATAGAAATATATCTAAAAAAACAAAACAAAACCCTGTTTTGCCCTAATAGCCATAGTCTCAGTGAAGATCCAGTGCTCTTAGTTAAGCTCTTTGTGCTTTCATTTTGCCAATTTCCTTCAAGTGTTGAACAGCTGAACATGTGGTAATTTGTGCTGTGAGTATCTAATACAGTGGTTAGTGACATATGTGGATTTCTTGGATAATAGTCCATCAAGCTATCAGGCGAATCAAAGGGGATATTGCTTCAGTTTTATATGGGACACCAGATGTCATTAGTTTAGATATTCAAGTTTTTGTAATTTTTGTAAATTTTCATAAATATTCCAATCTCAGTATTCCTATTCAAGATCTCTGTAAAAAACTTGTTTTTTAATCTATTCATAGTTCTGAAAAGGACTATGGGTAATTTAAATTAGTCACATCATCATGCTCTTCACAATATAGAGTATCTATAAAAACAAAACCAACAAGAAAAAGCAATCAAATGGCAATCTGTATATTTGATTTTGAAACAGTAGAGACATTCCAGGTTCTGTTTATGTCACATATTTTGGCTGATGCCAATCTGACATCAAAATACTGACTGATTCATTAATCCTGACAATCATTTACCTCAGTGGAATAATTTGTTGTAGTAGTTGATGGACTGACTATTACATTCCAGTCAATATTTAATTACTTCTGTAGCATCTTTCATATGTATATACAAATATATTCTAGGTATTGTTCATAAGCTATGACTATGTGGAAAAAGTGAATCCTTAATTCTAGTATTTTTAGCCACTTTCGGCATATAATGAGATCAAATCCAGAGTCATCAATGCTACTGAGTTGCGGTTTAAATCAAAATTGATAACATAGTCCAACATAGGCTCAATGATGTGGCATTGCCAGAAAAGAGCAAATATAGAGAAAACTTATATGTAATAAAATAATGACCAGCTTTCAAAATCATGACATATAACATGTAACATATAACATATATGACATAATGTGTATGAATTTCATTGTTTAACATTTCTTATAAAATACCATAAACAATCTAATATTCAAAATATAAATGACTTTTGGCTCATGTAAAGGTTATTATTGGATACACTTTCAAGGCTTTGCATCTCATTGAAATGAAAAAGAAAGCTTTGAACATGTATAGATTCATACTGTATTCTTGAGTAACCATATAACCTTAGTACATAGACTTACTGAATAATTCATAATAAGATCAAGCCAAAATGGAGGTCACAGTTTATGAACTTAACTACTACATATAGATCACAGTATCAATGGCTGAAGCAGAGCTTTATATTTCTCAAACAGGCCCATCCCATGTGATTTCAAATGACTGTTTTGCCAGACCAAGTCACTATGCTGATCTTTCTGGTAGGTCAGGCTTCTTATGTGCATCCCAAAATAGTCAGGGTGCTGCTGCTGCTGCTGCAGCTGCTATTGATGATGATACTAAGCATAAAAATTTAATAAGAATTTACTACAAATTCAAATGAACATAATTTAGAAAAATCAACTTTTATGCATTTGTTAGTATATATATACCAGCAGTTAATGCATTTAGAGTAAGGTAAAAATAGATCCTAGACAGCAGCATAGATTGTTGTGGGTTTTTTTGCAGTAAACAGAAACTGTCACCAACAAACACATTGATAGCTAAGCCTACACCCGAATAACTGAACCTAGTTTTTCGCCTATTGTACCTTCTGTCTCATTCTCATAATTGAGGCACTGAACCTCAAAATGATACAGCTAATAAGACAAAGAAAGCTTATTTTAGAGCCAATTATTTTTTAAAAGACACCTTTATCTGCAAGTCTACCTTTTCATTGATGACCAGAATAAAACCCAAAGGCAGCAGGATATAACCCTATTAGTGCTTATTTAAGAACTCAAGTATATAGACTTACCAATAGCTTTTTTAAAAAAAGTTTGAGCTATTGTCCCCCATTTTTTACAGAGCAAGTCTCCTCCTCCTGTCAACAACATTTGCAGTTGTGTGGATGTAAATATAGTGATTCAGAACAAATACAAGTATATTAGTATATAAATCTTCTTAATGCTCACCAGTTAATGAATTTCTGAATGAATTTGATGTGGTGTCTTTCACTTAGGCTTAATGGTAAAAAAATTCTTCAGTTAAAGAAAAATTTAAAGGGATTTTCTTTGGAAGTCTTGGTTTGTATGTCTGATGCTGATTTTGTCTTTGGAAAAATTAAAACTTACGCAAATTAAAACTCTTATTTGTGGAGTTATTTTTTTTTAAATATATTTTATTGATTTTTTACAGAGAGGAAGGGAGAGAGATAGAGAGAGTTAGAAACATCGATGAGAGAGAAACATCGATCAGCTGCCTCCTGCACATCCCCCACTGGGGATGTGCCCGCAACCCAGGTACATGCCCCTGACCGGAATCGAACCCAGGACCCCTCAGTCCGCAGGCCGACGCTCTATCCACTGAGCCAAACCGGTTTCGGCTATTTGTGGAGTTATTATTCAGATAATCCTAAAATAACATTTTTCATTTTAAATGCATTTTTTATTGATTTGAGAGAAGAAGGATGAGGGAGAGATAGTTAGAAACATGAATGCATGCTTCCCACTGGGGATGGAGTCCTCATGTGCCCTGACTGGGACTAGAACCTAGATGTCCTGGTTCATAGGTTAACACTCAACTACTAAGACACACTGGCTGGGCTAACAATTTTTCAATTGCTATTTCATTAAGACAAAATGCAGGTAGGAAAATCTCCTAATATTCTTTTCAAATGAATAATTGCATCCTAGTAAGCTTTGTCTTTTCTAGGTATCCTTAGAAGAAGTAAGGGAACCGGAGGGAGACAGGCATATAAATCCATCCAGAGGGGGAAGTTTGAAAGAGGGCATAAATTAGAAAATATTTCAGCCTTTATGCTTAGTATCATATTTCTTTGAGTTTTGGTAAAGAAAACCAAGCTTCCAGTTTCGACTGGAGGCATTCTTCCCTCTGCAGATTTAGGGATCAATATCATTATCTATCTGTTGTGATAACCCATGTTTGTCTCTCCTAGCAAGACTGATAAAAGCCTTTCCCAAAGAAATGTCATTTGCTTACCAGAACTTTTTGTATAATGACATGACTTGGCTGCTAAAGAAACCATGTGGCTTCCAATTCTGGCCAAGTTGGATAACAGGGACCTAATTTACTTTCCCACCTAAAACAACCAACCAACCAAACACACACAAAACCAAAAAAATAAATAAATAAACCAACCAACCAAACAAACAAACAAAAAAACCCATGGAAAATAAAAATAAAACATTTTTTTAAATTACTTTTCAATCAGTTTTCTTTCAACACTATTATGTATTAGTTTCAGATGTACAGCATAGTGGTCAGACAATCCTGTACTTTACTCAATGATCTGCCAATATTTCAAGTACTCACTAGAAACCATACATTGCTATTGCAATATTATTGACCATATTCTCCACACCCCCATGACTATTTTAACTACTAATTAGTACTTCTTCATCTTTTCATGGTTTTCATCTGGATTCTGCACCCCAACCTCCTGCCCCTCTGGCAACTATCAATCTGTTCTCTATTAAAACAACTGCTTTCAAAGCACTGAATATCAGGCGATGAAGAATAGTGATCTTTAAGGGACAAGAAACAAGGTGAGCTCTATGATTTCTGCATTTTACTACCTTGATGATTTCCAGGGTGCAGAGCAGGGGGGAGGAATCCAGGTGGAAACTTGTGGACTCCCTGAGGAGAAGAAGCTGAGTCCAGAGAGATCAAGTGGCTAGAGTTCACAGGACTGAGTACAGGAGAGGAGTAAACTGTACAGAAAGAGAACTTCTGAAAAATGTGGAGGATCCCCTTCAAGTTATCAGTACATGCAAGTGAGGAAATTACCATGTCCCTGGCAAACAAAGTAGAGATAAAGGTGCCCAGACTCATCAAGGCTGGGAACAGTGACTGTTTCCACCAACCAGACAAGAAAACCTCATGATTCACAAAGACTCGAGTAGAGTATACGGTAAGGTTGTGCTTCCGGTAGTGGGGAATAATTAGCTTTAGACCAAGCACTGCTCCAGTCTCCCCTAAAAAATCTTAAAAGCAAGACCTGAACAGATTAAACTGCTTCTAAGTAATTAACTACATACCAGAACAAAGCTCAAGGATATTTTTTGGAATACAAAAATATCTAGCACCCAGGGCCACCTGCATAAGTTGCAGTTCAGTAGAAAAAATAAGGGTCCTTTTGTTAAAAAAAAGTAGGGAAACGTGTAATTAAGGGTGTTCAAGTATAAAAGTTGTTTCCCTTTCTTCCAATCTCTCTTTTCATGAGAAATTAAAAACACTAATCAGAAAGAATATATGCAAATCTATGTTCATAGCAGCACAATTTACCATAGCTAAGATTTGGAAATAGCCTAAGTGCCCATCAGCAGATGAGTGGATTAAAAAACTGTGGTACATCTACACAATGGAATACTACGCTGCTGTAAAAAGGAAGGCACTCCTACCATTTGCAACAGCATGGATGGAACTGGAGAGCATTGTGCTAAGCGAAATAAATCAGTGAGAAAAAGATAAATATCACATGATCTCACTCATTTATGGAATATAATGAACAACATAAATTGATGAACAAAAACAGATCCAGAGACAGAGAAGCAACGATCCAACTGTCAAACCTCAGATGGAAGGTAGGGGAGGGTGGGGATAAGGGGGAGAGATCAACCAAACGACTTGTATGTATGCATATAAGCGTAACCAATGGACACAGACACCAGTGGGGTGAGGGCATGAGCGGGGGAGGTAGGGGGACAATGGGGGAATAAGGACACATATGTAATACCTTAATTGATAAAGAATAAATAAATAAATAATAAAATAAAACAAATATATATATTAATTTGTTATTGATTAAGGTATTACAAATGTGTCTTTATCCCCCCATTGTCCCCTCATATATTTTTAATTTAATTTTGTTGTAAGTAAAGAAAAATTGAAATTATTAGATGAATTCTTACCATTTATCTTTATATTGTGCAATAGCAGCTTTAAATAAAAATATAAAAATATTGAAATCATATGCAAAATCACCGAAATCACACAACTTTTTTTCTTGAGCCAGCCAGAATGGATGAACACAAGTCCAACTCAGGAGGATGAGAAAGGACAGTTATCTCGAGCATAGAATCAGCCTAAAGGAACTCTCCCTTGGACATTATACACCCCTGAGCATGGGATATTCCCTTAGTCACCGGAAAATTATGAGGAACATGTAGAATGTACCAAGCACTTGGTGGCTCTGCTCTGTGACTTTCCCTTTCCACCAGCCTTCAAACTCATGTGCTGCACTCCAGCCAGCAGTAGCTTCTAGAGAAAGCCAACCAGACATCTCCTTTTCCCATAGGTTGCCACCTCAACCCACAGTGAATGAACAACTTTCTACTAGAGCTTATTGTGCTGGGATGTGCTAGGGACTTGAGTGAGGTTCACCCCCATCTAGATGTACCTTCTATGTTTCAGTCACACTGGCATTTTTCCATTTCCTGGAATATATCATGTCCTTCTCTGCTGTTAAGACTTGGAACAGTCTTTATCCTTGCCCTGCAATGTGATTTTCCCTCTCTCACTCAGTTAACAGCTCCTTATTCTTCAAATCACAACTAAAAAAATAAAAGATAAAAAACTACAACCTCAGATGAAACTTCCCCTGACAGCTCCAATGACCTTCTTCCAGGTCAGCAACATTGTTCCAATCCTCCAAAACTTTTGCTTCCATTTGTAATTATACATTAATCAGAGTGATTAAAGAAGTAGAAGTCAGTATTTCACATTTGATTTTAAGCTAACTGAGCGAAGGCTGTCTATGTTTTGCTCATCATTGTATCTCCAGCACTCAAAACATATTTGTTGAACAAAGGTAAGAAAGGAAGGAGGAAAGAAGAAATGGAATGGAGGGAGTGAGGGGGCTGAAAGAGGAATGGAAGATGCAGCTAAAACTGTAGCAGCTAAAACAATGTTATTCTTTTTATAAAAATTTTATTTTTCAAATAGGGGATTGGGAAGCAATCAGAGAAAGTATGTTCACCTTTCTCATTTACTTGGGTTATAGAAGCATACCTGTAGTACCAGAAGGCAATATATATTTAAACCATGTTATTATTGATTTTAGAGAGAGGAAGGGAGAGGGACAGGGATATAGAAACACTGATGAGAGAGAAATAGCATTGATTGGCCACCTCCTGCATGTCCCCTACGGGGGATTGAGCCCCCAACCCGGGTCTGTGGAATTGAACTGGTGACCTCTTGGTTCATGGGCCTATGCTCAACCATTGAGCAACACCAGCTAGGCCAGAAGGCACTATTATTAAGGAGCATCTTGATTCTGTTATAACACCTTAAGGAAACTAAAATTTCCATTTACTCAGGCTTTTCCTTTATGAGTTCATTTATAATCTTTGATATTGTTTTTGTAGAAGTAACCATTTGATAGCTATTACATTATGTTTAGGTGCATTGATGACAATACATTTTGTCATGACAGCTGAGTCATTAATATTTGCAGCTGTTACGTTTAGACTTCATTCTCCCTAAACCTGCATTATTTACTTTTCTTTTGAAGCTATTATTGGCTATCAGGTATATGTACACAACATTTGGTGGAACACTAATTTTGGAAAGACACAATATGTTTCTTTTAGAGTAATCTTCTTTTCTTTTAATGTGAACCTATTTGGGGACATTTTATAATAAATATTTTTGATAAAAGAACTCTAATGGCTTGTTTAGAATCATCATGGGCTGTCAAGTCTCAATGTTTCCTACATAATAAAGCCACTCTTTTCTCAATTGCCTGATCTCTTGCAGCCTTATGCTATAGGAAATGGCTGCAAAACACTGGAAATTTTTTTGTATTATTGAACCAACACATATTACACAGTGATATTTGTAATGTGCCAAGGCTAGTAACATTACCACTTCTAGCTATCCAGAGTGACAATATTGACAGTATTGGCTGAATGGATGTTCTGGAGTCCAGAGTGCCTGGTCCTAAATCTAGGCTCTATTATTTCTTAGTTTGGTGAATTTGCAGAAGTTGCTTAACTTCTCTGTACCTTAATATTCTCATCTATAAAATAAGTATAGTAACTACTATACAGGGTTGATTCAGTTGATATCCAGTAAGTAAATAAATGTAAATAGCTTAGGGAAATGCCAGCTATAAGGCAAAGGATTCGGTAAATATTAGCTATTATCGTTATTAATTACACATATGGTGGGAGTAGACAGAACTTGAATAAAATTAGCTCAAATTATGCTGATTGGGTAAAACAAAATATGGTCATATATTTGACTGGCTTCTTTACTATCTGGTGAAAAGTTCAAGTGTATTGAGCTTGGATTCATGAGAAAACAGTGGTTGAAGGGTAATTAATTTGGCATGATTCACAGCCTCTCTGAATTTCACTTCCTTTTCTTTCAAATGAAAAATATATTGTCCTATCTTCCTTCAAGACATATTGAGTCAACCAAATAAAATAACAGCTTTGAAAACACTTTGTGTACTGTAAAGCTCATACAAATTTGAGGTGTTATTATCAACTTGACCTTAAGCTCAATTACACAAAGATATACTGAGCACTATTCTGAAATACATTTAAGCACCTGTGATTGTCCCTCCAGTTTGGAATGAAACTTCTGCCGAATATATTAGAAACATCACTGATTTGAAAGGTGAACAAAATTCTCTTTCTAGACAGCCACCAACTAACTGGGTAACCTGAAAAAAATTATTCCACATTTCTATGCCTCAGTTTCCTCATATAAAATGAATACCTGGAGTTAGTTATTTCTAAGGTGTCTTCCAGTACTGACATCCAAGAATACTAATTAATCTCTGGAATTAACTCTAATAGGTTTCAAAATAGGGGGGAACACATAATACCTGGGGTGCTTCTAAAACCAGAAGTGAATGTATATGTTCATTTGAGTTCTTGATTTCCATCAATATCTATAGACACAAAGGTACACATAGAATCAACTCAGGCAAACCTCTTTTGACCGCTATTTCAGGTTCTGATTATAGTCCAAGATTTTACCAGAGCCTAGGTAACAGGGCTGCTCTAATCAAGTCTCCAACAAGTTTCACATATTGGATGGAGACTCAAAAAGCCATTCTTAGACTTTATTTGTGGACTGCTAAAGATATGTAGTTCCCTTGGCGCTTCCTTCATGGAATTAAAACCAGGTCTTATTTAGAACTACTCAAGTTATATTCATGGGAGCTCATTATGTGCTGTTCCCCCCAGAACAGTATTTCTGTCTGAGCCTTCAGGTGGTAGGCAACTTGAATGAGGAAGTTAAATATTACTGGCTGCCCCACTGAAGCGTTGCTGAGCTATCCACAATGTATGGGGTAAGTCATTTGGGGAGTTTAGGCTCTCAGTCGTCCTCTTAGAATAGTTGGAGCAATTACTTTAGAGGCAAACATGGGCTAATCATTTTGAAATTTCAGTTTAAGTCCACAGCCTTTTGAGTTACACAAGCACTAAAATGACCACAAGAGATTCATGTCTCAGGCCTGGTGACAGCCCACAGCCTAGCACTGCTGGCAAATATTTCAGCACCACAGATGTGTAAAGTGCTTTCCTTTATTCTTCCATTCTAAAAGCACATTGTCAGAGATCCAAGTAGCTTTTATAGTGTAGATTATACAATTATTGAGACTAAAGAGTGACTCAAAACCTGAAGGGAATATTCTCATAGTTATTATTAGCAAACAAAGAATCAGACATCATATTTAGGTCTGATAAAGCTCATCACTCATAGCTCTGAACTTATGAGATTTGTCATTTGATTCATGAACTTATTAGTGAGTCCTATGTCTAGAAGAGTAACCTCAGTACTTGCTGTTACAGTATTCCAAATTGAACAGTGATGTTAAGGCTAATTACAACAATTCAATAATGGGTGCCCTTCTCACTTGGAAAATGTTGTGTTAGGTGCCATTCACTTGAGAAAAGTATAAAAGAATAAACATGCTGGTAGATTCCATGTGAATTTCTATTGGTTATCTGAAAGAGAATCAGTCTTGTCTTAAACACTGAAATGGGAACTTGGAAGTAGTTCTAAAGTGCTCTCAGTCTTAAAATAAATATTCAAGTCCAGCTGGCTTGGCTCAGAGATTGAGCATCGACCTATGAGCCAGGAGGTCATGGTTTGATTCCTGGTCACAGCATATGCTGGGGTTGCGGCTTGATGCCCAGTGTGGGGCATGCAGGAGGCAGCCGATCAATGATTCTCTCTCATCATGTTTCTGTCTCTCTCTCCCTCTCCTTTCGTTTCTGAAATCAATAAAAATATATATTTAAAAATAAAATAAAAATAAATATTCCAAGGCTAGGCTGGAGAAGCAAAAAGCAGCATGAGATCTTCAGAGGGGGGCTGCTACAAATTCATTTTCAGGTTTTAGAATGTTTTCTTAACAAAACCTAAATAATGTGGAAACCCAACAGACCTTGCTTCATGAGGGCATCTCTCCAGAGTACTGCTTCCACAAAACGTCCCCTGACAATATGTTTTCTCTAACCCTGATTATAAATATCTCTCATCTATATTACCCAAGTGTTATTTAACCACATTTTATTTTATTTTATTTTATTTTATTTTATTTTATTTTATTTTATTTTATTTTATTTTATTATTTTATTTTATTTTATTTTATTTACCAGAGGCCTGATACATGAAAATTCCTGCCCTGGAAGAGGGGGTGTCCCTTGGCCTGGCCTGCCCCATCCCACAGTCTGGGAGCCCTCAGGGGTGGGAGGCGACCTGGTGATCAGGGGAAGGTGACGCCTCATCACACCTCTGTTGCTGCCACTGCCGGCAGCACAAGCCTTGGCCGGCCCTCGTTACCTGAGCCTCAGGCAACCCTGGGCAGCTTGGCAGCCACCATCTGAAGCTTTCCTGCACCTTGGGCTGGCCCTGGGTGGCTGGCAGGCTGAGGGGACTGGGAGTGTTCAGAGGCAGGCACACAGAACGACCAGGCCCGCCTGGGGGTGAGCCCAGCCTTGCCGTGTGCCTGCCACCCCAGCAGGGCTGAGGGGACTGGGCGCTGCCATCTTGTGGCTGTGGATGCCACCATCTTTGAGGGCGTGGCAGTCAATTAGCATATTCTCTCCTTATTGGCTGTGGACGCCACCATCTTTGAGATAGTGTGAGGGTCAATTAGCATATTCCCTCTTTGTTAGATAGGATGGTTTTGAGAAAGAGACTTTGATTTGTTGTTCAACTTATTTATGCATTCCTTAGTTGATAATTGTATGTGTCCTGATCAGGGAACAAACCTAACAACATGTATTTTATTATTTATTTCATGAACTACTTTTCTTTATTTCAGTAGTACCTTTTGAGCAGGGACCATACCATATTACCCTTGCATCCTTGTCCCAGTGTGCAGAGCACATTCTTTGGCACTTTGTGGGTGCTCAATAAATCTCTTTTGGGCAATTGCTTTTCTTTATACATGTAAACTAGGAGCTATATTTAATTGGATAACCTAGGGAGTTCATCTAATTTTGAAATGCTAATTTCTGAGTTAATTCTTATCTGATAGTGTCTACTCAGAAGGAAAAAGGGAAACGACTTCTTCCTGGGGTCATTTGATTTCACAATCTGCTTCTTTCTGAAACAAAGTTGAAGTTTTGTTTTTGTGTGTGTGTGTATGCGTGTGTGTGTGTGTGTGTTTAATCTGCTAGGATTTCAAAATGCTAAAAACTTGCATGCACTTTTACTTAATATAAAACAACTTATCTTCTATAAAGGAAGTTGTCATTCTAACTCTGTGCTAAGGGGTGCTAGATCAAGTTACCAGATCAGTTAGTACACTGTAAAGCATTCTGTTATTGGCTGGATCTCAGTGCCTAAGAGTTAATGGCAAACTGAATGTCATCCAGTTCACAAGCTTCTAATCGTGACCGGCTGGTGTTTATAGGTCTTATGCCAATAAAGGCATCCAAAAATGACAAATGTAACTGGATCAGAGAGCATTTGGCTCCAATTCACTATCAATTAGAAATAAAATGATGTATTTCAGATCTTTTTTTTTTTTTTCTGAGTGGTGTGTATATCAAATTTCTAACCCCCAAACAACCTCTGCAATGCAGCAGAAAGAGTATAATTTGAAAATTCATTAAGTTTGAGAAGAAGCAACTTTATTTTCTCACTGTTTTCATTTTGAAATGCATCCAGTTTTTATATTCGTCATTTCCAAACCTTAATATTTCCCTCCTAATGGAAACAGACTAGTGTGGAGTACAGGAAATGCTCTGTTTTAACTTGACTTCCAAAGACACAAAAACAACATGAAGACAGATGAGTGGAGGTAGTCTCTATAAACAATTACTGCAAAGCTAAATCTTATGAAATCTCCCATCCTACAATATGGAAATTATCCAATTTTTGGAAAAAAAAACCATTATTGCTCAAGGACATCAAACCAATTATACAAATTAACACAATAGAATAGCATAATTTTTATTATATTGATTATGCAAACCTTGAAAAGGGAGCTAAAATCCAGTTGATGTAGCCAGCCGGCATGGCTCAGTGGTTGAGAGTTGACCTGTGAACCAGGAGGTCACAGTTCGATTCCTGGTCTGGGCACAGGTCCAGATTGCGGGATGTGTGGGGTGTGCAGGAGGCAGCCAATCAATGATTATCTATCATCATTGATGTTTCTATCTCTCTCTACCTCTTCCTTCCTTTCTGAAATCAATAAAGATGTATTTTAAGAATTCTAGTTGGTGTGAAATAAAAAAAAAAGATAAAAAAGAATACCATTTACATTATCACTACTTAGGTAGAAATAAAAAAATATGTACAAGATCTACATTAGAAAAATTGAAAAACTGATGAATTATAAAAAAAAATAAATACATGAAGAGATATTCCATGTTCATAGATAGGAATATTAAATACTGTCAAGATGTCAGTTCTTCCCAATTTGATCTATAGATAATGCAATCCTAATCCAAGTCCCAACAAGTTATTTTGTGGATATCAAAATGATTCTAAAGTTTTTATTGAAAAGCAAAAGACCTGTAATAGCCATCACAATATTAAAGAAGAAGACAAAAATTGGAATACTGACACTACCAGACTTCAACAGACTTTGAAAAGGATGGTCAAGATCACTAATCATCAGAAAAATTCAAATCAAAACCACAGTTGGATACCACTTTGCACCTGTCAGATTGGCTAATAAAAAAGGCAAAAACAAACAAAAAAACAACAACACAAGTTTTGGTGAGGATGTGGAGAAAAGGAAACCCTCATGCATTGTTGGTGAGAATGCAGGTTGGTGCAGTCACTATGGGAGGCAGTATTGAGATTCCTCACAAAACTAAAAATAGAACTATCATAGAACCCAGAAATTCCACTTCTGTGTATTTACCTGAAAAAAGTCTAACACATTAAATTGGAAAAGATACAGTGAGGCCTTGACTTACGAGTTTAATTCGTTCCGTGATGGAGCTCATAACTCAAATTACTCGTATGTCACATCATAAAGTGAACGTGTGAGACACATGATGCTGGGCTGATGTTGTGGCGTTCACTGCGACGTTCGCTGAGCCAGCTAGCGGTGGGGTATCTGAAGCTGGCTCGTAACCTGAATTTTAGCTCGCAACTCAAAGCAAAAAATCACCTGAGAGATGGCTCATATCTCGAAAAACTCGTTAGTCAGGACACTCATAAGTCAAGGCCCCACTGTATATGCACTCCCAAGTTCATTACAGCATTATTTACAATAGTCAAAATATAGAAACCACCTTGGATAGGTGAACAGAATAGCACTCAACAATAAAAATTAAAATCTTTTTAATTGTGAAAACATGGGTGGACCTAGATGGTATTATGCTAAATGAATTCAGTCAGACAGAGAAAGACAAATGCCATATGATTTTACTTATATGTGGAATCTATAAAAACAGCACAAATACAAACTCTTAGAGATAAAACAGATTTTTGCCAGAAGGGAGACAGTTGGTAGGATGGGTAAAAAAGGTGAAGGGGACTATCCTATATAATAAAAGGGTAATTTGCAAATAGACCAAACAGCAGAACAACCGAACAACCAATCAAAGCATAATATGCTAATAATATGCTAAGGGTGCTCAACTGCTTGCTATGACATGCTCTGACCACAAGGGGAAGACAGTCAACCAGTCGCTATGACGTGCACTGACCACCAGGGGGCAGATGCTCTGACTGGTAGGTTAGCTTGCTGCTGGGTCTGGATGATCTGACTGAGGGAGATGGGCCTGACATGGCCTGGAGCCCTCCTACTGTCCCTCCCTTGCCCGATCATGCACGGGTGGGGTGCCTCAGCCTGGCCTGTGCCCTCTCGCAATCTGGGGCTACTCAGGGGATATTGGAGAGCTGGTTTCAGCCTGATCCCACAGGTCATTCCCGTTGGGAGGGCACCAGATGCAGGGCTCATGGCTGGCGAGTGCTGCTGTAGCAATGCAACCCTCTCTGGATCGGGACTGATTGGGCGCGAGCCCGCAGCAAGCACAGGATGAGCAGGAGCGACAGGTAGGATCTGCAAGCAGCATTGGACTGCGGGTTTCAGCCAAATCCCTGCAGGACGCACAGAGGGACCCCACCCATGCATGAATTTGTGCACCAGGCCTCTAGTAGTCAATAATGTGATAAGATTTAGTGTGGTGATCACATTGTAAGGTGTATAAATCTTGAATCATTTTATTGTATACCTGAAACTAATATAACATTGCAAATCAACTATACTTAAATTTAATAAACAAATAAATCAGACTTACTATTATGTAATGAGGTCAGTGTGCTACTGTCAAAAGAATATGCAGATTAATAAAACAGAATAGAGAGTCCAGAAACAGACTCCCAAAAATGTAGTCAATTGATCTTTTTACCAGTGGGAAAGGCAATGTAATAGGGCAAAGACAGTCTTTTTGACAAATGGTGTTCCAACCACTGGACATTGATATCCAAAAAAAAAAGAAAAAAAAATCTAGGCACAGACTTTTCTGTGTTCAAAAAAATAAACTCAAAATGGAGCACAGACCTAAATGTAAAACACAAAACTATAAAACTCCTACAAGATAACATAGGAGAAAACCTAGATGCCCTTGGGTATGGCATTTCCTTCTTAATTATAACACTAAAGACACACTCAGTGAAAGACATAATTGACCAATTAAATTTCTGCATATTTTTTTTTAAAAAAGCTTGTGAAGACAATGCCAAAAGAAGAAAACAAGCCACAAACTGGGAGAAAATATTTCCCAAAACTCATTCCACAAAGAGCTATTATTTAAATATGCAAACAATTCTTAAAACACAACTACATGAAAACAGAAAACATTATTAAAAAATTCTCCCAAGCCCTTGACACCTTGACAAAGAAACTAGGTAAATAGAAAATAAGCATATGAGAAAATGCTCAACATGATATGTCATCAGAGAAATGCTTATTAAAACACTAATAGATATCACTACTCACCTCTTAGAATGGCTAAAATCCAGAACATGGACAATACCAAATTCTGGTTGATGTGGAGCAACAAAAACTCCTATGCATTGCTGCTGGGAATACAAAATGGTATAGCCATATTGGAAGATAATTTGGCAGTTTCTTACAAAACTGAATATACTTTTTTACAATTTAAATTCTTAATTGTTTAATGTATGACTTAAGTCTCCTTTTTCCCCTATTGACCTCTCCCCAGCCACCCTCACCCCCCAGCACATGCCCTCACCCCCCACCCTGTCTGTGTCCATTGTTTATGATCCTATGCATGCATACAAGTCCTTTGGATGATCTCTTATCCCCTGACTCTCCGCATTTCCTCTGAGGTTGGACAGTCTGTTTGATGCTTCTATGACTCTTGTTCTATTTTTTGTTCATCAGTTTATATTGTTCATTATATTCCACACATGACTGAGATCATGTGTTATTTATCTTTCTCTGGCTTATTTTGCTTTGCACAATGCTCTCCAGTTCCATCCATGCTGTTGAAAATGGTAAGAGTGCCTTCTTTTTTATAGCTGTGTAGTATTCCATTGTGTAGATGTACCGTGGTTTTTTAATCCACTCATCTGTTGATGGCCATTTAAGCTGTTTCCAAATCATAGCTATTGTAAACTGTGCTGCTATGAACATAGGGGTGCATATATCCTTTCTGATTGGTGTTTCTGATTTCTTGAGATATATTCTTAGAAGTGGGATTACTGGGTCAAATGGCAGTTCCATTTTTAATATTTTGAGGAAACGCCATACTGTTTTCCGCAGTGGCTGCACCAGTCTGCATTCCTACCAAAATGTTCATTTTGATTTGCATCTCTTGGATGATTAGTGACTTTGAGCATGTTTTCATATGTCTCTTGGCTTTCTGAATGTCCTTTTACGAAAAGTGTCTATTTAGGTACTTTGACCATTTTTTGATTGGGTTGTTTATCTTCCTTTTGTTAAATTGTATGAATTCCCTGTAAATGTTTGAGATTAAACCCTTATCTGAAATAGTATTGGCAAATATGTTCTCCCATGCAGTGGGCTTTCTTCTTGTTTTGTTGATGGTTTCCTTTACTGTGCAGCAGCTTTTCATTTTGATGTAGTCCCATTTGTTTATTTTCTCCTTAGTTTCCATTGCCCTAGGACAGCCGTGGGCAAACTACGGCCCGCGGGCCGGATCCGCCTGTTTGAAATGAATAAAACTAAAAAAAAAAAGACCGTACCCTTTTATGTAATGATGTTTACTTTGAATTTATATTAGTTCACACAAACACTCCATCCATGCTTTTGTTCCGGCCCTCCGGTCCAGTTTAAGAACCCATTGTGGGCCTCGAGTCAAAAAGTTTGCCCACCCCTGCCCTAGGAGCTGTATAGGTAAAGATACTACTACTGGAGATGTTGTGGTGCCCAGGGCAGCTGAGTAAGGCTTGGGTGTTCACGCACAGGGTCGCAGTGCCCCGGGGATAAAGCCTCTGTCAGGTGGGAGGGGAGCACCCTCCGGAACTCACAGAAGCCTTGGCCGGGGCAGCTGGAGTCTCGTTGTCCATGAGGCCACAGCCGGGGCAGCTGGTCCCTGGATGGAGTGGCTGTAGGGTCATGGGTGTTGTCTGTCCACATTGGGTGGAGGTGAGGCTGGGCTCCCAGTCACAGCAGCTCTCCCCTTCAAAATGGCCGGCCTCTGCAGCAGAGTTGGCACTCCTGGAGAGATTACAGCAGTAGCAGAGGCTGCATGGCTATGCGAGCCCTGGCCGCCAGGCCCCAAAGGTCCTGAGAGATCTAGCTGCCCCTCCCTCACACACACACACACACACACACACACCACACACACACACACACACACACACACACACACACACACACCACAGGTCCACACACTCCCATTTCACTCCCTCACTCACACTCTTCTCCTCACTGCCATTCTCTTAGCCACCATCTTGGAATGTGAATATACTCTTACAATACAACCTAGTAATTGTGCTCCTTAGTTTTTACCCAAAGGACCTAACAACTTATGTGCACACAAAATCCTGCACAATAAATGCTTATAGAAGTTTTATTTATAACTAGAGGCTTGATGCATGAAGATTTCTGCAAGAATGGGCCTTTATTCCCCTGGCTGCTGGCTGGGGCGGTGCAGAAAGCCTGTGTCATCACAATGGTGTCAACACAAGTCTAGCCCGGCCCCTGCCCACTCTGAGCCTGTGCATGCAAATTAACCCGCCATCTTTGTTGGGTTAATATGCATAATCACTCCTGATTGGTGGGCATCATGAAGGTACAGTCAATTTGCATCTTTCTCTGTCATTAGTGTAGATGATTGCCAAACTTGGTAGAAACTAAGATGTCCTTCAGTAGGTAAATGTAAAAATGAACTGTAGTACATCCAGTTTTAACAATGGAATGTTATTCAGTGCTAAAAAGAAATGAGCTATCAAGCCAATAAAAAACATGGAATAACCTTAAATGTATATTACAAAGTAAAAAAAAAAAAAAAAACAATCTGAAAAGACCACCACTACGATTCCAACTATACGGTATTATGAAAAAGGCAAAACTATGGAGACAGTAAAAAGATCAGTGGTGCCAGGGGTGAGGGGTAGGTTCAGAGGATCACTAATGGAGCACAGAAGAATTTTAGGGCAACAAAAATACTCTGTATCATTCCATAATGATGGATAGATGTCGTTATATATTTGTCCAAACCCATACAATGTACAACACCAAACATGAACCATAATGTAAACTATGAACTTCTGGTAGTTATACTGTGTCATTGCATAACAGGTTTATCAACTGTTACAAATATAACACTCTGGTGAGAGATGTTGATAATGGTGGAGGTTATGATGTGTGGGGGTAAGAGATATATGAGAAATTTCTCAATTTTAATGTGAAGTTAAAACTTTTCTAAAATATTAAGTCTCTATTTCAAAAAACTATATAGGCTGAGAGAATTATTGGTTGAAAAGTGTATGTACAATTTCTTTAAATGATACAAAATTATTTTTTTCTCTTTTTTAAAAATTAAATTTATTGGGGTTATATTAGTCAGCAAATGATACAAAATTATTTAGATTTTTAAACTCTTTATTGTTAGTGTTGCTGATTTGTTTCTTTTCAATAAATGTGTCTATTTTTTAAATTGTAGCATTAATGCATATAAAATTTTGTTAATATTCCATTTTTATTTTTTATATATCAGTGGGGTCTATAGTAATTTTCTCTCTTTTGTTTATGATGTTCATAATTTATATTTTTTATCTTTTTGTTAGTCTGAAAAGAAGTTTATAAATCAGATTAATATTTTCAAAGAGTCATTGAATTGAGTTATTGGTTTTCTGGTCTCAATTTCATTGATTACTGTTGTTATCTTTCTTGTTTCTTTCTGATTGTTTTGAGTTTACTTTGATCTTCTTTTTCTAGTATATATATATATATATATATATATATATATATATATATATTTATTAATTTCAGAGAGGAAGGGAGAGGGAGAGATAGAAACATCAGTGATGAGAGAGAATCATTGGTTGGCTGCTTCCTGCACGCTCCCTACTGGGGATGGAACCTGCAACCTGAGCATCTGTCCTTGACTGGAATTAAACCTGGGAGCCTTCACTCTGCAGGCCGATGCTCTATCCACTGAGCAAAGCCAGCTAGGGAGTTTTTCTAGTTTCTTAAAGTGGAAATTTAGATAATTGATTTTAGACCTTTCATATCACCTAATATATGCATTCACTGTTATAAATTGCTCTGTATTTCTGTAATTTGCATCCCATGGATTTTGATTTGTTGTGTTTTCCTTTAGATTGAATTAAAAATATTTTCTACTTTTCCTCATGACTCCCTTTCTTACCCATATGTTATTTAGAGATTTTATTTTAACTTTTAAATACTTGGCTATTTTTCCAGATTCTATGTCATTGATATTTATTTTAATTCCCTTATGGTAAGAGAACATACCATTAATAATTTTTACTTCTTTTTAAAATGTATTAACTCTTGGAGGGAAGGCAGGGGAGAGTGGGTGGGTAGGAGGTAATCAACCAAAGACCTTGAATGCATATATGCATAACCATGGACGCAAACAGTGGGGTGGTGAGGCTGAAGGCAGTTGATGGGGGAAAAAAGGAGACATATGTAATGCTTTCAACAATAAATATTAAAAATAAAGTAAAATAAAATCTATTTAATTGAGATATAAGTGACATTTAACATTGTGTATGCTTAAGGTGTACAATATGTTGATCTGATACACATGTATTGCAATATGATTACTATCGTAATGTCTGATTAACACTTTTATCACCTCACATAATTATCATCTCTAGATAATGCATTAAAAAATTTATATTATGAGCCAGATTATGGTCTACCTTGACTAATGTTTTATGATTACATCTAAAGAATGTGTAATCTCCTGTTGTTGGGTGAAGTATTCTATAAATGTCAAGTGAATTGGTCAAGTGAATTGATAGTGATATTCATGTCTTACATATATCCTCAGTGATTTTCTGCCTTCTTATGATTACAGAGAGATGAGATTTGAAGTTTTCAAATATAATTTTTATCTATTTTACCTTTCATTTTTACCACTGTTTCATGTACTTTTAAGTTCTGATTTTACCTGTATAAGTATATTGGATTGTTGTGTCTTCTTGATGAACTGACTCCCTTAATCATTGTGTAATATATTTTTTTCTTCCCTGGTAATATTCCTTCTGAAATCTATGCTTTCTGATATTAATGTAACTGATCCATTGTTGTTTTGTATTAGAGTTTTCATGCATGTTTTTATCCATTCTTTCACTTTTAACCTAATTATGTCATTATATTTAAAATGGATCTCTTCTAGAGTGCATATGGTTGTCATTTGTTTGCTCAATCTGACTATTTCTATATTTTCCTGGTGCATGTAGACAATTACCACTTAATGTAACTGTAGATATGGTTGGTTTAAACTCTATCATTTTGCTAATTACTTTCTATTTGTTCCATCTTTTCTTCTATACTGTTTGGATAATTATATTTTATCTCAACTTTTATTATTTTTTATTTTGATTAACTTAAATTTTCAGTTATTATTGGTAACTCTAAGGATAATGATACACATATTTATGTAATCACAGTCTACTTTCAAGTAATGTTATACCTCTTCATTTATAGTGTCTGAGGTTTGTAATAGTATACTGCCAATTCCACATTCCCATTTATTGAGATCTTTTTCTAAAACAGTTTTCTTCTACATGTGCTATAAATACACATTACATTATTCTGATTTTTTCTTTAGTGTGATTAAAAATAACATAAAATGGATTTTATATTTACCCTTATTTTTACCTTTTTTTTTTTTTTTTTTTTTTTTTTTTTTTTTTTTTTTTTTTTTTTTTTTACAGAGAGAGAGAAGCAGTGAATTTTGTCTTTATTAGGTTGTGACATGGTGAAGCTAAATGTGAATCAATATTAAGGTGACATCAGCTAGGGTGTCAATCAACAATGGATGCTAAGACATCATTGGAGATTTAATGAGAAGGAACAACGTGTTTGCAAGAGCTCTTTTCGGGGCATTTGACCATGTGGTTGGAAGACATTTTTAAAAACCACTTGGGTTGGAGGAGCCCTTCACCCACCCAGGAACATGTTCAAGTAGCATGAGATGGCATGTTCATGAGCTGCTTTGATGGGGTTAATGTCGAGATTTCTCTTTTCTAAGTTGGGCACACAAGTTTGGGGCTAATATAAACTGCTTAGTAGTTATAATCTGCAACTTTCCCCCATTAAATAGGTCCCGGTATCAGCCCCTGATGAATACCAGATTGATAGGACATCAAGTTATTGGCATATTCCCGGGATATGCCCAGCCCTTACACCACACACTCTTCTTGGGCCTGGAAGAAGCCGAGCATGCAGGGAAGGAATCGCACATAATTGGACCCCAGGCAGCCAAGGAGATTTCTTTCTCAGTCCATCCGATTAGCCATGTGCCTGCTCAAGCAGTGGAAAGAGAACCAGCCTGCAAAGCACAGTGAGAACTTGGTGAGAGCATGGAGGTTCTTAGAGTTAAATCTTTTCTATTTTGCTCTGAGTGATTTATGATAAATAGTTCATATAGTTACAATCTCATTCATTGACATTAAAGGATACTTATTAAAACATAATTTACGAAGTTTAAAATATTCAACGTCAAGCTGCTAAAAAAGTAAAATGAATGTGAGAAGTCTGTTACCAGGGGGAGTCTGGCATCTCCTCTGTGTGCACTGTGATGCTGGGCTCGGGATCCACAAATGAGCAAACACAGCTGCTCCTTGCCCCTCCCTGCAAAGTGATGTCAGTGCTTGATTGCTGGGGTCCAACCCCAGCAGGTCCAGGGGTTCCCAAAGGTGTAGACG
Source organism: Myotis nattereri (assembly GCF_964212035.1). Lineage (NCBI taxonomy): Eukaryota > Metazoa > Chordata > Mammalia > Chiroptera > Vespertilionidae > Myotis > Myotis nattereri. The sequence goes on from NC_138078.1 coordinate 89,392,337, forward strand.
GAGTCGGCGAAAAAGGAATGACACGGAGACAGCATTCAGTTGATCAGCAGTCTAGCCAGGATCTCTAGCCAGGATCTCCAGTCAAGTTCTGGTCAGGATCTCCAGCGAAGTTCTGGTTAGGATCTCCAGCCAGGTTCTGTGTCCATGTTCTCTTGCTAGGTTCTCCAGCCAGGTTCTGTCCAGGTTATCCAGCCAGGTTCAGTCACCAGGTTCTAGTCAGGTTCTCTTGCCAATTTCTGTAGTCAGGTTCAGTCCAGGATCTTTTGCCATGTTCTCTTGCTAGGTTCTGTCTCTAGGTTCTGTCTCTAGGTTCTGTCTCCAGTTTCTGTCCAGGATCTTTTGCCATGTTCTCTCCAGTGAAATTCTTCTGTCTCTAGGTTCTGTGTAGGTTCTTTGTCTAGGTTCTGTGTCTAGGTTCTGTCATTTTTACCATTTCGATCACTGTTGTTTTTCTTTGAGAATCAAAATTTCTTCCTGGTATCATATACCTTTTATCTGAACAAATTTATTTAACCTTTTTATAGTCCAGATCTATGTATAGTAAATGGTTTTGGATTTAGATTCCTTGAAAAAAATTTTATTTAAAATATTTTTATTGATTTTTAAGAGAGAGAGGAAGGGAGAGAGAGGGAAAGAGAAGCATCAATGTGAGAGAAGACCATCAATCTGCTGCCTCCTGCATGACCCCTACTGGGGATCAAGTCATAAACTCAGGCATGCGCCCTGACCAAGAATTGAACCAGTAATGTTTTGTTTTTTAAAAAAAAATCCTCACCTGAAGCTATTTTTCCATTGATTTTTAGAGAGAGTGGAAGAGAGAGGGAAAGATATAGAGAAATATCAATGTGAGACAAACACATTGAATACCTCCTGCACTCTTCCTGACGAGGGCCCAGGCCGGGGAGGAGCCTGCAACCGAGGTACATGTCCTTGATTGGAATCAAACCTGAAAATCAAACCCAGGACCCTTTATTCCACATACTGAGACTTTATCCACTGAGCCAAACCTGCTAAGGCCAAACCAGAAACCTCTTGGTGCACAGGATGATGCCCAACTAACTGAGCCACACTTCCCAAGACTTTATTTATTTTTGAAATATATTTTTACTGGGTGCAGAATTAGTAATTGAATTTTTGTTCTGTTTTAGTATTCTCATGATGCTAGTTCACTGACTTTTATGTTATGTACTTTATGACATTGTCTATTGTTATTCTTATCTTTGTTCCTCTATATCTAATGTGATCTCTGATCTCTCACTCTCTCACCCCAATACCTTCAATATTTTCTCTTTGGTTTTCATTTTCAGCTGCTTAAATATAATGTATCTGTGTGTGTGTGTGTGTGTGTGTGTGTGTGTGTGTGTGTGTGTGAGAGAGAGAGAGAGAGAGAGAGAGAGAGAGAGAGAGAGAGAGAATTTATTATGCTTGATGTTCTGTGATGTTCTTGAATTTGTCATTTAATGTATTTTCTTACTTTTAGAAAGTTACCAGCTGTTAGCTTTGCAAATAGTTGTACTGCCAAATTTTCTCTTTCCTCCTTCTTGGAGTCTAACTACACATAAGTTAAACAGTTTAATTTGTGTTCCAAATTTTGAAATCTTGGATAACATTTTCTTTTCTATGTGTTGCAGTTTGAATAATTTCTATTGCTCTATCACAAAATTAGTATTATTTCTGCTCTATCCAGTCTAATGATAAGCCCATTAAAAATATTATTCATTTCTCTTACTGTGCTTTCCTCCCAACATTTCCATTTAATTTTCTCTTATATTTTCCACCTCTTTGCTAAAATTTCCCATCTGTTCATGCATAATGTACATTTTTTTTTCATGGATAGCCTTCAACTTATTAATTATAGTTATCTTAAAGTCTATCTCTGTTGCTCTGGCCAGGTGTCTCAGTTGGTTGGAGTGTTGTGCCTTACACCATAAAGATTTTGGTTTTGATTTCCCGTCAGAGCACCTACCTAAGTTGTGGATTTGATCCCCAGTTGGGGCATGTGTGGGAGGCAACAGATCGATGTTTCTCTCTCTTTCTCCCTTCCCCTCTCTCTAAAAAATCAATAAACATATCTTTGGGTGAAGATTTTAAAAATCCATCTTTGTTAGTATCATCTTCTGAATAATATCTGAGTCTCATTTTACTGATTGTTTTGTTTCTTAGCAATGCGTTTTTAAATTATTTGATTTATTTTGTTAAAGCTGGATAGAATGTGTAGAACAGTAGAGAGTGAGGTAAATAGTATTCATGCCAGGACACATTTCTGTTAAGTCTTCTGTTAAGTCTATTGTGGGTGATTATATTAATCTAGTCAGGAGTTGAGCGGTTTTTTTCTTTTGTTATTTAAATATAGGTCACCACAATCTTAATATTCATCTAGTTTTATCTTTGTACTTAGTGTGTACATTTGGTTGATGAGAAGGTTTTTTGTTTGATTGTTTTCATTCCTTCACTTCCACCATTAGTTTTAAGCTTTACCTGTGAGCTGGAGCCTTAGGGAGGCCTCTTTCTTTCTCTCCACTCTTGCTCATCCTCTAAAGGTAATGCTACCACTTGTTACTCAATACTTGTGGAAGATGTTGTTTGGGGCACTGTTGTCCTGGTTCAGTATCAGACTTAAGTGAGCCCTCCGTCCCTGGTTCTTCCAAGTGGCATTTTCTCAAAGATCCTTCCCCTCCTACATGTGACAGCCAAACTCTGCCTTGTACCTTGTATCTTTAATTTGGGAATGATTGTCTTTTTACATTTTTATAAGTATCCAAAGCCAGAAATCCTGACTTTTATTTTTAAAGGGTTATTATGACAATTGCATTAAGAGTAGACTATATAAGGTTGCAAAATGGAAATAGAGAGTGTAGTTAGACATTTATTGCAGAAGTATAGGCAAGGGAATATGGTGCTTTGGACAAAACTTGTTGTGATAGAGATGATAGGTTGGACAGATTCCGCATATATTTTGAAGGTAGAATTTCTCACTGAATGTATAACAGGTTTAAGAGAAAGAGAAGTCAAGGTATTTTCTAAGATTTCGTTTTGAACAAGTAGAAGGATAAAATTAACATTTCTTGAGATAGATAAGTTTATGAGGAAATCTAGAAGGGTTTTTGAGCAGGGACATCATATTTGAGGAATGCATTATATATTCAAGTAGGACATATGAGTCTAAGGATATAAGAACCTTATATTCAAAGAAATCTGAATTGGTTATATACATTTGGTGGTTACCAGAGTATTTATAGTGTCTAAATCCCTGAGATTTGATGTGAGCCTCAAGGGAGTATTTAGGCATCAAGAAGATAAGAAGCTCAAGGACTCATGCCAGGACATTTCCATATGAGCTTGTTGAGAAGACGAGAAATTAGTAAAGAAGACTCAGCCAGACAGGTGGGAAATGTAGAGAGAAAACCACCAGGGTAGACTACTGGATTTTAAAAACAATGTTTCAAGTAAAAGAGATAAATTAGCTACATCAAACCCTACTTATATGTTGAATAAAATGAAGACTGAGATTGATCAGTGTTTTTGATTAGGAAGGAGGGGGTAGAATCTTGTTCATAAATGGATATTTCACTTTTTTTAAAAAATATATTTTATTGATTTTTTACAGAGAGGAAGGGAGAGGGATAGAAAGTCAGAAACATCAATCAGCTGCCTCCTGCACACCCTCTACTGGGGATATGCCCGCATCCAAGGTACATGTCCTTGACTGGAATCAAACCTGGGACCCTTGAGTCCGCAGGCCAATGCTCTATCCACTGAACCAAACCGGTCAGGGCTGGATATTTCACTTTTGATAACAATTGAAACATGGCATACTTTGAGAAATAAGGAAAAACAGCAATTATGTAGTACAGTTATTCGGAGTGGATGGTGGCAGTAGAATCATGTGTTGTGTCGTGTGTGTGTGTGTGAGCGTGTGCGTGTCAGTTAAGAAACGGGATCATCAGTATACAATAAAGACTAGAAAAAAGAATTTGGAGTTTTGAAGAGAGAGAAGACAGTGTGAAACAGTTATCTAGATGAGTGGCTAGCTTAGTGAGCAGGCAGATGAATGAAAGTTTAAATGTAAAAATTAGACCCCTGATAGATGAAATTTTAAAAACTGGGAGACAAAATGAGCAAATCACTCCCTAACCTGGAATACAAATAAGTATTTTTATATTTTCTGCTCAGTGAAAAAACAAAGAAGACCAATAAATTTGATTACATAGATATTAAATAATCACTAATTATACAACAACAACAACAAAATCCCTCCTTGAGTAAAAGCAAACTACAAAGTAAGGGAAATGTTTGCAAATTTTATGGCATATAATACATTGATATTCTTAATAGAAACTGAATTCTTTTTAAAAATATATATATATTTTATTGATTTTTTACAGAGAGGAAGGGAGAGAGATAGAGAGTTAGAAACATCGATGAGAGAGAAACATCGATCAGCTGCCTCCTGCACACTCCCACTGGGGATGTGCCCGCAACCCAGGTACATGCCCTTAACTGGAATCGAACCTGGGACCCCCCAGTCCGCAGGCCGACGCTCTATCCACTGAGCCAAACCGGTTTTGGCTAGAAAATGAATTCTTAAAAATCAATAAGAAAACTACAACTAAGTTCCCAAAGACAAAATAATGGAAACAGACAATTTTTTAAATGTTTTTTTTGTTTTGTTTTTAAAATATTTTTTATTGATTTTTTACAGAGAAGAAGGGAGAAAGATAAAGAGTTAGAAACACCCATGAGAGAGAAACATCTATCAGCTGCCTCCTGCACACCTCCTACTGGGGATGTGCTCACAACTAAGGTACATGCCCTTGACTGGAATCAAGCCTGGGACCTTTCAGTCCGCAGGCTGACCCTCCATCTACTGAGCCAAACCGGTTAGGGCCAGACACTTTTTTAAATAGCTGGTAAAGCATTGAGCATGGATATTGTCATGTTCAATTCTATGTCCCCAGCGACAAGAGCAAGACTGCTACTACCAGACACTCGGTTAACACTTGTTAAAGAAATAGATGGAAAAATGTAACCTCACTCTTAATCATACAAATGAAAAGAAAAATAATAAGGTAAGATTTTTAAACCTATAAAATTGGCAAAGTATTATTATTTTTCTCAACCAAGGACATACTCATTGACTTTAGACCATTGGTTCTCAACCTTCCTCATGCCACAACCCTTTAATACAGTTCCTCATGTTGTGGTGACCCCCAACCATAAAATTATTTTCGTTGCTACTTCATAACTGTAATTTTGCTACTGTTATGAATCATAATGTAAATATCTGATATGCAGGATGTATTTTCATTGTTACAAATTGAACATAATTAAAGCATAGTGATTAATCATAAAAACAATATGTAATTATATATGTGTTTTCTGATGGTCTTAGGCGACCCTTGTGAAAGGGTCGATCGACCCCCAAAGGGGTCACTACCCACAGGTTGAGAACTGCTGCTTTAGATAGAAAAACATCGATAGGTTCCCTCCTCACCCCACCTCCACCAACTCCCCCCTACATACACACAAGCCTGGACTGGGGATCAAACCCAAAATCTAGGTATGTGCCCTGACCAGGAATGAAACCCGCACCCCTTCAGTGCATGGGATGACAACCCAACTAACTGAGCCACCCAGTCAGAGCTTGGCAAAGTATTTTTAAATGATACTATTAAGTGTTAGCAAAGTTACAGAAAAATAACTACTCACATCCACTGCTACTTATAAGGTAAAAATTATAAGAATATTTCTGAGAAGTAATTAGGAAAATCTTAAATGATCTTTTAACCTATAAATTCAATTAAGCAAACAATCAGAAATGTTCCAAAGATTTTTCTGAAATATGTTCAGTGCAACATATTTTATAAGACAATTTATGAACTACTTAAATGCTCCAGTATTAGGACTTGGTTATATTAATTAGAGCAATCAATAGGCTGAAATATATTTAGGAATTAAGGCTTGTAATAAAAAAAATATATAAGAATCTGTAGAAACACTAAGGTTATAAGTGAAAAAATAGTGTAAAAGTAAAACGCATTATTTATATACTTCATTTCCTTTAAGAAAATAGCGATCCCTATTTACTAGAGGGTTTTTGTGTTATTGAGCATTTTGATGGGAATGATCATAAACACTGAGGAAGCAGGTGAGACAGAATTGAATTATCCTGCAAAGAACATGGTTACAGCAGGTGAACCTATGTTGGAAAAATCCCCAAAGGGGAAAAAAAGTAGTTGGTAAGAAACTGCAGGAAGAAAAATTATGTACACCTTTCTGAGCTTGACCAAGAAGAACAGAAATACGTGAAATAAATTCAAAATTGTTAGCTCCATGTATGTTTTTTTAGGGGAGAAGTAAGAAAGAGCAATGGGATGTGTGGATGTGATATAAACTCCCTAGTCTGGCTCCTCTATAATATCTTCAATAAAGTTTGACATTTCTTAATAAGGCTTTTGCCCAGCAGGAAGTAAGCAACTATTAAAGGACTTGAACTCGTAATCTTCTGATCCAGAATCAGACACCATATCTATCAGGCCACATGGTCAGTTGGTATTAATAGGCTTTTAAGTAAGGAAATTCAATTGGTGAGAACTAATACTGTAGACTATGTAAATTACAAAAAGATAGATGACTATTGGAATAAGATATTATTTCAAACTATAATATAATCACTATATTTTAAAATGATTAGGTGTGGATTTAATTTTATATGCATACTAGAGGCCTGGTGCACAAAAATTTGTGCACTTGGGGGGGGGAAGGGGGTCCCTCAGCCCGGCCTGTGCCCTCTCTCAGTCTGGTACCCCTCGGGAGATAACGACCTGCTGGCTTAGGCCCGCTCCCAGGTGGCAGAGGGCAGGCCCAATCCCTAGATGCAGCCCCTGGTCGGGCTCAGAGCAGGGCTGATTGGGGTGGGGGCTCCGACCCTGTCATGCACAGAGCAGGGCATTTCTGGAGGTTGCAATGAAACACTCAGTCACTCTCAGGGTAGGGCCGATTGGGGGGTTGGGGCACCGCACCCTGTCACACTCAAGGCAGGGTCGATGGGGAGGTTGGGGCACCACCCCCTGTCACGCACAGAGCAGGGCGGATCAGGGGGTTGGGTGCCGCAGCCTGTCACACTCAGGGAAGGGCTGATGGGGAGGTTATGGCTCTACCCCGTCACACACAGAGCAGGGCCCTTGGGGGGAGGGTGAGGCACCGCCCTCTATCACCCACAGAGCAGGGCTGATCAGGGGGTTGGGGCGCCACCACTCTCACACTCAGGTCAGGGCCAATGGGAAGGTTATGGCTCTACCCGATCACACATAGAGCAGGGCCCGTAGGGGGGCTTGGGGCACCGCACCCTGTCACACACAGAGCATGGCCGATCAGGGGGTTGGGGCGCCGCACCCTGTCACACACAGAGCCGCAGGGTGATCAGGGGGTTGGGGAGCTCCCCCCTATCAGGCACAGAACAGGGCTGATCAGGGGGTTGGGGCGCCGCACCCTGTCACGAACAGAGCCGGGCGGATAGGGAGGTTGTGACCCCGCCCCCTGTCACACACAGAGCCTCAGGGCAATCAGGGGGTTTGGGTGCTGCCCCCTGTCATGCTGATCCCAGTGCCAGGAGGCTTCGCGGCTCTGCTAATCCTGGTGCTGGGAGGCATATTACCCTTTTACTATATAGGATAGAGGCCTGGTGCATGGGTGGGGGCTGGCTGGTTTGCCCTGAAGGGTGTCCTGGATCAGGGTGGGGGTCCCTACTGGGGTGCCTGGCCAGCCTGGATGAGGGGATGACGGCTGTTTGCAGCTCGTCACACACCCTTCAGGGTGGGGGTCCCCACTGGGGTTCCTGGCCAGTCTGGGTGAGGGGCTGAGGGCTGTTTTCAGGCTGGCAGGTGACTGAAGCTCTCAACCACTCCTTTCTTTCTTTCTTTTTTTTTTAATTCTGGGCCAGCTTTAGCTCTGAGGCTTGGCTCCAGCTCTTAGGTCTCGGCTGCTGAAAGCAGGTATCTGGTTTGTTTGGGTTCAATAATCGAAACACTGCTTCAACTCCAGCTCTGAGATCCCAGCTGGCTGAAAGCAGGTTTCTGGGGTTTTGTTTAGCTTCTATATTTGTTACAATGTTTCAAACTGCAAGCTCAAAGGCTGGCAGCGGCAGGCGGGGAATGTTGGAGTCCTCCGTCACTGAAGCAAGCAAGCCTCATGTTCGTTTCAAGCTGCCTGGCTGCCTGCCGCCATCTTGACTGGCAATTAATTTCCATATCGCCCTGATTAGCCAATGGGAAGGGTAGAAGAGGTATGACTAATTACCATGTTTCTCTCTTTTAATAGATAGGATACATATGAGGTGTGTGTATAAAGAGAGAGAGAGAGAGAGAGAGAGAGTGAGAGAGAGAGAGAGAGAGAGAAGAGAGAGAGAATTGGAAATTGGGACTGGAAGTACATAAATAAAAAATATTGAGTGACTATCATTGAGTGGTAGGTTCTTATAATATAATTTTTCATTAAATTAATCTGCATATTCCAATGTTTTTGCAATAAAATATTTTGTATTTTAAATCAGAAAGATATTCATTAAATGGCTGGAGGCATTATGCTAATGTTATCATAAAATGCCTTTCTGGTCTCCTTTTTCTTCATACAAATACTTCTGAAATGCATATTCAGAACAGTTTAAAAAGCCATAGTGCATAAAGGTGCATAAAATTCATCATGGCATATTTTGAGCATTCTTCTCTTTTTCAGACATGGCAGTGCTTAAAATCATCCAAAAAAGTGTTCTTTTTATGGAGTTATTGATAAGGAATGCCTGTTAATTTTTGTTGCATGGAAAAAATGATTAGACTCCAAAAGGATAAGGGTATGAAGACAGATATTTGCCTTCATATGGAGCTAATAGTAACCCATTTTAGGTCTCCCAAGCCCAACAAAGAACAAGTAAATACCAAGAAATTGGAACCTCTAACGTATTGTTTCTCAAATTATCTGTCATGGAAAACAGGTTTGTTTTATTTTGTTTTTGCATTCTATTATGCATAATTATATTTATAAAATATAACAAAATGAATTGTTGGAGAAATATTGATTTCCTGATCCTTTTGACATAAACCTAGAAATATAAAGTAAAAAGTTACCAAAACATTCAAACTGTAAGCCTGAATACCTTATTATTAGGTAGAACAGGTATTTCTCTAGGAATGATATTTGCTAAATTATCTCTTATTGATAGTTTGGAGGTTTTTCTGTGGGATTTAGAAAGACCCAAAAACTATGCTACCGCCAGCACCACAATTTTTCCAGAGTGTGTGTGTGTGTGTGTGTGTGTGTGTGTGTGTGTGTGTGTGTTTAAGAGCATTGAGCAATTCTTATTCTCCACAGAGAACTGAGTGGAAATTGTCTTAAATTAAGGCTGAAAATTTTCAGGCTGACTTTATTGAAAACTGTGAAGAGATAATAGAAAAAAAAATCCTGTTCTGGTATAGTTAGCAGATCATCTGTATGAAGGCTACATTAATAAACTGGACCATCTCTCAGATTTCTTTTAACTATAGAATTCAAGGACATGAAATTAAGATTTTCATAAAATAATACTTGCAATTTATATCTGAGTGCCTCTCTGGTTGTGTGGTATGTTGATTAGAATAGAGCCACAAACTGAATTTTGCTGTAATGCTCATGAGTTACCAATTCATCTTATCAGGTTTGTAAATCTTGCAATGGCTTCCACTATTTTTTTTCTAAATGAAGTCACCAAAACAATATTTTCTTAGTGCCATAGTATGAGCTCAGGTGAGCTATAAGCAGATGAAAATAAAATAAATATGTTGAGGAATTCCAGAAGTTTATGCTGTTAAACAACAACACTGAAGCAAGTTAAATATTTTGAGTTTATTTGAGCCTAAATCTATTCAAGACAGTCAGCAGTCAATATATCAGATAAAAAGAAGATCTGCCCTGGCCGGTTTGGCTCAGCCGATAGAGCGTCGGACTGCGGACTCGGGGGTCCCAGGTTCGGTTCTGGTCAATCGCATGTGCTTGGTTGAGGGCACATCCCCAGTGGGGGGCGTGCAGGAGGCAGCTGATCGATGTTTCTCTCTCATCGATGTTTCTAGCTCTCTATCCCTCTCTCCTCCACTCTGTAAAAAATCAATAAAATATATATTTAAAAAAATTAAAAATAAGAAGACTTGAGGATTTGGTACAAAATGAAAAGCTTTTATAGACAGAAGGAAACAGAAATGGGGAAGTTATACTTGGCAAAAAATGGATTGGTTATTACAAAGTTACTTTCCTTTAAAGAATATCAAGGATCTATTAGGCAGATAACCTAACTAGGGCTGATCAGGTGATTCTTGATTGACTGCCTTAAGATTCCATTAGTGGGAGAGCTGAAACCATAATTAAATCCTAGTTTGGTGACTTGAGGCTTAGCATAAGTGACTCCATTCATGTCCATTATTTTGTTATTAGCAATGCAATGTTGTAGTCAGAGAAGTGATAGAGTGAAAATAAATTTGGTTTTGCAGAAAGAAAATATCTTTTCTTTTTGTATTTTGCACCAATAAGAATCAATTCAATACTGGCACAATAGAAATCCAAGCATGAATGTAATACTCCTGTGGAAATTTGGCTATTTGTTTTATAAAGAAAAATGTCCCATGTTATAATTATTTCTTTCTGTGCTACTAAGACTTTTTTGTTATAATGTAATCTGAACTTATTTTTATTTATTATCTGTATCTTTTTATGACACTTCAAGGCTTGATAGTGCCAAATTATATACTAATTTGAGATATTCTGTATAAATTAGACCATAAATAAAATATAGTACTTTTTTTGTGGATTCCACTATTTAAAAAGTTCATTAACAAACTGGCACTTTTCCAAAGAAATCCGACTAAAAAGACTAGGAAGTCTGATAGCCAGTTTACATGAGGGTAGTTGATACAGGAAATTTTTAGCCTAAATAAGAGAAGTCTTAAACAGATAGGATTTAAAACATAGTACAAGTATTTGAAAAATAAGAAAAGGGATTACTTACTCGAGTCTAGAAGGGAGAACTATATCCAAAGAGTGAAAATATTAGAGTAACAAATTTTTAGATCAACATCAGGAAAAACAGTAAGAACAATTTACCAAATGAGATGGGCTTTCTCAAAAAGTGAGTTTCCTGACACTGAGTGTGATTTATTGGAGGCTGCTGACTCTGTTTTCATCTGTGAAAGATTTTATGAATGGGACATTTGGAAAGGAGAAAAGGCAGTTACGACTTTTTTTTTTTTTTGAAAGGGAGATTGAATATGGTGTACATGATTTCAGACACATATTTTTAATCCAAAGTGCACCAACTTAAGCTGGACCACAGGTAACTTCTTTGAGTGAGATCCTGCTTGGCTTTGGCTCTCACCTGTCATTATAGAAAATCAAGGTATGATATTTTCAACCTATTATTTTATTCCAAAACGTTGATCCATGGTATAAATAAGGCCAAATCTCAATGCAGTGTGATTTTATTAAATCTTAAGAAATCTATGTTTACATGTAATTCAATTTCTTCCATTTTTAAGATATTGTAAAATAATAATGATTAAACTTTTTCTAATATGCAAATTTATTAACCTACTATTTTTCAAAATTAATATATAAGGTAACAATAAAATAAGTTCGAGAATTGGAAGTTATTTAGAATACCCACAATAAAATGCACTACCAGTGAGAATTTTATGGTGGTGGAATAGTCTATATCTTAATTGCAGTGGTGGTTACATGAATTTAATCATGCCTATTTTCTGGTTTCATAAGATATAACTATTGGGAAAAATTAGGTGAAAGGCACATGGGACCTTTCTATACTATCTTTGCAACTCCCTATGACTCTATAATTATTTCTACATATGTTTGAAAAGAAGTAGTAATGCTATATGTTCACAGGTACTCACCACACAGCTACCCTTTCCTTTAAGTATTATTTAAGTCAGAAGTTCTCAAGGGTTTCAGGATCTCTTTAAAGTCATAAAATTATCAAAGACTTCAAAGAGTTTCTTTTGACTTGAGTTATATTTATTGGTATTTACTATACTAGAACTTAAGCCTGATAACATTTTCAAAATATGTATTAATTTAGCCTTCGCTGGTTTGGCTCAGTGGATAGAGCGTTGGCCTGCAGACTGAAAGGTCCCAGGTTCAATTCCAGTCAAGGGCACATGCCCGAGTTGCGGGCTCAATCCCCAGTAGGGGTTGCAGAGGAGGCAGCTGTTTAATGATTCTCTCTCATCATTGATGTTTCTATCTCTTTCTCCCTCTACCTTTCTCTCTGAATAAATATATATATAAAAGATTCTTACCATTTGCAACAGCATGGATGGAACTGGAGAGCATTATGCTAAGCAAAATAAGCCAGTCAGAAAAAGATAAATATCGCATGATCTCACTCATTTGTGGAATATAATGAACAACATAAACTGACGAACTAAAACAGATCTAGAGACAGAGAAGCATCGATCAGATGCTCAAACCTTAGAGGGAAGGTAGGGGAGGGTGGGGGTAAGGAGGAGAGATCAACCAAAGGACTTGTATGCATGCATATAAGCCTAACCAATGGACACAGACACCAGGGGGGTGAGGGCATGAGTGTGGGAGTAAGTGGCAAGGGGGGGATAATGACACATATGTAATACCTTAATCAATAAAAATATATATAAATATGTATTAATGTAAATATAATAACAGTAAATCCATTATATATTAACTTAAATAACATTTTACTAGTATACATTACAAAAATATTAAACAACATAGCATAGCATTGCTTTTCATTTCTCCAAATATTTTCAACCTGGCTTACTAAAGACAACTGGATAATAAAATCTGCTTCTGCATTCAATTCACTGCATTTTGTTATGGTTGTTTAAGTATATGAAGAAAATCTTCTCACTCAGATACGTGGCCGGGAAGGGGAATGTTGACTTTCCAGAGCATGGATATTCTTCTAGACTACTCGACCAAAACTCTACAAGTGGAAATTTCCTAAAGGTTAGTCACCATGTGGAATCAGAAGCCATATCAATGAACTCATATTTTGTTTTATTAAAACCTATTGATCAGTCTTATAGTTTAGTAGCTTATTTGTGCATATATTTGTAATACCATGCATTGGTCATGTGTTTAGATACTTTTAATATTAGGTTACTATTCTTGGCAACTTTATCTGTGTTAAATAAGTAAAACCTTTATTTAAGGTGCCTTCCTTCAAGGAAAGTTACCATTTGCTCTGTGTTACCATTTGAACACGAAAATTTAAATTTCTTTACTTTTATGGGAAATGGGCCTATTGGTTTAATGAATCCAGTTCGCATTTCCCTCTTTGGAGCAGATCTATATATTAGTTTCTAGGGCTGCTACAATAAAATACCACAGGCTAGATAGTTTGAAACAACAGAAATTTATTGTCTTATAGTTCTGGAGGCTAGAAGTCTGAAATAAAATTATCACCAGGGATATGATGTCTTTGAAGTCTCTAAGGGGAAATTCTCCTTTGGCTCTTCTTAGCTTTTGGTAGTTGCCAACAATCCTTTGTGTTCCTTGGCTTGTAGTGCCTCACTAAATATCTGCCTCCATTGTCACATGTCTGTGTCTCTTTTTCTTATAAGGACACTAGTCCTATTTTAATATGACTTCATCTTAACTAAGTGCATTGGCAATGAACCTATTTCCAAATAAGGTTACAGTCTGAGGTTCTGGAAAGGATATGAATTTGGGTTGGGGAAATACTATCCAACCCAATACATTTGGTTAAGAATTGTCAGAAGATATTTTCCTTTCTTTTTTATTAAATAATTTATTTATTTCTGTATTTACATAGAGCTAAGGCAGAGGCAGGTGCATATTTCCATCATCTGCCTCTACAGATTATGTTTTTAGTTCATTCACTGTTGGTATAAATCACTGTAGGTACTCCACATAACTGCCAAATGCTGAAGTGCGTCAAGGTTCAATCTTGAGCCCTCTTCTTTTTGGATCTACATTCCTATTCAACATTGTTTTGTATACTCTAATGGTTTCAAGAAGCACTTATATGCTGGTAATTCCCACATTATATCTCCAACCTAAATCTCTTTTCTATAAATTGATATAGCCATATACTTGACTTTTACACTTGGATATTCATGGGCAACTGAATTTTATGTTTCTCCTTTGCACCTTGAAACTCTGCTTTCTATAATTATGATTCACTTTTCTATAAGTGAATATCAATAAATTGTATTGTATGTAGTGTTTTGTTTCTGGCCTCTTCCAGTTGGTTTGAAGTGTTTAAGATTCATTCACATAATTGTGTCAGTAGATTGTTTCATTTGATTTTTGAGGAATATTCTGTTGTACACATTTATCATGCTTTGTTAATCCATCCACCAATTGTTAAACAGTTCAGTTGTTTCAATTTTTTGGCTTTTATGAATATGTCAGCATATGGTTAACTTTTTTTGTAATCCTCCAATTGTTAAACAGTTCCTCACCTCAGGATATTGTTCCCATTCATTTTTAGAGAGAGTGGACTGGAGGGAGGGGAGAGAGAGAGACATCTATGTGAAAGGGACACATATACAGAGGGATACACATATCAGTTGCCTCCCCTATGCATCTGGCTGGACTGGGGGCCAGGGAACAAACCTGCAACCCAGGTACATGCCCTTGACTGGGAATCAAACCTGTGACCCTTTGGTGCTTGGGCTGATGCTCTACCACTGAGCTACACCAAACAGGGCAGCATATGGTTAACTTTTTCATATATATATATATATATATATATATATATATATATATAATTTTAATTTATTTATTGATGACAGTATTACAGATGTCTCCCATTCCCCCCCCCCTCTTTACCCCCTTCCTCTCAGCCCCTGCACCCCAAGGTCTTCAACACTCTATTGCCCATATCCATGGGCTATGAATATAAGTATATGTTTTTTTAGTTTATCTCTTCTCATCCTCCCACCCCATATTGAGGTATGTCAGTGTGTTCCATGTCTCCCTGATTAGGGTCTTATTTTGTTGGTCAATTCATTTTGTTCATTAGATTCCACAAATAAGTGAGATCATGTGATATTTGTCTTTCTCAGATTGGCTTATTTCACTTAGCATAATAGTCTCCAGGTCCATTCATGCCTTCCCAAGTGGTAAGAGATCCCTCTTTTTTATAGCTGCACAGTATTCCATTGTGTAAATATCCCACAGCTTTTTTATCCATTCATCTACTGATGTGCACTTGGCCTATTTCCAGGCCTCACCAGCAGCCACGGGGCCTGCTGATCAGCCCCGCCTCTCTGATCAGGCCCGGAGATAGCCCCGGAGATGCTGACTGGCATAGAAACTGACCACTCAGAACCAAATCTGGGTGAACTGCGAGAAGCCAATGGCTGCCTGGGAGGTGGAGCTTTTGATGCTGACTGGCATAGAAACCAACCAATCAGATCCTAATCTGAGTGAACTGCAAAGGCAAAACCTAATGTGGGGGCTGAGGAGGGGTTTTAAAGGCAACAGCTGTTTGGTGTAAGGTGTAAGAAAGTATTTCAACTTTTTAATGACCAGTTTGGCAGTATAGTGCATATGGCTGGCTACCAGTCCAGATATAGGGATTATGTATTTTTGTCTGCCAAGAGCATCTCCTCCTGCTGAAAAAGCCCCCCCCCCCATTTAAGAAATCCTATCCTATATAATCTATCTATACTAATAAAAGGGTAATATGCTAATTAGACCGGTTTGACTGGCCATCTTCTGGATGTCAGACTTCCTTCTGGACAAAGCCATGGTGGTGGGGGCCAAGGAAGAGGCAGTTGGGGGCAAGATCAGGCCGACAGGGGAAAGCCATTGGGTGTGAGATCAGGCAGGCAGGGGAGGGCAGTTAGGGGCAATCAGGCAGGCAGGCAGAGGGGTTAGGGCAATCAGGCAGGCAGGCAGAGGCAGTTAGGGGTGATCAGGAAGGCAGGCAAGTGAGCGGTTAGGAGCTAGTGGTACCAGATTGGGAGAGGGATGTCCGACTGCTGGTTTAGACCTGATCCCACAGGGGGTCCCTGATTGGAGAGGGTTCAGGCTGGGCTGAGGGACCTCCTCCTACACAAATTTTGTGCACCGGGCCACTATTTGTAAATAATGCTGCTATGAACATAGGGGTTCATCTATTATTTATGATTGGTGTTTTGGATTTTTAGGATATATTCCAAGAAGTGGTATTGCTGACTCAAATGGAAGTTCCATTTTTAATTTTTTGAGGAAACTCCATACTGTTTTCAATGGTGGCTGCACCAGTCTGTAGTCCCACCAGTAGTAAACTAGTGTTCCCATTTCTCCACATCCTCACCAACACTTGTTGTTTGTGTTTTATTGATGATAGCTATTCTGACAGGTGTGATAATTAGTGACTCTTAGTATTTTTTTCATATGTCTCTTGGCCATTTGTATGTCCTCTTTGGAAAAGTGTCTATTTAGGTCTTCTGTCCATTTTTTAATTGGATTGTTTTCCTTACTTTTGTAGAATCATATGAGTACTTTATATGTTTTGAAGATTAACCCCTTATCAGATGTATCATTGGAAAATATGTTCTCCCATACAGTGCGCTCCCTTTTGATTTTGATGGTGGGTTCTTTTGCTGTGCAGAAGCTTTTTATTTTGATGTAGTTCCATTCATTTATTCTTTCCTTTGTTTATCTTTCCCTAGAAGATGTATCAGCAAAAATTCTGCTATATGAGATGTCTGACATTTTACTACCTACGTTTTCTTCTAGGATTTTTATGGTTTCATGGCTCACATTTAAGTTTTTTATCCATTTTGAGTTTATTCTTCTATATGGTGTAATTTGGTGGTCTAGTTTCATTCTTTTGCATGTATCTAGTTTTCCCAACACCATTTATTGAAGAGATTGTCTTTATTCCATTGTATGTTCTTGCCTCCTTCATCAAATATTAATTGACTGTATTGGTGTGGGCCAATTTCTAGTATCTCTGTTCTGACCCATTGATCTATATGCCTGTTCATGTGCCAATACCAGACCGTATGATTAACTTTTGAAGAAACTGACAAACTGTTTTTAAATTAAATTGAATGTGTTGCCAGAAATGTGTTGATACAAATACTTGTTATTGGTAGTATATTTAAATTAAGATAATCGAATGAATATGTACTATACGATATTATGGTTTTTATATAATTTAATCAATGGACAGTTTGAGCATCTTTGTTATCTACATACTGTATCTTCTTTCATTAAAGGTACATTCACATATGTTTTCAGAAACTTTTTCATAGTTTCTGATTTGTATTGTCATTTTCTTAGCAGTGTCTTTTAAAAAGTAAAAGCTCTAAATTTTGATGAAATCTAATTTACAATTTTTTCACAAGTCTGAGATTTTGTGTCTAATTTAACACTTTTTTTCTCAACCCAAGTGTGCTAAGAATTTATTCTCTGTTTCCTTCTTTTAGAAATCTTATAGTTTTAGCTTTCATATTTATTTTTTTGTCTTTACTGATTAAGGTATTACATATGTGTCCTTATGCCCCCATTCCCAACCACCCCCCAACATTCATGCCCTCATCACTCTGGTGTGTGACTCCATTTGTAAGGCTTATATGCATGTATACAAGTCCTTTAGTTGATCTCTCCCCCTTACCCCCACCCTCCCCTACCTTCCCTCTGAGGTTTAATGGTCTGATCAATGCTTCTCTGTCTGTGGATCTGTTTTTGTTCATCAGTTTATGTTGTACATTATATTCCATAAATGAGTGAGATCATGTGGTATTTTTCTTTCATTGACTGGCTTATTTCACTTAGCATAATGCTCTCCAGTTCCATCCATGTTATTGCAACTGATAAGAATTCCTTCTTTTTTACCACAGCATAGTATTCCATTGTGTAGATGTACCCCAGTTTTTTAATCCACTCATCTGCTGATGGGCACTTAGGCTGTTTCCAAATCTTGGGTATGTTAAATTGTGCTGCTATGAACATAGGGGTGCATATTTCCATTCTGATTGGTGTTTCTAGTTTCTTTGGCTATATTCCTAGAAGTGGGATCACTGGATCAAATGGAAGTTCTATTTTTAGTTTTTTGAGTAAACTCCATACTTTCTCGACAGTGGCTGCACCAATCTGCATTTTCACCAGAAGTTCATGAGTGTCCCCTTTTCTCCGCATCCTTGCCAACACTTGTAATTTGTTGATTTGTTGATGATAGCCATTATGACAGGTGTGAGATGGTACCTCATTGTTGTTTTGATTTGCATCTCTCAGATGATTAGTGACTTTGAGAATGTTTTCACATGTCTTTTGGCCTTCCTTATTTCCACTTTTGAATGTATCTATTTAGGTCATTGCCCATTTTTTGATTGGGTTATTCATCTTTTTTTTTAAGTTGTATGAATTCCCTGTAAACATTGGAGATTAAATCCTTATCAGTGATAACATTGGCAAATATGTTCTCCCAGGAATTGGGCTTTCTTGTTGTTTTGTTGATGGTTTCTTTTGCTGTACAGGAGCTTTTTTATTTTGATGTAGTCCCATTTGTTTATTTTCTCCTTAGTTTACACTGCCCTAGGAGCTGTATCAGTGAATATATTGCTTTGGCATATGTCTGTGATTTTGCTGCCTGTGGATTCCTCTAATGTTTTTATCATTTCCCGTCTTATGTTAAAGTCCTTTATCAATTTTGAGTGTATTTTTGTGTATGGTGTAAATTGGTGGTCTAGTTTCATCTTTTTGCATGTGTCTGTCCAATTTTCCCAGCACCTTGTATTGAAGAGACTTTCTTGACTCCATTGTATGTTCTTGCCTCCTTTGTCAAATATTAATTGGGCATAGTGGTTTGGGTCAATTTCTGGGTTCTCCATTCTATTCCATTGGTCTATATGTCTGTTCTTGTGCCAGTACCAAGCAGTTTGAGAACAGTGGCTTTGTAATACATCTTGATATCTGGTATTGAGATCCTTCCTTCTTTGTTCTTTTCTCAGGATTGCTGCAGCTATTCAGGGTCTTTTTGTATTCCAGATGAATTTTTAGAGAGCTGTTCTAGGTCTGTGATATATGCTGTTGGTATTTCAGTGGGGAGTGCATTGAATGTATAGATTGCTTTGGTTAGTATGGACATTTTAATGATGTTGATTCTACCAATCCATGAACACGGTATGTTCTTCCATCTGTTTATATCTTCCTCTATCTCTTTATTCAGTGTCCTATAGTTTTCTGTGTACAGGTCTTTTACCTCCTTAGTTAAGTTTAAGCCTAGGTATCTTAATTTTTTTTGGTGTGATGATAAATGGGATTTTTTTAAAAATCTCTCTTTCTTTAAGTTCATTATCAGTATATAAAAATGCCATAGATTTCTTTGCCTTAATTTTGTTTCCTACTATATTGCCGAATTCATTAATTAAGTCTAATAATTTTTTGTTGGAGTCTTTAGGGTTTTCTATGTACAGTATCATGTCATCTGCAATAATGATAGTTTTACATCTTCTTTTCCAATTTGGATACCTTTTATCTTCTCTTCTTGTCTAATTGCTATGGGTAGCACTTCCAGGACTATGTGAAACAGGAATGGTGAAAGTGTGCATCTCTGTCTCATTCCTGTTATTAGGGGAAATGGTTTTAGTTTTTGCTATTGAGTATGATGTTGGCTGTGGGTTTGTCATATAAGGCTTTTATTATGTTGAGGTATGATCCCTCTATTCCCATTTTGCTGAAGGCTTTTATCAAGAAAGGATTTTTTCAATGATTTTTCTGCATCAGCTGATATGATTATGTGATTTTTGTCTCTCAGTTTGTTTATGTGATGTATCACATTTATTGATTTGTGAATATTGTACCATCTTTGCATCCCCAGGATAAATCCTACTTGGTCATGGTGTATGATCTTTCTGATGTAATGCTGGATCCAATTGGCTAGAATTTTGTTGAGGATTTTAGCATCTATATTCATGAGGGATATTGGCCTGTAATTCTCTTTCATTGTGTTATCTTCCTCTGGTCTTGGTATTAGGATAATGCTGGCTTCATTAAATGAGCTTGGAAGTGTTCCTTCCTCTTGAATGTTTTGGAATAATCTGAGGAGTACAGGATTTAGTTCTTTGAATGTTTGGTAAAACTCCTCTGTGAAGCCTTCTGGCCCCAGGCTTTTGTTTGCTGGTAGCTTTTTGATAACTACTTAAATTTCCTCCATAGTTATCAGCCTATTGAGATTTTTAGATTCTTCCTGATTGAGTTTTAGAAGGTTGTATTTTTCTAGGAATATGTCCATTTCCTCTACGTTGTCTAGTTTGTTGGAATAGAGTTGTTCATAGTATTTTCTAACAACCCTTGGTATTTCAATGCTTCTCTGTCTGTGGATCTCTGTCTATTATTATTTCACCTCTTTCATTTCTAATTTTGTTTATTTGGGTCCTCTCTCTTTGCTTCATTGTGAGCCTGGTTAGTGGATCATAAGTCTTGTTTATCCTTTCAAAAAACCAGCTCTTGGTTTCATTGATCTTTTCTATTGTTTTTTTGTGGGGGGTTTTTTGGTCTCTATGTCATTTATTTCTTCTCTGATCTTTATTATCTCCTTCCTTCTGCTCACTCTGGGCTTTTCTTGTTGTTACTTTGTAATTCTTTAAGTTGTAGTGTTAAATGATTTATTACCATTTTTTCTTATTTTTTGAGGTATGACTGTAGAGTTATAAATTTCCCCTCAGGATTGCTTTCACTATGTCCTGCAGATTTTGGATTGTTGTGTTTTCATTGTCATTCATTTCCAGTATGCCTTTAGTTTCTTCTTTGATCTCTTTGGTAACTCAATCATTGTTTATTAGCATGCAATTCAGCTTCCAAGTGTTTGAATTTTTTGATTGTTTTAATTGTAGTTTATTTGTAATACTAAAGGCCCAGTGAATGAAATCAGTGCACAAGGGGAGAGGGGGAGGTGTGTGTTCCTCAGCCCAACCTGCACCCTCTCCAATCTGGGATCTCTCGAGGGATGTTCAACTGCCCATTTATGCCCAATCCTATTGGGATCGGGCATTCTGACATCCGTCTCACAATCCAGGACTGCTGGCTATCAACCACTCACCTGCCTGCCTGTCTGATTGCCCCTAACTGCTTCTGCCTGCCAGCCTGATCACCCCCTAACCACTCCACTTCCAGCCTGATCAATGCCTAACTGCCCCCCTGCCAGCCCAATTGCCTACAACTGCTCTCCTCTGTAGGTTTGATCCCTCCCAACTGGCCTACCCTGCTGGCCTGATCGCCCATACCAGCCCTCCCCTGCCGGCCTTATTGTGGCAGTCATCTTGTGTGTTGGTGTGATGGTCAATTTGCATATTACCTCTTTATTAGATAGGATTATGCCATTGTGGTCTGAGAAGATGCTTGATGTGATTTCAATCTTCATTAATTTGGAGAGACTTTGACTGTGACCCAATATGTGTTCTATCTTTGAAAATGTACACTTCATGTGCACTTCAGAAGAACGTATATTCCATGTCTTTGGGGTGAAATGTTTTGAAGATGTCAATTAGTCAATATGATGTAGTGAGTCATTTAGGATTGCTCTTTCTTTGCTGATTTTTTTTGTCTACAGGATTTATCCAGTGATTCCAGTGGTGTATTAAAGTCCCCTGCTATGATTGTATTGTTGTTGATTTCTCCCTTGATATCTTTGAGGAGTTTTCTTTATGTATTTTAGTGCTCCTGCATTGGGTGCATATATATTTACCAGGGTTATAGCCTCTTGTTTTATTGATCCCTTTAGTATTATGAAGTGGCCTTCCTCATCTCTTGTTATGGGCTTCACTTTGAGGTCTATTTTGTCAGATATAAGTATTGCAACCCCAGTTGTTTTTCTGTTTTGTTTTGCTTTTCATTTCCATTTGCCTGGAAGATATTTTTCCATGCCTTCACTTTCAGTCTGTGTGAGTCCCTTGTTCTGAGGTGGGTCTCTTGTACACAACATATTTATGGGTCATTTTTTTATACATTAAGCCACTAGATGTCTTTTGATTGGAGCATTTAGTCCATTTATATTTAAAGTTATTATTATTTTTTAAAAGTTATTATTGATAGGTACTTGTTTGTAGCCATTTTTATTTTTTGTGCCTGTGATCTTTCTTCCCTTTAGATTTCTTCTTTTTACAGAATTCCCTTTAGCATTTCTTGCATTGCTGTCTTCATAGTGATAAACTCCCTCAGCCATTTTATTTTATTTTATTTTATTTTATCTGTGAAGGTCCTTATTTTCCCTTTAATTTTGAATGATTGCCTTACTGGATCGAGTATTCTTGGATTCAGTCCCTTGCTTTGCATCACTTTGTAAATTTCCTTCCATTCCTTTCTGGCTTGATGTATTTCTGTAATCTAATGGGAGATCCCTTGTACATAACTCTCTGTCTGTTTTAGACTTTACGATTCTCACTTTGTCCTGAATGTTTGCCATCATAATTATAACTTGTCTTGGTGTGGGTCTTTTCGGATTCATCGTATTTCAGACTCTGTGTTTTTGTGATTTTTTTCTTCCCCACATCAGAGACGTTTTCTGACATTATTTCTTCAAATAGGTTTTCTAACCCTTGTTCTTCTTCCTGTCATTCTGACATCCCTATTATTCATAATCTGCTTCGTTTCATGTTGTCCCAAAGCTCCCTTAGGCTCTCGTCCTGCCTTTTAATTATTTTGTCTAATTGCAGTTCAGTTTTGGTGTGTTTTGATTCTCTGTCTTCTAATTTGCTAATTCAGTCTTCTGCTTCTCCTAGTCTATTGTTGAAAGTTTACATGGATTTTTTTTTGCAGTTATATCACTCTTTATTTCTCTTTGATTCTTACATAAGTTGTTGATTTTTTTTCATCCATCTGTTTTATGAACTGTGTGACCCTGATTCTGATTTCTCTTTCTGACATATTGCATCCCTCTGTTTCACTTAGCGGCTTTTCTGGTGCGTCCTTTTCTTTCCTTTGGGGGATTCTTTGTCTCCCCATATTTGCTCTCACCGAAGGATCTAGCTGTCAAGTTGTGCAGGGGTTGATCCTCAAGCTGCAGCGGTTCTTCGGGTGGCCGCGGCAGCCGCTGCTCCTCAGTTGGCTGCGGCTTCTCTGGTGGGCATTATTTACAGCAGTGTTTACAGCTCTTCTGGCTGGTGGGGGCAGGCTGCTCATGCAGTTTCTACTCCTTGGATGGGGGCAGGCTGCTCACAAAGCTACTGCTCCTCGGATGGGGGTGGGCTGTGTGTGGCTGCTGCTTCTTGGACGCGGGCAGGCTCCTCACACTGCTGCTGCTCCTTGGATGGGGGAAGACTGCATGAGGCTGTCACTCCTTGGATGGGGCAGGCTGCGTGGTGCTGCTGCTCCTCGAACAGGGGTGGGCTGCTTATGTGGCTGCTGCTTTCAGATGAGGGTGGACTGCTCCTAGCTTTTATATTTATGTCTATGATTTATTTTAAGTTACTTTTTCCATTTGCTATAAGAGTCAAATTCATTTTAAAAATAGAACATATAAAATTTGCTTTTAATTCTTCAAAATATCCTTTTCATAATGGTTTTCCTTGAAGCCTTTGTCAAATACAAATGGGCCATATATGTATGAACTATTTATATAGTCTCTATTCTGTTGTCTTTATTATATCCCAACACTGAGCTGGCTTTTAAGGCTTATGTGAAACTAGCTTGGGGAAATAAAAAATGGACAAGTTAAAATGCCACAATTTAGACTTAAAAAAAAGGATTAAGCCAGTTTTCTTGAATAAATATTTTATGAATTGTTGGTAGTCTGGTTAATATCTAAAGTTCTACAATGGTTAACTCTAACAAATTTTTCCAGTGTTCTATTGTTTTCATGGAGAATATTTTTAGGGGTCTTTAATTTGTCATTTTTCTCTGCTGTCCACTGGAGGCTTGTTTTCATTTGCTTCCAATTCTTATCTCCACTTATTTAATCTATCACCAAATCCTGATGATTATATTCATAGTGTTTCTTGAACTACTTTACTTTTGCCTGCATCCTCTCTGAAAATGCTAATCGAACTCATGAGAGTCTCTGGCCTTGAAGACTGCAATGGACTCCTAATATTCTTCTTAAACTCTGTCTTGTGCCTTCCCCAATATATTCCACCACTACAGTCAGAAAAAATATATTTAATGCCAAGTCTCTATTTGATATCAGTTCATTGTTTCCATTACATCTAGGAATAAAGTATTGAATCTTTAATATGACCTACAAGTTCCTTCGGGATCTCACCCCTATCTGCTTCTCTAATGTATTCAAAACTTTTATTCATCTTCATTCTCTGTGCTCCAGTCATTAATAATTTTTCAATTTTTAGAATACGTTGGCCAATTTTCCATGTTTTACCTTATTTTGCACCATCTACCTACAGTGCACTTTCCTTTACTTTTTGGTTGGCTACATCTTACTAATTTTTACAAGTGTTAGTTTACATAACACACCACTTATGAGACCTTATATGACCTCTCAAACAAAATTAAGTGTATACTATTAATCTTTTCGCCCCATAATTAATCTTTTTAAATATTTTATGGGTTTATAATTGCTCAGTATCTAACATTCAGGTTGGAGAAGTACTCAGTATCTTCCCTAGAAATTTATTGCATCTGGCCACGAAGAATACATTTTGCACACATCTATTTCTAGGGTAAGGTACTGCTCTGTAGCACACTTAAATAGGTTGAATTTTAATAATAGTATAGAACAAGTATTTCAATTAAAAAAGAAAGGTTGTATTATAACATACTGTTATTTCTTAGATTTTATTTAAGTCTAACACATGAAGATAACAAAGAAAAAGGAAGACCTTGGGTGTTATATATAGTATTTTTAAATGTTTGTTTTTTAGTAAGGAATCTGATTTTGAAAACCCACCACAATCTGCATATATATTAAATATTCCAACAACCCATTCAACTTAGTTGACATAATCAACCCAGTATAACTATACTATTAATAGCAACATTCAGTAAATTCATGATTAAATTTAATATTGAAAAATGCTAGCCACTTAGAATTATTTTGTGTTCTTAGATTCAGATAGTTACTCTTTAATAGATGTCTCATATTTTATCACTGGATAACTAACAGCTAAGACATGAAAAACATGTAACTTATAGGAAGAGTACTAGTATTTAACTTATCTAAAATGTTAGCTAAGGAAACACTTCCAAGCACTGAGGTTTATGGCAATATGTGTCACAAGTAGTTGTTTGGTTATTGCCATTCTTTAAAGCACCCATATTTAAACTACCCTTGGTAAGAAATGTTAAGAAATGTGAGAAGTCGTTATATTTGAGTGGTTGTAATGGATACATTAAAGATATTATTATCTATCTATCTATCTAACCTCTCTCTCTCTCTCTCTCTCTCTCTCTCTCTCTCTCTCTCTCTCCATATATATATATATATATATATATATATATATATATATATATATTAGAGGCCTGGTGCACAAAATTTGTGCACTCGGTGGTGGAGGGTTCCTCAGCCTAGCCTGTGCACTCTCGCAGTCTGGAACCCCTAGGGGATGACCACTTGCTGGCTTAGGCTTGCTTCCTGGGGGATTGGGCCTAAGATGGCAATCAGACATCCCTCTGGCAGCCCGGCAACCTTCAGGGGATATCCACTTGCCAGCGGTGACAGGCCTAAACTGCAGTTGGACATCCTTAGCGCTGCTGAGGAGGCAGGAGAGGCTCCCACCATCACTGCTGTACTGGCAGCCATCAACCTGGCTTGTGGTTGAGCAGAGCTCCCCCATATGGGAGCGCACTGACCACCAGAGGGCAGCTCCTGCATTGAGCATCTGCCCGCTGGTGGTCAGTGTGTGTCATAGTGACCAGTCATTCCCAGTCTTTCTGCTGTTAGGGTCAATTTGCATATTACCCTTTTACTATATAGGATAGAGGCCTGGTGCACAGGTGGGGGCCAGCTGGTTTGCCCTGAAGGGTGTACCAGATCAGGGTGGGGGTCCCGCTGGGGTGCCTGGCCAGCCTGGGTGAGGGGCTGATGGCTGTTTTAAGGTTGGCCACACCTCCTTCAAGGTGGGAGTCCCCACTGGGGTGCCTGGCCAGTCTGGGTGAGGGGCTGAGGGCCGTTTTCAGGCTGGCCAGTGACTGAAGCTCCCAGCCTCTCCTTTTTTTCTTTTCTTTTTTATTCTGAGATTTATTTAGCTTCTATAATTGAAACATTGTTGCCGTCACTGGCGCTCCCAGCTCTGAGGCTGCGGCCGGCTAAAAGCAGGTATCTGGGGTTTGTTTAGCTTCTATAATTGAAACATTGTTGAGTTCGGGCTCACAGCCGGGCCATGGCAGGCCGGGAACCTTGGCTTCCTCCATCACTGGAGAAAACAAGCCTCATGTTCGCTTCAGCTGCGTGGCTGCCGGCTGCCTTCTTTGTTGGTAGTTAATTTGCATATTGCCCTGATTAGCCAATGGGAAGCATAGTGTAGGTACTGTTAATTACCCTTTTTGTCTTTTATTAGATTATTTATATATATATATATATATATATATATATATATATATATATATATATATATATAAAGGTCTCTAATATTTGTACTTCTCTGCCAAGAACTAAAAAAGAAGTAATGCATTTGACTCTTGATCTTCCAGAATGTGCATTCTTAGAGAAAAATAAACTCTACTCACCTGGAGTGTAAGCTAGGCTTAAACTACAGAACCTCAGAGACATCAGGGTATCAAAGTACAGGCCTTTTCATCACTTTCTAAGTTAACTGGAGTCCAACACTAAATGGCCTGAAGACCCAAAGAAATACATACACCTCTTTCTGTTTAACACTCATTTTCCAGATAATAACTAAATACATCATTGTACCCAATTAAATTAAAAGGAATATAGAATGCTTTATAGTACCCAATTCTTCCCCAAGTGCCACTTGTGATCACTGTACAAGTAAATTTGGTTCATTGTCTTCAAATGGCAATATTTAAAATAACTTTTATGCCTGAGGTGAACATCTTAAACAATGAAAAGATACACTATAAAAGTGCTTTTAACCTCATTTCTTTCAGTTTTGCAGAGTGGAATGATATATTCTAAGGGACATGGAAGAAATAATTCATACTATTGCAAACATACCCTAGTTCTTTGAGCCTGGAATTTAGATATAAACCAGGAACAAGAATAGAGAGTCACTGCCATTCAGCCAACACTCAATTTCAATGTTAAATTGAAATTTTCTTGTCTAAGTGGTTTGGTGGACTGTCATAATACCACAAGAAAAGGTGTATGGCTCTCCAGATTTTTGTGATTAATGGGATTTAACCAGGGGTATAGCTTTACTTCTAGATTCCATTATTTTCATATATCACTGGGGAAAAAAAAAAAAACACAAGGAAAACTTACATCAGGTTTGTATTGGTTCAAGAATGACAATCATTAATGCTGAATGCAAATTATTCATTAATTATATGCCACAAAAATTGTTCCATAATTGTTCTCAATGAGGAAGCTATTCCAAAGGTATTCATGGGAGACTTTGGGCCTCTAAGGAAGGTTTTAGGAGCATGTAGGATCAAGCTAATAAAAATGATGTGTAAAATAAATGTCGATGGCTAGCATCTGGTTTTCAAAGTTTTTAATCCTCTTTACATATTTATGAAGAAATGGGTGAAAAGCAGAGTTTCTCTACTTTGTGAGCTGAAACGTAGATCCACAGAGACATAGAAGATTGTCTCTCCATGACTTAGCGACAAATGCAGGGGTAGAATTCATGCCATTTATTTCTCAATTTGAACCTCTGTGGCTGGGCTGAGTAGTGTTGGAATAATTAAGGACTCTAAAAGCACCTGGTTTATTTGAGTGACAATATTCACAGTAGAAGCATTTTGGATGCAATTTATAGACTCTAAATGTGCTATGAAGTGAAAAAAAACTGAAAGAGGTGAAAAGGATCATAACCTGAATTCAGCTGATCACAATGACACTGGCTTACATTATTTTTTTCTTTCCTCCTGGGTGCATCCCTGGATGAACCCCTAGAAGAGCTCCGGCTAGTATATAATAGAGCAGTCTACTTGAAGAGCAATATGAGCTATAGGGATCAAAGCACACCTGTACTGTATTTGCTTCATTGAATTTAACACAATGCATAGACCATTATGGAGGACTTTCTATGTTCACAGCATAGTGCTAAATATGGAAGTGAATACAATGATCATTGAAGCATGATACTTGCTCCCACAGGAATATGAATTTCTGAGTAAGTTGAAGGTTTGGAATCCTCTTAAAATGGCATTTCCTGATATTCATCCTACTCTGATTTTTTTTTTTTGCCTTCAAGCAGAAATCATTCACTGATTGATTTAATCCATCCATCCATCCATCCATCCATCCATCCATCCATCCATCCATTTTTCTAAATCATTTCTGTGGCTCATACTATGTGCCACGGTCTAGACAATGTGCTAGGCATGAACAAATGAATAATTCGCAAGAGCTATTCCAAAGGAGCTCAGTCTATTAAGGGGAGACATAACATAAAAGGTAACCATATCACAATGCATTAATTTTGAGAACACATTTTATATGATTTGCACATATATGTGACCAGAAAACATGCTATTTATATCTTGACTTTCATACATTAACTAGATCATCGAATGTGTACTATTTTCTTCTTATAGGATTAAATAATTTAAAAAGATAGTTTTAAAAATATGTAATCTGATATTTCATTTAGAATAAGCCCAGATAAAATAGTCGTGATTGACTCTCCATGAACCACAGATAATTTTGCTCCTAAACAGCATTATCTTTTTATTTATTCTTTCTAAGATAATAAAGGTGGAAATCACTTGTTCAAAATATAGTTGGTACATATTTGGCCTATTAATATATTTATTTAGTAAAACCTACTTCTTAGTGTTTATAATATCCATAGAAGAGCTTTGCCATAGATATATCATTTCCCCAATCAAATAAATTTGAAAAAGAGGAAATAATAATGGAATAGAGTTAGCATATTGTCGTTTTCTTTAAAACTAATTTCTTATACTTTTGAAATATTTCAAAAATATTAGTAGAATAATTTATTGAATAAGATGAAGTAAAATCATCAATTTTTTAATTTTTTCTCATTATTCATTGCAGACTCAATAAGATCTCTATCCTTGCACAATTTCTTCAGATGATCCCCTAGCTTACCTGGTAAATTTCAGGTTTTAACACAGTTTTACATATATTAAGAAGTCCAATATAATCTGAGTAAAAAACTTAAACATCAACATTAAATTAATCTCTATTTTACACAGAGATCTTGTCCTGAATCAGGTTCGAAAGCTTAAGTGAAAAGATGAAATAACCTCTATCTAATCTTCCTGTTCCACCTCTTCCACAACTTGATCTGCTACTTCTGTTTACTCCAGGTTCAGTGTGGAAAGGAAAGAGTTGGAAAACTGAAAAAGTTTTGCCTGACTGAATGTAATCTATGTTCTTGATTATTATGCTGTGACCTGGAATATGTGCCCTCTGTGGGACAGATAGCTGGACTCTGGCTCTTTGTTTATGCAGTGATTTGGTGGCTTTATTGGAGCAAGTCTGTGGGGACTTCCTGTTATACTATTACTGGAAAAGGCAATTCACACTCCTTAGATCTTGATTCGAGCAATACATTCAACATAGACCTGTCTTTTAGGTTCATTATACTGCTTCAGATAAATTTCTTGGAGTGGAATGCTGGTTAAAACAGTGCATGTCCATTGGCATGGGCTACTCCCTATTTACCAAATACCCCGGTCCCTGACAACCAATAAAGGGACATGAGAGATATTGTGGGTTTGGTTCCAGATCACAACAAAAAAGCACATATAGCAATAAAGCAAGCCACAGTTTTGTTTGTTTGTTTCCTAATGCATATAAATGTTATATTTAGCCCTAGATGGTTTGGCTTGGTGGATAGAGCGTAAGCCTGCGGAGCGAAGGGTCCCGGGTTCAATTTTGGTTAAGGGCACATGCCTGGGTTGCGGCTCGATCCCCAGTGGGGGGCATGTAGGAGGCAGCCAATCAATGATTCTCTTTCATCATTGATGTTTCTAGCTCTCTCTCCCTCTCCCTGCCTTTCTGAAATCAATTAAAATATATATTAAAAAACATATTTACACCATACTATAGTCTATTAAGTCTGCAATAGCATTATGTCTGAAAAACAATGTATATGCCTTAATTAAAAATACTTATTGCTAAAAAATGCTAACCATTATCTGAGTCTTCAGTTAGTCATAATCTTTTTCCTAGAGGAAAATACTGCCTTAAGGGTGGTTGAAGCTGAAGGTTGGTGTGGCTGTGGCAATTTCTTAAA
Organism: Myotis nattereri; assembly: GCF_964212035.1. Classification (NCBI taxonomy): domain Eukaryota; kingdom Metazoa; phylum Chordata; class Mammalia; order Chiroptera; family Vespertilionidae; genus Myotis; species Myotis nattereri. The sequence continues at coordinate 89,422,663 of NC_138078.1, forward strand.
ACAATGAAGTTTGCTGCATTAATTGACTCTTCCTTTCATGATTAATTTCCTACTGCATGCAATATTATTTGATAGCATTTTTCCCACAGTAGAACTTCCTTCAAATTTTGATCAATTTTCTCAAACCCTGCTGATGTTTTATCAACTAACTTTATGTAATATTATAAAGACTTTGTTGTCAATTCAACATCACAGATTCTTCACCAGTAGTAGTTTCATTCTCAAGAAACCATTTTCTATGCTCATCCATAACAAGTAAATGTTCATTCCTTAAAGTTTTACCTTAAGATTGCAGCAATTCAGCCACATTTCCAGACTCCATTTCTAATTTGAGTTCTCTTGCTATTTCACCCCATCTTTAGTTACTTCCTCCACTGAAGTCTTGAGCCCCTCAAAGTCATCCATGTGGGTTGGAATCAACTTCTCCCAAACTCCTGTTAATGTTGGTATTTTGACCTGTTCCTATGAATCACTAATGTTCATAATTGCATCTATAATGATGAATCCTTCCCAGAATGTTTTCTATTTACTTTGCCCAGATTCATTAAAGGAATCACTGTCTGTGGTAGCTATAGCCTTACAACATTTATTTCTTAAATAAAAAGACTTGAAAATTAAATTACTCTTTGATCCATGGACTATAAAAGGCTGTGTTGTGTTAGGAGACATGAAACAACATTAATCTTGTTATACATGTTCATCACAGCTCTTGGGTGGCCAGGTACATTTTCAGTGAGAAATTGAAAGAAATCATTTTTTTTCCTGAGCAATAGGTTTCAACAGTGGTCTTAAAATATTCAGCCATTTATGCCGTAAGAGATAGGCTGTCATCCAGGCTTTGTTGTTCTATTTATAGAGCACAGGCAGAGTAGATTTGGCATCATTATTAAGAGCCCTAGGATTTTCAGAATGGTAAGTAAGCTTTGGCTTAAACTTAAGGTAGTAACCAGCTTCATTAATCCCTAACAAGAGTCACATTGTACTTTGAAGCTTTAAAAAAAATTGTTGACGCTATTACAGGCGTTCCCCATTTACCCCCCTTTGCCCGCCTCCTCCCAGCCTCCCTGCCCCCCAGGCTTTCACCACATTGTTGTCTGTGTCCATGGGCTACACATGTATGTTCATTAGCTAATTTCTTCACCCTCTTTTATTCAGTCCCTCCCCCCCCCCGCCACCTCCCCTCTGTACTTTGAAGCTGTAAAGCCATGCATAGACTTCTTTCTAGCTATAAAAGTGCTAAATGTTATCTTCTTCTAATATAAGGTTGTTTCATTTACATTAAAAACTAGTTTAGTGCAGCCACCTTCATTATCTTAGCTAGATTTTCTGGATAACCTGTTGCGATTTCTGTATCAGCACTTGCTGCTTCACTTTGCGCTTCTAAGTTATGGAGACACCTTCTTTCCTTAAACCTTGTGTTCCAACCTCTGCTAGCTTCAAACTTTTCTCCTGTAGCTTCCTTATCTTTCTCAGTCATTATAAAATCAAAGAGAGTAAGGAGCTTGCTCTGGATTAGGCTTTGGCTTAAGGGAATGTTGTGGCTGGTTTGATCTATCCAAACCACTAAAATAATTTCCACATCAGTAATAAGGCTATTTGATTTATCATTTGTGTGTTCACTGGAGTAGCACTTTTAATTTTCTCTGCATTTACAATTTGGCTAACTGTTTGGAGCAAAAGGCCTAGATTTCAGACTACCTTGACTTTCAACACACCTTCCTCACTAAGCTTAATTATTTTCAGCTTTTGATTTAAAAAGAGGGATATGAAATTCATTTTTTTACTTGAACACTTAGAAGCCATTGCTGATATACCGGTATTAATTGGCCTAATTTCAATATTGTTGTGTCCCAGAAAATAGGGAGGTCAGAGGAGAGGGAGAGATAAAGGGCAATTTCCAGTTGGTGGAGCAATGAGAACACACACATTTATGAATTAAGTTTGCCTTCTTATATGGGTGCAGTTTATGGTGTCACCCCAAATTACAATTGTAACATCATAGATCACTATCACAGATCACCATGACAAATGTAATAATAATGAACAAAATTTGATATACTGTGAGAATTACCAAAATGTGACACCGAAACAAACTGAGCAAATGCTGTTGAAAAAAGTGGTGCTGATGGACTTGCTCAACACATGACTGCCACAAATCTTCAATTTGCAAAAGTCACAATGTCTGCGAAGCTCAAAACATGAGGTATACCTGTAATTTACTTTATGTATCTCTCTGCATTTGGTAAATCTCAGCATTTTATATAAAAGGAATTTTACAATTTTACTTTTCTTTCTGACTTCTTGCACTGAGCATAATGCTTACAAGCTATATTGTAGCATGTATCCAAATTTAGTTTTTATTGCCAAATATTATTCTATTGTATGAATACATCATAATTTTGTATATACATTTATCAATGATAGATATTTGGGTTGTTTCTGCCTTTTCGATATCATGAGTAATGCTGCTACAGATATTGTGCAAGTTTTGGTGTGGACACATAGTTTTTATACAGAGGCTCAGTATTTCTGGGCTATTTAGTAAGTTTATCTTTTTGAAGAAATGCCCAACTGTTTTTCCACTAATTTGCTACCATTTTATATTCCTACCAATAATGTATGAGAGTTCCAATATCTCTACAACTTTGCCAATATTACTTATTGTCCTTCTATTTTTTAAAATTTTAGCCATCCTAGTGAATGTGAAATGGTATCTTAATGTGTGTTTGATATGTATTTGCCTTTGACTAATAATATTGAGCATCTTTACATGTGCAGGTTTACTGCTCATATATCTTCCTTGGAGAAATGTCTATTCAAACAATTTGCCAATTATTTAAATACTAGAGGCCCAGTGCACAAAAATTCGTGCACTCGGTGTGGGGGGATCCCTCACCCCAGCTTGCGCCCTCTTGCAGTCTGGGAGCCCTTGGTGGGTGTCCGACTGATGGATTAGGCAGGGTTCGGGCCTAAGCCATCAGTTGGACATCCTTAGCCAGGCTTCTGGCTGAGCGGCGCTCCCCCTGTGGGAGTACACTGACCACCAGGGGGCAGCTCCTGCACTGAGCATCTTCCCTCTAGTGGTCAGTGCACTTCATAGAGACAAGTTGTTCTGCTGTTCTGTTGATTTGCATATTAGCCTTTTATTCTATAGGACTAGAGGCCTGGTGCATGAATTCTTCCATGGGTTGGGTCCCTTGGCCTGGCAGGCAATTGGGGCCAGTCAGGGGCCGACAGAAGGAATGAGCTCTGGAAGGTTGGCCAGCTATCCCCCCAATCGAGGTCAATCAGGGGGACCAGCTGGCCTGGGGGAGGGACCATGGGAGGTTGCTTGGCCGGCCCCTCAGATTGGGGTTGATGGGATGGCAGGCCAGCTAGTGAGAGGGATAGTGGGAGGTTGGCTGGCCAAAGGAGTTGGCTGTGGGAGCTCACTGACCATGAAGGGGCAGCTCCTGCATTGAGCATCTGCCCCCTGGTGGTCAGAGCTCATCATAGCAAGCGGTCAGCCAGTTGTTTGGTCATTCAGTCGTTTGGTCGCTTAGGCTTTTATATATATAGTTGGTTATCTTTTGTTTGAGATGTAAGAGTTTTTTTTTTTTCTATATTTTGGATACATGTTCCTTATCAGATAGAAGTTTTCACAATAGTTTTCCCATTATGTGGGTTGTCTTCTTACATTCTTGATGAAGTCTTTTAAACCACAAAAGTTTTGAATTTTGATGAAGTCTAATTTATGTTTGTTTCTCTTTTATCACTTATGCTTATGGTATTATATCTAAGAAACTATTGCCTACTCCAAGTTCATAAAGATTTATTTCAATGTTTTCTTCTAAGAGGTTTAGTTCTTACATTTAGGTTTATCATCCATTTTCAGTTAATTTTTGTATATAAAATAATCCAACTCCATTCTTTCGTGTGTGGATATCCTGTTGTCCCAACACCATTTGTTGAAAAGCCTATTCTTTCTGTATTGAATTTTCTTGGCACCCTTATAAAAATTAATTTACTGGAAATGTAAGGGTTTATTTCTGGACCCTCAATTATATTGAATTGCATGCTTTCTTGTATCCAGTACCATCCAGTCTTCATTCTTATAAGAATATATTATATCATGAAATCAGATTGCGATTTCACCAACTATGTCACTTCACATGATTGTTCTGTGTACACTGAATTGTTTTATGAATTTTAGGATCAGCTGGCCAATTTCTGAGTAAAATGCAGGGATTTTGAAAGAGATTATAGTAAATTTTTACATCACTTTGGGAGTATTGCCATCTTCACAACTTAAGTGTTTTTATTCATGAATATGGGATGTACTTAGATTTATTTATATCTTTAAAAGTTCTGTAAATATGTTTTTGAGTTTTAAGTGCATAGTTCTTATACTTCTTTTGATAAACTTATTCCTAATTTTTTTCATTATTAGTCAAATTATAATACTGTTGTTACATTGTTCATTGCTAGGGTGAACAAATACACTGAGTTTTATATAATGATCTATATATATATTATATATTTTATATATTATCTATCTAGAGATAAACTTGATTTATTTTTCTTACCTAATTGCTCTGGCTAGATAGATTGCAAGTACAATGTTGAAAATATGTACAAAAACTGAATATATGCATATTTTTTAACTTATGGAGAAGGCATTCTGTCTTTCACAACTAAGGGTAATGTTAGCTGTAGGCTTTTGTAGACGTCCTTTATCAAGCTGAGGAAGTTATCTTCTATTTCTAGTTTGTGGAACATATTCTTTAATCATAGAAGTGTAATATTTGGTCAACTTCTTTTTCTGTACCTATTGACATAATGAAGTGGGGTTTGCCCTTTATTCTATTAATATGGTATATAATGTATTACATTGGTTGTTTTTCAAATGTGCTATCAATATTGCAAACCTATGAAAAATGTCATTCTGTCTGGGTGTGTAATCATTTTATATGTTGCTGGATTTTATTTACTGGTATTTTTTTGAAGATTTTTGAATGTATATTAATATAAATATTGGTCTATAGTTTTATTTTCTTTTAATATTTTTGTCATATTTTGATAACAGTAATATTGGCATCAAAGTACAAGCTGAGCAATGTCTCTTTTTTTAATTTTTGGAAGAGTTTGTGAAAGATTGTTACTAACTTTTTCCTGAACATCTGATAGAATTCATCAGTAAAACTATCAATTTCTACACTTTTCTTTGGGGGAGGTTCTTTATTGTTAATTCAATATTTCTTTACTTGATAAAGGTCTACTCATTTCCTTTTATCTTGAATTAGTTTTGGTAGTTTGTGTGTTTCTAGGATTTATTCATTTTATCTAGGTTATGTAATATATTGGTGTATAAATTTTCATAATATTTAGTGTTTTGTATATTGCTAATCTTTTCCAATAATCAACTTATGTTTTATAGATAATATTTTCTCTATTCTGTCTATATTTTATTTTTTCTATAACCTTTACTAGTAGCCCGGTACATGGAATTCATGCACATTAAAAGGGAATTAATTGTCCTAACCAGTTTGGCTCAGTGGATAGAGCATTGACCTGCGGACTTAAGGGTCCCAGGTTTGATTCTGATCATGGGTATGTACCTTGGTTGTGGGCACATCTCCAGTGGGGAGTGTGTAGGAGGCAGCTGATCGATGTTTCTCTCTCATCAATGTTTCTAACTCTCTATCCCTCTCCCTTCCTCTCTGTAAAAATCAATAAAATATATTTTTTAAAAAAGGGAATTAATTAGCAGAGATATTTTAATATTGCTATTTGCCCTTTCTCTATAATAGAAGTCTGAGAGATGAAAAGAAATTAGTAAAATGTATATGAAAATAATATATAAATTTATTAATAAATAAACAGTAACAAAAGGATATAACAACAACAGAGGCATGATATAAAAACGACAAAAACATGATATAAAAACAACAGTGATGCAAACAATGACAAATAAAGTGATTAAACTTATTCTAATATCTCCCTGTACACCACATTAAGAGTGAAAACACTTTCAGAGTGCTTGACTAATTTTCCTTGTGATGAAGTACTTAGAACTTTAACCGTAACATCACATGCTCTTCAAACTCGAGAGAAAACAACATATAACTGACCATGTGCAAAAACGGGTTCAGGTAGGAACATGCCCACTCTGTCTAGAGTTTGCCCTTGTGATTTATTAATAGTCATCACAAACGCTGGCATCACAGGAAACCGTCATTGAATCAATTTAAATGGGAGGCCAGTGTCAGATGGGGACAAATTAATTCTTGGAATCAGAACAGCCTCTTCCTCTGCAGATCCTGTTAATACTTCAGCTTCGATAATGTTAGGTCATAATCTTTTGATAATAAATCTGGTACCATTACAAAGACCCCATTTACCATTGAGATTTCTCAATAGCATGATGATAGCACCCACTTTCAATTTTAATTTATGACACAGCATTCCCGAAGGAGTAATGCTATTCAGAAATTCGATGGGGAAATGTTTCTTTGTTTCTTTGTTATGGGGTGGGGCCACAACATTAGTAACAAAGAAACAGAATTGAAACTTTATTGTGGGGAGCCGCTACAGTGTTTTGGACAGGTTCAAGCCTTGGACTGATGAGAGGGCACAGTCCTCTCATTACCACGTGCAAGTCCCAGCTTGGAGGGCAGGGCCCTCCCAGCACAATTATAGCCAACAGCTGTAGTTGTAAGCTTGAACCTATGGTCCAAACACGTGGCCCCACGTGCCTGAGTGAGGTGGGCTTGATAGAGTTCAGGTGCATGTAGTTGAGTAGGATTGAAACCTAGGAGAATGTTTGTAAACATCTTGGTCACGCCCTTACTTTGCCTTGTAGCATCTGCTATAAAATAAAGGCATGGCTGTGGGCGTGGGCGCTGTCTCTCAGAGAAGCAGCATCCCACTGAGACCCAGCTTTCATTCTCTTGTCTGTCTTTGCTAAGCCTTTCAGCTGTCCCACTCAGGTTCACCTCGTGCTGGCACAGCACACTTTAGAAAGATCTGCCTCCACGCTCCGAGGGCGGGTTCCTGCCTCAAACTCCACCCTTACAGGAAACAGCTCTGGGAAACAGCTTGGGGGAGGGTGCAGGAGTTGCCAAGACAACTGTAGGACTGACTTCCTTCTGCTCGGTCGTGGCTGCTCTTCTGTATGTGATGAACACCACCCATAGTTTTTTTATAAGTAGATTGTTTCCTTCCATCTGCTTGAATTGTGTCTAGTTTGATCCTCCTTTTTAGTATCATAAGTTAGAAAATTAAGTTATAAATTTTAGATAAATATTGCTCTTAAATATATGCTTTTACAGTTACAAATTTCCCTCTGAGCAGCGCCCTCTGTTGCATCTGATACATATTTTTTATATAGTGACTAGAAGGCCGGTGCACAAAAATTTGTGCACTGGCAGGGGAGGGGGTCCCTCAACCCAACCTGTGCCCTCTCACAGTCGGGGACCCCCTCAGGAGTTAGAAATGAAGGGCTTAGGGCCGCTCCCCAGGTGGCAGATGGCATGCCCAATTCCTCAGTGTCTGCCCCATCTCCCTGGTCACAGATGGCAGACCCAGATCCCACGCTGGGGCAGAAGGCAGCTCGGATCACACTGCCCCCCACCCCGCCCAACCCGCCCAAGACATGGCAGGCTGGGATATCACGCTTGGGCAGCACAGGGGATCTGCCTGCAGTATACAAATTAGCCGCCATCTTTGTTGGTGGTTAATTTGCATATCTCCCTGATTAGCCAATGGGAAGAGTAGCGAAGGTATGGTCAATTACCCTTTTTGTCTTTTATTAGGATAGGATTCCATTGTATTTCTTTGAAAATATTTTGTAGTTTACTTTGTGATTTCTTTTCTGTGACCCACTAGTTATTTAAAAATATGTTCTTAAATTTTCACACATTGGTGAATTTCCAAAGTTATTTCTTGTTATTTATTTCTAATTTTATTCCTTTGTGATTAGAGAACATAATTTGTTTTATTTCCATTATTTAATATGTATTGAGATGTGCTTTCTGGCCCAACTTATATAGTCAACTAGAGGCCCGGTGAATGAGATTCTTGCATGGCTAGGGTCCCTAGGCCTGGACAGTGATCAGGGCCGATCCGTGGGGGCCCCCACTGGCATCCACCTTGGCTGGCCTGGGGCCTGTGGGCTGGGGGAAGCTCCTGCATTGAGTGTCTGCCCCCTAGTTGTCAGTGCATGTCATAGCGACCGGTGGTTCTGCTGTTTGGTCAATTTGTATATTAGGCTTTTATTATATAAGATTCTGAAGAATGTTCTATGTGCAGTTGATAATAATGTGTGTGTGTTTTCTGCTGTTGTTGCATGGAATGTGCAGAGAGGTCTGTTAGGTCTTGTTGGTTAGTGGGGCATTCAAGTATTTTACTTCCTTGTTGATCTACCTAATTGTTTTAATCATTATTAAAATAGGGTATTAAATTTTTAAAATATTTTTCATGGATTTGTTAGTTGTCCCTTCATTTCTGTAAGTTTTGGGCCTGTTTAGTTTGAAACATAGATGGTTATAATTGCTAGGTCTTCATGACTGATTAATCCTTTTTTTGGTTGAAATTATTTTGATATCTGATTTACATGTTTTTTATTTACATATTAGTTTATATTAATATATAATTGACATATACTCTATAGGTGTTAGGTGAAACATATTGATTTGATTATCTTTATGGTTTTAGCTAACATCTCTGTTACATGTTTGTGGTGAGAGCATTTAAGATCTAGTCTCTTAGCAATTTTGAAGTATATAATGCACTACTATTGATGATAACTACTATGCTGTGCATTAGATCTCCAGGACTTACTCAATTTCTAGTTGAAAATTGGTACTCTTCAAAAGCATTTTATCTATGTTGTTCAGATTGTATAATTTCTATTCTTCTATCTTTGTTTACTCATTTTTGGGTCCTCTCTATTGTGCTATTGAGTTGTTTTAGTTTAGTTTGGTTAATGTATTTTTCAGTTCTAAAATATACATTTGTTTTTTCTTTAATATTATATTTGTTGGCTGACGTGTTGTATTACTTTGATGAGGTTTAATTTTGTTATTTATTTTCAACATTGTTTATATTGCTGATTGAAGCATTTTATAACTGCTTTAAATTGTCAGATAATTTCAATATTTGTGTTATCTTTATTGTTCACAGCATCTTTTGAATTCTTTTTCTCATCCAAGTTGAGATTGGCTCTTTGTATGACAAGTGATCTTGATTGTATCCTGGATATTTTAAATATTATGCCATGAAACACTTGATCTTACATAAAACCTGTGTTAGCAGACTGCTTCAATCAAACTGTCTAAGAAAGGAGGGCTGCTGCCTCTTTATTTCCAAGTGAAAGTAAAAAGTTCAGATTGCTCAAATACCCTCTATTAATAATCCAGGATAGGAGTAGCACCTCTACTCCTGGGTGAGATTTTAATTTCAGGCACTGAACTCAGCTTCTGATGCCAGTGTCTTGTTGGAAAGAGACACCCCTTAATTGCTTTCCACATCGCCTCCATTTGCACTGAAGAGATAGACTCTCATTATTGCTTATCTGAGGTGCATGTTATATCTCTTCATGATATCCCTTTGTGCTGGGGTCCAACCCCAGCAGGTCCAGGGGTCCCCAAAGGTGTGGACGGAGTCGGCGAAGAAGGAATGGCACGGAGACAGCGTTCAGTTGATCAGCAGCCTAGCCAGGATCTCCAGCCAAGTTCTGGTCTGGATCTCCAGCGAAGCTCTGGTTAGAATCTCCAGCCAGGTTCTGTGTCCATGTTCTCTTGCTAGGTTCTCCAGCCAGGTTCTGTAGCCATGTTCCCTCACTAGGTTCTCCAGCCAGGTTCTGTCCAGGTTCTCCAGCCTGGTTCAGTCACCAGGTTCTAGTCAGGTTCTCTTGTCATGTTCTATCCAGGTTCTGTAGCCAGGTTCTGTCTCTAGGTTCTTCAGCCAGGTTCTCTCACTAGGTTCTGTCTCTAGGTTCTGTTGCCATTTTCTGTCCAGGATCTTTTGCCATGTTCTCTCCAGCGAAGTTCTTCTGTCTCTAGGTTCTGTGTAGGTTCTGTCTTCTGAGTTCTGTCTTGTTACATCTGTATTTATACCAGTTGATTCCAATCTTATCAATCTCTATTCCAAAGGTTAGGGCGTTTCTTATCTCCATTCCAGGGAGTAAAGATTATGTAGCTTAAGCATGATTGTAGTTAAAGTGATTAATTACCTGCCTGGCACTTAGTTAAGAGGTTTTATTCCGTCCCTAACTTCAGGGGAAAATCCCTACCTGGGGAAACAACCTTTCTCAGAGACCTTGGTTAAAACACATAGTGCCAAGAAGGTGAGCAAACATATTAAGAACAGTATGCCATATATGCCAGGTCCCTTGAAACAGCAAGCATGGACCGGCTCCCGGCACCTTTGGAAGTCACATTGATTTGAAGGTGTTCTTCCATATGCCAATTGTGACGTGGAAGTCCAGGTTTTCCACATCTTCACCACTCTTTCAATGAGGCAGGGTGCCCCATTACCATCTGGCAGTAATGAAAGTTCCCACTCAACACTAGTTTTTCTCTGATACCACCCTGGTGGATAGTATGGGAAAGAGAGGTTTGCCTCCTTACAGCAAAGTGAAGGTAGAATTATAGGCTCCCTCTTTGTTTTTGCTGATGAATTAAGAGTAGGACTACTGTTTCCTGTGTTGTTTGGCAACAGTAGAATGGCTACTGGCTCAAACTAAATTTTTTTCTCATTAGGCTTCTTCATTCATAGTACTTTAGCTATTAAGAATAGGCTTTTGTGGAGGCTTCTTTTCCCCTGTCATATGAAAAATGTATTATTGGGCTGTTGCTTTCTCTAGTATCCAGTTTGGTATATTTGAGACAAGAAAGAAAATCCATGGTTGTCACCATAGAGTTGTTCTTTGGATTCCTAGTTCCCTAGCTGCTTTACCTTCTTTTCTTATCCTTTAAGAATTTTCTGTCTGTTTTATATATATAATATCCAGGGATTTTATAACTGTACTAAATGGGGGGGGGGATAAGATCTCTATCTATTCCATCTTATCCATAACCATTTCTCTCAAAATCTCTAATTCATTCTTAAATACAAGGCTAAACTCAATAACAATAAAATAACAATGTTTATATAACCTATTTTCCATTTGCTCCCCAAATATATGCACTGCAAGTGCTGTATTTCTGAACAGACAGATTATCTCTGGAAGAAAGGCATTTTTACTATAGTAGCACTTAGAAAATTGCTTGCCTGGTTCACCAAATGTTGCTAGAAAAATTTTACTATTATTTTAAGCTTCCTAATTTAATTTTTAGAATTAGCTTAGGCTGTAAGATGTTCTCATTGAATAAAAATGAAAGAAAGGTGACTAAAGGTAAAATTATAAGTTCACTGGAAGACTGACTGTTCTGTGAAACACAATATATATATATATATATATATATATAATTTCCTGTAGTCTATTTAGGAAATGGAAAAAAAGCTAAAGAAATAGTACTGGAATAAAAGTATGTCCATCTTGAAATGTCTCAAAACAAATTATAAAATAGTTTTGCTTATCATTGATGTGAACTTCAACATGGTCAGCATGAAAAACAATAAAATGCAATGGTTTCTACGCCTAATTCTGACAGTAACAAGCTGTGTGACTCTTGTTTCTTCACTTGTAAGTTGGAGTAAGTAATGTGTTCTTCATCTGCCTCATAAAAGTGAAAAGTTAGCAATATATATTTAAATGACTTTGAGTAATAAAAAATGCTCTATGAATGTATCTATAAAATAAAAATAATATTTAAAATCATTAAAATAATAAATATTTGTTATAAAATGTTCTAATACACTGTTGAGAAAAAGAATAAACTATAAATTAACTGTAATCTCATATTTGTTGTGTCCATTAGACATTTTAATATATATATAATTTTTTTTAAATTGAGATCATACTGTTTGTGCTATTCAACTTAACAAGGTGACCATCTTTCAATATCCATGTCTACATATATTTACCAACAGATCATGGACCTCTTATTAATATTTCATTGAATTAATACCTTGTTATTGAACTTTTAGGCTGTTTCTAAGTTTCACTATTATAAACTACTATACAACATTAACAAAACCATACCAAATTCCCTACCAGCTGTTGTTTCTAAAGACTATTTAGTGTTTAATTAGCTTAATATTATTAACAAAATTTCCCTAAATTTTGTACATGTTTTTCTTATTTACTAGAACTCTTTATTTGTAGGACAATATCCTTCTTCTCAATTGCTCTGAGCAACCTCTAGTTCATAAAAATGTCATTTCCTTTTCCAATTCTCCTGCTTTCTTTTCTTTCTACCTTATGTTTATATGTAATCCTAAATTGACTTGATGTTTCTTGTGGAATATGGTTAATTATTAATAAAATTTCCTGTGTTATATGTCACATATGCATTATGTGCTCAACAATTATTCACTGAATAAAGATCAATCAGCTATTTGAATACCTACTGTACTCACCAAAACTATTCAAATTGGAATAGTTAAGGAAGAGATATACAATTCACACCTCTTCACATGCACAGAACTAACATGTTAATTGGAGTAATAACTACTAGCTAACAATGAAAATGTATGTTTTGGGTGTGAGGATATGTACTTTGTATGCATTAATATGCACACAGTAGGATTTATTATTATGATCCTCACCTTATTGATGAAGACATCAGAGCACAGAGAAATTAAATATTATGTCTGAGATTACACAGCTGATAAGTTTCAGATCTGGCATTCAAATCCATAATACCTGAGTTTAGAGTCCATACATTTCTCTCTATTATACTTTAATATGATGTAAGATATGTACACATAGAATGAGCATTTACTGCCATGCATTTGCTTAAAAAGTGTATTCAGAAAGGAATTTAACAAGTTTGAAAATGATAAGACACTGAGCAAGATGGAGAAATATGCTCTGGATGATGGTACAATTATAAAGTTTGTTTTTGTGTTTAATAGTCTTTCAACCAGACATACAATATATTCATAACTGGATTTTATCAACCAGGTCAGTTTTTGAAGCTATGATTTTGGTCCTACCATTTTTGATTATTCATTAAAAGAAGATAGGACGTGCCCTGACCGATTTTGCTCAGTGGATAGAGCGTCGGCCTGTGGACCCAAGGTCCCAGGTTCGATTCCAGTCAAAGGCATGTACCTTGGTTGTGGGTACATCCCCAGTAGGGGGTGTGCAGGAGGCAGCTGATTGATGTTTCTCTCTCATCGATGTTTCTAACTCTCTATCCTTCTCCCTTCCTCTCTGTAAAAAAAATAATAAAATATATTAAAAAAAAGAAGATAGGACATACTTATGCAATCTGCTGATGCCACAAAGCTTGGGGAAACAATAAATATGCTAGAAATCAGAATGAAGATTATAAAATGATTGCCAATGGTTAATATAACCTAATATAATATAAAATCATATATTGCATATGGTTTTAGATTTTACTATTTAATTTTGAATGATTGCTTCATTGGGCAGGTATTTATTGGGTGGATACACAAGAAAAGTAATAAGACATTTTATTCATTGTTTATTAATTTCTTCAAGAACAACAAAAATCTCAGCAGTCACACAGGTTAGGCTTCGTGAAGACAAGAATGCTATTCAAGCTACAATAGTCTCCTTGTCTAAAAGCAGATCTGTGAGCTAACAGCAGCCACTAGAGTCATTCATTTAGAAATGATCCACTCAGAAATGAGAAATGAGAATCTATTGATTTCTATACAAGCAAATTACCATACTTACTGATTCAGCTTATGTCTGTCTCTGATTTTATTTCATCTTCCACCACAGGCTAACTTCTGTCTTATGCTCATGATTTCTGTATTACTTGTAGTATCTGCCTCCTCATGGACTTTATTTTCTATGATTCCTAATCATAGAAAAAAATAAAACAAGGACCATGAGTAAAATTGTCAGAGGTGCTGTTCTACTAAATATGGGAAATAACTCTGTTGTGCCATACTGAGATAAAACTGAGTGCCTCACAAAGTAGTGAATTTCCTATGACTGAGTGTTCTAATAAAGTTAGATGACTCATTTCAAGGATGCTGTAGAAGTCACATGATAATCAAATGGATTGTTAGACTAGATGACTTTTAAATTCCAACCTAACCATATAATTCTATGACTTTGTTAAAAATATACTTTTATTGATTTCAGAGAGGAAGGGAGAGGGAGAGATAGAAGCATCAATGATGAGAATCAACCACTGGCTGCCTCCTGTACGCCCCCTACTGGAGATTGAGCCTACAACTAGATCATGTGCCCTGACCAGGGAATTTAACTGAAACCTCCTATTTTATAGGTTGTCACTCAACCATAGAGCAACACCAGCCAGGCTGATTCTGTGACTTTTTAAAAGGTCATCTAAACATTGTAGGAGTTCAGAATAGGGGACAAAAACAAAACGAAACTGTGGTGTTGGGTTGGTCAGGGAGAAAGCAGCATTCCCATCTTTATGAAACCTGACCTCTGTGACTGCTGAGATTTTTGTGCTTAAGAGGGATGGGATTTTAGAGACACAGTATTATAGGAGTTCATATCATTAAAGTGGAATAATTTTACCACAGAAAATACAACAATTTATGCCAAAGTCTTTGCTGACACAAATATATATTCTTTGAGTGTTGAGAATTCCTTAACTGAAATTCTAGACTTAAAAATTTTATACTGTAAATATGTTTCTACACAGAAAGATTTTATCTTTGAAGATGAAATGACAAGAGGAGTGTTTTAGAAATGATGATAAATTTTGTATAGATAAGACGGTAGGGGAAGAAGGGAAGAAATAGACTACTGTATAGGTAGGAAGACCTGTTAAGGAACATTAGAAGGTCTGTTAATATAAAAGGACCTACATCAGTGTTCTGATGGTAGAGCTGCAAATTAAAGAATAGATTTGAGAGGGAAAATTAAGCATCAGTATTTGGAAACTGATTGTTTGTGAAGGTGGACAAGGATAACATTTTAAATTCAAGTTTATCATTGTTTTTTGGATAGCAGGAAAGAAAAATAGATAATCGGAAATAAATCCCCTCTTTGTTAGATGTTATCACAGGGAACAACGAAAAATAAAATACAAAGAATAAGATAATTTCATCCTAGTCCATTCTGTCTTCTTTTTTAAATCGCTGAGCATGATAGTTCTTATAAATAAATCAAAGCAGGCCACTAAAGTAAGTCTGAGGGAGTCAATAACTGCCACTAAAACCTTTCAGTTCCATAAAAATAAGAAACGGGGTCTATTTCTAATCTTTCATAATAATATCTGCATGTTCTACATGATTTGCCACTTAATTATATTCTGCTGGGTTGGCCTCTAGTCCCATTTCTCTGATCAGATTGCCTTTAGGACTGGAGGTAGAAAAATATAGTAGGTCATAACTCATGCTCTAAAGTCAGACTGACCGAGTTTGAATTCAGGCTCTGCTACTTACTAGTTGTATGACCTTAGAATAAGTTACTTTCTTATGCCTCAGGTTTTTCATCTTTAAAATTGAGATAATAATTGTTCCTACTTTGTCGAGATGCTATGAAAATAAAGGGAGATGACTCATGTAATAAGCTGAGCACAGATTCTAGCACAGAAAAGTGTTCAATTAATATTAGTATTTTATACTTTTTTGGATTCCCCATGATGTTTAGCATAGTGTTAAAGCATGCTAGATGCTTTAGAAATCCCTTTTAAATTGTATTATTATTTGAATTGAATTATTAACAAAATTAAATTTCCCCAGAAAAGCATTTTTTAAATTTTTATTGAATTTATTGGGGTGATATTGGTTAACTAAATTATGTAGATTTCAAGCGTACAATTCTCTAATACAGCATCTGTATATTGTAGAGGTATTTTTTAATAAAATATATAACTTTTTTCCTCAGTTATCTATTGTTCCATTGATGCTTCATCTTCCCAGCAACTAACATGTGGATATTGTAATATAACCAGGCAATTAATGAAATTGTTCCAGGTGTTTGTCACCATGTGAGCAGTTAACTTCTTGGGACAAAAGTTATGTTTTATTTCGATTGTAAAATCACATAACACAGAAGAATGCATAATCAAACAATCTTTGACTATAATTGCAGGTATGTTCAGTTTAGTTTAGATGCAACAAAAATAACATAAAAATATCTATCTTAAAGATTAATATTTTCCTTTCTTAAAAAGTGGATCTTGCTCTAACCAGTTTGGCTCAGTGGATAGAGCGTTGGCCTGTAGACTGAAGGGTCCCAGGTTTGATTCTGGTCAAGGGCATGTACTTTGGTTGTGGGCACATCCCCAGTAGGGGGTGTGCAGGAGGCAGTGATCGATGTTTCTCTCTCATCGATGTTTCTGACTCTCTTTCTCCCTTCCTTTCTGTAAAAAAACAATAAAATAAAAAGAAAAGTGGATCTTCCTATCAACTTTTTCTTGAGTGTTCTTGATAAATGCTGTGCTGGAAAAAAAAACTCCATATATGTAATGTGAAATAATAAGAACATCCTAGAAAATAATATCACAAATAAAAATTACAACATTGAGAAATGTTGACTTTACTATTTGGAGAATTGATAGCATCTTTGTAAATCACTGCAAATGTAATAATACTACAAAAATGCCAATAAGTGCCTCAGATTTTCACCCTCAGAAGTAGTGTTTTATCATTACCCAACATCAACGCAATGGGTCTGGTAGCAACTATTTAAAATTACTTTTAAGTAATTTAATCCCCAAAGACTCACATTTTAACTTTAGAATAACCTCTGAAAGTGTACTTCAAATTTTATCTATCAGTCTTAAATTAAAACTTTGGGATTCCAGATACACTATTTTCCAGCCATAGGGAAAAACAATGATGACATCAACAAAAACATCTCTTCTGGTTCTTTAGTCCTCTTGTGCCAAAAACATTTGAAAATTCCATTGACACTTTTGGGGAACTTGGCTTTCTAAAGGAATCTCTAGGCCTCAAATTTCACCTAGTTTGAATTTTCAGTTCAGAGCATATTTTTCTTGATGGCCATGAATTGATTTAGACTTACAAGAAATCAATTACAGAATCAAATAAATCTTTTTCCATATGCTTATACAAAAGTTGACTAATGAGCCACCATGCTAGTAATTAAAGAATTCTTAGTAGTTTAGTTCATTCTTTAAACACCTACCAATATTCCTGAACAGAAAAATGCTTTTTCCTTTACCCCTGATTGCCTTGGTCTATTGCTGCTTTGTCTTTTCCTCTACTTTTTAAACTTCTTGTTGTGGTGTTTCCTTATCTAGATTTTTTTTTTTACCTTTATGCATTGAATACTTTTTTCATTTATTTTATTTTTTCTCATAACCATTTATTCCCCCTATACCATCTTTCACCTCCACCCATCCCTCTGCTCCCTGCAATCACCACACTGATGTCTGTGTCCATATGTTCTTTCTCTCTTTTTTTTTTATTGTGCAGTGAATTCTTTTTGTCACATTTCCAACCACTCCTGTAGTGAAGACTTTCTATGTAACATTATCTGTTACATTTTTCTATATAATAAAATAGAGTTGTCATTCTCTTTTTTTTAAAAAAAAATATTAAATTGATTGGGTGACATTGGTCAACATGAACATATAGGTTTCCTGTCTGGATTTCTATATTACAAGATCTGTATATTGCACTGTGTGCCCACCACCCAAAGTCAAATCTTCTCTTGTCACCTCCTTGTAGGACCCCTTCTCCACCACCCCCTTCTCTCTGGCAACCATCCCTCTGCTGTCTGTGTTCATAAGTTTCAGTTTTATATCCCATGTGAGTGAAAATCATATAGTTCTTAGTTTTTTCTGTCTGACGTATTTCACTTAGCACAATGTTTTCAAGGTCCATTCACATTGTTGTCAATGCCACTATTTCATCCTTTCTTCTGGCTGAGTAGTATTCCATTGTGTTTATGTGCCACTTCTGTATCCAGTCCTCTATTGCGGGACACTGGTTGCTTCCATGTCTTGGCCACCATGAATAATGCTGCAGTGAACATAGGGGTGCATATATCTTTGTGAATATATTATTTTGAGTTTTTTGGGTATATACCCAGGACTGGGGTTGCTGGGTCATATGCTAGCTTTATTCTTAATTGTTTGAGAAATTTCTAGACTGCTTTCCATTGTGGTTGTCCCAGTCTACATTCCCACCAGCAGTAAAAGAGGGTTCACTTTTTTCCACAACCTCTCCAACACTTGTTATTGCTTATCTTGTTGATAATGGCCACTCTAACAGGTGTAAGGTGGTATCTCATTGTAGTTTTGATTTGCATTTCCCTAAATGCCAGTGAAGTTGAACAAACATATATAGTCTTCTTTGGAGAGGTGTATTTTCAAGTCTTCTGCCAACTTTTTGAATGGATTGTTTATTTGTTTGTTTGGCATTGAGTTTTACAAGTTCTTTATATATTTTGAAAGTTAAACCTTTGTCAGAGCTACTGTTTCCAAATATCATCTCCCATTTGGTTGGCTGCCTATTTGTTTTGTGGCCTCTTTCTTTTGCTGTGCAGAAGTTCTTCAGTTTGATATAGTCCCATTCATTTATTTTTGCCTTTACCTCTCTTGCTTTTGGTATCAAGTGCATAAAATATTCTCTACCACCCAGGTCCATGAGTTTGGTACCTATATTTTCTTCTATGTAACTTATTGTTTCAGGTCTTATGTTTAGGTCTTTGATCCATTTTGAATTAATTTTTGTACATGGGGATAAACAATAATCCAGTTTCATTTGTTTGCATGTAGCTTTCCAGTTTGCCAAGAATCATTTACTGAAGAAACTCTCTTTACTGAAGTATGTGTTTCTGGCTCCTTTGTTGAAAATTATTTGTCCATATAATATGGTTTTATACCTGGACTCCCTATTTTGTTTCATATTTCTCTTTTAACATAAAAATAATATATATATATATATATATATATATATATATATATGATATACAGTGGATAAATATGTATGATATATAATGGTTTTGTATATGCATACAGAATGGTCACATATGAAATGTGTGTTAATCATTGCATATAATTTAGAGCCGCGAGGCCTCCCGAACCCGGGATCAGGAGAGCCGCGAGGCCTTCTGGCACTGGGATCAGTGGAGCCTCCCAACACAAGGATCAGCGGAGCAGCGCAGCCTCACTGCCCCTGTGTCAAGCGGAGCCCAGAGACCTCCCAGCACCAGGATCAGCGGAGCCTCGAGGCCTCTTGTGCCCTGGAGCAGTGTGACAGGGGGCAGTACCCAAACCCCCTGATTGCCCTGCAGCTCTGTGTGTGACAGTGGGCGGGGCCACAACCTCCCTATCCGCCCTGCTCTGTGCCTGATAGGGGGGAGCTCCCCAACCCCCTGATCGGCCCTGCTCTGTGTGTGACAGGGGGCTGCACCCCAACTCCCCAATGGGCCCTGCTCTGAGCCCGACCAGGGGTTGCACCTAGGGATTGGGCCTGCCCTCTGCCACCCGGGAGTGGGCCTAAGTCAGCAGGCCATTGTCTCCCGAGGGGTCCCAGACTGTGAGAGGGCACAGGTGGGGCTGAGGGACCCCCCCCCCAGCCAGTGCACAAATTTTTGTGCACCGGGCCTCTAGTTATATAATAACTATTTTTCTCTCCCTCATGAATTAATAAGTTGGCTCTATTTTAATATGTGGGTTGGCTAGGCGTGGTCCAGCCTGGAAGTTAGAATTGCTTTTGCTCCACATTTCTCCTAATTTTTCTTAACACTCTGGGCATTTTCTCCTCGTGTCAGATTACAAAAGTAAAAGTGGAGAGAAGAAAATTTCAATGTTTTCCTAAGAGTCAGATTTGGAACAGACACTATGTTGTGTCCATCCACATTCTCTTGGACAAAGCAAGTAATAAAGCCACCATAAGAAATTATGGTGGGGAAGTAATCTTTGCCCACAGTAAAAGGCACCCCTCACCTGAGCTGTGCACTTACATCAAATGAATGAAGAGTTTAATAAGTATCTGAGTGGATGGGAGGATGAATGAGTTCCAAGGTACCCTCTAATATCAGCTCTCTATGATTTAAAAGTGATATAATACCTGTTTTGAAGCAATGTTAACAATAATCTATTTATAAGTAAGATATTTTTAACAAAGTTGAATCAGAAACTCTTTTGGCTGAAAAAAAAAAAAGACTGTAAAATCAGAATGTAATAGATATGGATGCATAATTCTATCAAGGGAGAGGGAGAATAGTTGTCAGCACCAATCCAATCTATCACATTATTCTTGTCAACTTAAATTTTGCCTTTGTTTCCTCCATTAAATATTTATATTTTATTTTGTGCATTTATGCTTCTATATTAATGCCTCCCTTCTACTTTTTTTAAAAAATATGTTTTATTTATTTTAGGGAGAGGGGAAAGGAGAGGAATAGAGAGATTAAAATATCAATAAGAGAGAAACATCATTAATTGACTGCCTCATGCATGCCCCCTACTTGGGATCGAGATTGAAACCCAGGCAAGTGCCCTGACCTAAATTGAACTGGTGACCTCTTGGTTCCTGGATTGACACTGGCTAGGTCCTTCTACATTTTTAATAGAATTTATTTGTTATTATTTCTAGATTCCCATGGTATTACATTAGATTATTTGACTTTTAAGTCATTTTTATAAAAGCCTAGAGGCCTGGTGCACAAAAATTTGTGCACTCAGGGCGGGAGGTGGGGTCCCTCAGCCCAGCCTGTGCCCTCTCACAGTCTGGGACCCCTCAGGGGATGACCACCTGCTGGCTTAGGCCCCCTCCCCAGGGGATTGGGTCTAAGTTGGCAATCAGACATCCCTCTGGCAGCCAGGGAGCCCTCAGGGGATGTCCACTTGCCAGCGGGGAGCAGGTCTAAAGTGCAGTCGGACATCCTTAGCGCTGCTGAGGAGGCAGGAGAGGCTCCCACCACCACTGCTGTACTGGCAGCCATCAGCCTGGCTTGTGGCTGAGCAGAGCTCCTCCCATGTGAGAGCACCCTGACCACCAGAGGGCAGCTCCTGCATTGAGTTTCTGCCCCCTAGTGGTCAGTGTGTGTCATAGTGACCAGTCATTCCCAGTCCTTCTGCTGTTAGGGTCAATTTGCATATTACCCTTTTACTATATAGGATAGAGGCCTGGTGCATGGTTGGGGGCCAGCTGGTTTGCCCTGAAGGGTGTCCCGGATCAGGGTGGGGGTCCCACTTGGGTGTCTGGCCAGCCTGGAAGAGGGGCTGATGGCTGTTTTCAGGCTGGTCACACCCCCTTCAGGGTGGGGGTCCCCACTGGGGTGTCTGGCCAGTCTGGGTGAGGGGCTGAGGGCCGTTTTCAGGCTGTCGGGTGACTGAAGTTCCCAACCTCTCATTTTTTTCTATTCTGAGATTTATTTACCTTCTATGGCTGTCACTGGGACTGAGAGCCGGCTTTAGCTCTGAGGCTCAGCTCCAGCTCTGAGACCTCGGCTGCTGAAAGCACGTATCTGGGTTTGTTTGGCTTCTATAATTGAAACACTGTTGCAACTCCAGCTCAGAGGCCCAGTTGGCTGAAAGCAGGTTTCTGGGGTTTGTTTAGCTTCTATAATTGCAACATTGTTTCTTAGAATGCAGCTCAGATGCCGGCAGCAGCAGGCAGGGAACCTTGGCTTCCTCCATCACTGAAGCAAGCATGCCTCATGTTCGCTTCAGCTGTCTGGCTGCCAGCCGCCATCTTGGTTGGCAGTTAATTTGCATATCGCCCTGTTTAGCCACTGGGAAGTGTGTCGGAGGTACGGTTAATTACCATGTTTGTCTATTATTAGATAGGATGTGAATAAAAGAACAAATTTTCCTCAAAATAATTGTTTAGCTGTTTCTCGTACCTTTTGATATTTTGTATCATTATTATTATTCATTTAGTTCAAAATGTTTTCTAATTTCTCTTGAATTTTTTATTTGGACTGTATTTGTTTTCTCCCTTGGGGGGAACATAATAACTCAACTTGCTAGAATTTGGTGATTTTCTAATTTTTTTTATCAATTCCAACCTGGGTCAGAGAATATATTTCAACTAATTTTAATTATAAGATGTGCTTTAAGATATAGCATATAGTCATTTTATTTAATTTTTCATGTGTAATTTAAAAATATGTGTATTCCGAATCCAGTAGGTCCTATATTCTGTTGTACTATTTTGCAATAAGTGAATATGCTTAACTGTGACACTTTAATTTGTTTAATTATTTATAAACTGTATTTGGAAGAATTTTTAGTGGTTGTTCTAGGACTTATAATACTTATCAAAACATATTTTCATTTTATACTATCTTATTTCAGTGATGTTTAAAAACTTATGCCAATCTGCTACATTCCCTCTCCAACTCTTGTTAGATGCTATTGTTATTATACAGGGGTGGGCAAAAGTAGGTTTATATTTGTGAGTATGCAAAATATAGTTTATTCTTGTATTATTACTTATTTATTAATTATAAAACTACTTTATTAATTACTGTAAACCTATTTTTTCCCAACCTTGCATACTATGTTAATATGTTACAAACCCATTAATAAAACATTTAATAATTATTTATATAATTTTGTGTTTTAATTAACCTGAGGGAATTAAAGAGTATGGTACATATTTATAGAACTCTCTCTTTTAACGTCTCTAGTTACCATTTGTCCCTGTGGGTTTGATTTATTATCTGGTGGTACTACATTACTCCAGTACAGCTTTATTATCAACCCACTTTTTTTTGTGAAGTTACATTCAAATACATTACATTTACATGTGTTATAGATTTGACAACACAATAACATACATATAACGTTTTGTGTAATCTTTTAAAATTAGTTAAAAGAAAATATGAGAATATATGTAATTATGCTGTCTTTTATAACTGCCTACATGAATACATTTACCAGTGGTCTCTATTTTTTCATATGGACTTGAAATACTCTGATGTCATTTAATTCAGCCTAAAGAACTTATTTTAGTGTGTGTGTGTTTGTAATTTAATTACCAATACAATGTATTTTAATTTTTTATTAATCTGGGGATGTCTTTATTTTGCCTACATAATTTAAGGATAGTTTTGGTGGATATGGGATTCTTAGTTGACTATTTTTCTTTTTTTCTTTCTTTCTTTCTTTCTTTCTTTCTTTCTTTCTTTCTTTCTTTCTTTCGTCATCTTTCTTCCTTTCTTTCTTTCTCTTTTAATTTAAATTTTTTATTGTTTAAAGTATTATATAGCTATATATCTCCTTTTAACCCCATTGACCTCTCCCCGGCTGCTCCCAACCCCCAGCACATGCCCTTACCCTCCTACTGTCTGTGTCTATTGGTTATGCTTATATTATTTTTCTTTTTTTGTTAATCCTCACCCAAGAATATTTTTCCCATTTATTTTTAAAGAGTTGAAAGTAGGGGGAGAGACAGAGAGAGAAACATCGATGTGAGAGAGACACATTGATTGGTTGCCTTCTGCTTGTGCCCTGACCAGGGCTGGGTATCAAACCTGCAACTGAGGTATGTGCCCTTGACTTGAATCTAACCCGTGACCCCTCAGTCCATGGGCTGATGCTCTAACTACTGAGCTAACCGAATGAGGTGACAATTTATTTTTATTTTACCACTTTGAATGTCCTTCCACTGCCTTCTGAACACCATAATTTCTGATGATAAGTCAGGCATAAATTTAATTAGAGTTCCCTTGTACTTGATGAATTATTTTACCTCCTACTCCATTCAAGCATTTGTTTCCTTTTTTTTTTTTTTTTTTTCCCCATAGTTGACTTTCTTCTGTCTGGTTGTGGATTCTTTCTGTTTACCTTACTTAAAATTTTTTGTTTTTTGGGATGTCCAGATTAATGTTTCTCATTAAATTTAGGAAGTTTTAATTCACTATTTTAAACATATTTTTATTGATTTTTAGAGAGAGTGGAAGGGAAAGGGAGAAAGAGAAACACCAATGTAAGAATGGAACATTGATCAGCAGCCTCCTTCACGCCCCCTACTGGGGATAGAGCCTGCAATCTTTTGGTTCATGGAATGATGCCCAACCAACTGAGCAACACTGGCCAAGGCTAAAAGATTATTCTTTCACGCATATTTTCTGATCCTTTCTGTTTCTTCTCTCCTCTCTTGGTATTTCATATACATATGTTTGTTCATTTCATGGTGCTCTACATTTCTCTGTGGTACTATTCATTTTTATTCTTTTTTTCCCCTCTTTTTCAAGTAGCATAACTTTTATTGATGTGTAATCAAGGTGGGCCACTATTCTGCCAATTCAAATCTACTGTTGATATTATCTCTTTGATCTGCTATATTTAGTATCATTCTGTAAAAGATATGTTTTTATTTATTTCAGAGAGAGGAAGGGAAGACAGAGAGAGAGGGGGGGAGAGAGAGAGAAACATGAATGATGAGAGAGAATAATTGATCTACTGCCTCCTACACCCACCCTACTGGGGATCGAGTCCACAATCCGGCATATGCCCTGACTGAGATGGAACTATGACATCCCACTTTTTGGGTCCATGCTTAATTACTGAGACACACTGGCCAGGTGAGTATCATAATTTTTAACTCCAGAATTCCAACTTGACTCCTTTTCATAATTTCCATAACTTTATAGGTAATCTCTATTTGATAAAACATGATCATCATACCTTCCTTTAATTTTTTCAGGATGGTTTCCTTCAGATTGTAATCATATCTATTGTTGTTGGTTTGATATATTTTTTTTTCTGCCTAGTTCAACATCTGTGTCAAAGACAATTCCTATTTCCTGCTGTTTTTCTTGATTATGGGTCACACTTTGCTGCTTATTTTCATGTCTTATAACATTATTTGAAAACTAGAAATTTTAGAAAATATGTTATAGCCCCTCTGAATAATTCCCTATACTGCCCACTCCGATGTGTTTTATGTTGTTATTTTATTTAATTATTGGTTTGGACTAGATCAGTGAAGTATATTTCTTCCATACCATGCGATCTCTGATGTTGCTCCACAGAGACCACAGCCATGTGCATTTACAAAATCTCTCTGAAGAGAACATCAGGAATGACTCCAGTTCAAGATTAGCCATTTTTGACCATTTTATCCATGATCTGCTGATTATACCTTATCCTATCTGCAGTATTGACATCATATCTACCTGTTAGCTTTATCTAATTGATAGCTCTTTTACTTATGGCCTTTTGAATTTATATTCTAGAGCAGTCGTTCTCAACCTTCCTAATACCCCGACCCTTTAATACAGTTCTTCATGTTGTGGTGACCCACAATTTCATTGTTAAAAAGTGAACATAATTAAACATAGTGATTAATCACAAAAATATACATAATTATATATGTGTTTTCCTATGGTCTTAGGTGACCCCTGTGAAAGGGTCGTTCAACCCCCAAAGGGGTCGCGACCCACAGGCTGAGAACCGCTGTTTCACAGCGGTTCCACAGTCTGATTCAACTGAAATTAGGTGCCTTGATAATGGCAAGGTGTTTTCAACCTTTGAAGTTTGCTATGAACCTGGATGGAAACTCTGAGATATTTAGCTAGAGCTATAGAAGATAGAATGGGAAACTCTTCATGTCTGCCCCACCCAGATCTCTATGTAGCAAGATCTGTGTGTGTGCATATGTGTGAACTGGTGCCACTTGGTTGCTGTCACTGCCCTTTATTGATCTTCTGTAACCCTAAGCTAGGGATAATGAGTCCACCAATGCTCACCTACTTATGAGTCTACCAGAAATATGTCTTACACCTAAGTAAGCTGGGAATATGGGAGCTGCCTTCAGCTGGTAAAGTCCATTGGAGCAGCTATCCAACAATACAGAGTTATGCAGAAGGGGAGTGCAGTCTTCTCTATCTACCTCATCTGGATCCTTGTTGCATGGTGGCAGTGAGAGTGGTGAAACAGCTACTACCTGGTTGCTACTACTTGCTCAGTATAGGCCATCTGCAGCATTAAAAAGTAGAAAATGAAGTTCACTGATGTTCACTAGTTATAAAAACCAATAGGAATAACTCTGAGTGACTCCTCGGCCTCTTAGCATGCTTTTCCAGCATATCATGACTATAGGTGCTGGAGGTATAAGTGATAGGACTATGGCAACTATTACAAGTTCAGTGAGATATCCTTGTAAACATGCTCTTCCTTTACTGTGAATTAGTCATACACAAATAATTTTGGGGACTTTGCAGAAATTGTCTATAATTTGAAAGGGAGAATGTATATTTATGTATACTTTAAACTCCCTTAGTTAAAATGGAAAAAAATAAATATCATTGCTAGCAAAAATTCTCATTACCACAAATAACTAAATGTTAACAATGTGGCTATAATATGAGTATAGGTAAAGCATTGCACTTTTCAAAACACTAGTGTAATTTAGTCAATAATTTCTTCAGTTTACTCAATACTGCTTTAGTGGACTAAAAGAAACAAAGTATGTCCCCAGTGTACTTTCTGAACATTAAAGAAATAGTATACCCACAGGCATATCTGGTTAACACTAGAATACGACGCTAACAGAAATGTACAAGAATTTAAGTTTAGATAACTTTAATTTCAAAGAATTTTTTATTTCAACCCAAATCTCAACATGTATACCTAGACTTGATGTTACTCTTATGAATTATATATTTACCATAAAATGTTAATAAACCTCACTTTGTATTAGAAAACACATTTTATTTCTAGGTTTGATATATATATTTTCCTCTCTCTGCCTTTAAGAAACCTAATAGGACTGATGGAATTTTAACTAATTTATAAAATTAAGGCTCTGCTCCAATTTATATGGCTGATAATATATATGATATTACATAGAGAATATACATTTATTTTTCATTGTTAAAGGCCATGTATAAGAAAATGTTTCTTCTTTTATTGGCTTAAGATCTGACCAGCTCAGTTGGCCTAAGTAAAATACAAATGGCAGAATAAAGAATGAAGCACAGACATTTATTTGTACAATTGGATGATTCCTTAGTCATAAAACAAAAAGAAATTAAAAAGAGATTATCAAATTCAGGTGTCAATGGAAGTTTTCACTAATGAATGGAAAAAGTCAAGGGAGTTTACATTTGGTGAAACCTGGATATGTATGTGGTTAATGCACAAATTTGTCTCATTTACCTCTCTTGCTATACCACTGGTGTGTTGATATTCATTTCTTTCTTTAGGTTTATCATAAAAAAAATTCTAAGAGCAACACTAATAAACCGAGACTCAGAGTTGTTAATCATTTTTAGGCGCTGATGAAATTAGGTGTTAAGCAGATTAAGTGGAGACCGTGCAAACATTGCAAACATTTTAATTGTCAATGTCATGTAATTTTCCACACGTTAATTTTCAAAGTCAAAAGTGCCCCTACAGACCCAGTTCTGGGCAAGATAAAGTAGGCCATTCCTTCCAGGTACTCATCCTTAAAACTAAAAACAAAACAAAACAAAACAACAACAACAAAAAACACCATCAGGTATAACATAGTAAATAAGCATGAGAAAACTCTAACAAATAGAAAGAAATTGGACTGCCATGGGAGCTCAGGACTGAGGAACAAGATGGCACTGACTTCCAGGGTTTGCTTATTGGCTTCCATATATTCTGAATAGATTCCTGCAAAAGTCTCCAATTAAGAACCACCAGTGAGTACACACAAAGGTAGGCTGAGGAAAAACTCTTTTTTCCTAGCCTCAGGAACTGGAAAAGGGCAGCCTAATAACAGAAAA
Organism: Myotis nattereri; assembly: GCF_964212035.1. NCBI lineage: Eukaryota > Metazoa > Chordata > Mammalia > Chiroptera > Vespertilionidae > Myotis > Myotis nattereri. The sequence goes on from NC_138078.1 coordinate 89,450,399, forward strand.
CCTTTGCAATACATATCTTATTCCAACCGAACACTGACAGAAAATAAACAAACTTCCCCCTCATGATTTCAATGGAATTGAATGGGGAGTTGATATGCTACCACACCACACAGAAGCATGCTGTGGAAGTCCAATTTCCCTGCATGGTAATGTCAGTGAGCTCAAACAGGGAGGTCATTTATCCCTTTCTTGGCAGAAGCAGGTGACACTCTGATTTTCCCATTGGATTGTGTTGGCAAGACTGAGGAGGAAGCTAATCCTTCATTCACCTCTTATTGGAAGCAGGAGCTTTTCGGTTCCCTGATAGTGAAGCTGAATGGGAGCTTATCTTCTATCTATCATCCAGTAGAAGCAGGTGGTGTGAGATTTTCCTGCCAGAGTAGTGGGAATGGAGTCCAGCATCAATCTGAGCATCCATTCTCACTTGTCAGCAAAGAGAGTTAACAATGTAATGCGAGACAGAGCTAGTATTTAATCTGCTTCATTCTCAGCCTGGTCAGTGAGTCTTACTGAGGACCCATGCCTATACCACCACCTGGCATCAATGAGACCAAATAAGGTAGTGTGAATTGTAGCTAGTCAGCACTCTACTTTATTCTTGGTGTCAGCAGGGCCCAGCGGGGAGCTAAACATCCATGCTCATCTGGCAACAGTGACACTGAAAGAGGAGTTGTGAATCAGGCCTTCTTGGCACTTTATCTCCCATCAGGGTCAGCAGGATTTAATATGGAACTGAATCTCTACCACATACAACATCAATGACACAGAACAAGATGATGCGAGGTCAATATAGTAAGCACTCTGTTTCTCCACCACCCTTCAGTCAATGGGGTTCAGTATGGAGCTCAGACTCTACCCGTGCCTGATTTCAATGACATGGAACCTGATGATGGGAGGTGGGGCTAGTTGGCATACATTTTCCCCTCTTCTTCACTATTGTCACCAAAGTTAAGTGAGGAGCTCAGCTTTCATAGCACCCTATAGCAATAAAGCAGTAGGATAAGCCTTCCACTACTTCACTCCCTGGTGTCAGCTGACCTTACCCCTTTCTCACTTAGAGGCAACAAAAAGTGTGAGATAATGGTCTAATTTTTCTTAATTTTAATTAAATTGATTGGGGTAACATTGGTTAATAACATTATATATTTCAGGTGTACAACTTTATTGTATAATGCTTGGATAAGAAAAATATGGTACACATATACAATGCAATACTGCTTATCCATAAAAAGATGAAGTATTGCCATTTGTAACAACACATAAGGATTTTGAGAATATCATACTAGGTGAAATAATGCCCCAATTTCACTGGAAATGTGTCAATAGTGCTGAGTGGAGAAGTTTAATTTATACACACACACACAAACACACACACACACACACACACACACACACCGACCAGTCTATAGTGAAGCATCGTGAACCGGCACTCCACTTTTCCTTGTGTGAGTCAGCAGGGCACAGAAGAAAGTTGAACACACACACACACACACACACACACACACACACACACACACACACACTTGTCCCTTGAACTGTACCTCAACAGGAGATTAAATTGAACCACTGTCTCATAATATCCAAAAATATCTAGGATATAGTCATAATCATCTGTTACTTTAAGAACCACAGGAATCACAATATGGATAAGAAAAGACAATCAACTGATGCCAACACAGAGGTGAGTCAGAGTTTGGAATTATCTCATAAGAATGTTAAGCGTAGTTATCATGAAAATTCTTCAGGAAACACCTGTAAATTCTCTTGAAACAACTTAAAATGTAGAATATATCAGCAAAGAAATATGTCATAAAAATGACCTACTTTTAGTTCCAGAACAAGATGTAGTAAACCCCTTCACCCCACTCTTTCTTTCTTTATTTTTTTAATCCCCACTCGAGGATATTTTTTCTATTGCTTTTTAGAGAAAGTGGAAGGGAGGTAGGGAAAGAGAGAGAGAGATACATGGACGTGAGAGTGACACATGGATTGGTTGCCTTCTGCATGCACCCCGACCAGGGCCAGGGAGCACACACAAAACTTGGGAATGTGCTCTTGAGAAGGAATTAAACCCACAACCCTTCAGTATGTGGGACGACAATCTAACCGCTGAGCACACTGGCCAGAGCCTGACTCTTTTTTTCTAAAAATAAGTAAATATCCTAACAATCTGTACTAATAAAAGCCTAGGTGGCCCTCGCACCCTCATGCCCTCATGTCATCACAAGATGGCCACCTCATGTCATCACAAGATGGCCGCCCCACGTTACCACAAAATGGCCACCACGAGATGGCCTTCACAAGATGGCTGGCAGGGGAGGGCAGTTGTGGGCAATCAGGCTGGCAGAGACGGGCATTTGGGGGCAAATAGGCCAGCAGGGGAGGGTAGTTGGGGGTGACCAGGTCCGCAGGGGAGGGCAGTTAGGAGCAACCAGGACAGCAGGAGAGGGTGGTTGGGGGTGACCAGGCCTTCAGGGAGGGCAGTTTGGGGCAACCAGGTTGGCAGGGGAGGGCAGTTGGGGGTGATCAGGCTGGCAGGGGAGTAGTTAGGCCTCAATCAGGTCAACAGGGAAGTGGTTAGGGGGTGATCAGGCTGGCAGGCAGAAGCAGTTAGAGGCAATCAAGCAGGCAGGCAGGTGAATGGTTAGGAGCCAGCAGTCCCGGATTGTGAGAGGGATGTTAGACTGCCGGTTTAAGCCCAATCCATGAGGTGTCCCAGATTGGAGAGGGTGCAGGCTGGGCTGAGGGACACTCCCCAGTGTACAAATTTTGTGCACTGGGCCTCTAGTCTACATAATAAAAGCCTAAGTGACTGTTACAGCAGAACGAGCAGAATGACGGGTCACTATGATGTGCACTCACTACCAGGGGGCAGACGCACAACACAGGGGCCGCCTCCTGGTGGTAAATATGCTCCCACAGGGGGAGCGCCACTCAGCCAGAAGCTGGGCTCACAGTTGGTGAGCACAGCGACAGTGGCAGGAGCCTCTCCCACCTCTGCAGCAGTACTAAGGAGCAGCAAGTAGGTGGACGGTAAGGAGTGAAGGGTCCCAGACTGCAAGAGGGCACAGGCTGGGCTGAGGGACCCCCCTGCCTAGTGCATGAATTTTGTGCACCTGGACTCTAGTTATAAAATAACAATGAAAGGTTTAAAGAAGAAGATTGACTGGCTAGGGTCCTCAGGAGTTGAATAATAAGACTGCAGTGAATTCCCAGTATTTTATTTTTTAATCTCTCATACATGTTGTACTGGACAACAGAGAGAACTGCAACTGACAACCACAATGCATAGATAAACAATTGAAAAACATAAAGGAAAATAAAAAGCCTGATCTAATTGGGAAAGTCTCTGAGAAAGGGAAAACCCAGTGGGGACTTGGGAGGCAGATCCATATCCAATGATAGCAATGATTAATGTACATATAGCAACATCACTAGAAAAGATTGTATGACTATGCAATTCCCACTTCACAGTGGTCAGCAGAAGTAGTACATTCTGCCATGAAAGCATCAGTAGCAGAGTCTGCCAGGGCAGACCGATCACGGCCTCACATTAGTTGGCAGCATTAAGCCTTATCTTTCCGCAGCAGCATCACCAGTTGAGCCTGGATGGATCAATCCCTGCCTCAAAAGTGTTGATAATGTTGAGTATGATCTGCATGCGGTGGTAGCAATGGTGGAATCAAGGAGTTGTAAGACCATCCCTTACCTCACACCTACTGACAGCCTCAGAAACGTTTGAAGAAATAATGGCTGAAAACATACCAAATTTAGTGAAAAATCCAATCTGTTCACAGCCTTATCACTGGCAAAACCTATGTACCAACTTCATCTCACAACCACTGACAGCAGCAGGCCTGATATGCCCACAGTGGTGTGGGTATCAGCAGAGCTCAGGACAGCTGCCAAAATATATATGCTAAACCTAAAGAAAGTGACTTCTTGGTAAAAACAGAAAATTTAAATAGGACAAAAAAATTTTCTAACATAGTAAATAAAATGTTCAAGATATAATTTAAAAAATCACTAGTCAGGTAGAAACAATGGAAATCACAACTTAAATGAAAAAAAAAACACACACACACAATCAACAGAAAAGAATAAGATATATTAAACATTGAAATTATCTGACAATTTTTAGAGCACCTATAATAAAATTATGTCCAAAAGTAATTAAGATTTCCCTTGGAAAAAGTAGTTTTTAAAAAGGAGTATAAGTAATGAAAAAGAACCCATTGGAATTGAGGATTGAAAAATAAAATAACCAAAATTAAAAATTACCAGAAAGAGTTAATAAAAGAGATGATGGAAGTTAAAAACAGTTAACTTGATGACAGATCAACAGAATGTCCATGATATTAACAATAAAAAGAAAATAGAACAAAAAATAAAAATAAACAGAGACTCCGAAGCCTGTGGGATAATAACCCAAGATATAATATTTACATTATTTGCGCTCCAGATGTAGAGGAGTGATTGTGACTAAGAAGTATTTGAAGAAATAATGGCTGAAATTTTTCCAAATTTGATGAAAGTTATAAACCATCAATTAAAAACACCAAGTCAACATTAAATAGAATACCCCTACAGAAATCCAAGTCAAAATATGTTATAATTAAATTTCTGGAAACACACACACACACACACACACACACACACACACACACACGAAACAAATCTCAAAAACAACCAAAGGAAAATGATGCAGATACCAATTCAAATGACTGTAGATTTCTCATCTGAAATCATGAAGACCAGAAAGAAGTGTCACTTTTTTTTCAAATACTAAAAGAAAAATATAAGTTAATTGAGAATTCTATATTCAGTGAAACTATCCCTCAGAAATGAGGGGTAAGAAGAGATATTCTTCAATGAAAGAATACTAAAATAATTTGTCTCTAACAAATCTACCTTTGACTAATGGCTAAAGGGCACTCTTCAAACAAAGGAAATGATAAGAAAGATGGGCACTTGAGAAAAGAAAGAAGAACAGAATGGATAAAAATAGAGGTAAATATATTAGATTTTCCTTCTTCCAATAAATCCCTTTAATCATATCTGTTTGCAGAAGCAAAAATTATAGCATCTGTTTTGGTGTTAAAAGTATGTAGAGGAAATACTAGAGAAAATTACGTTTAGTAATCAGGGAGGATAAAGGGTCCTAAATGGAAACAGTTTCAACATTTCACTTGAAGTGGTAAAACACAGAGTATCAGTAGTATATGATAAGTTACATATGTGTATTAAAATATCTAGAGAAAACTGTAAAAATGATATACTCCAAATAAGTATAATTAAAACAAAATGAAATCATAAAAAATAACCCCAAGTAATTTATAAGAAGCCCAGGAAAGAGAAAAAGAGGATAAAGAAAAAGAGGATAGAGAAAAAGAGGAAACAAACAAAACACATATAATAAAATGGCAAACTTAAATACCAACATATAAATAATTACTTTAAATGAAAATAGTCTAAATGGAACAACTAAAAGATGGAGATTGGCCAAGTAACTTAAAAAAAAATAATTCTACTATATCAGTATATGAGAAATACATTGCAAACATAATACCTTAGATATGTTGAAAGTAATATGATGGAAAATATACATCATGCTAACATAATTTAGAAAAAAGGAGTGGCTTTATTAACATCAGATAAAGCTTACCATTTGCAACGTCATGGATGGAACTGGAGAGCATTATGCTAAGTGAAATAAGCCAGTCAATGAAGGAAAAATACCACATGATCTCACTCATTCATGGATAATAGAGACCATTATAAACTTTTGAACAATAATAGATACAGAGGCAGAGCTGCCTCAAACAGATTGTCAAACTGCAGCGGGAAGGCTGGGGAGGGTTGGGGGGCAGGAGGTAGGGGGGTAAGAGATCAACTAAAGGACTTGTATGCATCCATATAAGCATAACCAATGGACATAAGGCACTGGGGGATAGGGGAGGCTAGGGGACTGTCTAGGGTGGGGGGATAAAATGGACACATATGTAATACCCTTTGTAATACTTTAAGCAATAAAAAAAAGAAAAATTTTAGTGAAAAAGAGGCACATTATATAATTTATAATAATAAAAGGGTAATATGCTAATTAGACAAGACATCTTCCAGATGTCATTCCGGAGTCCTTCTTTTTTTTTTTAATATATTTTTATTGATTAAGATATTACATATGTGTCCTTGTCCCCACATTACCCTCTACCCCCCCCCCCCGCTCATGCCCTCACCCACCCCCCTGTTGTCCGTGTCCATTGGTTAGGCCTATATGCCTGCATGTAAGTCCTTTGGTTGATCTTTCCCCCTTACCCCCACCCTCCCCTACCCTCCCTCCAAAGCCCGACAGTCCAATCAATGCCTCTCCGTCTCTGGATCAGTCCTTGTTCATCAGTTTATGTTGTTCATTATATTCCACAAATGAGTGAGATCATGTGGTATTTATCCGCTCTCCAGTTCCATCCATGCTGTGGCAAATGGTAAGAGTTCCTTTCTTCTTCCTCTTCTTAAAGAATACCTTTCAGCATTTCATATAATGCTGGTTTGGTGGAGATGAACTCCATTAGCTTTTTCTTATCCGTGAAGCTCTTTATCTGACCTTCTATTCTGAATGATAGCTTTGCTGGATAAAGTAATCTTGGTTGCAGGTTCATGCTATTCATCACTTTGAATATTTCTTGCCACTCTCTTCTGGCCTGCATGGTTTCTGTTGAGAAATCAGCTGACAGTCGTATGGGTACTCCCTTGTAGGTAACTGACTGTCTTTCTCTTGCTGCTTTTAAGATTCTCTCTTTGTCTTTTACTCTTGGCATTTTAATTATGATGTGTCTTGGTGTGGTCCTCTTTGGATTCCTTTTGTTTGGGGTTCTCTGCGCTTCCTGGACTTGTAAGTCTATTTCTTTCACCAGGTAGGGGAAGTTTTCTGTCATTATTTCTTCAAATAGGTTTTCAATATCTTGCCCTCTCTCTTCTTCTGGTACCCCTATAATTCTGATGTTGGTACGCTTGAAGTTGTCTCAGAGGCTCCTTACACTATCTTCATATTTTTGGAATCTCTTTTCTTTTTTCTTTTTCAGTTGGGTATTTTTTGTTTCTTTGTATTTCAAATCTTTGACTTGATTCTTGGGATCTTCTTGTCTGCTGTTGGATCTCTGTAGATTATTCTTTATTTCAGTCAGTGTATGCTTAATTTCTAGTTGGTCCTTTTTCATGTCCTCCATGGTCTCACTATACTTATTGAGGGACTCATTAAATTTATCGGCGGTTTCCATAAAATTCTTGAAAAACCTGATAAACGTGGCCTTGAACTCTATATCCAGTTGTTTGCTTTCCTCCATTTCTGCCATTTGTGACCTGTTTCTTTGTCTCCGCATTTTGGCTGCTTCCCTGTGTTGATAGAGTGGCTTTGTGTGCTAGGTGTCCTGTAGGGCCCAGTGGCTCAGCCTCCCCAGTTACCTGAGGTGGACACTCTTGGTGCACCCTTTTGTGGGCTTTGTGCACAGTCTTGTTGTAGGTATGCCTTGGTTGTTGCAGGATCACTGGGAGGAATTGACCTCCAGGCCAATTGGCAGTGAGAATCAGCTGTGTCTGCAGTGGGAAAACTTCTGTGCTGGAGACACCCTTCTGGGGCAAGACTTGCTTCAGTGGGGCTTTGGTGCTCACTGAGACTGCACCCTGAGTGTGTCCCTTATGGATATGAGGAGTTGTGATCTGGATGGCCCCCCTCTGACCACTGGGCACAGTGGCTCTTGGATCTAAGGAGGTGCTAATTTAGCCTCTGCCTGAGGTTACACAGCAGGAGCTATGAAGAGAACTGCAGCTTCCCCCTCCTTTTTTGGAGTTTGGAGGTGCCCTGATGAGGCTCAGCTGTGAAGCAATGCAAGCTGCTGTGGGGCCTTGGGCCTTCTCTTGGAAGTTCTAGGTCTGTCTTGCCCAGCTGCAGTTTGTTAGGTAATTACAGGTTGCAAATGGTCAGGGCATTCATATGCAAAAGCCTCTGCAGCAGCCTGGGCGGGGCGGGGTCTCAAGGAATCAAAGGGCGGAGAGAGCAGCTATGGCGGAGTCTCAGCCCCGCCCTAAGGAGTCCTGAGTCCCAGTGTCCCGGCAATGGTTGCAAGCACCTCTGAGGGAAAGCCGCTCTCAAGCTCGCCCGCTGCCAGAAAGCCCAGTTTCTCCCCGTATGAGTCCTGGGTTCCCAGAGACTTCCTGGAACCAGATTTCAGAGCCGTCGGGAGCTTGTGTCTCCCTCCGGATTCAAAAAGACAGCCACGCCCTCAGGTGCCAGACCCTTTCTGCACGCGCGCGAGCCCCAGTACCTCTGCACTCCACCTCCGCAGCTCCTCTGGCTCTCAGTGTGCTTTTCTTTCGTTCTAGTTGTAGAATTTACACTCAGCCAGCCCCCCTGTAGTTCTGGATGATGTCCACCTTGTGTTTTTGATGCATTTATCAATTGTTGCGGGAAGCAGAAATTTCCTGGTGTTTATCTATGCCGCCATCTTAGTTTCTCCGTGTGTGTCTCTGGAGTTCTTCTTGACCAAGCCGTGCTGGAGGGAAGCCAGCCTAGGTCCTGGGTGCCTGAGAGCTACTGGAGGAAGGAAGCTGGGTCCTGGGTGCCAGAGGGAAGGAGGTGCCAGCAGCTGGGAGAAGGAAGGCCTACTCTTGCACAAATTTTGTGCATCGGGCCTCTAGTTATAAATAATCAACCTATCAAGAAGACATAATGACCCAAAAAGTGTATGTGCCAAATAATAAGGCTTTAAAATACATGAAACAAAACCTGATATTTCTGAAAAGAAAAATGGATAAATTTATGAATATAGTTTGAGATTTCAGATACCATTTATCAGCAATTGATAAAACTATTAGGCAGAAAATTGGCAAAGATATTGAACTCAACAGCACATCAATGAGCAGGATCTAATTGATATGTATAGAAGAATTCACTCAATAACTGAGAACTGAGGGGATTTCTGTAGGGGTATTGAGGAAATACTCAGGGGATGTCAGAGAGCCAGTTTTTGCCCAATCCAGCAGGCCAGGCTGAGGGACCCCACTGGTGCATGAATTCATGCATCAGGCCTCTAGTGTAATATAAAGACCATGTATCATTTATATTGAGGTTAAATAGGAAGTCTAAAGGAAATAAAGCTCAATACATTCTTTGAAAGTAACCATGAAATGTTCACTAAAATATATCATATCTTGAGTAATGAACTCTGACATATTTTAAAAAGACAAAATAATAGGAAGCATTTTATCTGACCATAATGGATACAAAATGGAAATAATAACAGAAAGACAACAAAGTTGTTCAAATACTTGGAAATATTTTTGAAAATACAAAAAAGCAACCAACTAAATGGAGATGTTATTTGCAAACAACAGATTAGACAAGGAGTTAATATAAAAAATATATATAAAAAATACATACAATTCAAGACCAATCAAAGACACAATGTAATTTATAAAATGGACACATGTGTAATACCCTTTGTAATACTTTAAGCAATAAAAAAATAAAATAAAATAAAATAAAATAAAATAAAATAAAATAAAATAAAATAAAAAATAAAATAAAAAATGAGCCAAGGACTTGAATAGACACTTCTCTCAAGAAGACATACAAATGGCCAACAGGTTAATGAAAAGTTGTTCAACTTCACTAGTTAGTTGTTAGGGAAATGCAAATCAAAACTACATTGAGATACCATCTCTCACCTGTTAGAATGCAATTATAAAAAAGTAATAACAAGTGTTGAAGAGGTTCTGGAGAAAAAGAAACCTTAATTCACTGCTGGTGGGGCTGTCAATTGGTACAACAACTATGGAAAACAGTGTGGAGGCTCCTCAAAAAATTAAGACTATAGTTACCATATGACCCAGCTAGTCCTCTGCTGTGTATCTACCCCAGAAACTAGAAAACATTTATTTGCAAAGATCGATGCACCCTTATGTTCATTACAGCATTATTCACAGTGGCCAAGATATGGGGATAACAAAAGTGTCCTTCAATAGTTTATTGGCTAAAGAACATGTGCTAAATACACAACTCAGCCATGAGAAAAGATGAAATATTGTCATTTGCAATAACATGGATGGACCTTGAGAATATGCTAAGCAAAATAAATCCATCAGAAAAAGCTAAGAACTATATGATTTCACTCATATGTGGGTTATAAAACTGAAATTCATAAACACAGATAACAGTATAATGGTTACCAGAGTGAAGAGGGTAGGGGTAGTAAAGGGCAAATAGAGCCAAATATATGTTGACAAAGGCTATTTAACTTTGGGTGGTGGGCACACAATCTTATATAATAAAAGTCTAATATGCTATGTCCAGTCGACTGGTCAGCCGTTCAACCAATCAAAGCGTAATATGCTAATGTATGCTAAGGAAGCCCAACTGCTTGCTATGACTTGCACTGACCACCAGGGGGCAGGTGCTCCGACCGGTATGTTAGCTTGCTGCTGGGGTCCGGCTAATCGGGACTTAGCAAGACGGACCAGACATGCCCTGCAGCACTCTCATCAACCCTCCCCAGCTGGCCACCCTCCTGCATCCCTTCCTGGCCCCTATTGTGCACCAGTGGGGTCCCCCGTCCTGGCCTACACCCTCTTGTAATCCAGAACTCCTCAGGGGATGTCAGAGAGACAGTTTTTGCCTGATCTAGCAGGATAGGCTGAGGGACCCCACTGGTGCATGAATTCAGTGTAATATAAAGATATTATATTCTAGTGTAATATAAAGATCATGTATCATAGAAATGTAACATGAAACCTATATGATCTTATTAACCAATGTCACAATAATAGAGTTAATTAAAAGTAAGGAATCTGAGGTTAAAGAGGAAGTCTAAAGGAAATAAAGCTCAAAATAGAACTGAAATAAAATGAAAATAAAACATTAAAAAATTGTGGTATTTAACTAAAGCAGTGTTGAAAGGGAAAGTTATAGTACAACTGTTTACATTACCAAAATATTGCCTAAAGAGGAGGAAAGAAGAAATAAACTTAAAGCAGGCAGAAATAAATATATACACAATGCAATATACAGATGATGTATCATAGAATTGTATACTTGAAACCTATATAATTTTGTTAAACAATGCCACCTCAATAAATTTATTTAAAAATAAAATAAAGGAAAAGGACCAACAATAATGAAATTATAAGAAGAAAAACAATAGAGAAAATCTACTAAGCCACCAGCTAGTTATTAAAAAAATACAAATCATAAATCTTTAGCAGGACTTAAAAAAGATAAGAACATCAAAGGCACTAATAAACAAAATGATGGATTAAATCAGGGAATGTCACTATAGATCCAGCAACCACTGAAAGGTTAATAAGAGATAATATGAACAACTTTACTCTCTTAAATTGGGAAAATTAAAAGAAATGGACCAATTTCTTGAAAATTACATTTCAACCAGAATGAAATAGTGTGAATAGTCCCATAACCATTAAAAACATGTTATTTGTAATTAAAAGCCCCTCAAAATTAAATATCTAATATTATTGGAAAAATCTATAAAATCTTTTATGCACTAATGACAATTGTACACAATTGTTCTAATCACCTTCTGTTTACTCCATTGGTGAAGGAGGGATTCCCACCTTAAATAGTAAGAAATGGCAGAACACCCAACATCCAGCAATGGGCATATGATATTAGCAATGCTTTATTAGTGACACATACTCACATCTTTGGTTAGGAGGACACTGTACATCTTATCGCGCTGCCACAAGGATTGCACTCAGGAATAGATTAAACCAACAAGAGATATGGAATGTAGGTTTCATGAGGTGACCCTTGGCTCCCATAGAACGATAAGATTTGTTTGTTTAAATTCAAGGCAATACTACCCATTAGTTTGAGGACTGGGTGGGTATTAGCTGGTCTGGCTAATAGGGCAACCTTCCTCTCTGGATTAGGAGCCTATCTGGTGAGAGCAGGGGAATGCAGTTAGGCCATTAAGGTCCAGTGAAGATCAAATTTAGAAAGGCAGCATTGGACTAAGTGAAATAAGTGAGTCAGAGACAGACAAATACCATTTGATTTTACTTTGTGTAATCTAAAAAACAATATAAAGGAACAAACTAAACAGATAATAGCTCATAGATACAGAGAACAGACTGATGATTGCTAGAGGAAAGGGGGTGTGGGGATCATGTAAACCAAATGAAAGGATTGAGAAGTACAAATCGGTAGTTACAAAATAGTCATGGGGAGGCAAAATACAGTATAGAAAATCTATACTAATAAAAGGGTAATATGCAAATGGTTGGGACACCTTCACACATAACAACTGATCAGCTGGAGGCTGTGTGTGCATCAGGTGTAGGTGGGTGGGGACTTGCAGCATCGGGAATGGGGCAGGGCATGGCCTAGGCCTCTCTGCAGCTGTACCAGGGGTCCACAGGCCTCCCCAGCTCTGGGCTACCTCTTTGGGGCAATCCATCAAGAAGCCCCGGATGATTAGGTGCAGCCTACCTCTTTGGGGTGATGGATTACAGGACTCCCACACTGTGACAGGACACAGGCCTCAAGTGCATGAATTTCATGCACCTGGCCACTAGTGTAATCAATAATATTGTATGGTGCTTGGTGGGTACCAGATATATGAGGTGGGCACTTTGTAATGTATATAATTATCTAACCACTATGCTATACACCTGAAGCTGATACGAAATAATATTGAATGTAAACTGTAATTGACAAAACAATAGAAAGGCAGCATTGAAAATTTTAGGGCTTACAATGAAAAAGTCTCTTCCAGAAAATAGGTGAGGAGAGATCATTTCTCAACTAATTGTAAGTAGTCATTATAAACTAATACCAAAACCAGAGAAAGGGAGTAACAAAAAGAAAACTACAAACCAATATCTCTCATAAACTTTGATGAACAAAATAATTGACATTATATAAATAAGCTATGTACAGAAAGATTTATGCAATGTAATCAGTTGCGATTTATTTCAAGTATGCAAGATTGGTTCAACATTCAGAAGTCAATCAATGTAGGCTACCATTTTAACAAGCTAGAGAAGAAATATCATATAGTCATACTAACTGGTGAGGAAATTGCTTTTGACAAAATATAACACCTATTGCTTAAAAAACATAGAGAACTAAGAATAGAAGGGAACTTGCTCAACTTGATAAAGAGCATCTACAAAAAAGCTACAGCTAACATCATACTTAATGATGAAAGTCTAAATATGTTCACCCTAATATTAGGATCACCAAAAAGGTTTTTTTTTTTTTTTTTTTTTTTATCTCATCACTTCTATTCAACATTCTACTGGAGGTTCTAGCAAGGGGAATTAGGCAAGAAAATAATAGACATCAATCATATTGGGAAAGAAAAAAATCTGTAGTTATTTGCAGATGACTTGATTTTCTATGTAGAAAATATCAAGGAGTCTACAAAAATAACTCCTAGAACTAATGAATTCAGCACGGTTATAGAATTTATGATCTACACAAAAATCAATCACATTTTGTACACAAATTATCACATGAAAACTAAAATTTACAAATAATATAATTTATAACTGTTCCAAAGAAATTGAGGTACATAAATTAAAAAAAAAAATTCCAGAAACTGCATACTATAATTACAAAATATTGATGAAAGAAATAAAAAAAAATCTTAATGAATGGAGACACATATTGTGCTCATTAGTTAGAAGTTTCAACATGGTAAAAATGTCATATCTGTCCAAATTAATCTATAGGTTTAATTAATTCCTATCAAAATATAGGAATTTTCTAAAATTTTCTAAAATTTTATGGTGAAACACAGATAGAATAACTAAAAATCCTGAAATAAGAATTAAGTTGGGGGAATTAGATTATATTAAGGCTTTCCATGTAGGTAGAGGAAGCAAGAAAGTATGATATTGGTGGACACATAGGCAAATAGATCCACAGAACAGAAACGATAACCCACAAAATCAAACCCATATATATCTGCTCAACTGATTTATAAGAGAGGTACAAAAGCAAGTCAATGGATAAAATATATGCTTTTTAAAAATTTCTGCCAGGGCAATGGAAATCCTATCTAATAATAGAGAAACATGGGAATTGGCCGTACCTCCGCTACCCTTCCCATTGGCTAATCAGGGTGATATGCAAATTAACTGCCAACCAAGATGGCGGCTGGCAGCCAGGCAGCTTGAAGCAAACAGGAGGCTTGCTTGCTTCAGTGACTGAGGAAGCCAACGTTCCCCGCCTGCCTTGCAGGCCTCTGAGCTTGTAGTTTAAGAAGCATTGTTACAAATATAGGAGCTAAACAAAACCCCAGAAATCTTCTTTCAGCCAGCCGGGCTTGAGCCAGCAGGACCGCAACATTGTTTCAATTATAGAACAAACGCAGATCCCTGCTTTCAGCCAGCTGGGATCCCAGAGCTGGAGTGAGCAGGACTGCAACAGTGTTACAATTATAGAACCCAAACAAACCAGATACCTGCTTTCTGCAGCTGAGGCCTCAGAGCTGGAGCCAAGCCTCAGAGCTAAAGCTGGCCCAGAATAAAAAAAAAAAAGGAGGGGTTGGGAGCTTCAGTCACCCACCAGCCTGAAAACAGCCCTCAGCCCCTCACCCAGACTGGCCAGGCACCCCAGTGGGGACCCACACCCTGAAGGGGCGGTGACCAGCTGCTAACAGCCATCATCCTCTCATCCAGGCTGGCCAGGCACCCCAGTGGGGACTCCCACCCTGATCCAGGACACCCTTCAGGGCAAAACAGCCGGCCCCCACCTGTGCACCAGGCCTCTATCCTATATAGTAAAAGGGTAATATGCCTCCAAGCACTGGAATCAGTGGAGCAGCGAGGCCTCCCAGCACCGGGATCAGTGGAGCCACGAGGCCTCCCAGCACTGGGATCAGCGTGACAGGGGCAGCGCCCAAACCCCCTGATTGCCCTGCGGCTCTGTGTGTGACAGGGGGCGGGGCCACAACCTCCCTATCCGCCCTGCTCTGTTCATGACATGGGAAGGCACCCCAACACCCTGATCAGCCCTGCTCTGTGCCTGATAGGGGGGAGCTCTCCAACCCCCTGATCGCCCTGCGGCTCTGTGTGTGACAGGGTGCGGAGCCCCAATCCCCCCCACTGGCCCTGTTCTGTGTGTGATGGGGTAGAGCCATAATCTCCCCATTGGCCCTGCCCTGAGTGTGACAGTGGCAGCGCCCCAACCCCCTGATTGGCCCTGCTCTGTGGGAGATAGAGGGCGGCGCCCCAACCCCCTGATCCGCCCTGCTCTGAGCCCGACCAGGGGCTGCACCTAGGGATTGGGCCTGCCCTCTGCCACCCAGGGGCAGGCTTAAGCCAGAAGGTAGTTATCTCCTGAGGGGTTCCAGACTGTGAGAGGGCACAGGCTGGGCTGAGGGATCCCTCTCCCTCCCGAGTGCACAAATTTTTGTGCACCAGGCCTCTAATATATATATTCAGCAAAAGCAAAAACTCCAATTAAAATAAAAACAAAATGCTAAGTGAAATAAGCCAGTCAGATAAAGACCATATAATTTCACTCATATATGGAATCTAATGGACAAACTGAACTATCGAAATAAAGACACTCAGCTAGATAGCAGGCAGGCAGCTCTGGTTGCAGGGAAAGGAGTTAAAGGGGTGTGAAAGGATTGAGCCAAAAAGAAAAGAGGGAGAGAGAGATCCTAGACAGGGGCAGCAGTGTTGTGACTGCAATGGGGGAGAAGAGGAGGGGATGGGTGGAGGTAGAAGGGAGCATAGAGGGGATAAATGGTAATGGAAAAAAATAATAAAATAAAACTTTAAAAGGAGGAGAAATAAAAACAAAACAAAAATTAAAAAACACCCTCTATCTAAACTTTACACCTTATACAAAAATTAACTTGAACTTATTCATGGACTTGACACCAAAAGCATGATACACAGAAGTAATAATTAGATAAATTGGACCTCATCAAAATTTTATAAATTGTTCTGTAAAAAGACTCAGACAAAAGGTGGTGAAAGTCTGGGGTGGGGTGGGGTGGGCAGGCTCAAAAAAGTTAATGGGCGAAAAAAGAGACACATGTAATATTTGCAACCATAAAGATTTAACTTTTTTTCAAAAAAAAAAAAGATATAGAAAGAGTGTAAAAAGACAAGCTACAGAATGTGTTTGCAAACCATATATCCAGCAACAACCTAGTATTTTGAAAAAAAAAAAAAAAAACCTTACAGAATTTAATAGTAAAATGCAAACAATTCAATCAGAAATGACCAACAGATATGAACAGCTCTGACTGGGTTGCTCAGTTGGTTGGAGCGCTGTCCCACACACCCAAAGTTTGTGGTTTTGATTCCTGATCAGGGCACATATCTAGGTTGCAGGTTCTATTCTTGGTCGGAGCTAGTATGGGAGGCAACTGATCCATGCTGCTCTCTCACATCTCTCTCTCTCTTCTCTCTCTCTCTCTCTCTCTCTCTCTCTCTCTCTCTCTCTCTCTGTCTCTCTCTCTCTCTCTCTCTCTCAATCAATCAAAACATATCTTCAAGCGGGGATCAAAAAAAAAGAAAAGAAAAGAAAAGAAAAGAAAGAAAAGAAAAGAAAAGAAAAGAAAAGAAAAGAAAAGAAAAGAAAAGAAAAGAAAAGGAAAGAAAAGAAAAGGAAAGATTGAAAAGACGTTTCACCAAAGAGGATATATGGAAGAAAAATAAGCACATGAAAAGCTATTCAACTTCATTAGCTATTAAATGCAAATTAAAACCATAATTAGTGATCATACACACCTACCAAAATGGCTAAAATATATAGTGACAGCACCAAATTCTGGCAATGCTATAGTAAAATATGATGACTCATACATTGCTG
This sequence comes from Myotis nattereri, assembly GCF_964212035.1. Classification (NCBI taxonomy): domain Eukaryota; kingdom Metazoa; phylum Chordata; class Mammalia; order Chiroptera; family Vespertilionidae; genus Myotis; species Myotis nattereri. The sequence continues at coordinate 89,467,251 of NC_138078.1, forward strand.
GTGGGAATATAAAATGGTACAGCCACTCTGGAAAGCAGTTTAGCAGTTTCTCATAAAATTAGACAGAAAACTATCATAAGACCCAGCTTTGTACTCTTTTACCCAGAGAAATTAAAACTTATTTTTATACAAAACAGTTTATGGAAATGTTACTGGTAGTTTTATTCCTAATAAATCCAAATCCAAATGTCCTTCAATGTGTGAATGATTAAATAAACGTAGTACATCCATATCATACAATACTACTCAATAATAACAATGAATGAATTATTGGTACATATAAAAACTTGGATGAGTCTCTAGGGAATTAGGCTAAGTAAAAAGAGCCAAATATAAGATCACATATTGTATACTTTTATTTACATAACATTTTTTAAATGACCAAATTATAGAAATGGAGAGCAGATTAGTGGTTGCCAGCAGTCAAGGTTGATAGCTGAGGGTAATAATGATACATGTTGCTAAAAAGGATGAGGGATCCTTGTGGTGATAAAACATTTTGTACTAATATCAGTATTCTTTCACTGATACTAACCTGTTTTGCAAGATGCTACCATTGTGGGAACCAAGGGAAAAGGCATAAGGAATCTCTGCATTATTTCTAACACTTGTACACTAATTTCAAATTATCTCAAAATAAAACGTTTAAATAAAGAAAAAAATTATCGTCCTGGCCCAGATCTTAGTTGGTTGGAGCTTTGTCCCATACACCAAAAGGTCGCAGGTTGATTCCTGGTCCAGGCACACACTTAGGTTTCAGGTTCCACCCCCAGTTGTAGGGCATATGGGAGGCAAACAATCCATGTTTCTCACATCTATATATCTCTTCACCTTCTTCTCCCTCTCTAAAATCAATAAAAGCATATCCGCAGGCAAGGGTTAAAAAAGTTATCTACTCTCTAGAAATATTGTATTTTCCCAAAGTAGAAGAATGCATTGCTTTTATTCACTGAAGTAGCTGCCTTTACATGTTCAAGGTTGGGCTGGAAGATTTTACCCTTTTAGATAATGTTCCCTTCTGTAAACTGCTTTGCTTAACTAGCATGAAGCTAATTAAGTTTATAAGCACAAATATATCTCAATTTCCAGAGCTCTTTATATTTCTTCCAGCAACATGCTCAGAATTTTATGTTTTTATTAGGATTATTCTTAATGCACATATTCCTCTGTGGTTGTTACATGATGCATTGTTATTATTATTATTATTATTATTATTATTATTACTATTATTATTTAGCTCAAACCTTATGCTTAGCAAATAACAATTTGAGTAACATGAGCCATGATAAAGAAACCATCAGGAACTTATAAACTGGCAATTATTTTGCATAAAAGATAACAGGCCAGAACACTCATGAATTACCTATTTTCTGCTTCTGCAATCAAACCTAGTTTGTACAACTTCCACCTGCTGCAATATTTTTTATGTTATAGCTATACTGTTTCTCTGGTTTTTTTTATCCTTTTGCATAATTATCACCAAGTATCCTGTATCTTATCTCTTTGCTCTTTCTTGCATGCAGAACATGTTTTTCTGCAATCTGTTCTCTTTTCCCTGAGTGTCTTTCTTAAAGAAATAAGTTTACATTGACAGTGAGTAGACAGTTGAACAGTCCTGCTGAGTGCCCTCACCATAACCTGATTTCCTTCCTATTTGTTCCATGGGAAACGGTTACCTGCAGTGATTAAACACACCTTTAGACTGCTGATTCAGAGCTAACCAACTTAAAAAGCATATAGAAATGGGATTTGCAGGATCATTTGGAACTTTAGAACTTTTGCTCAAAGCATTTTTGAAGAGCAGAGTAGTTATTTTTATGTAGTGACAGTCAAGTTTGGGATGCAGAAATTCAATGCTATTGTCCTAGTCATGGTGCATCATGACTTCTAGATGACATGCCCCATCATATTTTCTTGTGTAATTATTTTTAGATGTTCTTATACACATAAAATGTTTCTCATAGTTCCTTTAAAAACCTAATAGATTTTATTTTTAAAGGCATTTCTAACTAATTGTACATACATGAGTATGTTCTGAAGAGCTCTTTAGATTGCTACTAAGTTTAAAATCATTTGGAGATGTAGTTGTGGTTCAAGACAAAAATTCTCATTATGATATAGTTCCTTGGTGACTTCTTTGACAAGAGACGCCATTGTCTTAGTCATGTTCCTGAAGTAGAAGTCATCACTGCAAGAAAATTACAAAACGGCAATTGGTTCAAAAACTGAATGAATCATAGACATAATAGAATATGACAGTGAGGAGAGCTCACATTCGGTCTCCATTCAAGATCTGCTAGTTATAAAGATTCCTTTCCAGAAGGTTGTCAATATAGCAATTATCAGCATTTACCAAGGCCTTTCATTTCTTAAATAGTGTTTGAACAACAAATGTTAAGTCACAAACTTCTAGGCCATATAGCCAATACAAAGATCCTAGGGTTCTAGTTACTGGAAGATTAAATTTCCAATTGATTAGAAAAGACTGTAAATTATGTGCCTAGGTGATATTAGTATATCAAAATGATCTGTAGTGGTAATTAATTTCTCTGGGATTGGGATCATGGATTGAATATTTGTTCTTACAGATATTTCAGGAATTTTTATTACACAGTCTGATAGAGATAGAAGCCCATTAGCCTATTTATTTTCCTATATCACTTGATTATAATTTGCTTTTAAAATGTTTTGATTATTGGTAGAATGGGACACTTTGCCTTTTAAATATTTTTTATACCAGCCTTTATCGTTTTTAGCCCTCTGCACTTTCATATACATTAGAATCATTTTGTCAATTTTCACAATCTGTATCTTTGGGGTTTTATTGTAATTGCATTAAATCTATTGATCAATTTAGGTAGAGTTGATGTTGACAATATTGTCTTCCCATTAATGAACAAGGCATATCTGTACATTTATTTTAGATCTTGTGAAAGTTTAATAATTTTCTACAAAATAGTCTTACATTTGTTTTTAAATGTCTACATATATTTGTTGTATATGGCAATATTTAAATTCAGTATTCTATTAGCTGCTGGTGTAAATAATTAAAATGAGCACTGGTATATTGGTTTTATATGCCACAGACATGCTATATTTTTAATAAATTATAATAATTTCTCAGTATATTGCATTGGGCCTGCATGTATAAACACTCATATTATCTCCAAGTACTGAGTACATTTTTCACCTCTATTCTTAATATCTTTTATTCTGTTTTTTATTTTTTTTATTTTTTTGCACTGGCATCAATTTTAACTTGAACACAAGATGTGACAGAAAATATTTTCCTTTATCCTGATTTTAAATTGAATGCTTTCAATATATAATACTAAGTGTGATGATCATTTAGATTTTGAGTAGATGTACTTGATCAGTTTAAAGTTCTTTTCCTATCCCTAGTTGCTTGAGTTTTTTAATAATGTTGAAGTATTTTTTTGTCCATATATTAAGGTGTCAAGTGTTCATCTCATGTGGTAGATTACTTTAATTCATGTTCTAGAACTGAAAACATCTTGTTCATGAAATATTACCCTTTATACATTGTTGGATTTAGTTTTATAATATTTTATTATTATGCATCAGTGACTATGTTTTATAATATTTTTGTTATCCAGGTTACAGTACAGTCATAAAAATTGGATGCTCCCTTTTTGTACTTTAACTGCAAGAGTGGCTAAGAATTTATATTTATGTTCCACAAATATTTTCTATGAAACTATTTAATAAAGTGGTCTGGGCCCAGTATTTTGGGGTTTTTTTTTTGGGGGGGGGTGAGGGTAATTCTTAACTACATAAAATTGTATTAATAGATAAAGAAATATTTAATTTTTGCAATTTATATATTTTAAGGCATTTGTTTATTGTGTTTAAATTTCCAAATATAATGGTATAAACTTGCTCAAAATTTTGATTCTCTCTTACAGTTTTTGATAATGGGGAATCTCTTCAATATATACTTATGTAAATTCTGTTTTATTTACATTAAGACAAATTTATGTGATTTTTATTTGCTGTGAGTTCTAAGTATTTTGATATATTGTGTGATTTATTCCTATACTTATTATATATATAAAACTAGAGGCCCGGTGCACAAAAATTTGTGCACTTGGGGGGGTAAGGGGGGTCCCTCAGCCCGGCCTGTGCCCTCTCGCAGTCTGGGACCCCACAGGAGATAACAACCTGCTGGCTTAGGCCTGCTCCCGGGTGGCAGAGAGCAGGGCCGATTGGGGAGTTGGGGCACTGCCCCCTGTCACACTCAAGGCAGAGTCCATGGGGAGGTTGTGGCGCCACCCCCTGTCATGCACAGAGCAGGGCCAATCAGGGGGTTGGGGAGCTCCCCCAAGTCACACACAGAGCAGGGCCCATCAGGGGGTTGGGGAGCTCCCCCCTGTCACGCACAGAGCAGGGCCCATCAGGGGGTTGAGGAGCTCCCCCCGTCACTCACAGAGTAGGGCCGATAGGGGAGTTGGCACACCGCCCCCTGTCACACACAGAGCAGGGCGGATCAGGGGGTTGGGGCGCCGCCACTCTCACACTCAAGGCAGGGCCGATGGAGAGGTTATGGCTCTACCCCGTCACACACAGAGCAGGGCCCCTGGGGTGAGGGGGTTGGGGCGCCACACCCTGTCACACACAGAGCCTCAGCGTGATCAGGGGGTTGGAAAGCTCCCCCATATCAGGCACAGAGCAGGGCTGATAAGGGGGTTGGGACGCCTTCCCCTGTCCGGAACAGAGCAGGACAGATAGGGAGGTTGTGGCCCCACCCCCTGTCACACACAGAGCCACAGGGCGATCAGGGGGTTTGGGTGTTGCCCCCTGTCACACTGATCCCGGTGCCAGGAGGCCTCTCGGCTCCGCTGATCCTGGTTCTGGGAGGCATATTACCCTTTTACTATATAGGATAGAGGCCTGGTGTATGGGTGGGGGCTGGCTGGTTTGCCCTGAAGGGTGTCCTGGATCAGGGTGTGGGTCCCCACTGGGCTGCCTGGCCAGCCTGGTTGTGGGAATGATGGCTGTTTGCAGCTGGTCACACACCCTTCAGGGTGGGGGTCCCCACGGGGGTGCCTGGCCACTCTGGGTGAGGGGCTATGGCTGTTTTCAGGCTGTGACTAAAGCTCCCAACTGCCCCTTTTTTCCTTTTTTTTTTTTTTTATTCTGGGCCAGCTTTAGCTCTGAGGCTCCAGCTCTTAGGCCTCCTCTCCTGAAAGCAGGTATCTGGTTGGTTTCGGTTCTATAATCGAAACTCTGTATCAACTCCAGCTCTGAGATCCCAGCCGGCTGAAAGCTGGTTTCTGGGGTTTTGTTTAGTGTCTATATTTGTTACAATGTTTGAAACTGCAGGCTCAGAGGCCGGCAAGGCAGGTGGGGAACGTTGGAGTCCTCCGTCACTGAAGCAAGCAAGCCTCATGTTAGTTTCAAGCTGCCTGGCTGCTGGCCACCATCTTGGCTGGCAGTTAATTTGCATATCTCCCTGATTAGCCAATGGGAAGGGTAGCGGTTGTACGCCAATTACCATGTTTCTCTTTTATTAGATCGAATTATGTAATTACTAGTGGCCAGGTACATGAAATTCATACACATTGAAAGGAAATTAATTCGAGGAATTGTTTTAATATTGCTATTTGCCCTTTCTCTATAATAAAAGTGTGAGAGATAAAAGGAAATGAGTACAATGTATATGAAAATAATACATAAATTTATTAATAAATAAACAGTATTAAAATGATATAACACCAACAAACTCATGATATAAAAACAACACTGATGCAAATAATGACTGATAAAGTGATTAAACTTATTCTAAGATCTCCCTGTATACCACATTATGAGTAAAAACACCTTCAGAGTGCTTGACTAATTTCCCTTGGGATAAAGTATTTGCAACTTTAACTTTAACATCACATGACCTTCAAACTCGAGAGAAAGGAACATATAACTGACCATGTGCGAAAACAGGTTCAGGTAGGAATATTCCTACTCTAGAGTTTGTCCTTGTGATTTATTAATAGTCATTGCAAATGCTGGCGTCACAGGAAACTGTCGTCAAGTTAATTTAAATGGGAGACCAGTGTCAGATGGGGACAAATCAAGTCTTGAAATCAGAACAACCTCTCCCTCTGCAGATCCGGTTAATACTTCAGCTTTGATAATGTTAGGTAGTAATCTTTTGATAATAAATCTGGTACCATTACAAAGACCCCATTTACTATTGGGATTTCTCAATAGCATGATGATTGCACCCACTTTCATTTTTAATTTATGACATGGCATTCCCGAAGGAGTAATACTATTAAGAAATTCGATGGGAAAATTTTCCTTTTCAGCATCATCTGTTGAGTCAACGGAATCATCACTCAAATATGTGTGAAACTCTCCATCAAGTATATCCAAAATATCTTCATTTAATTTTTGAACATGCTCATTTTTTGGACAAAGAATTGCAGGTTTAGATATATTTTTAATATTATCTATAGATATACTATTTCCAAAGGTGGCTTCAATAATAAATCTGTTACAAATCATTTCATGAGGGATTTCAATAATATCCGCTCCTAAATGAAAACTGCTATCAAGTCTGCCATCCCCAAGTTTTACTAACCATTCACTATGAGCAGAATCCTCTGATCTTATATTTGTTGTAAGAGACAACTTTCTGAAACATCCCCAAACATTGTAGTACTTTAAACTTGTTGGTACTATGGCCGATCACATAGTATGCGGTACAATACTGAGACATTGTCAAAAATCCCCTCCGAGAAGGAGAAGTTTCCCACCAAATGCATCATCCAAATTCATAATTTCTCTTAGTAATCTGTCTATGGCGTTTATAGCATGACTGGATGCCATGGTGCACTCATCAATAGTAAGAAGTTGGGCCTTTTTAATGATTTTAGCAACTTTGCTCTTTATATTGAGTTTAGAAATTGAAGCTTCATTTAATGGAATTGGTAACATATTGGGAATGAAAGGTTCTTCCACCAAGAAGTAAATTGGCAGCAATTCCTGTAGACGCTGTGGGTAAAACAGTACTACCACGACCTCTAATATAATATGTTAAAACTTTATACAGATATGTTTTTCCACTACCACCTGGACCACCCAAGAAAAGCATTTGGGGTGTACAGTTTGATCTTCGATGGCTGAAGTTATAGTCTGAAAGGCTGCCAACTGTTCATCATTCAGAGAATTTATCAAAACCTTTGCCCTTTGTTGCTCGTACAATTGATCACATGTATTTGCATTTGTTAATAAAGGATAGTCCGGAAGTTTGAAATGTGAACATTTCATTCCATGCAATGTGAATACCTCCTGAATTTCGTTAAAGGCGTGTGTTTCACAGTTTACACAGGCACCTTCTCTTCGGTGTAATTTCCAACAGAAATCTTCAATAAAATGAGATTTATTCTCTTCCCATAATTTGTCTGCAGCAGAAGGACATCCAAACACACATATATATGCAAAAAGTTGCCGTAGTTGTTTGGGCATATTAAGGATGATTGCATCATCAATCATATCTTTCCGGATAGTGTCATCAAGTAATAATCCTCGGTGTTTAGCAGCTTCACAAAATGTATCATAAGTTACACCTCCTACAGTTTGCAGATCCTCAAAACTTACCGCACCTTTTACACGCAGAAGAAAAAGTCTAAGGTAATATCGTTCTGGTTCTCTAAAGCTCACTGTGAACAGTCTACCTAGTACCTTATTCCCACCCTTTCAGCGTTTTGTCCACAAAGAATTAGCAAACACACTATGCTGTGGAATCTCCTAATAATAATAATTACATGCATCAGAGTCTTCTCTATTCAATAAGAACCAAGCCATCAAAGTCGAGTTATGCCTTTTAGCCCTATCTAATACTTCAGCAAAATCATCTGCATGAAAATATAAATTCTGATCATTTGGCAGATGAATAGCTAATCTTGTAATTGCATGAGATTGGTCATGCATTCGCATTCCAAAAAGTCTCCAAACAGCCTCAGGAGCACTCACATACCTGGAGTTAATGAAGTCCTGTACTTCGTCATGATTGATAATTTTTTTTTTCAGAAATTTGAATATTTGCACAGTCGTGCCCTTTATAGATGCATTTAAATAGATATTTGACACTTCTAATTGATGCACAGATTTCAACATTTATATGACAGTTATACTTGAGGCACAAATACGGGTTATAAGGGACAATCCAAGTATTATCGACAATTATATTTCCAATAGAAACGGTGCTACCAGATCTTCGTTTGGATTTGGGATAGCCATCAATATTTCCAATGGTCGCATTTTGAAATTCTTTTGGATATCTCTTTGAACATTTTCCATTTTCCATACGTGGACTACTTGGATTTTGCATTCCACATGGTCCATGTACCATATTTGATTTTACAATTTGAAAAAGTCAAGGACACTGGTCATTATCTGGAATTTCTGCCTTAACTATACGGTCAGTGTCATCGTCTGAACATAATTTGGACTCACTATCTAATATCAATAATATGTGAGCATGAGGCAGTCCGCATTTCTGAAATTCAATGACATGAATCTTAGCTATTACTTTGCCAAATAAATGGAATTTACATATATCATTTCAAAGAGCGTTCAGCTTAATATTAAAAACTCTGGCTACCAAGTCAGGTCTGTTTTCAACTTTTTGCCAGCGTTGTAAATTGTTTGTAATATCTGCCCATTTGGGGTTGCATGTTATGGTTATAAATAAATTGGGCTTGCCATACTTAGTTACAATTGCCATAGCATCCTGATATCGCTGCTGCATATTTCTGGGACTACCCTCAAAAGATGATGGAAATATCATTTTACCAATCGGTACATTGTCATTTTCAGATCTAGATTTGAGATAATCCATCAAACCACTATATTTTTCAACTCTCAACTTAGATTGGTTTGCTTGATGAAATTTTCCGATTGGCCTCCATTTTTGAATATGAATCCACAATAAACTGTTGAGTTAATTTTCCTGCATCTAAAATAGGATTGAACGTGTCCCTCACAGAGAGATGAAATCCATAATACTGCATTTGTATGACTCGTGTCCTTACATTTTTTCTAGTATTATTGCCGACTACACTGTCGTCTCTGAGTCTTAATGCAATATCTGTTCCCCAGCCTTTTTCACCATGTGGAAAAAGAATAGGATATGTCATTGCATCTAATGTAGGAAACAGGATACTGATTTGTTTCATTTTAGTGGCACTTGGATTATTAGGATCTGGTTTACAATGAATGAGTAAGTCCCTTTCAAAAGGAGGTTCTCCATCTTCGTTTCTGAATATGACAGCAACCTCGGTTACATGAGGAGAATTATATCTACCTGGGTCACTGTTATGATTGTATTTAATTGCCATTGTTACCTCTGTGGGAGCAATATCTTTTCCTGCTGCTTCATATTGGGCTTCCATTTCTACCTCATGTAGCATCTTGTACGATTTTGTTAATTCATTAATTTCATGCATGAGGTTGTTGATGTTGATCATGAGTCTTTCTGAGCAGCCCTGGTTTTCTGGTATTGCTAATCTTTTACTTGTAGCTTCGGCTGTATCCAAAATATAGAGTTGAGCAAACTTCCGAGAAACACTATCCGAAAGGTGTAAAGTTCCAGTACGGTGATAAACTTGTCCGTGTATTCTAAAACAGTATGGCCCATACCCTGATGGCGATGCAATATTAGCACCCATGGAAGCAAAAGCAAAAGAACTATTTATGGAACCAATATTTTCCATGAAATTTTTACTGTCAGAATCTTCATTTGTCATTAGTCTTTTTAAATATGCCGGTAATCTGGAAAATGTATATCATTTGGACAGACTTTCCCTTTGCTACAACATGGAGTAAATTTCCCATCGGATGTTTTTTCATCAGAGAAATTTAGGGATAGGCAAAATTCACATCGAACAGTCATTCCACCACAACTATGTTCGAGGATTGCATCCTCATGTACTCCATTTTCGCTGAGAAGGCAGTTCCTACTGGTATTGACAGTACTTGTTGATGACTGTTCTCTAGACATATTCTGTCGTCGCCACCGCCTTCTTTCAACTTCAAAGGCACGTTGGTCTTGAGACATTTTCTGTCGAAGACACCGCTGTTTTTTGGCTTCAGAGTGACATTTTTCCAGTAGCTGCTCTTCAGAAACATTCTTTTGCAGGCGCCGCCTTCTTTCAAGATCAGATGCACGTTGCTCTGCAGACATTTTCTGTCGATATCTCCGGCATCTTTTGGCGGTAGAGCTATGTTGTATCAAAACCGTTTTTCTTTGGACATAGTCCCACCTGTCTACTTTCACAGTCTGAGATGCAGGTGAATGAGAGTCCTGCCTGTGAGGCCACTGAGAGCTCTGTGACTAATGGCTGATTCTGGGAGATTCTGTGGGGGTGGGACTTCCTCCTCCCTGCTATCAGATTCCACAGCAGTGATGAGGAAGCTGGAGTGACAGAGGAGCCACGCTGTTCCCCTGCCACCTGGGTCGAACTCGTGAGGGCCGGATGGTAGCCAGGAGAGTGGCGGATCGCTGCTGTCCCACCCAGGCAGATGATTGATGATTCTCTCTCATCATTAATGTTACTATCTCTCTCACTCTCCTTTCCTCTCTCTGAAATCAATAAAAACATATATTTTTAATTACTCTGCATTATTTTCATTATCTTTAAGTTTAAAATATTTCTTATTCCACTTATGATTTTTTTCTTTAACCCATAGATTATGGAATCTATTGAGGTTTGTGAAAAATAACTTTTTATTTATTTATTTATTTTATTTTAATTCTGGTTAGAGAACATACTCTTTATGATTTTAACCATTTTAAATTAGTTGAGATTTGTTTTTATGCCCTAACATATGATCTATCTTTGGGAAGTGCTACGTGCACTAGAAAAGAGAAATGAATTATGAAGACCCTTAGTGTTCTATAAATATTATTTAGGCCATGGTGGTGAATAGTGTTGTTCACATCTTCATATCTCTACAATTTGTATAATTTTTCTAAAAAAAATTCTGAGAGACAGACAGAGAGATTAAAATCTAATTGTAATTTTGGGTACAAACCACAAATAAATTTGGCTACATTTATTGTGAAGCTCTGCTATGAGGTTCATACATACTCCTGATTGTCAATCTTCAAGATTGATTGCTTTATCATGTGTGAAGTCCATTTTGTCTGATATTAACATAGCTTTATTAAGCTTTTTGACAGCATATCTATTTATGTTTAAGCTATATCTTTATATTTCATGTACATCTATTTTAGATAGTTATAATATTCATTCTCTATTTAGTGATCCCAATATATGTAGTCTTTGAGGTCTCCGTTTTCTTTTTTTTCTTATTCTCACAAGGATGTGTTGCTTATTTATGTGTGGTTTTTCATTGTTGCTGTTTTTATGTTCTCAAACACTTTTAAAATTGCATTTATTTTAAAATTAAAGTTTTTCCATCACCATTCATCCTCGTTATACCCTCTTCCACCTCCACATCCCCCCTCTTCCCCACAATCGCCACACTGTTGTCCATGCCCATGAGTTATCTTTTTCTTTCTTGCTTAATCCCTCAACTCCCGACCCCAGAACCCTCTCTCTCTATCAGAGATGTTTGTCTACTCTCCATAAGTCTGTCTTTGTTTGTACAGTTTGTTCATTAAATTCCACATATCAGTAAAAGTATATGGTACTTGTTTTTCTCTAACTGGCTTAATTCACTTAGCATGATACTTTCCAGGTGCATCCATGCTGTTCCAAAGGTTAAGGGTCACTTCTTTTTTATTGGCAACTAATATTCCATTGTGTAAATGTCCCACGGGATTTTTATCTACTCATCTACTGATGGGCAATTGAGTTGCTGCCATATCTTGGCTATTGTAAATAATGCTGCAGTGAACATAGGGGTGCATGTATTCTTTCAAATTAGTGTCTCAGGATTCTTGGGACAAATTCCCAGAAATGAAATTTCTGGGTCATAAGGCACTTCCGTTTTTATTTTTTATTTTTATTGTTTTGAGGTAACTTAAAGCCCAAGTAACACTCCCTATATAATTAACATTTTTATTTTCAGATAATTAAATAAGTTAGCAAGTAAAAGTACATTTTATCCAGAATTTTTGGTTATTTTATAAAAAGAGATAGTTTCCAAAACATATAATTCACCCTATTGCCTCACACATAAAATCTTCATTACCCACTTTGATTGGTTATTCCTTGTAGGCTATAAAACATTACTGTGATGATCTTATCATCTATAGTTCTATAGTATGAATTTATGTAGTATCAAAAGATCATTCTTTAGTGATGAATATTTTCACATTTTAGTTACCCATATATAGGTTCTAGGAATTCTAATTTGTTGATATTTTGTAATTATAGGCAGCATGCAGAAAATGTTTACCCCATTGATTGATAACTTAGTATATATTACATTACTGGTCTGATTATAATACATCTGTTTTTGGACTTGTGAAACTTGTTCCATTGGGCTTTCTAAATCTCTATTCTCTCTCTGGGAGTTTTATTTCTTGGGAGAATAAAGAGGAAAATTCTGGAGATATAGAGTATTAATACAGAGATATTTGATATACAATTGCAGATAGAAAAAGAATATATGAGAAGAGGAAAACCTATAAGAAAATGAGACTAAGCGCTGGGCATATAAAGGGACATAAGTACTGAACATAAATAAGAAATGAAAAGAGAAAGGAACAGTGGGTTAAACAGAAAAGATAGCAAGAAATAACACTGGGTAGAATTGATGAAGTGTGGCAAATATGAATATTTTGGACTAGGTCTGGGGTCTCTGGATACAAGAAGAGCTAAAGGTTTATCTTCAATGTCTTATCTATCTACTCTATCCTCACAGACCCCCAGTTGAGGCTGAGAAAGAATTCCTCAAGGTTGAAAGTATATACTGCTAATATTCATGGTCTTATTTCTATAATTTTATCTATGAATAATGGATCTATCTATCATCTCTATCTAATCTAATCTAATCTAATCTAATCTATTTTATCTATCACCTATCTATCATCTAATTTGCTGGGAAGTGATTCTGTTTTTCCCACATAGTAAAATGCAGCATCCTCATATTATAAATTTTCTGAATAGACACTATTTTTGCTTCTGATTTATGTTTATGTTCCCAGAATTCTGACCAATGCATAAGTAGAAACCTGCCAATTTTAAAAATGGAGAACAGGAACCAGATTTGTTACTAAGTGCCTCCATTGTCACCATGACTGGCTTACTGCTTGTTAAATTTCCATCTTTTTATCCTGATAGTTATTTTTCTTTATTCAGGAGTGTTTTGTTCTGAGTTAAACCTCTCATTTTGGTGCATTATTCACTGAAGACAGTGTTACTACCTTCGTACTGTATAGAGCAGTATGAGGCCAAACGAGCTGGAGGAAGTCATGACATAGAGATTAGATCAGTCCTGATGATATCATTTAACCCTAAAAATAGCTGATCCTGAAGCCAGTTCTATCTCTGGAGTTGTCAATTGTTAAGCAAACCCATATATTCCTTTCTGTCTCTTCTTTTTCTTAACACACTATGGATTGAGTTTTCTGTTACTGGAAACTAAAATATTTCTAACACAAAAACCTTACTTGTAGTTATTAAAGGGTCAAATATACATGTACAGGTAAAATGAGAGTAAACAGACAAAGTTCTCAAAACTTGGAACATGTTACCATCTTTTTCAAGTTCTCTTAATGTCTAAGCTTTTAATAAATATCACTTTGGAGAAAAGGTGATTGGAGAGGGTAAAGTTTTACATTCTTAATATACTCATATTATGTGGATTTTTTGAAAATTGTATTTGGCCATGTCTTTGCATTTCAATTGCCTAGTCTATCTCATCAAGTGTTTATTGCATTAAATTGTAATAATTTAAGACAGAACTTCATTATTATAATTTCTACATCTTTCCTCAATGCTTATTTTAATAACAACAATAATAATAGCTACCGTGTATCAAGTGCTTATTGTGTGCCAAGTATTATGCTAAGTGCAAGATACACAATTAATTATTTAAATGGAGACCATACCTAATTATTTAAATGAGCCTCAGTTTCCACATCTGTAAAGTTAGAATTACAATGCTCAATTTTACAGAGATAAGCAGAGCAGGATTTGAACTTTTTGTCAGACCCCACACCTAAGACTTTAAACACTATGCTACTGAACTCCAAAGTCTATACTCTTTTTTTTTTTATTTTTGGATTTAAACATTAGGCTCTTGATATTTGGATTGTCTCCAAAGGTCACTTTGGATTTCAGGCACATTGTGAAGTATCAGAGGGCGAATGAGTCAGTAGGAGACAGGAGAAGAGCAACATGTGGTGCTGACCGTTTCTTTAAGGGGAGGAGAATCAGCCACAGAACACAATACTCTTGGTTTTGCTGTGCTGAATAAAGAAAAGGAAGAGGTTGTCAGCACAGAACCCAGTAGTAAATCTTTCACATAGGAACATCATAATGGTGGCAGTGGTGGCCACAGCCTCTGTAACTTCCTCCTTGACCTCCACAAAGGGCTTGTGTAAGACCTTGGACAAAAAGAATTTTCTCCCAGAGGACATTCCAGGAAAGTCTATCTGATCCTGTTCAAAGGCATCAGTCATGCTCAGAGAGCAAAGGACATCCTAAACATCTTAATTCTCCTCCAGTTTAAATCTAGGGAGGAGCACTTCCACCTCTTCTTCATCCATCATATCAGGCCTTGTCTATTCCATGAGTTTCTCTTCAGGTATGCAGTCTCAGCACTATAATTTTTTTTAAAGCTCCCCAGGTGATTCTTCTTTTGGGATATTTGCCAAATTGTAGCACTTTATTTATTCTTTTTATTGAATTTATTGGGGTGACAGTTTAACAAAATTATACAAGTTTCGAGTGCACAATTCTATAACACATCATCTGTATACTGTATTGTGTGTTCACCATCCAAGTTGTCTCCATCCTCAGCATTATGTGCCTACTAAAGGCCCGGTGCATGAAAATTCATGCACTGGAGGGGGGTCCCTCAGCCCAGGCTGCCCCTCTCACAGTCTGGGAGCCCTCGGGGGGGGGGGTGGTGGAGGTGACCTGGAAATCAGGGGAAGGCTATGTCACCATCACACCTCTGCTGCTGCCACTGTCGGCAGCGCAAGCCTTGGCTGGCCCTGGTTACCTGAGACTCAGGCAGCCCTGGGTGGCTGGGCAGTTACCATCTGAGGCTTGCCTGAGCCTCTAACTGGCCCTGTGCAGCTGGAGGGCTGATGGTGGGTCTGGCTGCACCACGCACCTGCCACTACCTGGCAGGGCTTAAAGGACTGGAGGACTCCGCTGGGGCTGAGGGGACTGGGCGCCTTCATCTTGTGGCTATGGGCACCACCATCTTGTGAGGGTGTGATGGTCAATTTGCATATTCCATCTTTATTAGATAGGATACCCTGCTCCACTATCCTACACTATTCCCCCCACCCCCAGCGATTACTACACTGCTGTCCATGTCCATGAGTTTTTCTCTTTTTTTCCCTTTTTGCTCAATCTCTTAACCCCTCCCACCCAGCATCCCACCTGGTGAGATCTGTCAGACTGCTCTCTATCTATGAGTCTGTCTTTATTTGCTTGTTAGTTCATTGTATTCATCACATTTCACATGAAAGTGAAATCCTATTGTACTTGTCTTCCTCTGACTGGCTTATTTCACTTAACATAATGCTCTCCAGGTCCATTCTTGTTGTTCCAAAGGATAAGAGTGTCTTTTTTATGGTTGAGTAGTATTACATTGTGTAAACATACCACCGCTTTTTTATCCCCTCATCCAGTGATGGTTATTTAGGCTATTTCCAAATCTTGGCTATTGTAAATAATGCTGCAATGAACATAGGTGTGCATTTATACTTTCAAATTACTGTTTCAGATTTATTCAGATGAGTTCCCAGAAGTGGAATTGCTTTAATTTGCCACAGTGGCTGCACCAGTTTGCATTTCCACCAACAGTATATAAGGATTCTCTGTTCTCCACATCCTCGCCAACACTTGGTGTTTGTGGATTTATTAATGACAGTCATTCTGACAGGTGTGAAGTGATATTTCACTGTGGTTATAATTTGCATCTCTCTGATGATTAGTGACCTTGACCATCCCTTCATATATGTCTATTGGCCATCTATATGTCCTCTTACTATGCAGTAGATGTCTATAATTTATTTTTTGCCTAACACCTTTCTGTTGAAACAGTACCCAGTATTTTCTTTGAGGAATATCCTTTTGTTCACTCTCAATTCATATAGTCTAAGTATGATTGAAACCTCCCCAAACCTCCAAGATTATACCCTGATTAGCATAAACCATTCAACTGGCCTCAGTGATTGTTTTAAGAGTAGCCAATAATATGCACTCAAAGGTTTGTTTATATTTCTGAGAAAGAGACTATTATTCCTATTTTTAAAGGAACCTCCATATTGCTTTTCATAATGGATGAAAAAAATTACATTCCAATAGTGTACAAGAGATGAAATCTTTATTTTTTCAAACACAAAATTGTAATTATGTGACATGATAAAGATGGTAACTATTATTACAAGAGCAATCATATTACAATATATAAATGTATCAAATCAGCATATTATATACCTTAAATTCAAACAATGTTACCTATCAAATATTTCAATTAAAAAAGAGAAAATATTGAGTGTATAATAAGAGAAATAAAACATAGTGCAAGTAAGACTTGGTGTCCTACATTTGGGAATGTGAAATGTCACATCAACAATGTTGAGGATTACATATAAATACATAAAATACCCCAAGTTTAGAATTAGATGCTAAAATGAAATTTAAAGAAAAATAGTCAAGACTCTCATAAAACATGACAGATTTTACTCAAGAGTTACCTAGGGAGCTAACACATTTTCACAACATATGTTAGGTTGTGTACAAAGAACCAACATTTACAATAAAATACAACTCTCTTAAAAATAAGCTATGCAAGATTCCCCCATGAGACTTTTAAAGATTCTGTTACTGAATTTGCATACTGCTTGACAATATTTTTAAATTAAAAAACCCCAAGACTTTTATAATGTGGTTTTCAATTAGGCCATAACAAATTTGCATGACAGCAAAGACAGAATTTACAGTTTCAATGATTTTCACATACTGATTAAAGTCATAGTAATGTCAGGTAGTAGGACATGTTTACTACAATAATTAATTTGTACAATATGTTTTGGGGTTTTTTAGATAAAGGTAGACTAATTTAGATGCATCTAGTTTGTTCCTTCAAAACCTGGGTCTATATCATCTGTGAGTTTTCTTCTATATTCATCAATTTCTCTTAACCTAGACTACTTTGATACTTCAAGGAGTACTAATCTAAGAATATAATTAGAGTGGACTGATAAATCTGAAAAAAATAATGGAGATCATATATCAGCCTTCAGTAGAAAATCCTATGTAAAATATTACCAACAATAATACAAATTTGAACATTTTCACAGAATTTGATGAACTCAGCCTTGAGTTTGATCTACAGACAAAAAGAAAATGGAAAAAATGATTTATATGTACTTGAAGATAAAAAGAGAGAATTTAGCTTTAATGTCTTAAGTTTACATAAAATTAAATATCTGCTGATTAGTAGACAATGACTAATTTTATTATGAAACTTGAGTTAGAATATTATATCTGGCCTCTTGAAAGAATTCGAAGATGTCAATGCAAGCTAAATTCAATTGTAAAATAAGGTCCATTCAAATCAATTCCATTATGATAAACATTCAAGGAAAGAGTGAAATCTTTGAGTGACCACAATATGAAGAGAAAAGGTAAACTATAAACTTAGATCATAATGATACATCAAAAGAATGTTGGGATGTAATTTGGAAAACTGCACAGTTCCTCAGGATCCCTTGGGGAGTTAGAACCTCTGAGTATAAGATTTGTTGGAATGATCACTTAATAAGTTATATAATTTCTAATCATTGGTCCGTATACCTAAAATTAATATAATATTGTATATCACCTGTAATTGTAAAGATGATTTTTTAAAAATATATTTTATTGATTTTTTACAGAGAGGAAGGGAGAGAGATAGAGAGTTAGAAACATCGATCAGCTGCCTCCTGCACACCCCCTACTGGAGATGTGTCTGCAACCCAGGTACATGCCCTTGACTGGAATCAAACCTGGGACCTTTCAGTTCGCAGGCCGACGCTCTATCCACTGAGCCAAACCGGTTACAGTGAAAAGATGATTTTTAAAATGGAATAGACAGAGAAGCAGGCTATAGCTAGGTGAGTGTGGAATTGTAAGAGTGGAAAGAAGGGAATGTTTCAAAAGAAAAATTTAATTTAGGATTAATAATTGGTCCTTGGTTTAGAAGATATGGATATTATTGATGATCTTAGGAAGAGCTGTTTCTTAAAGTGATGATTAGGAAAGGATGATGAGAAAGTGGAGAAATCTTTCTCCACCACTTATATTTGGACAAGGCATTTGTTCACACACACCTATTTCTTCCATGAGGATAAGAATCCTTATTCACCACACAATTAGGAAAATGAAAGAGCACACTTAGCACATTAATTTCACATGCAAATAAATCATGCTACTAAAAAATGGTCAACAAAATAAAGGTGAGATTACAAGATATGTAGAGATAAATGAGGATGACAACATGACATATCAAAACTTTTGGGATGTAGCAAAAGCAGTAATAAGAGGAAAGTTTATATTATTAGAGGCATATCTATAAAAATAAAAAAAAACATTTTAAGTAAGCACCTAACATTACATCATAAAGTACTAGGAAACTTAGAATACAAGCAGCCCAAAGTCTGCAAGAGAGAGGAAAAAGTAAGTTAGAGCAGAATTGAGTGAAATACAGAACAAAAATACTATAAAATTAATACAAAAAAGAGCTTGTTCTTTGAAAAGATTAATAAAATTGACAAACTCCTGGTTAGACTTACTAAAATAAAAAGGCTCAAATAAACAAAATCAGAAATTAAAGAGAAGTTACCACAGATATCTCAGAAATATAAAGGATCAATCTAGAACACTACATAAGATTATATGCCACCAAATTCAATAACCTAGAAGAAATGGATAGGTTCCTATAAATATACAGTCTTCCTAGACTGAATTATGAACAATTGGAAAATCTAAATAGACCAATCAATTGTGAGGAAATTGAAGCAACCATCAAAAACCTCTAAAAAATTAAAAGTCCAGGATCCAATGGCTTCACTAGTGAATTCTACCAAACATTCAAATTAGATTTGCTACCTATCCTTCTCAAACTCTTCCAAAAATTTGAAAAAGATGCAATATTTCTTAACACATTTTATGAGCCCAAACATAACCCGGATACCAAAACCTGGTAAGAATGACACAAAAAAGGAAACTACAGATCAATATCTCTGATGAATGCAGATGCAAAACTTCTAAGCAAAATATCAGCAAATCGAATAAAATAATACATTAAAAAAAAATAATACATCACGATGAAGTGGGGCTCCTTCCAGGATACAAGGATGGTTCAAAATATAAAAATCACCCTAACCAGTTTGGCTCACTGGATAGAACATCGGCCTGCAGACTGAAAGGTCTCAGGTTCGATTCCAATCAAGGGCATCTAACTTGGTTGTGGGCACATCCCCACTAGGAAATGTGCAGGAGGCAGCTGATCAATGTTTCTCATTGATGTTTCTAACTCTCTATCCCTTTCCTTTCCTCTCTGTAAAAAAATAAATAAAAATAAAAATCAATAAAATATATTTAAAAAATAAAATAAAAACAAAATACAAAAATCTATCACTATAATATACCACACCAGCACAATAAATGATAAAAAATATGATCTTATAAAAAGATGCAGGAAACCATTTGATAAGATACAACATCCATTTATGATTAAAACACTCAATAAAATGGGTATAGAAGGAAAGTATTTCAACATAATGAAGGCCATATATGATAAACTCTTAGCTAATATCATACGCAATGGTGAAAAACTGTAAGTTTTTACTCTAAGATCAGGAACATGACAAGGATATCCACTCTCACCATTCTTATTCAACATAGTGCTAGAATTTCTAGCCAGAGCGATAAGGCAAGAGAAAGAAATTAAAAATATATATCTAAATTAGGAATGAAGAAGCAAAAGTGTCTTTTTTTTTTCTTCAGATAACACGATTCTTTATATAGAAACCCTAAAGACTGCATTAAAAAGTGATTAGAACCAATAAACAAATACAGTTAAGTTGCAGGATACAAAAATCAATATACAAAATTCCACTGCATTTTTATATACTAGCAATGAAATTTTAGAAAAAGAAATGAAAAAAAGATTATTTTGCAATTGCAACCAAAAAAATAAAAAAGCTAGGCATAAACTTAACAAAGAATGTGAAGAACTATATCCTGAAAATTGCAAAGCATTTTATTAAAAGAGATTGAAAAAGACATAATGAAATAGAAAGATATTCCATGTTTATGGATTGGAGGAATCAACATAGTTAAAATGGCCATATTACCCAAAGCAATATACAGTTACAATGCAATCCCCATCAAAATTCCAATGATACTTTTTAAAGAAATAAAACAAAAAAAATCATCATATTTGTATGGAACAACAAAAGACCCTGAATAGTCAAAGCAATTTTGAGGAAAAAGAATTTAGCTAAGATATCACACTACCTGACTTCAAATTAAACTACAAAGTAAAGATAATCAAAACAGCATGGTATTGGCAGAAAATCAGACACGCTTACTGATGAAACAGAATTGAGAGCTCAGAAAATAATCCACATGTAGATGGGAAGATAATTATTGACAAAGGACCCAGAAATATACAATAGGACAAAGAATGCCACGTCAATAAATGGTGCTGGGAAAATTGGAAAGGCACATGCAAAAGAATGAGACTGGACTAATTGTCCCCCATACAAAACATAACTCAAAATGAATCAAAGACCTAAATATAAGATTTGAAATAATAAATTACATAGAAGAAAGCATAGGTACCAAACTTATGAGCCTTGGTCTTAGAGAAGATTTTATGAACTTCATGCCAAAAGGCAAGGGTGGTAAAGGCAAATGTAAATAAATGAGACTATATCAAACTAAAAAGCTTCTGTACAGCAAAAGTAACCATCAACCAAACAAAAAGGCAGCCAACAGAATAGGAGAAAATATTTGCAAATTACAGCTCTGACATGGGGTTAATATTCAAAATATATAAACAATTAATACAACTCAACCCCCAAAAATAAACAATTGAATTAAAATATGGCAGAGGACCTGAACAATCACTTCTCCAAAAAAGACATACAAATGACCAACAGATATATGAAAAGATGGTCAACTTCCTTAGCTATTAGGGAAATTTAAATCATAACTATAATGAGATTCCACCTCACACTGTAATAATGGCTATTATCAACTTGGGAAGTAATAATAAGTGTGGAAGAGGTTGTGGAGAAAAGGAAACCCTCAGTCACTGCTGGTGGGAATGTAGACTGGTACAGCCACTATGGAAAACAGTATGGAAGTTCCTCAAAAAAATGAATAAATTTACCATATGACCCAGCAGATGCTCTTCTGCATATCTATGGGAAATATTTGAAAACATTTATTCACAAATATATATGCACCCTTATGTTCATTGAAGCATTATTCATGGTGGCCAAGACATGGAAATAACTGAAGTGCCCTTTGCTAGATGATTGGACAAAGAATATGTGGTCCTTACTAGTCTATACAATGGAATACTACTCAGCCATAAGAATAGATAAAATACTGCCATTTGTAACAACATGGATGGACCTTGAGAATATAATACTCAGCAAAATAACTCAAAGGCAGTTAAGAACCATATAATTACACTCATATGTATGATATTAAACTGAAATCAATAAATGAATAAACAATGAAAAAAAACAAGCAAAAACTCAGATACAGACAATAGTATGGTGGTTACCAGAGTTAAAGGTGGGTGGAAGATAGGAAAGAGTAAAGAGGGTCAAATATATGATGAGGGATGATGATTTGACTTTGGGTGGTGGGCACACAATATAATATACAAATCATGTGTCATAGAAATGTACACATGAAACCTTTATAATCTTATTAACCAATGTCACTCCAATAAATTAAATAAAAAAGGAAACATATACTTGACCTACAGTGTACCTATTATATTGAACATGTGTGATATTTACCAGTTTTTCCTTGCACGGTAAAGGGGAGAATTAGCATGCACTTCTACCTCACCATTTACCCAATGAATCTTATTCTCAAAAGTATTATGTGAATACTTGTAAAATGACTTAATGAACTCTTGATATATTATCTATAACAATCTCTGAATATAAAGATTTCTCAGAGAGAAAAGGAGAGTGCTAGTGTTTTGTTTAGTCTTGTCTTGTTTTTGCAATAATATATCTTTTAAAATATATTTAAATGTCAGGGTGAGATACTTGAACTCAACATGAATAGCTGATGAAATCAATACGGTACAATGAAAATAAATATTTTCTCTGAATTTAAAATTAGTGAAGCAGCAGATTCCTGGGCAAGCTGCAATTTCTCCTTTTAAAGCTGAGGAAAGCTGCTTTATGAAATACTACAAGTTTGAGCCAGGATACACTATAGGATAAATCAGTGTCTTAAAAACAGGGAGGCTTTAAGCAGGTCACAAGATAGATCTGAAGACAGGTAACATAGGGTTCACAATCCAAAAGTGTTTACCATATAATAGATAAGTGCCCAGAAGGGGGGAAAGGTGCAGATCCAGCAAGTCCTGAAGTTGCCCGCTTTACACTATCACAGAATTGCAGTATCATCAAAATCAAGAGGTGGTGATGAAGTCCTGAAGACCTCTGCTAACACCTGCAACTGTGGATTATGATCACATTTGGCAGGGCCAGGGCCACAACCAATCAGGTACAGCTCTCAGCAAGCTGCTCTTGTGAAATAAACGGGTGGTGATAACATCTGGACATAATATGGAGAAAATCCATTTGTTAGAAAAGCAAGTTATTTATAGGTGTGTTGTTTGGTTTTCTTGTGTTTTCCCTCAGATATACCAAGATCCATGATAATAAAAGTCGTTTTATTTGGAAAACAAAACAAAAAGAAAAAAATATGGAAAATAAGCAAATATCCAAATCAATTGCGTGTCAGCTAAATTAAAATACAAAAGTAGCCTTTCGTGATTTTTTTAAAATATATTTTATTGCTTTTTCACAGAGAGGAAAGGAGAGGGACAGAGAGTTAGAAATATAGATGAGAGAGAAACATCGATCAGCTGCCTCCTATACACCCTCTACTGGGGATGTGCCCGCAACCAAGGTACATGCCCTTGACCGGAATCGAACCCGGGACCCTTGAGTCCGCAGGCCGACTCTCTATCCACTGAGCAAAACCGGCCAGGGCCCGTGATTTTTCTTTTTTTTTTACCCTATGGAATATATTGTTATTACAATGCATAAGAATGCTGCTGGCAAGGAAGAGTTATAAAATAATTGATTGCCATCTTCAACGTTACAAGTTGGGGAGGGAATAAAATATCAGGTTCTCCTTTTAGGTCTGTGTAGTAACGTGAAAATCAAAGTGCCAGTTGAAATTAATGGTTGACAAATTCGGATATAAAAAAAGGTACTATTGCTTTGGTCATTGTAAGGTAGTCTGTGAGACTGATGAAGGTCACAGAGGCCAATTCTGTAGTCAATTCCAAGAAAGGCACGGTAATTTTATGACCGCTAATAATGTTTGTGAATTTCATGCAAGCTAAGTTAATGAAGAGGGTAGTCAAAGCCATGCTACAGTGTTTAAATGAGCTGTCCCTATATGTTAAAGAAATAATTTAATTTTCACCTTGCACCATTAATTCTGACAAAAAGATTATTTTCTCCATCTGGGAGATTTTAGACACTGGTTCATAGAGTCACTATATGACTTTATTAATGACATTAATGGAGTTCCTTCACAGTTGTATAGTAATTAACATTTCCTAAATATTTTATGACCAATTATTCATTTAGTTTTCATTGTGTCCCTAAGTAATAATGATCCCATTGAATATTATTCTTACTTTTTATTTTTGTTTGTTTTTTAACATGAGTGTAATCCAGGCCAGAAATTTCTTAGAATAGAAAGTTGCTCACTATCAACGGCTGTAATATCAGAGCATAGGTAAAGGAAGTCAAGTAATTTTCCTGATCTCAATATCAGTTTTCTCATCAGGAAAATGGAGAAGATAAGGTGCTTCAGTCCTAATATTACGGAAAGCTATGAGTTTAGGTCACTGTCAAGGCTAACCTCATTTTAACATTATATACACCAGACTGAAAGTTTAATAACATTCTAGTACTCTTGGAATGCTGAGAAAAATGTACATGAACTGTTAGAAACTAATGTGCCCACTTGCTCATTAATGTGTTTTACCCCTAAGAGGCAGACTATCAATTTCTCAAGGTTAAGATCTATTTTCTTCTTTTTTTACTTGATGGTATTTTCTGTTAAAATAAAATCTTATATGGAAAGCTGACATATTAATAGTAAGTGCAAATTTCACAGTACCATGAAGTTAGGTGTTTAAATATTATATTTTTCAAAAATTAAAATTAATTTCTACAGGAATCCCCATTTTATCTGAGATAGAAACAGAAACCAAATTACTTTCAGACAAACTCAGTCACTTTTATTATTTTTCTAAGTCATTTCAATTTAAATGTTATGAAATTCATGATATTTCACTCACCCCTTCTTTCTCCTAAGCTTACAAGGGGGCATATACAAATGCCACATTGACATCACTTTTGAACTTGGTTTTGGTTTTCCAATATGCACTTAATTCTAATACTGGGCTATATTCCCTTGTTTGCTGGCATCATTTTGATGTAATGGTGTCCTTACCTGACTCCCTACTAGGTTATCTACTCTTGATTTCTGCTATTGACTTCTCTCAGAGCATCCAAAAGAGCTCCTGTAGGTCATCTGGATATCTCTCTTTCTCAGCTAACTTGGTGCACCTGTCTTGGGAACCTTGAGAAATTTTGTGTATTCGGCCTAGCCATACCAGAGCTTCAGGAAATGAAAGAATCTCTCTCTGACACTCCAATTTTTAGACAAGCCATGTTATCAATTCTTGTAATATGATGCCAAGCAAAGATTTTTCCATGAGCTTTGCAGGGTACCTGTGTTTCACCAAAGAAAGATTCAAAGATCTCCTACTGAGGAAATCTAAACTTAAGGAGGGTTATGTTTCCCATTTCCCCAGATCTCAGACTGGGTTCCCATGTAGTTTACAACTTTACATTCTCTCCAAATTGTTGTCTTTTCTGGAGCTCATGAAGCTCTTTTTTCTTCCTCCTGTGACAGGTGAAATGTTTATGTAAGTGTTCTTCAAAAGATAAGGGTTATGCTAAGACTGGGACCTTGGAAGTTCAATGTTAGCTATATTTTTATTGTTTTCCTTTACATTTCATCTGTGGCCTCATTTTTCTAGACAGTGGAGATGAAGTATATTAAATGAGGATGAGAGTGAGGGCATCAAAGAAAAATGTGAAGGGTACCATGTAAAACAAATAAAAAAAACTAGGAATAGTAAGAAAACAACCAATCACTGAGGCTAATAATTTACATAATTTTAAAGGGGAGAGATAAAGTAAGAGCTATTCAGAGGCCCATCCACTATCTCCTGTCCCTGTACTTACAACAACCATTAGAATTTCCTAGAAACTCTAGGAATCCATGAGGAACAATTTGAAAAATACTGAAATGTACTAAAAATTTGGATTTAGTACTGGCTCTACCATGAACTAGCTGTGTGACTTTGGATAGGGCACTTAATATCTCTTGTATTCCTCTTACCACAGTTTTTAAAATAACAAGAGAAACAAAAAAATGTAATTAGATCTTCTATGCCTAATTTATGGGCTAGTATAAGGGAAACATAAATAATGGATGTAAAGCATGATTATAGTCAAGCACTATAGTCAAGAGAAATATATATATATATATATATATATATATATATATATATACACTAGAGGCCAAGTGCACAAAAATTTGTGCACTCAGGGTGGGAGGGGGTGGTCCCTCAGCCTGGCCTGTGCCCTCTAACAGTCTGGGACCCCTCAGGGGATGACGACCTGCTGGCTTAGGCCCTCTCCCCAGGGGATTGGGCCTAAAATGGCAATCACACATCCCTCTGGCAGCCTGGCAACCCTCAGAGGATGTTCACTTGCCAGCTGGGAGCAGGCCTAAACTGCAGTCGGACATTCTTAGCGCTGCTGAGGAGGCAGGAGAGGCTCCCACCACCACTACTGTACTGGCAGCCATCAGCCTGGCTTGTGGCTGAGCAGAGCTCCCATGTGAGAGCACCCTGACAACCAGAAGGCAGCTCCTGCATTGAGCGTCTGCCCCCTGGTGGTCAGTGTGTGTCATAGTGACCAGTCATTCCCAGTCCTTCTGCTGTTAGGATCAGTTTGCATATTACCCTTTTACTATATAGGATAGAGGCCTGGTGCATGGGTGGGAGCTGACTGGTTTGCCCTGAAGGGTGTCCCAGATCAGGATGGGGGTCCTGCTTGGGTGCCTGGCCAGCCTGGGTGAGGGGATGATGGCTGTTTGCAGCTGGTCACACCCCCTTCAGGGTGGGGGTCCCCACTGGGGTGCCTGGCCATTCGGGGTGAGGGGCTGAGGGCCATTTTCAGGCTGGTGGGTGACTGAAGCTCCCAGCCTCCCCTTTTTATCTTTTTTTTTTTATTCTGGGATTTATTTACTTTCTATGGCTGTCACTGGAGCTGAGAGCCAGCTTTAGCTCTGAGGCTGGCTCCAGCTTGAGGCCTCAGCTGCTGAAAGCAAGTATCTGGAGTTTGTTTGGCTTCTATAATTGCAACATTGTTTCTTAGACTGCAGCTCAGAGGTCGGCAGCGGCAGGCGGGGAGCCTTGGCTTCCTCCATCACTGGAGCAAGCAAGCCTCCTGTTCGTTTCAGCTGCCTGGCTGCCGGCCACCATCATGATTGTCAGTTAATTTGCATATCGCCCTGATTAGCCAATGGGAAGTGTGTCTGGGTTATGGTCAATTTGCATCTTTCTCTTTTATTAGTTTATATATATATATATATATATATATATATATATATATATATATTTACTAGAGGTCTGTTGCAAGAAGAAATTCATGCAATAGGTCTTCGTTCCTCTGGCTGCTGCACTGGTTTTCCTCTGGCACCGGGACCCAGGCCTTTGGTCCTGCCACAGCAGAGAAGC
The DNA here is from genome assembly GCF_964212035.1 of Myotis nattereri. Taxonomy (NCBI): domain Eukaryota; kingdom Metazoa; phylum Chordata; class Mammalia; order Chiroptera; family Vespertilionidae; genus Myotis; species Myotis nattereri. The sequence goes on from NC_138078.1 coordinate 89,494,518, forward strand.
CAAGCCTCTTCAGACTTCAGTCTTCACTCTGGCCTGAGCCTTCAGTCTTCGCTCTGTTCCTGTGTATGCAAAGTAACCACCATCTTTGTTGGGTTAATTTGCATAGTTGCTCTGATTGGTTGGTGGGCATAGTGGAGTAACACCAATTTGCATGTTTCTCTTTTATTAGTGTAGATGTATATGCACACACATATATAGAGGTAGAATGCATTTATTTCCTTCTTTTTGTTTCCCTCTGCCAGGGACTTTCAAGATCTGAGCACTTTGCTATCAAATCATTTCCCTAAAAAGAGCTGTCTTGTAATGAAAATGTGATGTGCCTTTGGATTGCTTAGATATTTCATTGCCACAACTTGCTATGCATGCTATTCACAATCATCCTCCATTTATATGATAGTAATAAAGCCTCATGTCTGAAATCTTTTCCTCTTTTTCTTTCCTGTCAAAACTTACCATTCATTCAATATCTCAAACTCTCTTGGTCCATTCTTTTTTTTTTTTAATATATTTTATCGATTTTTTACAGAGAGGAAGAGAAAGAGATAGTCAGAAACATCGATGAGAGAGAAACATCGATCAGCCGCCTCCTGCACATCTCCCACTGGGGATGTGCCCACAACCCAGGTACATGCCCTTGACCGGAATCGAACCTGGGACCTTTCAGTCCGCAGGCCGACGCTCCATCCACTGAGCCAAACCGGTTTCCGCGGTCCATTCTTAATAATACATTTTTATCTTAGTAAAGATGAGCTATATGTGATGATCCATTTAGTAACTCTACTTGTGTATATTTAACTCTAATTGTGGGTATGAACTATTGTGAAAAGGTCCTTGAAAAAGTTAATGGTGGCAGCAAGAGTAGAAGAAGCAGGGTAGATGGACAAAAAAAGATAACAAAGTAGAAAGAAGCAGGTAATATTAGCAATCTTGAATATTCATCAAAGGTTTAATATCTGGGTCATAAATCAGTGTGTGTGTGTGTGTGTGTGTGTGTGTGTGTGTGTGTGTGTGTGTAAACAAATTTGAGCACGCATAGGGGCAATTAGCGGGAAGACAAATATGACCTTTTTTTCTTTCCATCAACATTTAATCTTTCTCAATTCAGAGAAATATTTAACAGAATGGAGACACCAATGATAGAACCTGCAAGAAATAAATTAAAAGATTGTATTACTGAGCTATTAAGTGCAAAGCATTTTGGAACATGCCACTGCTTTGTTATTTGAATCATTTCATGTCTATGTTTTTGTTTCAAGTCCCATGCACAGATTAGGAATTTCCCCAGCTTATAATTTCCTATTGCTTTATGTTTTAGACAGACATAGGCCTTTGGCCATATTTCTTGGCTGGCTCCATATTCAATTAGCTTTGACATGCTTTATAGAAACAGGCTTAGAATTTAGACTGATATAAAGTATATTTTGTGGTGGAGGGTTAATACAAATCTAGTCCTGATCTTTCCACATCCCTCCCTGATTCCCCAAAATATCATCCCCTATACATAAATTCGCATATCAGGAACCAGGGAGGGAAATCAGTAAAAATGATGGCAATTGGAGAAAAAAAAACTTTCTCATCTGCAGTAGCAGCTGTTGATGGGTATTAGAAATGAGTGCCATTCAGATACTGTAAAGCTGATGAAAATGGATGAAGCTATACAACTTAATGGAGTGAAGAGATTCGTTGAGCTCTTTGATCAAAAGAAAGATGTTAGTGAATTGCTGAGTATATTTCAAGGTTGCTGTCACCATTTTGTGTTTTCCAATTATCAGTTATTTTAGGGTAGAGGTCAGAAGTGGTAGATACCAAAATATTTCTTTTCTTACATTTTTTTTTTACTTTTCACCTAAAGATATATCCTTATTGATTTTAGAGAGAGGAAGGTAGAGGGAGAGAAAGAGAGAACCATACATGTGAGAGAGAATCATTGATTGGTTGGTTGCCTCCCATATGCACCCTGACCAGGAATCAAACCCTCGCACCTCACTTGGAGTGTATGGGCTGATTCTCCAACCAACTAAGCCACACTGGCCAGGGTCAAAATATTTATTTTTCAGGAAAAAAAATCCTCGGTGCTAGTAATAAAGACCTGAGTTCCTGTGCATGGAACTTATCAATGGAATTCAGAATAAGGATCACATTCTCTGAAGTTGTAATTATGGGTACTTAAACCCACTACTATTAGTTTATTTGGTTAAACTAAAGTCTTTGTAAAACTAGAAATTGAATGATGATGGCATTTCAAAAAAACTGAAGCACAAATAATAGTGAACCTCCTTCTCCCTCCATGATGATACACATTAAAAGAAAATGGACAGAGAATGAGGCCCTTATCTAATAAGAGGTTCATATCCTGTATATATGGCATACTGCTTACATACAGAAAGCAATACTAGAAATCAATTTACCTAAAGCAGTGTGATTCAGTATGATTCATCAAAAGGAAGGCAGAATTCCATTTCTGTTGTATAATGTATAGTAACTGAAGTATAAGTATCTGATCCTTGATAAAAAAGAACAAAAAACAACAACAACAAAGCATGGTCATCTAAAAACTGCAGCCACATTGCTTCTAGGATAGCTCTGTTTGAACAGATTTTCAACATACTTAAATTTAGCATGAAGCAAGCAACTGTGTCAGCTGAGTTGGAATAACAAAATGGAAATATAGTCATCTGCTTTTTCAAGGTCACAAAATCAAATCTCCGCCAGGGAAGTAGGGACGGTGGATCATTATCATTTGGAGACTAGTTACGAGCCAAACTGAAGGAGTCAGTGGTCTGTCTTCTACTCCTAGTGAACTGTGTCAAATCTTCCCATAAGCACAAACACAATTAGCATTTATTAGAGTTCTGGCTGCCATTCTTAGGAAAATGGTCAATGCCATTGTTACATGCGAGGCCGATTCAATAAAAGTCAAATTCTACTTCTTACCTGCAAAAGTGATCCCTTTAAGACTAAACTGTGACACATTTGCTTTAATAAGCAAAAGTTCTCAGTACCTTCAAATACTTACTAAAACCAAAAACTGTTTTTCATATTTAATTTTCTTACATATATTTAATACAAATATATTTTTTTATTTTCTCTTTGTGTAAATTCTAATAAAATATCACACTAATACACAATGATTCTAAGCAATCCATCTTGATCAGAGTTATGGCAACATTATCCAAATTAATAATTAACATTATATTTTGCTTTACTTCTTAGTTTTTATTACAATATTAACTTTGGGCAAACTGTCATGATTGAAAGAAAATTATATAGTTGTATTTGACCAGAATTCAAATATATAAATTCTTCTCTGAATATATCTTCATAAAAACACTTAAGGTGCTACATTACACCAGAGGAGCCAGTTAAAATGTTTCAAAATGGACTCAGGCAGTCAATTGTATTTTGGCTAAACAATACAAACAGTGAGTTTGACATTTTCATAGCATTTGCCATTGTTACTTCTGTTTTGGTGTTACATCTGAGAAATCATTGCCAAGACCAATGTCAAGGGTGGGGGGGGGGAGGGGGAAGGACACATATGTAATACCCTTTGTAATACTTTAAGCAATAAATAAATAAATAAATAAATAAATAAATAAATAAATAAATTACATCCGGATCTTGAAAAAAAAATAAACTTGTTCATATCTTTCCTTCTAGAAGCTTTATACTTTCCATTCTTATTTTTAAGGTTTTAACCCATTTTCATTTGCTGTTTGTGTATGGCCTAAGGTATGAGTACATCTTTTTCTCTTTTTTTACATGTTGAAATACAGTTTCCCAACACCATTTTTTGAAGAGAGTATTCTTTTCCCCATCTTGTGGCCTTGGCACCCTCATTAAAGATCAGTTTGCCATATATATGTTAATGTATTTCCGGGCCCTCTATTTGGTTCCATTTATCTATATGTATGTCTTTAATAATTAAAACTGTTTTAACTATTATAACTTTGTAATATATTTTAAAATTAGGAAGTGTGATGCTTCTAGCTTTGTTCTTCTTTCTCAATATCATTTTGGCTATTCTGGTACTTTTGAGATTTCATTTGAATTTTAAAACTGTTTTGTCTATGTCTGTTAAAAATGCCATTGGGATATAGTTGTGGATAGCATTGAATCTGTAGATCACTTTGAGTAATATGAACATTTTAACAACATTAATTCTCCTAATCTATTAACAGGGGTGTCTTTTCATTTATTTGTGTATTCATTAATGTCTTTATTTTTTCATTTTAAGTGTATGTGTCCTACACCACCTTGTTTTATTCTTTTTTTATTTTTATTGTTGACATTATTAAAGATTTCCCTATTCCCCCTCTTTTCCCACCTCAACTCAGCCCCCACTAATATCTGTGTCCATAGGTTATACATATATGTTCTTTGGCTAATCCTTTAATGTTCTTTTATCGAGTCCCTCCCCTCCTCTCTTCCTCTTCCCTTCTGACAGCTGTCACTATGTTTCATGTGTACAAGATTGTTTCTAATTTGTCCATCAATATTTTTGGTTCATTAGATTCCACATATAAGTGAGATCCTATAGTATTTGACTTTCTCTGACTGGATTATTTCACTTAGCATAATAATCTCCAGGTCCATTGATGCTGTTGCAAAAGACACAATTTCCCTACTTTTCATGGATGTGTAGTATTCCATTGTGTAAATGTACCACAGCTTTTTTATCCACACATCCAGTGATGGGCATTTAGGCTTTTTCCATATCTTGGTTATTGTAAATAACACTACTATGAATACAATGATGTATATATTCTTTTGAATTGGTGTTTCAGGATTCTTAGGATATTGGGTTAAAAATTTATTCTTAAATATTGTATGCTCTTGTAAATGAAATTGTTTTATTAATTTATTCTGGAATGGCTCATTGTTAACATATCAAAGCACAACTGATTTTTGGATATTTATTTTGTATGCTGCATCTTTCTAAAAGATTTTTGGGACATCTTTAAGGTTTTTTACATATAGAATCGTGCCATCTTTTTAACAGTGACAAGTTTACTTTTTCCTTTCTGATTTGGATTCCTTTTATTTATTGTTCTTGTCTAATTGTTCTGGCTAGGAATTCCAATAGTATATTAAGCAGAAGGGTTGCAAGTGGGTATTTTTATCTTGTTCCTGGTTTTAGAGGAAAAACTTTTAGTTTTTCACCATTGAGTATGTTGTTAGCTGAAGGGTTGTCATGTATGGTCTTTCCATACCTAGTTTGTTGATTATGTTTGTCATGAAAGGGTGTGGATTTTGCCAATTTTTTTTCTGCACACACTATGATGATCATGTGAATTATATCCTTCAGTCTGTGAATGCAGTGTATCACATTGATTTGTCCATAATGACTTGCATCAGAGGAATAAATCCCTCTTCACCATAATGCATGATCTTATTAACATCCTATTGAATTCAATTGGATAGTATTCCTTTGTAGAGTTTGCATGAATATCATCAGAAATGTGACCTGTAATTTTATTTTCCTGTACTGTTTTTGTCTTGGTTTGGTATCTGAGTAATGCTAGTCTCATAAAATGAATTTAGAAGTTTCCTTCTCTTCATTTTTTTTGGAAGAGTTTGAGCTGGATTTATATTAATCCTTCTTTAAAAGTTTGGTAGAATTTACTAGTGAAGCTATCTGGTGCAATCTCCTTATTCGTTATTAGTCTCTCAGTATTTCTATTTCTTCAAAATTTAGTATTGAAAGGTTGTATATACACTGAAATTTACCCATTTTTCTAGGTTAATCAACGTTTTGGTTTATAATTATTCAAAGTAGTCTCTTGTGATCCTTTTTATTTCTGTAGCTTCAGTTGTAATGTCTCCTTTGTTATTTATGATTTTATTAAAACACCTTTTTCTTTCTTTTTTAAAAAATATTTTATTGATTTTTTTTTTTTAGAGAGAAGAAGGGAGAAGGACAGAGAGTTAAAAACATGAGAGAGATCGATCAGCTGCCTCCTGCACGCCCTTCACTGGGGATGTGCCCGCAACCAAGGTACATGCCCCTTATAGATGCAATCTTTACACTTATTACTGCTTTTACTACATCCCCTAAGATATGGAATCGAACCCGGGACCTTTCAGTCTGCAGGCCGACGCTCTATCCACTGAGCCAAATCAGTTTGGCCGCCTTTTTCTTTCTTAAACTAACAAGATGCTTGTCATTTAAAAAAGAATAAATAACTAATTGTTTTATTGATTTTTTTATTTTTTTAAATTTTTTATTGATTAAGTTATTACATATGTGTCCTTATTCCCATGTTACCCCCTATTCCCCCCACTCATGCCCTCACCCTCTGTTGTCTGTGTCCATTGGTTAGGCCTATGTGCTTACATATAAGTCGTTTGGTTGATCTCTCCCCCTCACCCCCACCCTTCTCTACCTTCCCTCTGAGGTTTGACGGTCTGATCGATGCTTCTCTTGATTTTTTTGACTATTTTCCTAGTCTCAATATCATTTATTTCTGCTGTAGTATTTATTATTTCCTTCCCTCTGCTTTCAGTTTAATTTGCTCTTTCTCTCATCCCTTGAGGTACAAAAGTAGGTTTTTTATTAAGATTTTTTTAAAATATATTTTTATTGATTTCAGAGAGGAAGGGAGAGGAAGAGATAGAAACGTCAATGATGAGAGGGAATCATTAATTGGCTGCCTTCTGCACACCCCCTACTGGGGATAGAACCCACAACCTGGGCATATGCCCTAGACCGGAATTGAACCCAGGACCCTTCAGTCCACAGGTCAATGCTCTATCCTCTGAACCAAACCAGCTAGGGCTAAGATTTTTTTTTTAATATAGGAGTTTATAGATGTAATCTTTACACTTATTACTGCTTTTACTACATCCCCTAAGATATGGTATATATGGTTTTTATTTGTCTAAAGATATTCTCTAATTTATTTTTATTTTTTTTTACTATTCTTTGACTCATTCATTGCTTAGGAAATGGTTTAATTTCCACATATTTCTGACCTTCCCAATTATCTTTCTGTTTTAGATTTGTAGTTTCATACAACTCTGCTCAGAAAATATACTTGGCATAATTTCAGCCTTCTTAAATTTGCAAAGACTTATCCTGTGATGTAACATGTGAATTATTCCAAAGCATATTTTGTGTGTGCTTGAGAAGAATATATATTCTGCTTCTATTTTGGGGAATGCTCTATATATAATTTGTTAGGGTGATTTGGTCTATAGTGTTAAGTCTCAGTTTCCTTATTGACTTTCTGAATGATCTATTAATTAGTGGAATAATTTAATTATTAAAAGTGGAGTACTGAAATGTCCTACTATTACTTTGTTGCTGTATATTTCTCCTTTAGTTTTTCCAATGTTTGTTTTGTGTATTTTGATGCTCTGGTGTTGCGTGCATATATATTTATTTGTTACTAGAGGCCTGGTGTACAAAACTCTTGCACTTGGGAGGGGGGGAGGGGGTATACCTCAGGCAAGCCTGTGCCCTCTCACAGTTCTGGAGCCCTCAGGGGATGTCCGACTGCCACCAAGGTGGGAGAGGCTCCTGCCAGCACCACTGTGCTCGCCAGCCATGAGCCTGGCTTCTGGCTGAGCAGCACTCCCCTGTGGGAGCACACTGACCACCAGGGGGGCAGCTCCTGTGTTGAGCAACTGCCCCCTGGTGGTTAGTGCCCATTATAGTGCCTGGTCATTCAGCTGTTTGGTTGATTTGCATATTAGCCTTTTATTATATAGGATAAACTACCTTTGCTCTCTTTGTTTGCTATTTACATGAAATATATTTTTGACACTTTCACTTTCAGCCTATGTTTATCCTTAAATCTAAAGTGAGTCTCTTGTGAGCAGCATATAATTGGATCCAACTCTATGTCTCTTGATTGGGAAATTTAATGCATTTACATTTAAAATAATTATTGAAAAAAAGACTTAACTTATTGTCATTTTGTTTTTTTTCTATTTTGTAGTTCTCTTGTCCTCTTTTTATCTACTTCTTCCTCTTTTATTGATTTTTTGTAATGATATTCTTTTTTATCTTTTGTGTATCCTCTGTATGTTTCTTTTTGTGGTTACCATGAGGTTTACATAAAACATCTCTTGTTCTCTCTCTACCTTTCCTCCTTCCTTCCTCCATCCTTCCCTCCTGCCTTCTCTCTCTTCCCACCCTTCACAATTCTTTCTTTCTTTCTTTCTTTCTTTCTTTCTTTCTTTCTTTCTTTCTTTCTCTCTTTCTTTCCATCCTAATTGACATTCCCTGATCTTCCTAGATCTACAGTTTTGTGTTTATCATTACTTTTCATTACTTTCTTTTACTTTGATATTACAGTATATATATATATATATATATATATATATATATATATATATATACACCAATAAAAGAGAAAAATGGTAATTAGCGTTCGGCGCTACCCTTTTCATTGGCTAATCAGGGCTATATGCAAATTAACTGCCAACTGTGATGGCACTTAACTGCCAACAAAGATGGCGGCTAATTTGCATATGTAGGCACAATGCAGGGAGGTGAAAGGGAAAGCAGGAAGAAGCCCCCTGCCACTGACAGTGATCGGAAACCCAAGGGGGAGCTAAGAGGTGGGGGGCAGGGCAAAGGCGGCCCTGGGGTCGCCTTTGCCCTGCCCCTGAGCCATGATCAGAGAATCAGGTGCCTTTGCCGCCCTGGCCAGTGATAGCAGGAAGTAGGGGTGGAGCCAGCGATGGGAGCTGGGCACGGTCGAAGCTGGCAGTCCTGGGAGCTAGGGGTCCCTTGCCTGGGCCTAAAGCAGAGCTCATGATCGCGGCGCCCCCCGCTGCTACTGCGGGTCCCCACTGCCCGGGCCGGACGCCTAGGCCAGAAGCATTAGGCCTGGGCAGGGGCAGAGCCTGCAAACGTGGGGAGCTGGGGGTCCCCTGCCCAGGCCTAATGCTTCAGCCAGAGGTGTTAGGCCTGGGCAGGGGCAGAGCGGGAGATCGCGGCACTGCTCCTACTGCGGGTCCCCGCTGCCCGGGCCGGATGCCTCGGCCAGAGGCGTTAGGCCTGGGCAGGGGCAGAGCAGGAGATAGCGGGGAGCTGGGAGTCCCCTGCCCAGGCCTAATGCCTTGGCCAGAGGCGTTAGGCCTGGGCAGGGGCAGAGCCTGCAACTGCGGGGAGCTGGGGGTCCCCTGCCCAGGCCTAATGCCTTGGCCAGAGGCGTTAGGCCTGGGCAGGGGCGGAGCCTGCAACCGCGGGGAGCTGGGGATCCCCTGCCCAGTCATGACACCTCTGCCGGAGGCCTCAGGCCTGGTCAAGGGGCCGATCCGGTGATTGGTGATCGGAGGGTCAACTCCTCTGGCTGAGGCATCAGGCCTGGGTGGGGGGCGGAGCCGGGGATTGGGAGGATATGATGGTCCCCTTGCCCAGGCCTGAAGCCTGAGTCAGAGGCGTCAGGCTTGGGCAGGGGGTGGAGCAAGTGATCAGAGGGAGATGGGGGTCCCCTGCCCAGGCATGATTCCTGGGCCAGAGGCCTCAGGCCTGGGCAGGGGTCAGAGCCAGTGATCGGGGGGAGATGGGGGTCCCCTGTCCAAGCCTGACACCTCTGGCAGAGGCGTCAGGCCTGGGCAAGGGGCCGATCAGGTGATCGGAGGGTGATGGGGGTCAACTCCTCTGGCCGACACATCAGGCCTGGGCAAGGGGCAGAGCCAGCAATCGGAGGGGTCTGGGGGTCCCCTGCCCCGGCCTGACACCAGAGGCGTCAGGCCTGGGCAAGGGGCTGATCCTGCGATTGGCGGGTGATGGGGGTCAACGCCTGAGGGCTCCCAGTATGTGAGAGGGGGCAGGCTGGGCTGAGGGACACTCCCCTCCCCACACACCCAGTGCACGAATTTTGTGCACTGGGCCCCTAGTATATATATATATATATTTCTAATGACAACTTTTATAATTGACCAATAGCTCTTGGATCCCTCCTCTGTTATTTTCATTCTTTTTTCTCTTTATATTTATGTTTGGGAAGTATTTTTTTTAAAAAATATTTTTATTAATTTCAGAGAAGGGAGACGGAGAGTAACATCAATGTTTTGACAGAATCATTGATCAGCTGCCTCCTGCACACCCTACACTGTGGATAAAGCCCACAACCCAGGCATGTTCCCTGACCAGGAATCAAACCATAACCTCCTGGTTTATAGGTCGATGCTCAACCACTGAGCCACATTGGCCAGGTGGGAAATATCTTCTTATTTCATTGATTCTTTCTTCAGTTGTGTCAATTCAATTAATGAGCCCACAGAAGATATTTTTAATTGCTATTACTGTTTTTTTAATTTACCATTTATTTTTTATTCATTTTGGAGTTCACCAATCTCTACTTATATTACCTATTTTAGATTGCTGTCAACTTTTTCCATTTTAGCCTTTAACAAACTAATTACAATTATTTAAAATTCCTTGTCTCATAATTTCATGATCTGTGTCATATATGAGCCTTGTCCTAATAATCACTTTTCTTCTTGAAACTGTATTTTCCTTACATTTCAGCATGGCTTGCAATTTTTTTTATTGAAAGTTGGACAGGATGGGTCAGGTAAGAGGAAATGAGGTAAGTAGGTCTCTGGTATGTTAATCTGGCCAGGAATTGGACTGTGTTTAATGTTTGGTACAGCTATAATGTGCCAGAGGCTTCAAAGTTCTCTAGTATAATTAGTTTTGTCTCTTCTTTCTTTTGTGCTTCCCTAAGTAATCCTCCTCAAAGACAGCTTGTTTTGCAGCTCTTTCAGATTAATCCTTTGTTATTATACCAGAGTACTGTTAGTGTGGTGATAAGGGAGAGAAGCATTCTACAATCTTTATGATTGAATGTCAGCCTTTAAAGAGCTTGTGTTTCTGCAATTCGTACTGAGTCTTTTCCTTGCCCTGTATTTTCACTATGTTACTATATTAAATAGCAATGTTGACTTGTTTGTTTTACCCTTAACACATATTAGAACACTGGAGGAGACTTGAGGTGGAGGGATTCCCTTCCTCCAACTGTGAAAGGCTTTGGAAAAGATTTCCCCCTGAAGGTAGGGCCTTATTGTAGAGAAGTCTATAGGCATAATTTACCATGGTTGCCTTTTCCTTTCCTATGCCAGAGCCATGATGGAATATTTCTTAGATCTTCAACATGAAGAACTGGAAAAGTTCCTACAAGTAATACCCATAAAATATGGGTGCCTTTATAATCTGTGGTTCCTAGAAGTTTCTCACTCTTATGCTAGTTCCACACTTAGCCTTCACCAATTCACCTGAATTATCAAGTGTTCTAACAATTTTTGTCTCCAGCAATTTCTGTTTCAGGTAAGCTGATCTCAGCTACAAATCTCTGAAACTTGTCTTTCCATAATTTAAGGTAATGGTTTGCCTTAAAAACTCAGCTTTCTAATGGGTTCAGAGAAGTAATTTATTTTCAATTTTCCCAGTTGCTTTTTTAATTGTCTAAAGTTTTACATATGTCCCCTTTTTCCTCAATTGACCCCTCCACCCCAGCCATTCCCACCCCTAGGAAAAGCCTCCACTGCTACAGTGTCTATGTCCATTCGTTATGCTAATATACATGCATACAAGTCCTTGGTTGATCTCTAACCTCCCAACTATCCTGCCATTTGTCTCTGGATCTATTTTTGTTCATCAGTTTATGTTGATCATTATATCCCACATATGAGTGAGATCATGTGTATTTATCTTTCTCCAACTGGCTTATTTCACTTAGTATAATGCTCTCCAGAACTGCCTGGTACTGGCACAAGAACAGACATATAGACCAATGGGACAGAACAGAGAGCCCAGAAATCGACCTAAGCCATTATGCTCAATTAATATTTGACAAAGGAGGCAAGAACATACAATGGAGTGAAGACAGTCTCTTCAATAAACGGTGTTGGGAAATTTGGTCAGATACATGCAAAAAATGAAACTAGATCACCAACTTACACCATACAGAAAAACAAACTCAAAATGGCTAAAGGACTTACATGTAAGATGGGAAACCATAAAAATCCCATAAGACTCCATAGGCAGGAAAATAGTAGATGTATGTAGTAACAATATCTTTACATATACAGCTCTTAGGGCAATGAAGACTAAGGAGAAAATAAACAAATGGGACCACATCAAAATAAAAAGCTTCTGCACAGCAAAAGAAACCATCAACAAAACAAGAAAGTCCACTACATGCGAGAACATATTTGCCAATGCTATTTCTGATAAGGGTTTAATCTCCAAAACTTACAGATAACTCATACAACTTAACAAAAGGAAGATAAACAGTCCAATCAAAAAAATGGGCAAAGGACCTAAATAGACACTTTTTGAAAGAGAACATAGAGAAGGCCAAGAGACATATGAAAACATGCTCAAAGTCACTAATCTTCAGAGAGATGCAAATCAAAACAACAATGAGGTACCATCTCACACCTGTCAGAATGGCTATCATCAAGAAATCAACAAAGGACAAGTGCTGACGAGGGTGTGGAGAAAAAGGAACCCTCATACACTGCTGGTGGGAATGCAGACTGGTGCAGCCACTTTGGAAAACAGTATGGAGTTTCCTCAAAAAGTTAAAAATGGAACTCCCATTGACCCTCTAATCTCACTTCTAGGACTATATCCCAAGAAACCAGAATCACCAATCAAAACGGACATATGCACCCCTACTTTCATAGTAGCACAATTTACGATAGCTAAGATTTGGAAACAGCCTAAGTGCCCATCAGCAGATGAGTGGATTAAAAACTGTGGTACACAGTTAATTTACACATCTACATGACGGAATACTGCTCCATTATAAAAAAGAAGGAACTTTTACCATTTGCAACAGCATGGATGGAATTGGAGAGCATTGTGCTAAGCAAAATAAGCCAGTCCTAGTTGTTTCTTGTTGTAAGGACAGGACAGATGATTTCCAAGTTCTCTCCATTTTGGAGATGAAACCAAAACTCATGATGTGAAATGTTTTGGTAAGGCACTAGCAGGGATCTATGTTTTTTTCTTTCCTCAATGGATAGTCAGATATGATTGACATACACTATATCTCTACTGATTTTGTCCTAACTGGTTTGGCTCAGTGGATAGAGCATCGGCCTGCGGACTGAAGGGTTCCGGGTTCGATTCCAGTCAAGGGCATGTACCTTGGTTAAGGGCACATCCCCAGTAGGGGTTGTGCAGGAGGCAGTTGATAGATGTTTCTCTCTCATCTATGTTTCTAACTCTCTATCCCTCTCCCTTCCTCTCTGTAAAAATATCAATAAAATATATTTTAAAAAATAAAATAAATATCACATTCATAGGTAAATTAATATTCATATTCTTATTTGTCTGTTTTTTAATTCTATTTTGTTACGATTTTGTCTGGATGTTCTTATACCAAAATGATTTTCTTTTACATAGAGCAAATTTGTAGTATAACAATATATAATATTTTATGTTACATACAAAGACTAGAACAGCATTTTAATTCTGAAAATATTAAATTAATATATTAGAGTTTTGTATGTTGATATTATGACCAAATATATTAAGAAACTCTAATTCATTCTAGTAATTTTATGATTCAGTTGGATTTCCTAGTTAGAATAAATTTTTTGCAAATATAATAATTTTCCTCTCCCTTTATGTATATTCTAATTTAAGTTTTGGGAGATTTGTTTTCTTGTTACATATGCTAGATCATGCACTGCACTATTACATGAAAGCATGGGTAGAAAATACTTTTTTCTTTTTTTAAAGGGAATTATTGTAAGACTGTCATTAAAAAAATTATTTCAGCTTCTGTGGTGAATATGGTAAACTGGCTCATTAAACATTAATTTCAGTAACCAATTGTGTGCCTTTCTTTACTGTAGTGGTTAAAATGCTACAAATATTTTCTTATATTTCCAATATTCCTTTCTGGCTAGAGTTCTGCATACAAGTAAGAGTCTTCTAATCAGATTCATTCATCAAAAATTTGTTAAGTAAACGTGAGGTATCTATGAATGCATCCACATTTCAGTGTTGTGATAGTGGCTTTCTGAATAGACAGAGAGAGGTTGAAGTTCTTCTAGTATTCAGTCTTTAGATTACAAAGTTCCTATAGGCATTATGAGAGGTGAAAACAGTCTTTACTGCTGTTCTGATTTGTTTTAGCTGATTACTAATAAGGTTGAAGAACATTTAAAGTATTTATCTGAAATGCTTTTCCCTATGTGAATTGCTATTAATTTCCCTTGAACAATTTTCATTGTGTTGTTTGTCAGGTCTTAATGATTTCTAAAATGCTTTTATATATTTACCTTTTTTAATGATATACATTGTACATATCTTATCCCGTCCTCTATTTTGTTTTTTAAATTTTGTTTATGCTGCATTTTGCTATAAAAAATCTTTACAAAATAAAATCTACAATCTATTTTTACAGCTTCTTGATTGTGTACCTTCCTCAGAAATACTTTTGAACCCAACATCATTGAACATTTAAAAATAATATTTACATGCTTTGTCATTTGCTATAAAAATAATTAGACATAGTTTCTGGCTTGACTAACACTTCTATAAATAATTTTTTTTTCTCTTCATTTAATTTAATGGTCTTCTTACTTGGGATGTTACCTTGACTTATAGAAATGTTGTGCCTATTTTTAATGTATGTTTTATATACACTTCTTATCAATTAAATCTTCATTTAAGGTATAACTTTAAAAATATTAAAAACAGTTTGGGGATTTAATACATTCATTTTTTTATTATTGAATTATAGGATCATATTTGTTTCATATAATACTACGCTTTTACTGAACCATGCTTAGGTGTTGTTTCTCCTTTATGTTTTTCTTTCTTGATTTTGCTGGTTTGATAGAATTCTCTTTGCTCTCTTTTATTCTTCAGTGATTGAGTATTAAAACTGATTTTTATTATTCAATATGTTGTTAAGTTTCAGTTACACAAATTGTAGTTTCTATTTATTTATCAAAATTGATAAATATCTCTGATGTAAGACCAATTTTTGTATAAATATTTACTCTTTCTCCTCTATCTCTCATGTTATTAATTGTCTATTATTTAATATCTATAAGATGAACCATTCTTCATTATGTTTGCCCATTTTAAATATTATTTGATTCATAATTTTTTAAAAAATTTATAGTTAGGTTAAAATATAGTTTTAGAGTTCACCAAATTATTTCAAGTTATTTTTTTAATCTTTTCTTTAATTTTTTTTTAGAAAGAATTACTGGGTGAAAGGTTTTTGATTCCTAAATGTTCAAATAGTCTTAATTTTGTCCTCATATTTTAATGATATTTTCATCATGTTTCAAGTTATAGTTTTACAATGGAATACTACTTACCACAAAAAAAGAGAAAGAAATCTTACCCTTTGGGAAAGCAAAGATGGACCTGGAGAACATTATGCTAAGTTAAATAAGCCAGTCAGAGAAAGATAAGTGCCTTATGATTTCATTCATATGTAGAATCTAATGAAAAAAACAACAAACAAAAATAGAAACAGACTTATAAAGAACAGACTGACAGCTGTCATAGGGGAGGCATTTGTGGGGCTGGATGTAAAAGCTAAAAAGATTAAGCAAAATAAAAAAACCTCATAGACACAAACAATATTATGGTGAGTACTAGAGGAAAAGGGGCATAAGGGGAGTAGAATGCTTTATGAGGGGAATAAATGGTGTTGAAAGGAGACTTGACTTGGGTGGTGAACACACAATACAATATACAGATGATGTATTATAGCATTGTACACCTGAAACATATAACATATACAATTTTATTAACCAACTAGAGGCTTGGTGCACAAAATTCATGCGCTCGGGGGTGGGGTCCCCCCAAGCCTGGCCTGTGCACTGTCACAGTGCGGAAGCCCCGTGATTGATTACCCCAAAGAGGTAGGCCAGAGCTGGGAGGCAGGACCCCCAGGCAGGCTTTGCTTCATGGAGCCAAGAGGAGGTAGGACCCCCAGGCAGACCTTGCAGCATGAAGCTGGGGGACCCCCAGGCAGGCCTCACCTCACAGAGCCGGTGGAGGAGGGACTCCCAGGCAGGCTCCATGCCACGCACACAGCATCAAGCCCAGCCCCACTGACCTGCTCAAGCCCACTGTATGCACAGCCATCTTGTGATGGTGTGAGGGCATCACAGCGTGACACTTAGGCCTTTATTAGTAAGGATGCTACCCAAATAAATTCAATAAAAAATAAAATATATATAATAAAGTAATAATTAAAGAAAAATAATTGGGTGCTAATCATTATATATACAAAGTCTTGCCGTTTTCTGAGTACAGGTCTTTCCTGTCCTTAGTTAAGTTTATTCCTAGGTATCTTATATTTTTGTTGCAGTGGTAATGGGTGTTATTTTTATTTGTTTGTTTTTAGTTTCTCTTTCTGTGATTTCATTATTGGTGTATAACAATGCCATAGATTTCTGGGTTTTAATTTTGTATCCTTCTATGTTGACAAGTTTATTTGTTAAATCTAGTAGATTTTCATGGAGTCTCTAGGATTTTCTATGTACAATATCATGTCATTTGTGAATAATTACATTTTAACTTCTTTTCCAATTTGGGTATCTTTTATTTCTTCTTATCTGATTGCTATGGTTATATGCTATATGCTTCTTATTCTTTGTCATCTTTTGCACACCTTTACCTTCTTATTTGATATTTAAAAGAATATATTAACTTTATTTTAATTCATAATCATTTAATTATTTAGCTAGTTTTTAGCATTTATTTTGTCAATTTTATTTTTAATTTCAAATATTTTTCTAATTTCTTTTTTTCAGAGCATTCTGTTATTTTTATGGATACATAATAATTTTAATCTTCTAGATTTCAATATACACAAGTATTTATTTGCCTTTCACCTTTATATTTCTAAAATCAGTATGCACCATGATTGGATTAGATTTTGTGCCCAGAAATTCATATGCTGATCCCTATTCCCCAATGTGATTTTATTTAGAGACTATTGGCCTGTGCATGAAATATGTGCATGGGGGGGTGTGTCCCTCAGCCTAGCCTGCATCCTCTCCAATCTGGGACCCTTCGAGGGATCAGGCCTAAAAGGGCAGTCAGACATCCCTCTCACAATCCAAGACTGCTGATCCAATCCAGCCTGATTGATGCCTAACTGCTCCCCTGCCAGCCCAATTTCCTCTATCTTCCCTCCCCTGCTGGCCCGGTCACCTCCAACTGCCCTCCCCTGCAGGCCTAGCCACCCCTAACTGTCCTCCCCTTCAGGCCTGGTCACCCCTAACTGCTCTCCCCTGCTGGCCTGATTGCCCACAACTGCCGTCTCCTGCCGGCCATCTTGTGGTGGCCATCTTGTGTTCACTTGGGGGCTGCCTCCTTGTGTCCACATGGGGGTGGCCATCTTGTGTGTTGGAGTGATGGTCAATTTGCATATTACCTCTTTATTAGATAGGATAAATCCTACAAAGAGGTAACTTATGATAAATAAGGTTAAAAATGTGGGTTCTTGATACAGTAGGATTAGTGTTCTTATAAGAAGAGACACCAGAGAACTTATCTTTCCTCTGACTCCACCATGTGAGGACACAGCAAGAAGGTGGCCGTCTGCAAGACAGGAAGAGACTCTTCACCTGGACCTGACCATGAAGGCACCGTGTTCTCAAACTTTCAGATTCCAGAACAGTAAAAATATAAATTTTAATTGCTTAAGCCAACCTGTCTGTGGTATTTTGTTATGGCAGCTTGAACTTACTCATACACACTTTTAACCAATTTGTACATTAAAAAAAATTGATTTGGTGATACATCGTAAATGCTTTTCAAAATAAAAATATATTATTCATACTTTTAAAGTTATTTCCTATTTCTTTGATATTTTTTATCTTTATTTTACCACAGGCAGTTTTTATGCTTGTAATAACAGTCCTTATATGCAATGCTCTTGGCTTTCATCAACAGTCTAATGGCTTTTTCTTTCATATATATAAATGAAGATAAGTTGATATGGTCAGTTTTCTAATAGACCTTCATAAAAGGGCATTACAATAATAATCTATTAAAGACAAAAACATTGCTGAAAATCTTATTTCTCTTCAGACTGTGTGAGAGTAAAGCAGGGAAGTTGAGAATACCTAATGGAGAAAAGACACTTGACCTTTTAAGGTATACAAACACCTATGAATTATTGTAGTCACCACCGTCTTTTTTTTTATTGAATTTACTAGGGTGACATTAGTTAATAAAATTACATAGATTTCAGGTGCACAGTTCTATAATGCGTGTTCTGTGTATTGTTTAAATGTTCACCACCACAAATCAAGTTTTCTTCTGTCACCATTTATCCTCCCTTTACCTTCTTCTAGCCACACACCCCAGCTCCCCTTTTCCTCTGGTAATCACCATAGACACCTCTGTGTCTATGACATTTTTTTTCTTTGCTTAATCCTTTCACATTTTTCACTCATCCCACCAACACCCCTCCACTCTGAAAGCTATCAGTCTGATTTCTGCATCAATGAGTCTGTTTCTATTTCATTTTTATTTTATTTTATTCATTAGGTTCCACACAGAAGTGAAATAATATGATACTTGTCTTTCTCTGACTGGCTTATTTCACTCAGCATAATACCCTCCAGGTATATCCATTATGTTGCAAAAGGTAAGATTAAGATTTCCTTCTTTTTCTTTTATTATGGTCAAGTTGTATTCCACTGTGTAAATGTACCACAGATTTTTATCCACTCATCTACTGATGGGCACTTGAGATTCTTCCAATTCTTTGCTATTGTAAACAATGCTGAAATGAGCATAGGGGTGCATATATCTTTAAAAATTGTGTTTTAGGTTTCTTTGAATATATTCCCAGAAGTGGAAACACTGGTTCATAAGGCAGTTCCATTTTTAATTTTTTGAGGTAATTCCATACTGCTTTCCACAGTGGCTGCACTAATCTATACTCCCACTAACAGTGCACAAGGGTTCCCTTTTCTCAACATCCCTCCCCACACATGTTTTTCTATTTATTGATGATAAAATTTCTGACAGGTGAGAGGTGATATTACATTGTGGTTTAATTTGCATTTCTTTGATGATTAATAATGTTGAGTATTATTTCATATGTCTATTTGCTATCTATATGTTCTCTTCAGAGAAGTGTCTATTCAGATTTTTGCCCATTTTTAATTTGATTGTAGTGTTGTTGTTTTTTTGTTTTGTTTTTGGTGTTGAATTGTTTAAGTTCTTTATAATTTGTGGATATTAAGCCTTTATCAGATATACTATTAGAAAATATGTTCTCCCATTAAATGGGATGTCTTCTCATTTTGTTGATGGTTTCCTTTGCTGTGCACAAGCTTTTTAGTTTGATATAGTCCCATTTGTTTATTTTTAATTTTGTTTCCCTTGCATATATATATATATATATATATATATATATATATATATATATATGTAATCAAAACAAATATTGTTGTAAGAATTGTTGATATTTTACTGCCTATATTTCCTGCTAGGATTTTTATGGTTTGGGGTCTAGCATTTAAGTGTCTAATCCACTTTGAGTTTAATCTTGTTTATGGTTTAAGAAAGTGGTCAATTTTCATTTTTTACCCATATTTGTCCAATTTTTCCAACACCATTTATTGAATGGACCCTCCTTATCCTATTATATATTCTACCAATTTCTTCTTCAACTGCTTATCTAATTTCTCCTATTGATGAAATATATATTTAATCTATAACTACTTTCTGCTCCATCTGCCTGTCAGAGCATTCCACTTCAACTTTCCTTTTAAATACTACAACTTTGCTTATATCCTCCACCCATTTGAATCCTTTCAATGGTTTTCTTTTGCAAGGAAAAGAAACAGAAGTTAACATCATACAAAGTCCTGTGTGATCTAACTTCAATTAGGCTTCATTCTATATATTCTCTCTTGTTGTCCTTGCTGCAGCCAATTCTGAACTTTTTTACATGGATTTTCAACATGCTGTATCTTTTACCAGTCACAGTCTTTCATCTTCACTTTTGTTCGTTTTTATGATCTCAGCTCAAATATCACTTCCCCTGAAAGATTTTTTTTTTACTCCCTTAAGAAGTAAATTATTTTTCCTTTGTTTTCTCTTGAGCCATTCATCTTTACATCACAGAAATATGTATGATTATGTAATCAATGCCTATTTCCCCCCAAAAAAATTTAGAAAGCATCATGAAAACAGGAACTGGTTTCACTAACCATATTACCCCTGGCATCTAGCAGAAAAACTGTACATAGGAACTCAATATGTATTTTATAAAATAATGTAAAATGAATAAATACATTAAATAAATAAGTATACATTATAGCTGAAGTAATTAACATTGTTTTACTTTTTGTTGTTTCCTTATTTGTTTTTACTTATCTATTGGAGATGCCCAAAGTAGCTTGCATTTTGCTTCACTTCTTTTTCCTGCCTGAACTCTGCAGACTCATTTGCTTTCTTTATCTAGAGGACTCTTACTTTTTCAGTAGCCTATATATATTATTATTATTATTATTATTACTATTTCAGATAGGAAGTGAGAGGGAGAGAGAGATAGAAACATCAATGATGAGAGAGAATCATTGATCGACTGCCTCCTGCATGTCCCCTTCTGGGTATCAAGCCTGAAACCTGGGCATGTGCCTGACCTGGAATGGAACTCACCTCCTGGTTCATAAGTTGATGCTCAAATACTGAGCCACACCAGCTGGGCTCAGCAGCCCACTTTGAAACTTGTTTGGATTTCAGATCCTTGTATTCGTTTGTTTATGTTTCCCATCACTGTACCCAAATATATTTTTTTTTGTTTAGCAATTATTCTCTATTTGCAGGATGACTAGAAATGATAATTTATCTCACTGTACATCATAATAATTAGATGGTTTAGAGACAAGAACCTAGTTTAGTTCTTACAAACTAAAGAATAAAAATTTTGAATGACGGATATAAAAAGAGTGATCATGCAATTTTGGAACATCAATCTAACATAAATTTGTTCTTACCAGTGGGACAGCATTATTGGGGAATTAATAAAAGCAAAGACAGCATGGGAGCACTGGAAAGCATAGAGATAATGGAGAGGGGCTCCAGAATTCAAAAAAAAAACACACAAGTATGTATGTCAAAGGCAAAATCTGCCTATTGCATAATTTACCCAAGGGCTAGAGCAGGAATAGAGATATTATAGTTACTCATTCTTTAAGAATAAAGTCTCAAAAACCATAATCTAATCATTACCAGCTTAAATGCTTAATATTAAAATATTTAAAATCATTATGCTTCTATTAATAATGGCAGGTTGACCCAATTTTATAATCAAGAGCTCCACTAGGTTATCAAAAGTGAAATATGTGTAAGTATGATACTACGATCTAAGGAATTAGCCACAAGCCAAATGACTCAAATCCCTACATATAGTCTGATGTAGGAAAATACTATTTAACATTACCTGCCATACCTGACATGTACTCTTTATTTTGCATTTCGTACATTGCAGTAAGTGACAGATACTTTTGACACTCTTGCTACCCACATTATTTTTAACAGCTCAAATGTTGACGATATTTTATAGCCTAGGGGTCCTTAATTTCAACATGTTCATTCTCCCCTTAAGTCTTTTTTTTTACAAGTTTAATGAAACACATTTTTAATTAGCAGCACACTAATGAATAAATATAATCAGATCTATGCCCCCAATGCACAACCCTAGTAAAAGGGTCTATAAGCTCGAATATAAAAATTTAAATCTTTATGTGAAAGCCAAATATTATGAATAAATACTAGTAGTTGTCAAACACTCAATGTAAAGAACATTATCAAAATTAAAGCAAAACAAAGTTATTTCTTAAAAGGTGATTTCAGGAGTTCATCATTTAGAAGTTGATTTGTATCAACTTTATTCCTTTAGTTAGGAGAAAGAGATTTTCTTTAAATAGGAACATATTAGCAAAAACGGTACTGTAAAAAAGACATTAGCCAAGAACTACTATTTCTCAATAAATGAAGTGTATTTTAGCAATAACGTAGAGTAAATTAATACCAAGATTTGGCTAATAAAACACACAAAATTTCAAGTTAGGATTTTTGTGTTAAATTCATGATTCTGTAACTAATTAGCTGTGTGATTTGGAAAAAATGACCTTTCTCTTAACCTTAGTTTTCCTTTTGTATAATGAAGATAATGGTATTTTTTGCAACTGTTCTTTGTGTGGAATAATTGAATTCAAAAATAAATAATTACTGTAAGAAACTATAAAGTACTATACAGATAGGATAATTACTATTTTATTTTCTTATTTTCTATTTTTTAAATATGTTTCCATTTTTATTCCCCAAATATTTAAACTGTCAACAATGTTTCAAGTTTGGAATTTGGTCCCAAGAGTCAAAGACACTATATAATCCTGTGGTTGCTCTTCAGAATAGTATAATTTAACCATTTAAATTTTATCATTTTAATTTTTTTATATGAAAATAATTTTAAACATAGAAAAGTTGCAAAGATAGTACATTGTTGGTCAAAATGTTCCTGTTTCAGCCCTTGGGAGCTTTTCCATGTTGGCTCCTATGTCCTTTTGATATTCCTCCATTCCACTGCCCTCCTTTTTTCTAAGCCTGTCTTCCTTTCTGGCACCACAGGGTATCTATGTTCATCTTGTATTTTCCTTACCCATTTCTGTGATTTAACAGGTCTCCGAGGAGTATTGACTGATTTCTTTTATTGGATAATGGTATTTAGAAACTATGGTCTGGGTTCTAGGTGTACTCATTGTTACGGGGGTGTCCACAGGTTATAGGACCTCTTGACAAATAGGGCTAGTATGTATACTAAGCCACACATTTACAGATATCTACCAGGTATATTCATTTCCTATCCATTTTTCTATTTAAAGTATGAGTTTTTTACTGATATGTCCATTTCCAATCCAGCTCAACAGACTTCATTCTAGTCTTTGCTTATTTGTAACTTTCTTCTCTGACAGTTGAAAGCTTGCCTCTTACATACTATTCTTACATCTTACAACGCATTCAGTAATACTTGCTGATTTAGCTTCTTGTGAATTCTTTGGGATTTTCTATGTAGACAATGATGTCATCTATGAATACAAACACTTTATTTTCTTCCTTTCTCAATGATGTAACTTTTATTTATTTTTCTTGCCTATTTTACTAGTTAAAATATCCTACATAAATTTTTAAAAAGTAAGAAGATATACTTGACTGTTGTTAGGGATACAATATTCTGTCTTCAGTATTGCCATAGGCTGAGCATTTTGCAGATATGTTTTCAGGTTAAAGAAATGTTTTTTCTATTCTAGTTTTTAAAGAGTTTTTATAATTATAAATGATGTTGAATTTGGCAAATATTTTGTCTGCATCCTTTGCAATATTTTAAATATTTTTTCTTCTTTAAGGTGTTAGTCTTGTAAATGACATGTGTAATTTTATAATGTTGAAACAACCTTCCATTCTTTTTTTTATTGTTGAAACTATTACAGATATTCCCCATTATCCCCCTCTTTGCCCTCCTCCATCCAACCCCCTCCACCCCCCCAAAGCCTTCACCACATAGTTGTCTGTGTCCATGGGCTATGCATATATTCATAAATGTTCTTTCCTTAATCTCGTCCAGTACTCCCACACCCCTCCCTTCTGACATTTGTCAATCAGTTCCATGTTTCCATGCCTCTGGTCTTATTTTGTTTGTCAGTTTATTTTGATCATAAGATTCCACATGTAAATGAAATTATATGGTATTTTTCTCTCTCTGACTGGCTTATTGGTTTAACATAATAATCTCCATGCTGTCCTGGCTGTTGTTTCTCAGTGGTTAGAATGTTGGCCCACACATTGAAGGGTCACAGGTTTGATTACCAGTCAAAAACAAGTGTCTGGATAGCAGGTTCAAGCAACCAATCAATGTGTCTCTGTCATATTGATGTTTTCCTCTCTCTTTTTCTCTATCTCTGTCTCCCTCCCTACCTCCATCCCTCCCCCACTCTCTGAAAAATCAATGGGAAAAAATCCTTGGGTGAGGATTTAAAAAATATAAATTCTCCATGCTGTTGCAAAAGGCATGATTGTCTTCTTATTTACAACCTAGTAATATCCCATTGTGTAAATGTACCACAGCTTTTTAATTCACTCCTTTTTCTATGGACACTTGGTCTATTTCCACATCTTGGCTATTATAAATAAATAATGCTGCTATGAACATAGGGGTGCATATATTATTTCTGATCAGTACGTTCAGCATTCTTAGGATATATTCCAAGATTTGGAGTTTCTGGGCCAAAAGGCAGTTCCATTTTTAATTTTTTTTAGGAAACTCCATATTGTTTTCCACAGTGGCCACATCAGTCGGCATTCCCACCAGCAGTGCAGGAGGGTTCCCTTTTCTCCACATCCTGGCCAGTACTTGTTTGTTGATTTATTGATGGTAGCCGTTCTGACAGGTGTGAGGTGATATCTCATTTTGGTTTTAAATTGCATCTCTCTGATAATAAGTGACTCTGAGCATCTTTTCATATGTCTCTTGGCCATTTGTATGTCTTTTTTGGAGAAGTGTCTTTTTTCTCTCTAGTTTCTTAAAGTGGATGTTTAGAAATGTGGTTTGATATTTTTCTACTTTTTTTAATGTAAGGATTTTATTTTATAAACTAGGGGTCCCGTTCACGAATTTGTGCACCTTGAAAGGAACTGTGGGCCCATCCTCCATTCCCCCACCTGGCACCTTCCACTGTGGCCCCCAGTCCCCTGTCTGCCTGCAGCCCCACTCCCGCCACTGCTCCTGCCCGCTGATTGTGCGAAGTGATTGGGGCTGGCACCAGTTGGCACTGTCAGCAGGTGCAAGTGGTGGCTGCTGCCCCGATCTCCCTTCAGGAGCAAGAGGAAGTGAAGAAGCCCTCAAAGGCAATCAGGCTGGCAGCCACTGCTCGCATCCGCTGATGGCACCGAGTGATCGGCACCAGCACGAGGCTGGCTGTGGGTGCGAGTGGGGCCAGTGCCGGCAGCAGGTGTGAGTGCCAGGAAGGACCACTGCAGGCAGGAGCAAAGAATTCAGTAACTACCAGAAGCTCACCCTGATGACAGTGACCGGAGCCCTGCCTTGGTCTGGCACTCCCGCTCATCCCACCTCAGCCAATGCCCACCATGTTCTGTGCTCTGTTGCCTGCTGCCAACACCCAACATGTTCCACACACACCTCCGGGTGGTCAGCGCACATCATAGCAACTGGTTGTTCAGTTGTTCTGCCATTTGGTCTGTTTGCATATATGTTTTTTTGCATATTAGGATGTATGTATATATATATATATATATTTCCCTCTAACCATTTATTTTTTTTATGAATATTTTTTAAATATATTTTATTGATTTTTTACAGAGAGGAAGGGAGAGAGATAGAGAGTTAGAAACATCGATAAGAGAGAAACATTGATCAGCTGCCTCCTGCACATCTCCCATTGGGGATGTGCCCGCAACCCAGGTACATGCCCTTGACCGGAATCGAACCTGGGACCCCTCAGTCCACAGGCCAACACTCTATCCACTGAGTCAAACCGCCTCTAACCATTTATTTAGTTGCATTCATAAAATTTGATAGTTTGTATTTTCATTTTTTTAAATTTTAATGAATTAATCTTTTAATAATTATGATATATTTCATATCCATTCCAATGCTGTGAACACCTTAAAAAAGACACATACTATCTAATCTAATAAAAAAGAAACATGGTAATTGGCATACGACCGCTACCCTTCCCATTGGCTAATCAGGGAGATATGCAAATTAACTGCCAGCCAAGATGGCGGCCGGCAGCCAGGCAGCTTGAAACTAACATGAGGCTTGCTTGCTTCAGTGACGGAGGACTCCAACATTCCCGGCCTGCCTTGCAGGCCTCTGAGCCTGCAGTTTGAAACTTTTTAACAAATATAGAAGCTAAAAACAAACAAACCCAGAAACCAGCTTTTAGCAAGCTGGGATCTCAGAGCTGGAGTCAGAGCTGGAGTTATACATTGTTTCGATTACCTACTTTCAGCAGCGGAGGTCTAAGAGCTGGAGCCTCGGAGCTAAAGCTGGCCCAGAATTTAAAAAAAAAAAAAAAACACGAAAAAAAAGGAGCAGTTGGGAGCTTCTGTCACCCTCCAGCCTGAAAACAGACCTCAGCCCCTAACCCAGACTGGCCAGGCACCCCAGTGGGGACCCCCACCCTGAAGGGTGTGTGACCAGCTGCAAACAGCCCTCAGCCCCTCACCCAGGCTGGCCAGGCACACCAGTGGGGACCCCCACCCTGATCCAGGACACCCTTCAGGGCAAACCAGCCAGCCCCCACCCATGCACCAGGCCTCTATCCTATATAGTAAAAGGGAAATATGCCTCCCAGCACCGGGATCAGCTGAGCCGCAAGGCCACCTGGCACCAGGATCAGCGTGACAGGGGGCAGCGCCCAAACCCCCTGATCGCCCTGAGGTTCTGTGTGTGACAGGTTGTGGGGCCACAACCTCCCTATCTGCCTTGCTCTGTTGATGACAGGGGAAGGCACCCCAACCTCCTGATCAGCCCTGCTCTGTGCCTGATACGGGGGAGATCCCCAACCTCTAATCGCCCTGCAGCTCTGTGTGTGACAGGGTGCACCTCCCCAACCCCCTGATCGGCCCTGCTCTGTGTTTGACAGGGTGTGGCACCCCAACCCCCCCACCCCACGGGCCCTGCTCTGTGTGTGACAGGGTAGAGCCATAACCTCCCCATCGGCCCTGCCCTGAGTGTGAGAGTGGTGGCGTCCCAACTCCCTGATCGGCCCTGCTCTGTGGGTGATAGAGGGTGGCACCCCACCCCCTGATCCGCCCTGCTCTGTGTGTGACAGGGGGCAGCGCCCCAACCCCTGGATTGGCCCTGCTCTGTGCATGACAGGGGGTGGTGCTGCAACCTCCCTATCGACCCTGCCTTGAGTGTGACAGGGGGCAGTGCCCCAACCCCCCATTCGGCCCTACCCTGAGTGTGACTGGGGGTGGCATCGCAACCTCCCGATCCGCCCTGCTCTGTGCATCACAGGGGGCGGCGCCCCAACTCCCCAATCAGCCCTGCTCTGAGCCCAACCAGGGGAGGCACCTAAGGATTGGGCCTGCCCTCTGCCACCGGGGAGCAGGCCTAAGCCAGCAGGTTGTTATCTCCCGAGGGGTCCCAGACTACGAGAGGGCACAGGCCAGGCTGAGGGACCCCCCCTTCCCCCCGAGTGCACAAATTTTTGTGCACCGGGCCTCTAGTTGTTATAATGATTACAAGACTGGCTCTTTACTTCCATACAAAAAAATATAATGGTTACAAAGATCTAACTCCATTTACTAAAATGTGCTTCTTCGTTATCTCTATTTTGATTCTGGCCCTTTCCTCCTTCTACTAGCATCTATTTCTGCTTTTTCTTTTTATTTCTTCCTTGGATTAGAGTTTTACTTGCTTAACCTAGAAAGTTAGATTACTTTCTCAGACCCTCCAAGGTAAATAGTTTGAGGTTGACAGTTCAAGATTCGGGGTCATGAACAAGGGATCTGGAAGAATTTCTGATGTTTTTCTGCAGGGGCCTGTTGTACAGTTAGAAGGGGCCTTTGTCAAAGTTGTGGTGTGAGCTGACAAAACAGATATTTTGAATTTTTAAATATCTTTTATTTTTTTCTTTATTGTTTTGAGTATTTTCATTTTAATTCAGTCAAAAGCATTTGTTTATTTCTCTCTTGAAGTTTTCATTTTGACACGTGTGCTACTTGGAAATATTTTTAATTTCAAGTAATTGTGTATTTTCCTGATATCTTATACTATTGACTTTTAGTTAATTTTGTTACAACTCAAAAATAAACTTTATGGTTTCTACTTTTAAGAACATTTCAAAGGTTTGCTTCTCACTCAGAATATATATTATCTTGGTGACTGTTCAATGTTCACTTGAGAAGACTCTGTATGTAGCCTGACTGTTCGGTGGCCTGTTCTCTGAGTATCAATTAGGTCAAGTAGGTTAGGAATGTTGTTCAAATCATGTGTGTTCTTACCATTTTTCAGCCTTTTTTCTATAAGTTTTGTAGAGAAGTGTTAAACTCTCCAACTCCTTTTTTTTGATGGATTTATTTCATCTTTAAGTTTTATCAGCTTTTGACTCAGGTGTTTTAAAGCTCTGCTGTTAGGTCCCACCACATTTAGGGTAATTGTGTGTACTTGGATATTTGTCTCTTTATCGTGATATAATGTCAATCTTTATCCCTGATAATATTATACTATTTCTTCATCCAATGTCTGCTTTATCTGTTATTAATATTCCAGCTTCCTATTGGTTAGTTTTTATAAGGGCTATCTTTATCATTTTACTTCTAATGCATTTATGTCCTTATCTTTAACAAAAACTTGCTGTAGACAGCATATTGATAAGATAAATTTGACAATTTGTCTTTTAACTTGTGCTTAGATCATTCATATTTATTGTCATTACTGATATAGTTTAATTAAATTTTATCATTTTAGATGTTTTCCATGTGTTCCATATGCCTGTGTTTTTCCCCTCCCCTTTTTCTTCCTTAAGTTAATTGACTATTTCATGATTTAATTTCATGGCTCTATTGATTAATTATTTATACATTTTTAAAAAATATGTTTTTTATTTATTTCAGAGAGGAAGGGAGAGGGAGAGAGAGATAGAAACATCAATGATAAGAGAGAATCATTGGTTGGCTGCCTCTTGCATGCCCCCTATTGGGGATAGAGCCCACAACCTGAGCATGTGCCCTTGACAGGAATAGAACCCAGGGACTCTTCAGCCTGCAGGCCAGCACTCTATCCACTGAGCCAAACAAGATAGAACTATTTATACTTTTTTAAAATCTCCTTTTTGATTGCCCTGCAGTTTATCTTTAATTATTGAGAATATATCTGCAATTAAAGTTAACATTTTTCATGTAATATAAGAACCTTAAAACAATATATTCCTAATTTTCATTCCCCTTCTTACTACTAGTATTGTCATACATCTTATTTTTACTTGTGTCTAAACACACAATACCTTTCTACTTTGTTGCTTTCTATTGTTGCTTTATGCAGTAACATTTTATTGCAGTTAAAATTAGAAAAAAATAAATTTTATTTTACCTTTATTTTTTCCATTTCGAGCTTTTTGTATTTATTTTTGTAGAATGAAGTTTCTGTATGTCATTTCTTCTGCTTAAAGAACTTTACTTAACTTTTCTTAGAAACTACATCTGCTACCAATATATCCCCCAGTTTTTTTCTACTTTTATCAGCATGCCCTGTGTGTTTGTCCTGTGTGTAATATTATTTTTCTTTATATTTTAAAGAAGTTTAAATATATATCTAGAAATATAGTTGAATGTTTGTGTGTATTACTATTTTTTCTGAACTTCTTAACCAGATGGTTTGGTGTTTGTTATTAATTTTAAAAATTTTAATTTTAAAAATTTTCACCTCCATTCTTTAAATATTTATTCTACATTCTTTCTTCTTCTTCAAGGATTCCAATTGTCCAGCTTATTGTTCCACAGCTCTTGGATGATCTGTTTTCTCTCTCTCTCTCTCTCTCTCTCTCTCTCTCTCTCTCTCTCTCTCTCTCCCCCCCCCCTTTTTGTTTATCTCTCTCTCCCTCCCAATCTTTTTTCTTTCCTGTGTTCTGCTGTAAGTTATTTACACAGACCCATCTTCAAGTTCATTAATTCTTTCCTTGGCTGTATTAAATCTACTAATATGTCTGTCAAAATAATTCTTTATCAAGGATACTGTGTTTTTCATTTCTAACATTTCCATTTGATCTTCTAGTGATAACTTGCATTTAGAATGGGAGTTTATTTGGCAGTGGATTGTATTTTCTAATGTCAGCTCTATCTGTAGCCTTAAGTCTTCTCTTTGTATTATGTTTCAGCAAGCATATATATCTTACATATTATGTTTCTCATTATTTTTAGCTCAGTGGAGGTGTGGAGTGGAGTATATTCATTGTTATTTTGATTAAGCCTCAGTATTAAGCAGGTGCTTTGTCCCTGGGACTCATGGAGACCACTCTCAATAGTGTCTCTTTCCTGCCATAGTTCTGAACCCATAACCTATTTTTTCATTCTCTACTAATCCTTCCTCCTTTCCCCTTTCCCTGCTGCAATCAGATTTTACTAGTAGCCTAAGAATGACAGTGTTTGTTGCCCCTCCTACCACAAGGTAAGGTTATCATTTGGGAGGAAATAGGGAAGAGGAGTCTAGGTGGAGTTTCTAGTCCCATCTGCAGTGGCTACTGTCCCCATCCTTCCTGTATACAACACGAGGCAGACTATTTTAGGATGCACCCAATCTTGTGATCACCAAACGGGGTCTTTGAAGAAAATGCTTTTAAGATAGTGTGGAATTCTTTTGTATTGGTAACTACAAGGAGCTTCATATTCTCTCGCAAATACACAGTATGCTGACCTCCACCAATTTGCCAATCATTCCAACTGAACTCTTCTTGGTAATATCTCATTGCATCTTGCTCAGATAATTTAGTGTTTGGGTCTCATCTCCCACAGAAAGTGCTGTCTCTCTCTAGATTCTGGGCCACTTGATTGTCTTGAGGTCAATATTATAATGAATTGAAGAAAAGTTGGGAATTTGCCATTGATCCACATTTTTTTATTGTAAGGTAAAGTAATTCCCTTTCAACTATATTTTCCAAGTAGAAACAAGAAATGCCACTCTTTTAAATTTATTTTTACTTATTTTATTTAGTTGGCCTACAATCTTATATCAGTTATATTAGTTTATGGTGGGTAATATAGTGATTTGACATTATTACACTTTCCAATATGATCACTACACTAATTCTAGTAATCACCTGCCACTGTGTAAACTTATAAAAATATTACCAACTATACTCTCCCTTCCCCTTTCCACCCATCTCCCACCTCCACCCTACTGGTAGCCATCTAGTTGGTCTGTTTCTATGAGTCTATTTTTCATTTTTTGTTTATTTGCTTTGATTTTATATTCCACTTATAAGTGAAATCATACTGTATTTGTCTTTTTCTGCCTGACTTATTTTCCTTAGCATAATACCCTCTAGGTCCATCCATGCTGTTGCGAATGGCAAGATTTCATTCTTTTTTATTGCTGTGTACTCAATAATTTCTATTCTTACTTCACAAAACATCAAGATTCATTGCTTCCACATTTCAATCAGATGTGCCTAGGCTTTTCCTATGCTGGCATATCACTTTCCTTTTCCAAGGTATCAACTATCAATAAGTTTCATGTAGTTGTTCCACCTGGATGTCACCATCTACCTAATCAGCAACAATATCAGAGGAAAATAGTAATCACTTCCTTTCCATATAGCTTTCCATTTTCCCAAATCGATTCATTTTTCAAAATTAAAAACAAAACCCCCAAAATATGCATAGTGTGTATCCCAGAACATAATATATTTGAAATTTTATGTAAATATGATAATTTTTGGAAAAATAACCCAAATGTAAGTAATGTTACTGGGGTCTTGAATTCTGGCTTACTAAAGACTGTGTGTAGTGCTTTGAGTTTAATGATGAAAGAAGCAAACAAAAAAATTGGTTTCATCTCTTCACAGCACTTATAAGAGTGTGCTGCCCAGATCCAGATTTTGGTAACATATCTACAGAAGGAAAGTGGAGGCTATAAAATCAGATCATAACCAGTTGTGCAGTCTTGGGCAACTAATTTAGCTATTCTCAGCCTCAATTATTATAATACTTATAGTACTTCTAATTTAGCAGGGGGTGCAGTAACAGGTGAAATACTATGCTTAAAATGAAATGAAATCAAGCCGTTTTCTGCTTAGAAGTGAATTAGGAGCATTACTGAGTCATAGATAAGTTCTGAAGACAGTTAGTGGTGTTCTGGAGCCAGTTCACATAGGCTCATGTGATCAGATTATTAAATTTTCAGGAATTTTGTGAGCTGTATTTTCAATCATTGATAGCTTGAAATTGTCTCCACAGTAGAGTACTTATTCTAGAAAATATTACAAATTAAAGCTCTTTTTCTCTCATTAAAAGCCAGTTTGCTAGGATACCGATGCAAATGCCTAGGCAACTCAATCATATGGAACCCATAAAGCTTGAAATGGATTAAACTTCTGAGCTCTCCATTTAACAGCTTATTCATGATCAGGAAAAACATCAGTTTGTTGACAAGTAAAAACAATGATGGATCATTAGTCCACCTCATTCACAGAATAATAGCAATGTACGTAGATGTATGACAAGATAACGCAGTCTGGCTTTTCCTTATCTGATGTTACTAAGCAACTTCAGGAAAAACTGCATTTACAAGTAATAAAAGAGGAATAAAAATTTTATGAAGCTATCTTGTTTATGTAAATTAACTAAAACCATAAGAAGTATAGAATAGGGGCACAATTAAAAACATAGCATATTGTAAAATATTAGTCATCCCAATTTTTCAGTAAGAGAAATTTTAATTTTGACAGTTTTAATTTTAAAAGATTTCTTGTTGGATTTCAGGAAAATTATTCCCAAATAATCTTTTTTTTCTGTTAACACAAAGTCTTTTTGTTTGCTCCTACAATAGATTTAGTACCATGATCATTATAAAAAAAATTGGAATATACAGAAAAATGGAAGGAAAATAAATAACTTAGCCTTTGCTCATAAAGATAATCACTGTTAGTATTTCGGTTTGTTTTCTTATAAAATTTGCTTTATTTTTTCTCTTTCTTTTTGAAATGATGTTTACTTTCCTTCTATTTGTATTAAATATACTTGTGATCCCATGGCATATAACATATACATATACATTTATGTACAAATTATTTTGAAGTGCATTAGCATTATAAAAGTTGTACATTTTTAGTATTGAAAGTACAAAAAAGTACATTAAAGACAATTATATTTTAAACAATAAAAAAATGCAATCTAAATTATGTTAATTTTATTAAAAGGATTTTAGGAAAATGCACCAAAATGACGACAGTGTTTATTTCTGGGTGATGGTTATTTTAAGTACTTTAAAATACATAACATAAAAATGCATAAAATTATTGAGTATACTTGTTTATACAGATGTTGAAGCATATTAAACATGCACATTCACAGGTATTTGACAAATAATAAGAAAAGGCTTGTTAGAGATAATAGCTAACAATTGTAAATTATTCCTATTGCTCAATTTTAGAAAAGTAATTTAATGTGAATTTCTACAATGCAAAAAATCACTTCAGTATTTTGACAATAAAATGGTTACTATATTCTTCTGCAATTTTACTTTTGTGGAATATTTAAAAATAATTTTTGTTTGCAGATTTTTCTGGCAGAATACAATGATTGTTAACAAATACTAGAGCACAAAATTACTTGCTGTTTTCAATGGTCAAAAGCGTATAAAGGAATTCTGAGTATTTGGGTAAATATTTTGGAATAATCAATTCACTTTCCAAGAAGACACAAAAATCAGTTGAGACCACAAGTGAATCTTGGAAATCTCAATTGCCATGCAAAACTACTCAACTCTTGGTAATTTTGTGCCTAGCTATGCAACATCATGGTACACATTCTATTTTTCTCGGTCACCTTCTGTGGTAAGCAGAATTCTAAGCTATTCCCTCCTCAAAGATTGCCAGGTGTGTCCGCAGGTATACACATAAACTTTCTCCTTGTTATTCAATGAAACACTAATCTAAGTACTGCTGTAAAGGGATCTTGTAGATGTAATTAAGGTGCCAAATCAAATGAACTTTTTTTTAATCCTACCCAAGGATATTTTTCCATTGATTTTTAGAGAGTGGAAGAGAGAGGGAAAGACAGAGAGAAATCACATCCATCGGTTGCCTCTTGTATGAGCTCTGACCAGGGCCTGGGCCTGGGAGAAGCCTGCATCTGAGGTTCGTGCCCTTGATCAAAATTGAACCCAGGACCCTTTGGTTCGCAGGCCAAGGCTCTATCCACTGAACCAAACTGGCGAGAGCTCAAATGAACTTTAGATAGAAAGGTTATGGAGGTGGGCCTAATCTAATCTCATCAGCCCATTAAAAGCAGAGAGTGTCCAGCTAATGAAGTGTACACCTCATCTTCTGGGAATAAATTAAACATCCATATTTTTATCTGTTTTGTGGGGCCACATAGCAAGGTACTGTGGGAGTCTTCTAGGAGCCTAGAGTTATCTCTGCTGGTGACTAGAAGGAAAACAGGAGCCTCTAATTTACAATCCACAAGGAAGTGAATTCTGCCACCCACTGAGCCTGGGATGGGACTCTGAGCCAACATTAGAGTGGCAGCTCCAGCTGATACCTTGATTTCAGATTTGTGAGACTGTGAGCAGATTAGCCACCCCATGTCATGATCTCTAAGATTAATAATAAAATAGCGTCTTTGATTTTCAGATGTTAAATTGTGGCATTTTGTTACATAGCAATAGAAAACTAGTACACACTCTAAGATGTAAGGCTTTCCAGTTACTTTTTCCCATATCCTTTTCTCTATAATACTCTGTGATTACAATCCCTAATCAAAATTCAGAATCCTCCCTTCTCATTCTGATTTTTATGCTGTCTTCTGTATATCTTTGCCAGCTATATTTATATTTTAAATAGCTTTACTGAAATGTTCATTCTATCTCTTTTCCTTAACTAAAACAGGCTAATTCACAGGAACACTTTTACTTGTAACCTTATTAAGGAGAGGGTACTTATTCTTCCATATGCAATGAACTCAAGAAGATCAGGAGTTGGAAATAATACCAATAATAGAGAAATTTTACTAAGTGATATATGTGCAATACTATCCTAAAAACTTTGCCCCAGAAAATGTTATCTACTCAATACCATTTCTTTTATGGTTACATACTAGTAGAACACCAATATTGTTAGAACAAAATTCTCAATGGGAAACTATTTCTCAGCTTCCTTTACAGCTAGGTAGCCATGTGACAGAATACTGGTTAATGAGGTATAAGAGAAAGTTGAGTTGGACCTCCTGGGGAAGCTCTTTAGAAATGGAGAAGATTCCATTGGTATTTTTTTTCTACGTGCCCTTCTCCCTTCTTCCTGCCTGAAAGATAGTTGTATTACCTTTTTGGCAGAGAGGTTAGAGGAAAGGAGCTATCATACAAGCATGAAAATTAGATTCACTTCCAAAGACTAGTGGA
This sequence comes from Myotis nattereri, assembly GCF_964212035.1. Classification (NCBI taxonomy): domain Eukaryota; kingdom Metazoa; phylum Chordata; class Mammalia; order Chiroptera; family Vespertilionidae; genus Myotis; species Myotis nattereri. The sequence goes on from NC_138078.1 coordinate 89,529,641, forward strand.
ACTCAAAAACAGATGGAGATTTAAAACACTGATGGCAACATGAGTCACCACACTGGCTCTGAATTCCTAAATTGTCTACCTACAGGTTTGTACTCTTATCAAAACAAACAAACAAACAAAAAACTGTTCGGCAATGTTTCATTTTATTTTATTATTATTTATTTATTTATTTAAATTTGATGGGGTAACATCTATAATAATAAAAACATAATATGCTAATTAGACAGCCAAATGACCTTCCGGATGACCTTCTGCATGAATTTCATGCATAGGGCCTCTAGTTGGTTAATAAAATTATAGAAGTTTCTGGTGTACAATTCTACAATACATCTGCATATTGAATTGTGTGTTCACCATCCAGTCTGGTCTCTGTCAGTCCTTTATTTGACCGTCTTCACCCTCTTTATAATCCCCCTTCCTCTCTGGAAACCACTATACTGTCCTCTATGTCTATGAGTTTGTTTGTTTCCTTTGCTGTTTGTTTATTTTCTGTTTTATATCTCACATATGAATGCAATCATATAATTCTTGTCCTTTTCCATCTGACTTATCCTATTTAGCATGATACCCTCAAGATTTATCCATATGCTAACAAATGACATTATTTTATCATTTTTAAGTCTGAGTGGTATCCCATTGTATATATATGCACCACTTGTTTATTCAACCATCCATTGAAGGACACTTAATGTCTTGGCTATTGTGAATAATACTGCAATAAACATAGGGATACTTATATATTTATGAATAAGTGTTTTCAAAATTTTCAGGCAGATATTCATAAGAGGGAATGTAGATCTAGTCTTAATTTTTTGAGGAATCTCCATAGTGTTTTTCATAGAAGATACACCAATTTACATTTCCACCAGCAGTGTAGGAGAGTTTCCTTTTCTCTACATCCTCTCTAACACTTCTTATTTCTATCTTGCTGATAATTGCCATTCTAAACTATGTGAGGTAGTATCTCATTGTGGTTTTGATTTGCATATCCCTTACAGCTAGTGAGGTTGAGCATCATTTTATAAATCTGTTGGCCATCTGCATGTCTTTTTCAGAAAAATTGTTCAGTTCTGCCCATTTTTTATACTGGATTGTTAGTTTGTTTGTTAGCTCACATGAGTTTTTGTATATTTTGGATATTAGCCCCTGATCAGAGGATAGTTTGAAAATATGTTTTCCCTTTTGATTGGATACCTTAGTGTTTCATTGATTTTTTTTTTCCTGTGCAGAAGCTATTTAGTTTGATGTAGGCCCTTTAATTTTACCTTTGCTTTTACTTCCCTTGAATTTGGGCTCCAGTTCACAAAAATCCCTCTGAGACCAAGGTCCTTAAGTATAATACCTAATTTTCTTCTATGTTTTTTTATTGCTTCATGTCTTATATTTGTTTTAAATCCATTTCAAGTTAATTTTTGCATATGGGTCAGATAGCAATCTAGTTTTATTCTTTTGTACATGACTTTTCAATTTTCCCAACACCATTTATTGAAGATCATTTCCTTTCTCAATTGTATGTTTTTTGGCTCCTTTGTCAAAAATCAAGTGCCAATATATGTGTAGGTGTGTGGGTTTATTTCTGGGCTCTCATTTATATTGCATTGCTATGTGTTTCTATTTTTCTGTCAATGCCATAGTCTTTATTGTTGTAGCTTTACAGTATAATTTGAAGTTAGGGGGTGTAATATCTTCAGCTTTGATCTTTTTCTTCAGAATTGCTTTGGAAATTCATGGTCTTTTGTGGTTCTTACAAATTTAAATATTTTTAGTTCCATTTATTTGAAAAATGCAATTGGGATTGCATTAAATCTGCATATTGCTTTAGGCAATGTGACCATTTTTGCTATGTTAATTCTTCTAACCCATGAGCACAGAATATATTTCCATTTTTTTGAGTCTTGTTCAATTCCTTTCAATAATGACTTATAGTGTTCAGTGTACAGGTCTTTCACTTCCTTTGTTCAGCTTGTTCATAGAATTTTTTAAAAATTGCAAATGGCATTGTTTTCTTCATTTCTTTTTCCGATATTTCATCTGTTGCATTCTTATATACAATGTTTCTTTAAATTCAGTTTTCTATTACATATTGCTGGACCTATTCTTAACTGATACAACATATTTTACATTAATTAATTAAGTAAACAAATACAATAACATTGTATAGTGAAATTGAGTGGAATTGCTATCCCCATTATAAAAATGACGAAACAGTCACAAAGAGTATATGTAATTTTTCCAATGTTACACAGCTATGGAAAAAGCCATCATCTGAAGCAAAGCAACTTGGTTTCATACTCCACAGTCCATATTCCAATGCCGTACCAATGGTGTTCCATGATAACACTCCCAAATCAATAGTTTTCCACCATCATGTAAATGCCTTCTTTTTTTTTTTTGAGTTTTATGCAATTTGGCTATATTAACCTACATATAGCCACGTTATGTCATATACTTAGCTCCTACATTGCACACATATATTGAAGCCTTTGACATATGTTTTGTAATCTTTACCCCAAGTACAGGCCTTGCCATTTGTATGACTCTCGTGTATTCTTTATTTTCAAAGAGCTTCACTACAACATTTTAGCCATACATTTACCAAATCCAATATATATACTGTGCACCCAGTGATATTCTACAATGGCATTGCCTCTGAAATTCAAAAATTAGGTGTTTTATTTTGTGACCACAGTGCTCTGCTCATATATTCTCTCATTCATTGTCTCCCAATATCCTTGTTCCTCTAACTCAGGTCACTTAAGACTTCTATATTCCTCCCTCCTGTCAACTATCCATCTTTTACAATTTATTTTCATATTCCATATAGATTCTTCTATTTACCTCTCAGTCATTCCTGTACCAATATATTCAACTCCATAACTTGTATGCTATTGTCCCAGCAGAACTCAACTTCTGCGATATCCTCACTGCCTACATACAGGCTGGTGATTAGTAACAGAAAAAAAAGTATGTAACTATGAAGAAAAACCAATATAAATCCATAGTCTAGAAACTTATCTTGAACTTTTCTTTTTCCATAATAAATCTTTCAAATTGTCTCCATTTTTCCCCAAATTCCAAACATTTCATTATCTTATTACTTTTACCAGACACCTTTCCTTTTGCAATAGAGAAAAAATTGAATACACAAAACAAGATTTCCCCTCTACCAAAGCTATTTATGTATATCATCCTAAAATAGTCCATATACCATTTCAGCTCATTGCCGAGTTAAAGGATTTTAATTGGACTCTTAAAAATTTTCTCTTCTTACTTTATCCCAAATTTTCTATTATCTAGTGTAGTGGAATTTCAGTTCAATATTTAGTGTCCTTTTTGAATTTTATTAAATTTTGTTATATTAAAAATATATTTTTATAATATATTTTTGTGGCTGTCTAATTATTTTAGTGTAAATTAGTTCCTTTATTATTCTTGATTTCCTTTGTTTATTGTTTTATTGAATTCAGAGTTTAAAGGTTGAGAGCATGATTCTACATTACTATCTTTACTAAATTTTGCAGGTCTGTTGGATTTTTTAATCTGGAAAGATTTCTTTCATTACACTTGTGATCAAACATTTTCATTTATTCTTCTTGTACTAGATCTCATATTTTTCTTTCATACTAGTGGCTTTCATACTAGTGGCCTGGTGCATGAATTCATTCACATTGAAAGGAAATTAATTAGAAGAAATATTTTAATAATGCTATTCACCCTTTTTGCTATAATAGAAGTGTCAACCAAATTCATGATCTACAATGACAGATTGAAACACACGCATGTGATTGGCGCCAGTGAGAGTTTTATATGTATCATGCATGCATAAGTCAACTTAGCCTTTTATCTATATATATAAAGCCCTAACATGCAAATAGACTGAACTGCGGAACAACTGAACAACCAGTCGCTATGACATGCACTGACCACCAGGGGACATGTGCAGAACATGGCGGGCATTGGCAGCAGGCGGCAGAACGTGGAACATGGTGGGTGTAGGTCATGGAGGGATGGTGAGCAGGGGTGCCAGACCAAGGCAGGGCGCCGGTCGCTGTTATTGAGGCGAGCCTCTAGTGGTTACTGAAAATTCTTTGCTCCCGCGCGTCATGGTCCTTCCTGGCACTCGCACCTGCTGCCGGAGCCAGCCATACTTGCACCCACTGCGGTGCTGGAACCGCTGCTTTCACCCGCTGTCAGGGCCCAACGCCAGCCCTGATCACTCAGTGTCATCAGTGGTTGCGAGCGGCTGCCAGTCCTGACCAGTGTTTGTATTCTGTGCAGTGAGAAAACCTGAAGTCATTTTCAAGTTCCACCAGTTCTTACTTCTTTTCAGTCAGGTCAAGTTTCTAAGCTTTCTAAATCTCCATTTTCCAGCTAATGAAAAGAAAATAGGATTCCACCGAGTCTCCTATCTACCTACTCCAGGACTTCTGTAAGGATCCAATGAGATGAGGCATGGGAAAACGCTTCACAGACATTTGGTTACAGTGTAAATGTTTCCACCTGGATGTTCCTGGGCTGAAGAAACAGCAAGAAGGCTAGACGCTAAGTAAAGAAGCTGGGTGTTGCTACATGACGTCATTATCCAGCACCCACAGCTACTGTTTCCAGGCTGGGCTGGGCTGTGGGCCACATTTTGAGGTCTCCGCAGCGTCAGCTGTGATTTGGTGGGGTGTCGCTCCAGGGTGGTGGCGGGGCCTGTGTCCCACTTGGGGGAAACCGAGTGTTGCTTTGTGGATGCCAGGTCCACGTGCCATTTCTTTGTAAATGAACAGTGCGCGTCACAGCAGACCCTGCATTAAGCATTTGCCCCCTGGTGGTCAGTGTGCATCATAATGACTAGTTGGATGGTTGGACACTTAGCATATTAGCCTTTTAAAACTATAGATTTGCATACCACTAACTTTACATTAATCTCTTTATTATGTAGGACTGCATCACAATATCATTGGTTTATTTTTTTACTCAATTATAACTTTTATAGTCTCCAATGCAGATCTCATTACTCATTTAGTTTTATTAATTCCCCTGTAGTTCATCCTATTCGTATGTTAATCAGTTGTCTATTAATTTCAGATTGTTCTCTCTTTTTAGCTTCTTACTCCATTTTAGAGGCCTTGAATGTAGTTTGCTTTTAAGGATATTGTAACAATGTTCTACATTTTTCTGGTTATGATAGGAAATTATTTACCAAATTTATATTTTAGCCTCTATATTTTTGGAAGAATAAAGATTTTTTATAAGCTCCATGTTATTTCTGTCATTGTTTTTATGCTACTTCTCTACTCATTCTCAAATAAAGCTACTATGATATAGTCCCAGTACTGGACATTACATGACTGCACTCTCATTCTACTCAGTGCTGGGAAAATCCCTTTTTTTCAACCTACAATGGGAAATAACTTTGATAAATTCAACTCCTGGTACAATATTAGTTCTTTTACCTAAGATTTGTATACTGTACTGGAAAAAAAAAAGTTTTTCTTAGTCCCATTAACGGTTCTCTGATAATCTAAAAGGAAATGATTACATTGACAAGTACATTCCCCAGCTCACACCTTTCATTAGGCTTTTCTTGTTATTGTGTCCTTCCCACCTCCCACCTCCAAGGAAATAAAACATCTGAGCTTCTAAGATTCGAGATGCCAGAATTTATTCTTCCCCTACGAACAACTCAGTTATTTTCTGTAAGTTGTAGACTATGAATTTGTTACAAGAGTACAGAAAACAAAACAAGAAATAAGAATGTGGCTTCTTCAAAGACAGTGTGCATTACAAGGGCACTGTGTAATACATACAGACCTTATATAGCTAACAGAATGTTCTTTCTAAATCTCTGCTTTCATCATGTTGTGCCTTATTCAAATACTTACAAGATAAAATCTAATTCCCTTAGTTTAAAATTCAAAGGTCACCTGAATAAGAAGGATCCATTCCCATATCAGCACTTTCACTCACACTGCTCCTCTTTCCTTCCTCTCTGCTTACCGGCTTATTGTGTATATTAAGTGAATAATAGCAATGTTGGGTTGTGGGGTGTTTTGTTTTTTTTGTTTTTGTTTTTGTTTTTTCTTGTGTGTGTGTGTGTGTGTGTATTATTAGAATACTGGTTTTATTTTTTTAACTTTATTTTTATATTTGACACTGTTACAGATGTAGCCATATCCCCTTTTACCCACCTCCATCCAGCCCCTGACCTCCCTTCCCTCTGGCCATTGTTAAGTCAAATTACAGAGCCTATTGTTTTTGGCAATAGTCTATCTTTCAAATCGCATTTTCCACACTCTGTGCCCTGTAGAACGCAAGCGCCATGAAAGTAGAGACTGTGTTTAACTTGTTCTGCTTTCCTTTTTATTCTTTCTTATTTTCCAGAGCCTACGAAAAACTGTCTTATATTCATTTTTATCTCAAAGGCATAATATAATTCTTATGTAGATATATCAATAAATACTTGTTTAATATATATATATATATAGACTAAATGAATTATAGACATAAAAAAACTTTTCATATTATAGTAGTATATCTATGGGAACTAAGCTATAGCTTCTATCCATTTTTCTACCTACTATAAAGATAAATTACGATCAAACTTTCAAGTGGCAATTAATTTTTCTACAATTAAGAAAGTATTGCAGGAAAGATACATATATAATTCTATGTCCTTGTTGGAATTGATAAGTGCTACTGATGCATTGAAAAAGTAAAAAAGAAAGAAAATAATGTTTTGATTTTTTTTTTAATCTGGTCTTGGCCAGTGTGGGTCATTTGGTTGAAGTGTCCTCCATGCACCAAAAGGTGGTGGGTTCAATTCCCAATCAGGGCACATAAGGTTACAAGTTGGATCCTTTGTCCAGGAGAGTGTAGGAGGTAGCCAATTGGTCTCTCTCTCTCTCTCTCTCTCTCTCTCTCTCTCTCTCTCTCTCTTCCTTCTTCTCTCTAGAATCAATCTACACTAATAAAAGAGAAAAATGGTAATTGGCGTACGACGATACCCTTTTCATTGGCTAATCAGGGCTATATGCAAATTAACTGCCAACTAAGATTGGCAGTTAACTGCCAACTAAGATTGGCAGTTAACTGCCAACAAGATGGCGGTTAATTTGCATATGTAGGCACAATGCAGGGAGGCGAAAGGGAAAGCAGGAAGAAGCCCCCTGCCATTGACAGTGATCAGAAACCCGGGGGGAGCTAAGAGCTGGGGGGCAGGGCAAAGGCGGCCCTGGGGCCACATTTGCCCTGCCCCCCAGCCATGATTGGAGAATCAGGTGCTTTTTCCGCCCTGGCCAGTGATAGCAGGAAGTATGGGTGGAACCAGCGATAGGAGCTGGGCAAGGTCGAAGCTGGCAGTCCCAGGAGCTAGGGGCCCCTTGCCTGGGCCTAAAGCGAAGCCCACAATCGCGGGGCCGCTGCAGTTGTGGGTGTCCGCTGCCCGGGCTGGACGTCTCAGCTAAAGGCATCCTGCAGAGGCAGGGGCGGAGCCCACGCCATCGTGGCCCCCCTTCCCACCCCCTGCTGCCACTGCAGGTCCCAGCTGCCCAGGCCGGACGCCTAGGCCAGAGGTGTCAGGCCTGGGCAAGGGGCCGATCCAGTGATTGGAGGGTGATGGGGGTCAACGCCTGAGGGCTCCCAGTATGTGAGAGGAGGCAGGCTGGGCTGAGGGACACTCCCCCCCCCCCCACACACACACAGTGCACGAATTTCATGCACCGGGCCCCTAGTAAAAATAATAATAAAGAAATGTATCTCAATATTGCTCAGATAGAAAGTTTGGTTTTCTAATATTTTGCTATTTGTTTTAAATATTTAAGGAACACTTTAACGCACTATATAATTTGTGCTCTAGAGAGCACCCCAATCTAGATTTAAAAGTTTCTTTATTGATTGATTTGAGAGAGAAACAGCAATTTGTTGTTATATTTATCTATGAATTTATTGGTTGCTTCTTGTATGTGCCCTGACCAGGGATTGAACCCACAACCTCGGTGTGCCGGATGATACTCCAACCAACAGAGCTCCCCAACCAGAATTAAAGCTAGGTTTTAATCTGTTCTCCACTCCTAGCAGAACATGTGACCTCAGGCAAATCAAGGAACTTCTATAATCTCAGCTTCATCATTTATAAAGTGCATATTCCTACCAACCTCACAAGATTTTGTGAGAATCAAATGAATTAATAAGTTTAATAACTTTGTAAAACTCTTAAACAATATTTAGATATGAGATGATAATTGCCAATAAATGGTCAAAATAAGAAATCTCTATAAAACAAAAGGATGTGATACCAAGTGCCATATTATACCTTTTTAAAACCCTATGTGGCAAGAGATAGAAAGCATATTAATATTCAGTTTCCAAACAAAATGCAGGGTGCCTAGTTCAATTTGAACTTCAGATAAACAACACATATTTTTGTTTAAGTAAATTATATACATGGGCTCTCGCCCTCAGAGTATAGGAAACACACTGACAAATATCTGTCAATCAGGAATTTAATTACTGAGAAATAACAAACTAGTTATTTTTTCAAAGTAGTTTTTTCTACTACTTCTTATTAATTATATTTAGGAATAAGAATGGAGGGAAATTTGACATATGGTAAACATGGGGGGAGATGATACATTTTATAGTGTAGCAAATGTTGGTGTTCCATTTTTCTATTTTAATTTATGTGAAATCCTTGAACATCAAACATATCTACCTTCCACCAGAACATAATCATTATCTAAAGTTTAAAATAAATGATTTCTGGCTCATTCACTGTTTTAGATTATTCAACAGGGCAGACTTATGGTGATTTTATAATATGTTAGAGCTAAGAATAGTGCTGGGAGTAAATTAATTATTCCACAGGAACAAACATAATTCTAGTAGCCGTATTGAAAGAGAAAACAAATTATTTGTGACAAGTGACCAAAACAGACTGATGTCAAACACAAATGCTCAACAATTTATTCCTTTTATAAGCTACATTCTGTTAGGAAAAAGGTATGAAAAACGTTAGAACAAGATGGGAGAATTCTTTGTGCATATGAAAGTATTAAATTATTTTTCATTTTTTATCTCTTCAACTCATAAATTTTATTTTGCCATCTCTTCTGCCAAGTTAGCCAGTGTCCAAACATCATATCCTCTTGCTTTACTCATATGCACTCCCTTGACAAGAGTGTTTCTTAAGGCACAGCCTTAAAAAAAATCTTGGGGGGAGATCCAAGATGGCTGACAACGGGACAGCAGGCTGCAAGATAGTGTGTGAGTGAGAGAGAGAAAGGAGAATGTGTGGACGTGTGGGGAGTTTCTGTATTTGAGAGTGAGGGACAGCTATATTCCATGGGACTGTTGGGGACTGGTGGACCAGGCTTCCCTGGCCAGGCAGCATATACTGCTGCTGAAATCTCTCCCAGAGCAGCCAGCTTTGCCACAGAGACTGCATCATCTTGAAGGGGAGACCAGCTGTGATCAGAAGCCCAGCCTTACCTTCAACTGGGGAGACCTTGGATACCTCCTGGGACCCTACAACCACAATGCCCAGGGACCAACTGCCTCAGCGGCAAACCCACAAACACCAGGACTCCAGCCTCCACGACCGTGGGCGCCTAAAAAGTCTGTCCAGGGGGAGACAAAGTGGTGCCGAATATGCACACGAGCCCTGCGCCTTCTCACAGAGCAGATAGAAGGAACAGCTGAATCGAACAACACCCACCTGGAAGTGACAAATTAAACATGGCTGGTGAGGCAATCCCTGGAAGGAAAGGTCAGATATCACATAGAGGAAGGTGAGATCTAGGATCCTGGCTGGAGGGAGAAACCGGCGCAGCAGGGACTAGGCAGCCCTGGGCAAACTACGGCCCGCGGGCAGGATCCGGCCCGTTTGAAATGAATAAAACTAAAAAAAAAAAAAGACCGTACCCTTTTATGTAATGATGTTTACTTTGAATTTATATTAGTTCACACAAACACTCCATCCATGCTTTTGTTCCGGCCCTCTGGTCCAGTTTAAGAACCCATTGTGGCCCTCGAGTCAAAAAGTTTGCCCACCCCCGGTAGTGTCAGGGGAAGGCTGCGCCCCACAAAATCCACAGTTGTTGGGGTCAGTGTAGCCCTCAAATGTGAAAGTGGGTCCACCGGGCTGCTGGAAAAATGGGACTCTAGATATTAGCCCACAGCTTGGCTGGGCCAAAAAAGGCAGCCTGAATTTCTATACCAGCTGTGCAGTGCCAGGGAAAAAAGACATGAGTCTGCACACTTCTTTTGCCTTTTTTATTACTTTTTAACTCCTTGCTTTTGCTTGATAAGTCCACATAGGATGTTCTAATTAAATCTCTCACAGAGACTGCAGGGGAAAGTTGTTTTGTGGAAACTGGGGATCAGAGTGGGGAAAGACGAACAGGAAACCAGCTCTGGGGCAGTCCGTTCCTCCAACCAATATTAAGTGTGGCTGGGAAAGAATAATCCAGTGATGGCAAACCTATAACACGTGTGTCAGAGGTGACACGCAAACTCATTTTTTTTATCGATTTTCCTTGTTAAATGGCATTTAAATATATAAAATACATATAAAAATATGTCTTTGTTTTACTATGGTTGAAAATATCAAAAAATTTCTATATGTGACACAGCACCAGAGTTAAGTTAGGGTTTTTCAAAATGCTGACACACCAAGCTCAAAAGGTTCGCCATCACTGGAATAATCTAAACACTGGGTAGAGGGGCCTTTTAGCCCCAGATATTAATACATAAACACTACAAACCAAGGGTTGTATCAGAAATTGACTCTTGTGTAAATACAACTAAAGGCAGGCTGAGAAACAAATTGAGCAGAGAGATCCCTCCTGCTTGAAAACAGGATTCTGGCTTATGATACAGAGGAGTGGTAGATCAATGGGAACTTCAATACTGTGCTGACTACCTGACAGGAAACAGACATGCCAAGCAGAACAGTAGAGGAAGTGAACGACCATCAGTAATTCACTTTTTTATTTTTTATATTTTACTTAATAAACCAAATTTTTTTCTCACTTGATTTTACTTTTTTATTATTATATTTTTATTTTTAATTATTATTGTTACTACTATTATTTTACGTTTTTTAAAGTTTCATTTTATTTCATTTTTTATTTAATTTAATTTTAAGATTAGTGTTATACATTTTATTTTTATTTTTCTTTTAGCATTATTTTACTCTATCTCAATTTTTCCTTTATGCCAACACTCTCTTCCTCACTTTTTCCCTCTATTGTCCTGTTTCTCTTACCCTGTTCCTGCTTTAGTTTTTCTCTATCCTTTCTTTTTACTCCCTGTTAAAAATTGTTCTTACTTATATATCTAATTTCCTCTCCCCTGCTCCAAGTCTATGTACACTTCTTCCTTTTCTTTCTTCACTATCCAGTTATATTTTTTTCCTCTTTTTTCCCTTTTTCTTTCATTCTGTCTTCTTTTGGTGTTTGTTTGTTAGTTTTTTTTATTTCTTTTTCTTTTAATTCTGATTTTACTCTCCTCATTTGTTCCCTTCTTATACTAATAGTGTATTTAATTCCAATCACCAACTCAGACCTAGCTACTCTCTATTCTCCTTTTCCAATAGTAAACAAATAGATAGCTTAAAGAAAGGGGATTTTTTATATATATATATATATATATATATATATATATATATATATATATATATTTTAGAGGCCCAGTGCACAAAATTTGTGCATGGGGGGGGTGTCCCTCAGTACAGCCTGTACCCACTCCAATCTGGAATCCAATGGGGGATGTTGGACATACTTTTCACAGTATGGGACCTCTGGCTCCTAACTACTTTCCTGCCTGCCTCCCTGATTGTCCCCTAACCACTCCCCTGCTGGCCTGATTGATGCCTAACTGCTCCCCTTCTGGCCTGATAGCACCGAACTTCACTCTCCTGCTGGCCCAATTGCACCCAACTGCCCTCCCCTTCCAGCCTGATTGCTCCCAAATGCCCTTCCCTGCTGGCCTGATCACCCCCAACTGCCCTCCCCTGCCATGATATACCTCCTCTGCCATGACCTGCCTCCTCTGCATGAGACAGCGGAGATGCTGGGACCAGCCTCCTCTGTGCCACGCAGAACCGTGGGACCCCCAAGCCTCACTCTGTGGAGAGGCCACCGGGTCCTACCTCAACTGTGTGCATGGCCATCTTGTGGTGGCCATCTTTTGACAACCTTGCACAAAGGTATCACATGAGGGCATGACACCACCTGGGCATTTATTATGTAGGATATTTTGTATTTTGTTTTTTACTTCTTATACACTCATTCTGTTTCTACCTACTCTAAACTGAATTGTGTGTATTTCCCCATTCATTCAATTCCTTGAACTTACATTCTGGAAATAAGATCTGACTCCGCAGATTCATCTGGGTGTTGTTTTTTGGGTGGTTTTTGCATTTTTTGAATTAATTGTCATTTATTGTTTGCATTCATCTTTGGGTGTTTGTTGTTTGCATTTTTTGGATTAGTTGTTGTTTTATTGGAATTTTCTCCCCATACATATATATATTTTTCCTCCTTCTTTTTTCTCCTCTCTCTTGTCTCTCTTACATTTTTTCCTTTTCTCAATGTCATTTTTGCACTTTTTTCTATCGCCTAATTCTTTTTTCTCTGGTGGTCAACTTTATTTGGGGTTATTAGTATCATGAATACATCTGTGTTTGTTTCCCTGTGCATTGTGTCTTGTTGTGTTGTATTTTGTGCCTTTAAGTCAATACAAGAGAGAGAGAGAGTTACATAACCTGATACCCTGAGAGGAGTGATCATGGGGAGATAAAAAAAAAAACATCCCACATACAAAATATAAAGAGGAATCACCAGAAAAGGCAGTAAACGAAATGGAGGCAAGAAATAAGTCAGAGAAATAATTCAGATCAATGGTCATAAGGATGCTGAAAAGGATGGAAGAGAATTTCAACAATATGTGTAAGAATCAAGAGGAAATGAAGAAGAACCAAGAAAAAATGAAAAATGATATCACTGCAATAAAGAACACAATAGAAAGCATCAACAGTAGACTAAAAGAAGCAGAGAACAACATCAGTGAGCTAGAAGACAAGGTAGGAAAAAATACCCAAGCAGAGCAGCATCTTGAAAAAAAATTTCAAAAGCAGGAAGAGAGCCTAAGAGAACTCTGGGACAACACAAAATAAAACAACATCCACATAATAGGGGTGCCAGAAGGAGAGGAAACTGACCAAGGAATAAAAAAACCTGTTTGAAGAAATATTGATAGAAAATGTCCCTGATATTGACAAGAAAAATACTTACACAAGTCTAAGAAGTTCACAGACACGCAAATAAGATGAACCCCAAAAGACCAACAACAAGACACATTTTAATTAAATTGGCAAAAACCAACGACAAAGTAAGAATCTTAAAGGCTGCCAGAGAGAGACAGAAAATTACCTACAAGGATGTCCCATCAGACTATCGACTGATTTCTCAACAGAAACACATCAGGCAAGAAGGGAATGGAATGAATTATACAAAGTCATGCAAAGCAAGGGTCTGAATCCAAGAAAACTGTACCCAGCAAGTAAATCAATCAAAATTGAAGATGAAATCAGGAGCGTCAAAGACAACAAATGACTAAGGGAGTTTATTACCACCAACCAGCAATGCAAGAAATGCTAATGTGTCTGCTATAAAAAGAAGAAATAGGAAGGGAAGAAGGAACACAGCATAAAGAATAAAAATGGAGAAAAAATTAGTACCCATCAATAATAACTTTAAATGTAAATGAATTAAATGCCCAAATCAAAAGACATAAAGTAGCTTAGTGTATAAGAAAATATAACCCATATATCTGCTGTCTACAGGAAACTCACGTCAGAACAAAGGACCCACACAGACTGATGATGAAGAGATGGAAAAAGGTTTTTCAGGCAAATTGAAATAAAAAAAATAAAAAGCTGGGGTAGCAATATTTATATCTGACAAATTAGACCTCAAAGTGAAGGCCATACAAGAGATAAGGAAGGCCACTTCATAATACTAAAGGGAGAAATTCAACAAGGAGATATAACTCTGGTAAACCTATATGCACCAAATACAGGAACTTCCAAATTTATTTATATATATATATATATATATTAACCTTCTGGAGGATATCAAGTGAGAGAGGGACAGCAATACAGTCTTAGTAGGGGATTTTAATACCCCAGGAACACCACTGGACAAATCCTCTAAACAAAAAATCAGCAAAGAAACATTAATCCTAAATAACTCACTAGATTAGATGGAATTAATTGACAGTCTGAACATTTGACCCAAAAGCCACAGAATATACATTCTTCTCAAGTGCACATGGGGCATTTTTAATGATAGACCACATATTGGGACACAGGCAAAGTCTCTTCAAATTCAAGAAGATAGAAATCATATCCAGCATCTTCTCAGATCACAATGGCATAACTTTAGAAATAAACCACAATAAAAACATTAAAAAAGTCAAACACTTGGAGGCTAACTCACATCCTCTTAAACAATGATTGTTACCAAAGAGATCAAAGCAGAAATAAAAAGCATCCTAGTAACAAATGACAATGAAAGCACAACATCCAAAATCTATGGGACCCAGTGAAAGCAGTCTTGTGAGGGAAGTTTATAGCTCTACAGGCCTTCCTCAAAAGTCAAAAAAAAGGCAATAAATTATCTAACCCAACAACTCAAAGAATTAGAAGGAGAGCAACAAGAAAAGCCCAGAGTAAGCAGAATGAAGGAAATAATAAAGATCAGACCTCAGCCCAAGCTGGTTTGGCTCACTGGATAGAGTGTTGTCCTTCAGACTGAAGGGTCCCAGGTTTGATTCTGGCTCAGGGCTCAAAACCTAATAGGAGGCATGCAGGAGGCAGCCAATCAATGATTCTCTCTTATCATTGATGTTTCTCTCTCTCTCTCTCTCTCTCTCTCTCTCTCTCTCTCTCTCTCGTCTTCCTCTCTGAAATCAATCAATAAATATATTTTTTAAAAAGATCAGAACAGAAATAAATGACATAGAGACAAAAAAATAAAAAATAAACAAAACCAAGAGCTGGTTCTTTGAATGGATAAACCAAATTGATGAACCTGTAGCCTGGCTCACCAAGAAGGAAAGAGAGAGGAACAAAATAAACAAAATCAGAAATGAAAGAGAAGTAACAACGGACCCCAAAGAAATACAAAGGGTTATGTAGAAATAATATGAACAACTCTATTCCAAGAAACTGGACAACCTAGATGAAATGGATATATTCTTTTAAAAA
The DNA here is from genome assembly GCF_964212035.1 of Myotis nattereri. Lineage (NCBI taxonomy): Eukaryota > Metazoa > Chordata > Mammalia > Chiroptera > Vespertilionidae > Myotis > Myotis nattereri. The sequence continues at coordinate 89,544,897 of NC_138078.1, forward strand.
TACAAGCTTCCAAAACGCAATCAGGAAGAATAAGAAATTCTGATTAGGCTGATAACTAACAAAGAATTTATAGCAGTAATCAAAAATCTTGCAGCAAAAAAAGCCATTTCAGAGGGCTTTACAGTGGAGTTCTGCTAAGTATTCAAAGAAGAACTAAAACCTATCCTCAGATTATTCCAAAAAATTCAATAAGGAAGCCCACTTCCAAGCTCTTCCTATGAAGCCAGCATTACCCTAATTCCAAAACCAGATAAGGACTCCACAGAGAAAGAGAACTGCAGGCCAATATCCTTGGTGAACATAGATGCTAAAATCCTCAACACAATTCTAGCAAAACGGATCCAGAATTACATTAGAGAGATCATACACTATGACCAAGTTGGGTTTATTCTGGGGATGCAAGGATGGTAAAATATCTGCAAATCAATAAATGTGGTACATCACATAAACAAACTGAGAGACAAAATTCACAACATCATATCAATTGATGCAGAAAAAGCATTTGAGAAAATCCAACACACTTTATTGATAAAAACTCTCAGCTAATTGGGAATAGAGGGATCATACCTCAACATAATAAAAGCCATGTATGACAAACCTACAGCTAACATCATACTCAATGTTCAAAAACTAAAACCATTTTCCCTAAGAACAGAAACAAGACAGGGATGCCCACTTCACTACTCCTGTTTGACATAGTACTGGAAGTGCTAGCCAATGCAATCAGACAACAAGAAGAAATAAAAGAAATCCAAATTGGAAAGTAAGTAAAACTGTCATTATTGTACAGAGAATGACATGATATTGTACATAGAATATCCCAAAGACTCCATCAAAAAAGTACTAGATTTAATAAAAGAATTAGAAAATATAGAATGATAGAAAATTAACACCCAGAAACCTATGGCTTTTTTTATACATCGATAATGAACTTACAGAAAGAGAAACTAAAAAAAAATCCCATTTACCATTGCAAAAAAAAAAAATTAAGATCCCCAAGGATGTAAAAAATCTGTACTCAGAAAACTACAGGTCGCTGAAAAAAAGATAGAAGATATAAACAAATGGAAGAACATACCATGTTCACAGATTGGTAGAATCAACATCATTAAAATGTCCATACTATCCAAAGCAATTTATAGATTCAATACAATCCCCATTAAAATGCCACAGACCTAGAACAAACTCTCCAAAAATTCATCTGGAATAAAAAAAGACCCCGAATAGCCATAGCAATCCTTACAAAGAAGAACAAAGTTGGAAGGATCACAATACCAGTTATCAAACTATATTAAAATCCACGGTTCTCAAAACTTCCTGGTACTAGCACAAGAATAGAAAACTAGACCAGTAGAACAGAACAGAGAATGCAGAGATCAACCCAAGCCATTTTGCTCAATTAATATTTGACAAAGGAGGCAAGAGCATATAATGGAGTCAAGACAATCTCTTCAATAAATGGTGCTGAGAAAATTGGTCAGGTACATACAAAAAAATGAAACTAGATCACCAACTTACACCATACACAAAGATAAACTCATAAAGGATAAATGACTTAAACAAAAGACGGGAAGCCATTAAAATATTAGAGGAATCCAAAGGCAGTAAAATTTCAGGCATATGCCAAAGCAATATCTTTACCAATACAGCTCCTAGAATGATGGAAACTAAGGAGAAAAAAACAAAAACAAATGGGACTATATCAAAATAAAAAGCTTTTGCACAGCAAAAGAAACCATCAACAAAACCACAAAAAAGCCCACTGCATGGGAAAACATATTTGCCAATGCTATCTCAGATAAGGTTTTAATCTCCAAAATTTACAAGGAACTCATACGACATAACAAAAGATAAACGTTCCAATCAAAAAATGGGCAAGGAATCCAAGTAGACACTTTTCAAAAGAGGACATACAGAAGGCCTAGAGACACATGAAAACATGCTCAAAGTCACTAATCATCTGAGCGATGCAAATCAAAATAACAATGAGACACCATCTCACACCTGTCAGAATGGTACACATCAACAAATCAACAAATGACAAGTTCTTGCGGGGATGTGGAGAAAAAGAAACCCTCGTGTACTGCTGGTATCAAGACAAAAAGGAAGCCCACTGTATGGGAGGACATATTTGCCAATTTTACATCTGGTAAGGGATTAATTTCTAAAATATATACAATACTCATACAATGCAACAAAAGGAAAACAAACAATCCAATTAAAAAATGGGCAGAGCACCACAGTAGACACTTCTCCAAGGAAGATATACAAATGGCCAAGGTACAAATGAAAAAATGTTTAAAGTAACTAATCATCAGAGAGATGCAAATTAAAATAACAATGAAATATCACATAACTGTCAGAATGGATACCGTCAATAAATTAACAAATAATAATTGCTGGAGAGGATGCGAAGGAAAGAAAACACTAGTTTACTGCTGGTGGGAATGCAGACTGGTGCAGCCACAATGAAAAATAGTATGGCGTTTTCTCAAAAAATTAAAACTGGAACTTCCATTTGATCCAGTGATCCCACTTTTGGGAATATATCCTAAAAACCCCAAAACACCAATCAGAAACATATATGTACGCTTATGTTCATAGCAGCATTATTTACAACTAGAAGCTCAGTGCACGAATTTGTGCATGGGCGGGGTTCCTCGGCCTGGCCAACCAGCAGGTCTGACTGGAGCAGTGGGTGGTCTTCTGGGGGGAGGGGCCAAGGAAGGTTGGCTGTGGGAGCTTACTGACCACCAGGGGGCAGCTCCTGCATTGAGCGTCTGCCCCCCTGGTGGTCAGTGCACATCATAGCAACTGGTCATTTGGTCCTTTGGGTCGCTTAAGCTTTTATATATTTAGATAGTCAAGATATGGAAACAGCCTAAGTGCCCATCAGTAGATGAAGGGATAAAAAAGCTGTGGGATATTTAAGCAATGGAATACTATGCAGCTGTAAAAAAGAGGTATCTCTCTCTTACCTTTTGGGACAGCATAGATAGACTTAGAGACTATTATGCTAAGTGAAATAAGCCAATCTGAGAAATACAAATATTTCATGATCTCACTTAGTGGAATCTAATGAACAAAACAAATTGACCAACAAAATAAGAGCCCAAGCATGGAGGCATGGAAGAGACTGACATATAGGGAGGTATGGGGACAAGGACAGATAAACCAATGAACTTTTATATGTATATGCATAGCCCATGGATACAGACAATAGGGTGGTGAAGACCTGGGGGGTAGGGACTGGGTGGAGGAGGGTTAAAGGGGAGAAAATGGGAGACGTGTATAATACTGTCTGTCAACAATAAAAAATACATTTATAAAAGATGCCCTAACAAATATAAACGTTAAATTTAAAGGAATATTTCTTAATACAGCCATTAAAATAATAGTATTTCCCTGTGGTAAATTATTTTTATAGATAGTTAACCCTTATACAATGCAAGGATTAGGGGCACCAACCCACGCACCTACAGTCAAAAATCCATATATAGCTTTGAGTCCCCAAAGACTTAACTTCCAATATCCTACTGTTGCTGGCAGCCTTACTGCTAACATAAACAGTCAATTAGCACATATTTTGTATTTTATATGTATTATGTACTGGATTCTTACAATAAAATAAGCAAAAATAAAAACATATAATTAAGAACATTATAAAGAAGAGAGAATACATTTGCTGTATTAAAAAAATAAATCGACCTGCTCAAGCCCATGTTGTTCAAAGGTCTACTGTGTGAATACCTATGTATTTATCCATCTACCTATGGGCTATGACTAATACTATTTAAAAATTAGCTCAAATGAGTCATAGATCTAAATGTAAATTTTTAGACTTTATCTTTTGTTGTTGACACTGTTACAGATGTCCTCATTTCCCCTTTCTTTGCCCACCTCCACTCAGCCCTCACCCCTCGCCCCCTTCCCTTTTGCCATCACCACACTGTTGTCTGTGTCTATGGATTATGAATATATGTTCTTTCACTAATTCCTTCACTTTCTTTCATCCAGTGCCCCTCCCCCTTCCCCTTTGACCGCTGTCGGTCTGTTCCATTTATCCATGTCTCTGCTTCTATTTTGTTCATCAGTTTATTTTGTTCATTAGATTCCACATATTAGTGTGATCATATGGTATTTATTTTCTCTGACTGCTTTATTTCATTTAGCATAATAATATCTAGGTCCACCCATGCTGTCACAAAAGGTAAGATTTTCTTCCTTTTGACAGCTGCCTAGTAAAATTTTACAATGCAATACTTTTATTAGAAATCATAGGGAAAGAAAACCTTTTGTTTCTGCAGAATAGGCAACAAATTGAAACTAAAAGAAAGATAACATTAAAAATGGTGAAATGGAGTTTATCGAAGTAAAAACTTTTGTTCTATGAAAAACACTATTAAGATACTAAAAGTTTAAGTCACAATGTGGGAGGAAAATAACTGTTACTCACACTTCTGATAAAGGATATGTATTAAGAATATACAAAGCTCAACAATAAAAAAAAAACCACAATTTTTTGAGTAGGGAAAATATCTGAAGAGTTACTTATTCAGATAATATTTGTGGATTAAAAATAAGCATAACAAAATAATGCTTAATATCATTAGACATTTTAAAATTCAAAATAACACTGTAATGAGATACCACTAGACACCAATCATAATGGCTTTAAAAATGTAAAAGAAAGAAAAATCTAAAAATACCAAGTGCTATCTACAATGTGAAGCAACTGGACTCTCATTTACTTTCGGGTGATTATGCAACACCAAACAGCCACTTTTGAAATATTTATCAGTTTCTTGTAAATTTATACATCCACTTTCTATGTTATCCAGAAATTCCACTCCTAGATATCTTTCTTAGAGAAATAATCATCAAGATATGAAATCAACCTAGGTGTCCAAGGATAGATGAATGGATAAAGGAGATGTGATACATATTTACAATTGGCTATTACTCTACAATAAAAATTGAAATCTTGCTATTTACAACAACATGGATGGGGTTAGCAGGTATTATGCCAAGTGAAATAAGTTAGAGAAAGACAAATAATATATGATTTCACTTATACTGGTATAGAATATTAAATAAAACTAAATAGAAGAACAAACAAAACAAATCAGAAATAGACTCATAGACACAGAGGAATGACTACAGTAATGGTTGCCAGAGGGGAGGAGTTGGGAGGATGGGTGACAAAGGTATAAGGGAATAAGATGTACAAACTTTCAGTTATAAAATAAGTCACAGGGATATAGTATACAGCAACAGGAATATAGTCAATACAATTGTAATAACTGCACAGTAGGGGTGATTTATAGACATTGTGGTGATCACATCATAAGGTATGTAAATTTCAAATCACTATGTTGTACATCTGAATTAATATAATATTGAATGCCAACTATACATTAATAACATTTAAAAATCACAATGTCCATTCATCTACTGATAGGTAGTTGGGCTGTTTCCAGATCTTAGCTATTATAAATAACTAGAGGCCTGGTGCACAAAAATTTGTGCACTCACGGGGGAAGGAGGGTCCCTCAGCCCGGCCTGTGCCTTCACACAGTCTAGGACCCGTCAGGACATAACGACCTGCTGGCTTAGGCCTGCTCCCAGGTGGCAGAGGGCAGGCCAAATCCCTAGGTGCAGCCCCTGGTCGGGCTCAGAGCAGAGCCGATTGGGGAGTGGGCTCGCCTTCCCCTGTCATGCACAGAGCAGGGCGGATTGGGTGGTTGCGATGCCACCCTCAGTCATGCTCAGGGTAGGGCCGATTGGGGGGTTGGGGCACTGCCCCCTGTTACACTCAAGGCAGGGTCATGGGGAGGTTGCGGTGCCACCCCCTGTCATGCACAGAGCAGGGCCAATCAGGGGATTGGGGAGCTCCCCCCTGTCACTCACAGAGCAGGGCGCATCAGGGGGGTTGGGGCTCTGTACCCTGTCACACACACAGCAGGGTCAATCAGGGGGTTGGGGAGCTCCCCCCTGTCACTCACAGAGTAGGGGTGATAGGGGAGTTGGGGCACTGCCCCCTGTCACACACAGAGCAGGGCTGATCAGGGGGTTGGGGCACTTCCCTCTATCACCCACAGAGCAGCGCCGATCAGGGGGTTGGGGAACCGCCACTGTCACACTCAGGGCAGGGCCGATGGGGAGGTTATGGCTCTACACCATCACACACAGAGCAGGGCCTGTGGGGGAGGGGGATTGAGGCGCCGCACCCTGTCACACACAGAGCAGGGCTGATCAGGGGGTTGGGGCTCCGCCGCAGGGAGATCAGGGGGTTGGGGAGCTCCTCCCTATCAGGCACAGAGCAGGGCTGATCAGGGGGTTGGGGCTCCTTCCCCTGTCGTGAACAGAGCAGGGCGGATAGGGAGGCTGTGGCCCCGCCCCCTGTCACACACAGAGCTACAGGACGATCAGGGGGTTTGGGCCCTGCCCCCTGTCACGCTGATCCTGGTGCCAGGAGGCCTTGCGGCTTGGCTGATCCTGTTGCTTGGAGGCATATTACCCTTTTACTATATAGGATAGAGGCCTGGTGCATGGGTGGGGCAGGTTGGTTTGCCCTGAAGGTTGTCCTAGATCAGCGTGGGAGTCCCCACTGGGGTGCCTGGTCAGTCTGGGTGAGGGGCTGAGGGCTGTTTTCAGGCTGGCGGGTGACTGAAGCTCCCAACTGCTCCTTTTTTTCTTTTTTTTTATTCTCGGCCAGCTTTAGCTCTGACTCCAGCTCTAAGGCCTCTGCTGCTGAAAGCAGGTATCTGGTTTGTTTGTGTTCTATAATCGAAACACTGTATCAACTCCAGCTCTGAGATTCCGGCTGGCTGAAAGTAGGTTTCTGGGCTTTTGTTTAGCTTCTACATTTGTAACTATGTTTCAAACTGCAAGCCCAGAGGCCCGCATGGCAGACGTTGGTTTCCTTCGTCACTGAAGCAAGCAAGCCTCATGTTAGTTTCAAGCTGCCTGGCTGCCCGCTGCCATCTTGGCTGGCAGTTAATTTGCATATAGCCCTGATTAGCCAATGGGAAGGGTAGCAGACGTACTCTAATTACCATGTTTCTCTTTTATTAGATAGGATTCTTCTATGAACATAGGAGTACATACATTCTTTCTGATTGGTGTTTCAGGATTCTTAAGATGCATTCTTAGAAGTGGGATCACTGTTCAAATAGCAGTTCAGTTCCATTATTAATTTTTTGAGGAAACTCCACACTGTTTTCGATACTGCTTGTACCAGTCTGCATTCCCACCAACAGTGTACTAGGGTTCCTTTTTCTCCACATCCTTTCCAGCACTTGTCTGTTGATTTATTAATAACTAGTGGCCCGGTGCACAAAATTTGTGAAGGGGGCGGGATGTCCCTCAGCCTGGCCTGCACCTTCTCCAATCTGGGACCCCTCGGGTAATGTCCTACTGCTGGGGGATATCCCTGAGGGATCAGGCCTAAACCAACAGTTGGACATCCCTCTCACAATCCCGGACTGCTGTCTCCTAACTGCTCACCTGCCTGCCTGCTCGATCGCCCCTAACCACTCTGCCTGCTGGCCTGCTCACCCCCAACTGCTCCCCCCCACTGGCCTGCTCACACCCAACTTCCCCCCACCCCGCTGCCCTGATTGCCCCTAAATGCCCTCCCTTGCCAGCCTCATGGCCCCCAACTGCCCTCCCCTGTTTGCCTCATGGGCCCCAACAGCCCTCCCCTGACAGCCTCATGGCCCCCAACTGCCCTCCCCATCCAGAGGCCCTCTGCTGCCAGGTGTGGAATGCTTGCTGCATCACCAGGGCAATGACGCAAGCATTCCATACCCGGCCAGGCTGGGAAGCTCTCCCTCTACGGCCAGGTGCTGCCAAGACAACCAGGCTGCCAGGAAGAATATCCATCATTGCATGCAATTGGTTTAGTTACATCATAAATTCTATCCCCAACTCCATTCAGTAGGAAATACAAACTACCTGGAACCTATGGAATAATGCCTGGTGATTTCCTGCAGGTGTCTGAGCTGCATATATGGGAAAAAGTAGGATGTGTGTGTATATATATATATATATATATATATATATATATATATATATATCACAGATGTGTATGCATGTGTCTGCCAAGGTTAAAGGACACACAAAATCAAGACAGTTGGCAGCTACACCTCGTGGGCAATGACTGGCAGGAGACTGGCTCTAGACTGTAACTTCCCAAGCCTATCACAGTACATTTCCAGGATGCATCCCTCCTCTGTCATGCCACCTGCTGACAGGAGGCTGGCTCCATCACCGCAGCTGTTTCATGTGGGTCCTTTTGACCCCTGACCTCCCCTCATCCTCGGCCAGTATGTCAGGCATGCTGGTCGTTCACAGGGGGCCATAGCCACAGGCTGTGCAGGCCCCTGGGCTGATGTCTTGATAATCGCTCAGTGTGGGCAGACAGAGCCGCCTGAGAGGCTGGCCTCTCCCGTGGGCACACAGCGGCAGGGGAAAGCAGGAGCGAGAGGCCCTCTATATACTGGGCGCTCCTAAGAGCTCCCACTCCTGCCAGGTGGGCATGTGACTCTCCCAAGTGAGAAGAGAAGCCGGGTGGCCATGAAAGGTAGGGTCCTCTCCAAAAGGTGACCGTGAGGCAGCAGGTAGTATGGGATTTCCCTTATGCATGGTTTCTGAACTGCGTCACCTGTAACTCCAGCCTCTTTAACAACATGAGACTCAGAGGAGGGCTGTGCCATAGACCCTGCTCTCCGAAAGCACTGGCAAAGCGATCGTCTGGCAGCACTGGCAGCTGCACTTGGAGCTCCATGATTCATCCCATCCTTGACCCGCCAGGGGCTGTGAGGCTTGCCAGGTGCCCTGCAAGGCTGCCCCTCCTGTCTGTGCCCGGCCTGGCCAGGAGGCCCTTCCTCCGCAGCTGGGTACAGAATGCTTGCCGTGTCACTGCAGCAGTGAAGCAAGCATTCCGCCAGGCTGCTCACACTGCCCGCTTTCAGCGGCCGCCCCCGCCCCCCAGGACTGGGGGACTCCGGTGGGGCTGAGAGGACTGGGCGCTGACATCTTGTGGCTATGGGCACTGCCATCTTTGTGATGGAGTGATGGTTAATTTTCATACTACCCTTTTATTAGATAGGATAACCATTCTGGCAGGTGTGAGGTGGTACTTCACAGTCGTTTTACTTTGCATCTCTGATAATTTGTGACTTTGAGCATTTTTTTCATATGTCTCTTGGCCATATGAAAAAATGCTAAAAGTCACTAATTGAGGTCCTCTGCTCATTTTGAAAGTGGGTTGTTTGTCTTCCTTTTGTTGAGTTGTATGAGTATTTTATATATTTTGGAAATCAACCCCTTGTCACATGTATCATTGGCTATATGTTCTCCCATACAGTAGGTTCCCTTTTCACTGTGATGCTGGTATGTTTTGCTGTGCAGAAGCTTTTTAGTTTGATGTAGTCACTTTTTATTTATTTTTACTTTTTTTTTCTCTTGCCCTAGGCATGTAGCTGTGAAAATTCTGCTACATGAGATGTCTGATATTTTGCTGCCTATATTTTCTTCTAGGATTTTTATGTTTTCACATTTTTCCATTTATATGCATATATGCATAACCCATGGACATAGACAATAGTGCAGTGAAGTCCTGGGCAGGGGTCAGGAGTGGGGTGGAAGGGGCTAATGGGGGGATGAAAGAAGGTAACTATAATATTTTCAACAATAAAAATAAATTTAAAAATCAATGTCAGATAAAGCATATGTAAATGTGTATAGCAGCTTTATTCATAATATCCAAAACCTGGAGGCAACAAATATGTCCTTCAATAGGTGGATGAATAATAGGTTTAGTATATGCATATAATGGAATGCTCTTCAGTGCCAAGAGCAATTAGCTATTAAGTGCTAAAAAAGCATGGAGGAATCTCATGTATTTTACTAAATAAAAGGAACCATACCTCAAAAGGCTATATACCTTAAGATTCTATTTATATGCAAATTTGGAAAAGGAACACTAAAGGAACATGGAACTGTTCTGTGTTTGCTAGGGGTTAGTGGTGGGGTGAGTGGTTATGTATAAAGGAGCAGCTTAAAGGATTTCTAAGAGTGATGGGTTTGTTCTATATAATGAATTTGGTGGTAGACTTGGTAAGTGCATCTGTTTGCATTTATAAAAATCAGAAAATTGCACACCATAAAGAAACAATTGTACTGTGTGAAAATTAAAATATACAAATAAAAATATTATTTTAATTGTTAGTATTTTCTTGGAATATGTTTTTAATTTTTTTAATTATCTATTTTATTTTCAACATTTTTGCTATTATATTTTATTGTTTTCTCTTAAATATTGCATGTATTTAGATTTTTTAATTTGAAAATATTTATCTTTTAGCAGAAAGGTTCAAGCCATTTATATTCATTTTTGGAACTATTAAGCAATTAAATTTACACCTTTATCTGCTTTACAAACTGTGAAATGTCTTTCCATTCAATCTTCCCACTACTCTCCATTTTCTGTTTGTTTTTAAATTTTCCTGGATTTTAAATAATTTAAAGTGTATGAATGACACATTATAAAAGCAGGAACAACAAGGGAAAGATTAACAGTAAGTTAACATGACCCTTGTCAGGCTACTCTGGAAATACAGTGTGCTATTGGAGGGGCCAAAACTATATATTATTTGCCTACTATTTCTCATTGTACTCTAAATCCTACACCTATTTTATGTTGCAGAGGGAGCAAAAAATATTTTCTTATTTAACTAAAAAAAAATGATTGAAAATGATGCGATTTCAACTTTTAATTTAGAAGGAAATTATAGCCACATATCAAGAGGAGATTTATGCAGGCACATAAATACATTTAGAAGATTGTCATGTAGTTTCAGACTGCTAAATGTAAGTACACAATAAAGCTACTTCTGAAAGACAGGTTTATGGGAACTAATTATGGACGAAGCTTGTCTAATAACTATTAAACTGAATTTAAGACATAGGTATAGGAGTCTTCTGAGGTTGATAATTCCTTCTGTCCCAGTTCCCTTCTACCTTTAATATTAAGTTCTGGGATGTTAGAATTTCTTTATGTGCTGCCAAGAAAGCTTTCTGACCATCAGACCTTACATTCAATTGGCAATTTATCACTCTCGGTTTGTCATTTTCTATCTCCAACCCATCTATATATAATCACTGGCCACCATCTTTTCTACATCTCATATCACCTACTCTGTATCCCCTTCCCCCCATCCGCATATGAATTGCCAAATCACCCGAAATATTGCATTAACCAAAGTATTCCCTTCTATAAGTATCTTTTCATAGTTCATCACTTTTGAAAATGTTAATAAATGTTAATATTTGTTCCACTACTGCACTTAACAAGGGACTATCAGTTCTCCACCTACTGTCAATGATAAGGTCCTTTTTAACACCTGACTGGTAGGTAAACAAGCTCCAAAATTCCATTTTCGAGTCTGCTTCCTAGGAATACATTTGGAACCAACTACTATTGCTTTCATTCCTCTAGAAACAGACTCGCAGGTGATTTATTGGATAGTTTTTTAGAAAAACAGTTGTGAGGAATGGAGGAAGGAAGGATTGACACTATAAACATGCCCCACATTGAGGCAAGAGAGTCACACTTTTGCATTCTAGAATCATGCAATGCTGCCAGTGATTACTCAGAAGACCAACTCTCAGTAAAAGCCATACATACAGGAGTTGTAGTAGCCACCCTGGCCATATAACAACAGCCAAAAGAAGGCCTACTAGCAATGAATTTGCCCAAGTGTACAGAATCATGTAGGTCCCAAAAAACCTTACTAGCCGCCCATTCAGTGTGGCTCAGTGGTTGAGCATCAACCTATGAACCAGGAGATTAGGGTTTGATTTCTGGTCAGGGCACATGCCAGGGTTGCAGGCTGGATCCCAAGTAGGGGGCGTGTCAGCAAGCAGCCTATCAATGATTCTCTCATCACTGATGTTTCTGTCTCTCTCCGTCTCCCTTCCTCTCTGAAATCAATAAAAATATATTAAAACTAAAAATAAAAAAGTTTTCTTTTAATTTCTATTATGATTATTTCTCAATAGTTCAAAACATTTTATTCATGTATTTGGTTCGAAGATGGTTGCTACATTCTTAAGAAAATTATTCACAAAGACACATATAGCCATTCTTGTTGGTCAGTTTTAACATGTGTGATTTATTTTTCAAAATTAGGTGGGTCATCGAATTTAGCTGTTTAAAGTCTAAAAATATTGAACAAATATTTTACCTCTTAGTTTTTCACCACGGAATCTAGTTTATCAGATATCAAAACTGAGTTTTGTATCATGAAGAAAAACTTAATATATTGATAGTAGTCATCATAAAGTAAACAAACAAACAATAACCTGATTGGATAAATTTAGTGTTTTCAAATTTTGTTGCTGTTCATCCTCACCCAAGAATATTTTTTCATTTTTAAATTTGTTTACAGAGAGTAGAAGGGATATGGACAGACAGAGAGAAACATCGATGTGAGAGAGACACAAAAATGGTTGTTCCCACATGGGGATGGAGCCTGCAACTGAGGTACCTGCCCTTAACCAGATTGAACCCATTACCCTTCCAACCACTGAGCAACAAGCCAGGGGTCTAGTGTTTTACTTTTAAACAAAATCATGTTAGCTCTACACTAGTGTTTGAATGGCATACAGGGTATGGTGGTGATGGGGATTATAGTTGCATTCAAATTAACACAAAGATCAAGCTAGAATAGAATAACCTTCTAAATAAACTGATTGATTATAAGAAAATATTTACAAAGCTTTAATGGTGCTATAGGACTTATTAAGGGAACAGTTCTCACCCAGAAGGAGTTTGTCATGCAAATGATTTTTAAAATTGTAATGTCCTGCCCTAACCGGTTTGGCTCAGTGGATAGAGCTTCGGCTTGTGGACTGAGCAGTCCCAGGTTCCATTCTGGTCAAGGGCATGTACCTTGGTTGTGGGAACTTCCCCAGTAGGGGGTGTGCAGGAAGCAGCTGATCGATGTTTCTCCTTCATTGATGTTTCTAACTCTCTACCCCTCTTCCTTCCTCTCTGTAAAAAATCAATAAAGAATATTTTTAAAATTTTAATGTCTGAGTAACAAAATCTACTTGATATATTATTAGTCAAACTATAAAATCTGGAAACTATTGCTGCAATATACAGGATTATTAATAAGACTCTCACACAGTTGCTTCTAGGGATCACAGGAAATTAAAAAGAAAGAAATGTTGTTTTTTTAACTATTCAAATGCATGGGTAGGGCTGATTCATCTTAATATATGTCAATTTGTAAACCAGTGTGAAATTTAGCCACTCCCCTATAACCTACTAGGGCCTAGTAACTAGGCTGTCTTATGAAGGCGGTTAGAATATGATTAGATTAGAAAAGAACCTTTGCTTCATGGTTGGTTTTGATAAGGCTATGTCTATTGACATTGCATTCTTTCCCAGAGTCCTAACTTGAAATTTTACACTTTGTTAATCATAGTTTATTTACTCTGAAATGAAATTTTAAGTAAAATTTTAAATTATAATATTATAAAAAAGATGTCCAGTATTAGAATTTATATAGTATTTAAATTGGGGTAGGCAGATAAAGAGATTAACCCATAAATAGGAGAGAGAGAGAGAGAGAGAGAGAGAGAGAGAGAGAGAGAGAGAGAGAAAATCAGGTTAATCAACAAAATTGGACCCAGAAATTGGCTGATTAATATTAAACATTGTCTAAATTATGAAAACACACAGAGAAACAGATATATCTATGACATAATGTGCATACCTTCATCAATCTTTTACTTAGGGATAAGGCTGAAAACCTTTTTAAAAAGTGAAACAAGTAATTGAAGATGATTTTGAAACAATACTAGAGCAGAATATTTTTAATTTTTGAGTTTTTTGAAGATCCTCATCTTTATCTGATCTTTCTAAAACCATGCAAATTATTTTCATAGTGACAACTCAACTTTATGATTATATTTTATTGGTTTTTATAATATTAATTTAAAGTAGGTGATTAAAATTAATAAAAAAAGGTTTAAACAGTTTTAGGAACAATCCCAACTGACTCTTGGAAATTATGCCATTCAATGGTTAGGAATATAGTTAAAAAGGGGATTTATTATCCTCTGGGAACCAATAGAATATGTTTTACAGAAGCAATGGAAAGTGCTAATTAATATGGCAAAGCGGTTAAGTGACAGTTGGCTAAGATTGTCTTTCATACATGATTTCTATAGGAAATAAAATAGAGGAAAATGTTCAGACCAACTATAATTTCAACAATTTGCATTTTACTTTATTTCGTTCTAGTATTTTTCTACATTTATATGTCTTTATTTATTTTTGATTTACAAAATTGGAATGTGCCTGGCCAGTACTAAAATATATTAAACACAATTTTCACTACTATAAAAATACCTTAGAGCTTTATATTAAAGATTATAAAGTTTAAACTTGACATAATTATGCTTTAAACACTGAGCAAAGAAGAAATCAAATAGAAAAAGAGAAAATAAAAAAGTTACGGTTATGCCTTAGCCAGTGTGGATCAGTAGCTTGGAGTGTTGTCCCCATGCACCAAAAGGTGGTGGGTTTGATTCCAGGTTAGGGCACATAACCAAGTTGCAGGTCCAATCCCTGATCAGCACACAGGGTACCAGTTGCCTACTGATAGATGTTTCTCTCTTCTCTCTCTCTCTCTCTCTCTCTCTCTCTCTCTCTCTCTCTCTCTCTCTCTCTCTCTCTCTCTCTCTCTCTCTCTCTCTCTCTCTCTCTCTCTCTCTCTCTCCTCTCTCTCTCCTCTCTCTCTCTCTCTCTCTCTCTCTCTCCTCTCTCTCTCCTCTCTCTCTCTCTCTCTCTCTCTCTCTCTCTCTCTCTCTCTCTCTCTCTCTTCTCTCTCTCTCTCTCTCTCTCTCTCTCTCTCTCTCTCTCTCTCTCTCTCTCTCTCTCTCCTCTCTCTCTCCTCTCTCTCTCTCTCTCTCTCTCTCTCTCTCCTCTCTCTCCTCTCTCTCTCTCTCTCTCTCTCTCTCTCTCTCTCTCTTCTCTCTCTCAAAATCAACAAAAAAATGAAAAAAATCAGGTATTAAGAGAAGCTGAAGCTAAGCACTCAAATGGCTCCAAGCCTGCATGTTCCAATGGCAGCTGAGTGATCAGCTCCTATGACTTATGGGGACTAAAAGTGCTCCACTCATGATTGAGGACCTGAGCCAGGTTCATGGCTTGAAGCTGAAGGCTATAATGGAGCTCTCCTGCTTATAAAAGCATGTTGAAAAATGTTGGCAATTGCTGCCTGAAGAAGCATATTAATAAATGTATACATCATGACCAAGTGTTGTTAGTCCCAGGATTCAGGGACAGTGCAGCAGTACAAAATGTAATACAGTAACGCAATAAAGAGCACTAACAAATGAAAAAAGAAACATATATATTTATATCAAGAAATTTTAAAAGAAATTTGATAAAATGCAATACACATTCCTGCTGAAAATAGTAAACTACTACTGTTAAATATGATCTGTTAAAATTCTGTCATGAAATATCTTATATGATATGCAAGGAAACATGTTGTTATTGGTTGAATTATATCCCTTCAAATTCATCTGTTGAAATCCTAACCTCCTGTATCTCAGAATATGACTGATTTGAAAATAGGGTCATTAAAAGTGTAATCGGATAAGTTAAGATGAGATCATAAGGGTGGGCCTAGTTCAATATGCCTGGTGTCCTTATTAAAAGAAAATAAATTTGGACACAATGACATCTATAAAGAGAAGGCAATATAAAGAGGCACAGAGAGAGGATGACATCTATAAGCCAAGGAGAGAGGCCTGAAAACAGATTCTTCCCTCGTAGCCCTCGGAAGGAATCAAACCTGCTGACACATTCTTTTGTGGATTTCCAGCCTCCAGAAGTGTGAGACAATAAACAGGGTGGGGCAAAAATAGGTTTACAGTTGTAAGTTAAATATGGTTTATTCTGGTACTATTATTTATTAATTATTGTTATCCTACATTTGTCCCACCCTATAATTCTGTTGTTTATGCCATCCAGATTGTGTTTTGTCACAGTAGTCCTAGCAAACTAATACAAATGCATAATACATTTTTTCTTTGCTGTTTATAATAGTGAAAATCTAGGATCTATATAAAGTCTATTAAAGTAATAAAAAATTGCTTGTATATTCATACTATGAAATACTCTATAGCATATTCAGGAAAAAGTAATGAAAAAATATGTTGAGATGATGCTACCATTTATATAACACTTAGAATCACGCCAATCAATGAAAAAAATAAAAATATATATGAGAATGATAAACATATTCTGGATAGTGGCAATTCTCTGAGGAGATAAGAAATGGAATTATCTAATAAGGATGTATACAGGATAAGAAGTATCTTTATTTTTAATGTGTTAAAGTATGATGCAAATATGGTAAAGTGTTAAGATTTGATAAAGCTAGGAGTTTATTTCATAACTGTATCTTTATTTTTCACTGTTTTAAATAGTGAAGAGAATATGCTATACATTATTCTCATATTAAACCTTACAATTCATTTCTATAAATGAAATAGCTAAGTTAAATCTTGTGAAAATTTTTAAGTCTTTTGATATGCATTTTCAAATTCCCCTCCTCACATTTGAACCAATTTGCACTCCCAATAATAGTGTATAGGAATGAGAGTTTCATGTACTTCTGATCAGAAAGGTATTATTATTTATAGATTTCATAATCTAATTGATGAAAAAGGAAATATTTTAATTTATGCATTTGCATTACTTTTATGACTAGTAAGATTCAATGGCTATGTGCTTTAAGAGACGTCACTTGCATATTTTTCGTGCGTGGCCAGTAAATATCATTTGTCCATTGTTATTCAACTTTATTGACATTTCATTTATGTTCAAGAAATTGTCATATTTCAGGTTAAAGTTCTATGAATTTTGACAAATGTATTTATCCATGTAATCAGGACCACAGTCAAAATACAGAACATGTCTATCATCACGTAAAATCCCTTCATTCACCTTTGCAGTTATTTTCAACTTCATCTCAGGTAACCATTGATCTAATTTTTATCACTACTGATTAATTTTTTCTCTAATTGAACTTTGTGTTATGGAAACATATGATATTTGCTCTTGTTTGAGTGTCTTTTATCTCTCAGTCTAATGTTCCATTTTTAAATTTGTATGCTTATTTTAAAATAAATGTATTGTGGTAACATTGTTTGATGGTATTATAAAATTTCAAGTGTACAACTTAGAACATAATCAATTGTTGTAAATATTTTATGAAAACTTAACCAAAAGAAGGTAATTCTTGAAAAATGGTTATTGAAGTAGAAATCTATATTTTAGATCTTCCTGAATCACAACATAAAAATAAACATAAATGAATACCTATACCAAAATGAGAATAAAATGTTTACATCTTATTTTGAAAAACATCTTGAATGTAACAAAAATTATCAACAGTATGAAAAACATATTCTAATTAATACTTCCAAAAGGTATTGATCTCAGAAAAAAATGAACTTTTTTACTTATAATTTTATTTAGCCTATTTTATATGACAAATTTTCATTTTAGTTTATTTGTGATTTGTTCAAGACAGATATTTTAGTCTCCATAAGAATCTATTCACATATGTCTATGTGATTTGTTGTGTATTTAAATTCTCAGCTTTTGTTGTAACTAAGTAGTGCTTGTGGGTACTTTTCCTTTTCTTTTTTAAATAAACATTTTCAGCCCTGACCGATTTGGCTCAGTGGGTAGAGCGTCGGCCTGCGGACTGAAGGGTCCCAGGTTCAATTCCGGTCAAGGGCATGTACCTTGGTTGAGGGCACATCCCCAGTGGGAGGTGTGCAGGAGGCAGCTGATTAATGTTTCTCTCGCATTGATGTTTCTAACTCTCTATCCCTCTCCCTTCCTCTCTGTAAAAAAAATCAATAAAACATATTAATAAATAAATAAATAAATAAATAAATAAATAAACCTTTTTCAAAGATAATGAGACCTTTACCTCCTCGTCCTATTGACCTTCCACCATTTTTCACATTCATTATTTTCTTAAATCTCATTTTAGGGAAGTAATGAGGATGATTCTGTTTAGCTGAGTTTTTGAAAAACTGAACCTAAATCATGTATACATACATGATTCTAAGTAGTTGAATGGGAAATAGGCCAAAAAAACGTTTCCTCCTACAAAATGTTGCAGAATAATTATTTTATTTTTCTTTATTGATTAAGGTATTACATATGTGTTCTTATTGCCCCATAGCCCCCCAACCCCCCACTCATGGCTTCACCCCCCTGGTGTCTGTGTCCATTTGTTAGGTTTATATGCATGTATACAAGTCCTTTGGTTGATCTCTCCCCCTTACCCCCCCCCTTACCCCCACCCTCCCTTATCTTCCCTCTGAGGTTTGATGGTCTGATCGATGCTTCTCTGTCTCTGCATCTGTTTTTGTTCATTATATTCTACCAATGTTTATGTTGTTCATTATATTCCACAAATGAGTGAGATCATGTGATATTTATCTTGTGATATTTATCTTTCTCTGACTGGCTTATTTCACTTAGCAGAATGCTCTCCAGTTCCATCCATGCTGTTACAAATGGTAAGAATTCCTTTTTTTTTTTTTTTTACCACAGCATAGTATTCCATTGTGTAGATGTACCAAAATTGTAATCCACCCATCTGCTGATGGGCACTTAGGCCAGGGGAGGGGGGGGCAAACTTTTTGTGAGTGCATGCCAAAACCAGCAAAATTTCTGACTCAAAATTCTTCTGCATGCCAACCCTAAATTTTTGAGAACATGTTACGCCTACTTGATATCTCTTAAGGTGTACATATGTGAAGAACCTTGAAGAAATAATAAAATTCATTCGAGCGACAAAAACACAGTATATGATGATGAAAAATACATCTATTTTTTAATGTATACATGTACACTGATAGTCCGACAGAAAACTTTATGACTCCGTTTGATATTATCAGTGGGACTTTTGCTGCTGCATCACTGATGACAGATTTTACATCAGGTTTATATTTCGTGACCTTCAGAGAGATGCACAAGCTACTACTTTCATACGTCAGGATACTCCTATTATGAGACTTAACAAAATTCATCACTGAGAACAAAGATTCACAAGCGTATGTGGATGAAAACATGGAGAGTAATGCTGTTGCAAAGCTTTTTAAACAAACAATTTTCTGGAATGGCATTCCAAGTCCTCAATATTTCGTTTTCCACACTTTCCATACTCCTATAACCATAGTGCATGCAATGTATTAGCAAAAATCCCCTATTAAAATATTTAACATTTTAAATAGTAAAGATTCTTCTTGGGGGAATTAGAAGACTTGAAAGAGTTACTGTCTTGAATAACTGTGATAATATATATATATATATATATATATATATATATATATATATATATATTAGAGGCCCGGTGCACAAAAAGTTGTGGACTCAGGGGGGTTCCCTCAGCCCGGCCTGTGCACTCTCTCAGTCTGGGACCCCTTGGGGGATGACCACCTGCTGGCTCAGGCCTGCTTCCCGGGGGATTGGGCCTAAGATGGCAATAAGACGTCCCTCTGGCAGCCCAGCAGCCCTCAGAGGATGTCCACTTGTCAGTGGGGAGCAGATCTAAGCTGTAGTCAGACATCCTTAGCGCTGCTGAGGAGGCAGGAGAGACTCCCACCACCACCACTGTACTGGCAGCCATCAGCCTGGCTTGTGACTGAGCAGAGCTCCCCCATGTGGAAGTGCACTGACCATCAGAGGGCAGCTCCTGCATTGAGTGTCTGCCCCCTGGTGGTCAGTGTGTGTCATAGTGACCAGTCATTCCCAGTCTTTCTGCTGTTAGGGTCAGCTTGCATATTATACTTTTACTATAAAAGATAGAGGCCTGGTGCACGGGTGGTGGCCGGCTGGTTTGCCCTGAAGGGTGTCCCGGATCAGGGTTGTGGTCCTGCTTGGGTGCCTGGCCAGCCTGGAAGAGGGGCTGATGGCTGTTTGCAGCTGGTCACACCCCCTTCAGGGTGGGGGTCCCCACTGAGGTGCCTGGCCAATCTGGGTGAGTGGCTGAGGGCTGTTTTCAGGCTGGCCTGTGACTGAAGCTCCCAGCCTCCCCTTTTTTTCTTTGTTTTTATTCTGGGATTTATTTACCTTCTATAATTGAAACTCTGTTGGCATCACTGGCACTCCCAGCTCTGAGGCCGCGGCTGGCTGAAAGCAGGTATTTGGGGTTTGTTTAGCTTCTACAATTGAAACTTTGTTGCTTTTGGAGCTGTTGCTTTCGGATCCCAGAGCCGGGCCAGGGCCTGCAGGGAACCTTGGCTTCCTCCGTCACTGGAGCAAACAGGCCTCCTGCTCGCTTCAGCTGTGTGGCTGCTGGCCGCCAACTTTGTTGGCAGTTAATTTGCATATCTCACTGATTAGCCGATGGGAAGTGTAGCAGAGGTATGGTTAATTACCATGTTTGTCTTTTATTAGATAGGATGTTAGGAGAAACCATTCATGCCCAATTCCAACTGAATATTTCCATTAAATAAAATATGAAACATATTTAAGTTTACCTAATTTTTAAAATATTTTTATTAAGGGTTCATTTTCATTGTTGAAAATTCCTTGTAGTCTCTCAAAAAAAATTAACAACATAAAGAACAGGATACTGGGACTATAATCATTAAATAAATAAATAAATAAATAAATAAATAAATAAATAATAGTCTATCAGTTTTTCAAACAGTAAAGTCACTTTACAGTGACTGAGCTGTGGACTTCACAGTGGAAAACTGTCCCATCTTTTGTTTTATGCAACGTTGTCATGCAATTTGAAAAGGTTATAAACTCTACAATTTGCTGTTGCCCTTAATAATGTATGTAGATGTGTTCAGAATGGAAACAAGTGACCTCATATTCTTAAGCCACTCAACTGACACACACATCTGCATGTATATTCTACTGGTAATACTTAGACTTGTCTCTAATTCCACAAAAATAGCCTGGTAAGTGGTAAATGCAAAACTTAACTATTTTTCCAACTGCCTATAACTAGGCCACCTTAAAGGAAAACAAATCAAAAGCACTTATGAATGTCAAATTGAATCTTGATATTCAAATGACTATCATCTTTGATTGCCATTTTATTATGAATTGTCGACAACAGACCACATTTATGGTGTGGTTTGCTAGTGCTAGGGGGTTAAAGATTTTTTTTTTCCCTAAAATAATGTGGTTGTGATTTTGACTTTTCTGGTAGTTATCTAAAGGATGGTGCAAAGCTGAATTTTGTTTCATCTCTCAGGCTGGAGTGCTCTCTGGTTAGTGTCTAATGAGAGCATTTAAAGATATGCAATACCCTATATACTGGGGCAACAGATGGATGAAAATTTAAGCGTCACAGACTGAAGTCTGAAAAGTAAAAAGATGAGAAGGAAGATATTTTGAGAAATAAGGCTTTTTGGGCAACCACATATACTCTCAATATTTTTTTTCTTTATTGATTAAGTTATTATATATGTGTCCTTATAGCCCTATTACCCTCCTACCCCCCACTCATGCCTTCACTGCCCCCCCGGTGTCTGTGTCCATTGGTTAGGCTCATATGCATGTATACAAGTCCTTTGGTTGATCTCTCCCCCTTACCCCCACCCTCCCCTATCTTGCCTCTGAGGTTTGAGCATATGATTGATGCTTCACTGTTGCTGGATCTGTTTTTGTTCATCAGTTTATGTTGTTCATTATATTCCACATATGAGTGAGATTGTGTGATATTTATCTTTCTCTGACTGGCTTATTTCTCTTAGCATAATGCTCTCCAGTTCCATCCATGCTGTTGCAAATGGTAAGAATTCCTTTTTTTTTTTTACCTCAGCATAGTATTCCATTGTGTGGATGTACCCCCGTTTTTTAATCCACTCTTCTGCTGATGGGCACTTAGGCTGTTTCTAAATCTTAGCTATGGTAAACTGTGCTGTTATGAACATAGGGGTTCATATATCCTTTCTGATTGGTGTTTCTAGTTTCTTGGGATATAGTCCTTGAAGTCAATGGGTCAAACTAGAGTTCCAGTTTTAGTTTTTTGAGGAAACTCCATACTGTTCTCAGTGGTTGCACCAGTCTGCATTCCCACCAGCAGTGCACGAGGGTTCCTTTTTCTCCACATCCTCGTCAGCACTTGTCCTTTGTTGATTTGTTGTGGAGAACCATTCTGACAGGTGTGAGGCAATATCTTATTGCTGTTTTGCTTGCATCTCTTGGATGATTAGTGACTTTGAGCATGTTTTCATATGTCTCCTGTCCTTCCTTATGTCCTCCTTTGAAAAGTATCTATTTAGGTCCATTGCCCATTTTTTGTTTTGGTTGTTTATCTTCCTTGTGTTAATTTGTATGAGTTCCCTGTAAATGTTGGAGATTAAAACCTTATCAGTGATAACATTGGCAAATATGTTCTCCCATCCTTGTCTATTCTTAAAATTTTTAATATTTTTGCATTTTAAACTTTTTTTGTAAACTAAGAAATAAAAACACACATTAGTTTAGACCTACACAGGGTCAGAATTACAAATATTACTGTCTTTGATCTCCACAGCTTGTTTCACTGGTTCTTCATGGACAATAATATACATGGAGCTGTCATCTCCTTTAATAACAATACTTACTTCTGGATTACCTCTTGAAGAACCTGCCTGAGGGCCTTCTTGAGGAGGTATCTCTCTTTTAAAAAATATGTCCATAGAGGTTTCCTTGGCTTGTTTTCTTTTTTAATCATAGATTTGCTTATAAGCAAATAATACACCATGAATATCCCTCAATATTAATAAAAACCTTATGGTGTTGGAGTCCATGTTTTCAAACTCTTAAGGAGCTTGTTGAGGTCTGCAAAAGCTTAAACTAAACATATAAATATAAATATATATATATATATATATATATATATATATATATATATATATATCCTATACTAATAAAAGATAAACATGCAAATTGACCGTACTTTCGCTATGCCTTAAGCCACGCCCACCAGCCAATCAGAGTGACTATATGCAAATTAACCCAACCAAGATGGCGGCCAGCAGCCATGGAGCTGGAGCGAGCAAGAGGCTTGCTTGCTTCAGTGATGGAGGAAGCCAAGGTTCCCCGCCTGCCGTGTCCCGGCTCTGAGCTCCACTGAAAGCAACAAAGTTTCAATAATAGAAGGTAAATAAACCCCAGATACCTGCTTTCAGCCAGCCATGGCCACAGAGCTGGAGTTAGCTGGAGTGGGTTGCCCCTGGTGATGGTTGCCCCAAGCTTTCAGCAGGCCTCCACTAAAGGCAACAAAGTTTCAATTATAGAAGGTAAATAAATCCCAGATTTTTTTTTTTAAAAAAGAGAAAGAACAAAAAGGAGAGGCTGGGAACTTATGTGGCCAGGGTGCTTGGCCAGCCTGAAAACGGCCCTCAGCCCCTCACCCAGACTGGCCAGGCACCACAGTGGGGATATCCCCACCCTAAAGGGGGTGTGGCCAGCCTGAAAACAGCCATCAGCCCCTCACCCAGGCTGGCCAAACCTCAATGGGGTGAGGGTCCCCACTGGGGTGGACATCCTAGGAGGGGTCCCACATTGTAAGAGGGCATAGGCTGAGCTGAGGGACTCCTAGAGTGCACAAATTTTTGTGCACCAGGCCTCTAGTATATATATAATTTTTCTTCTGCTGTTTTTTTTTTCTTGCCTCTACTTCAGCTACATGTTCCTTTTCCAATTCCAACAACTCCTCATTAGTCAATTCCTCAGGAATCACCTCTAGGAGCTCATGAATATCATCCTCATCCACACACTCAGGTTAAAGCTATTTGCCATATCAACAAAAACCTTGGTGGTTTTTGCAATTTCCTCAGGCATGGCAAATCCTTTGAAGTCATGGACAAACCTCTTGAGTGTCTTCTTCCAGATGCCATTCATACACTCCCTGTTGACAGCACCCTAAGCTCAAGCAAGATTTTTGATGCAGTAATTGACATTTTAATCCTCTCAGAATAGCACTCCTGTCTTCCTCACTTGCAGCAATAACCTGGGCAAAGGTCCTCCTCAGGTAATAGGTCTTAAAAACTGCTTTACCTCTTTTATCCATTAGCTAAATCAAAGAGGTAGTCATTGGGAGGCAGGGGAAACACCACTTTAATATTGGGATGAAGATCACCAATAAAAGGAGGATGTCTGCACACATTATCAACAATAATCAAAACCTTGAAAGGTATGTTATTCTCAAAACAGCACTTCTGCATTTCATTGGCATAGAAGTTCATGAGGGCATCTTGGAAGAAGAGCTGGGTCATCAATTACTTTTTATTAATTCTGTAGTACCCTGGCATTTTGGGCATATTTATATGTTTAAAGGCCCCATGGTTCTCACTGTGCCCGATTAAGAAGAGTTATATTTTGTAGCCTGCTACATTGCCCCAACAATAGTCTTACCCTGACCTTATAAACCTTAAGACATGGCATTTATTTGGCTTCCTTATAGATAAAAGTCCTTCAGGTTTCTGTTTCTTGTATGGCAAAATTCTATCCCTGTTAAATATTTACCATGGCAAGTAGTTTTTCTTCACAAGTTTCTTATTTAAAGTTTATAAATTTTTTTCAGCTGCCTCCACATCAGCACTAACAGATTCCCACCTACTTTTACATTATGTAATGAATAACATTTCTTGAATTGTTTAAATCACCCAGAACAAAATTACTTTTGTAATTGCAACAAAAAGAATAAAATACCTAGGAATAAACTTTTAAAAAGATGTGATAAATCTATAAACTGAAAACTACAAAGTATTATTAAAAAAATTGAAAAAGGCATGCCCTAGCTGGTTTGGCTCAGTGGATAGAGTGTCATCCTGCATACTGAAGGGTCCTGAGTTCAATTCTCATGAAGGGCTTGTATCTCGGTTGCAGGCTCCTCCATGACCTGGGCTCTGATCGGGAAAGTTCTGGAGGCAACCAATCGATGCGTTTCTCTCACATCAATGTTTCTTTCTGTCTTTCCCTCTCTCTTCCAATATCCAATATCTCTAAAATTAATGGAAAAATATCTTTGGGTGAGGATTAAATATATCCAAAAGCAATATACAGGTTTAATGCAATCTCCATCAAAAGCTCAATGGCATTTTAAAAAAAGAAATAAAACAAAAAATCATGAGATTTCTATGGAAACAAAAAAGACCCTGAATAGCCAAAGTATTCTTGAGAAAAAGAACAAAGCTAGAGGTATCACACTCCCTGAATTCAAATTGTACTACAAAGCAACAATAATAATAAAACAAAACAAAACATGATATTGGCAGAAAAACAGACACTCAAACCAATGGAACAGAATTGAGAGCCCACAAAAAACCCCTATGTGTATGGGCAAATAATGTTTGACAAAGGAGCCAACACATGCAATAGAAAAAGAATGACTCTTCAATAAATGGTGCTGGGGAATTTGGAAAACCACATGCAAAACAATGAAACTGGACTATTATTTGTCCATATATACAAAAAATATAACTCAAAATGAACCAAATGCTTAAATATAGGACCTGAAACAGTAAGTGACAGAGAAGAAAATATAGGTAATAAGATTAGGGACGTTTGACTTAGAGAGAATTTTATAAATTTGACCCCAAAGGCAAGGGAAGTAAAAGCAAAAATAAATGAATGGAATTACATCAAAATAAAGAGCTTCTGCATGGCAAAAGAAACCATCAGTAAAACAAAAAGGCAACCAACCAAATGGAAGAAGATATTTGCAAACAATGTCTCTGACAAAGGACTAATATCCAAAATATCTAAAGAACTTTTACAACTCAACAACAAAAAAACAAACAATGCAATTAAAAACTGAGCAGAAGACCTGAACAGACACTTCCTCAAAGAGCACATATCAATAGTCAATAGCTATATGAAAGGCTGCTCAACTTCACTAGCTATTAGGGGAATACAAATAAAAGATATAGTGCGATAGCACCTCACACTCTTTAGAATGGCTGTTATCAACAAGACACATAATAAGTGTGGAGAAAAGGAAACCCTCATTCGCTGCTCATGGGAATGTAAATTGATTCAGCCACTCTGGAAAACAACATGGAGTTTCCTCAAAAAATTAAGAGTAGGCTTACCATATACCCAGCAAATGCTTTTCTGGGTATCTGTTGAAATATTTTGAAAACATGTATTCACAAAGATATGCGAACCATTATGTTCATTGTAGCACTCTTCCTGGTGACCAAAATATGGGAACAACCAGAGTGTCCTTCTATAAATGATTGGCTAAAGAAGATGTGGTACATATATACAATGGGATACTACTCAGTCATAAAAAAGATGAAATATTGCCATTTGCATCAACATGGATGGAACTTGAGAAAGTGTTAAGTGAAATAAGTCAGATGGAAAAAGTCAAGAACCATATAATTTTATTCATTTATATAATACAAAACTAAAAGTAACAAATGAATGAGAGAAGACAAAGAAAACCTCGTAGATACAGATAACAACATCGTGGTTACCAGAAAGAAGAAGAGTGGCGAGCAATAAATGGTAAAGGGAGTGAAATACATGGTGACAGAAGAATTGAATTTGGGTCATGGGCACACAATGTAATATATATATATATATATATATATATATATATATATATATATATATATATATATAGAAAGAAGTAGTAAATTTTAGAATGAAAATAAGATTTGCAATGGAATAACAATAAAGTTTCAATGAATAAAAGTTGATTCTTTTAAAATATCAACAAAATTTGCAAACCCTTAGCTAAATTTATTAAGAAAAGCAGAGAGAAAGATGCAAATAAATTAAAAAAATAAAAAGTGAGGTTATTACTAGCAACATTACAAAAATAAAAAGGATTATAAGAGAATAATCTGAATGATTGCTGCCAAAACTTAGACCCTCTAGATCAAATGGGTAAATTTGTAAAAGCACAGAAATTATTAAAATTAACTCAAGTTGATAGAATATCTGAACAGAATTAAAAGATTGAATTAGTGTTTTAAAAAGATTACAAGGAAATTATAACTTTATTGGAGAATTCTACCAGTTTAAAAATAATTAACACTAACCTTTCTCAATCTCCTCCAAATAATAGGAACAGAGGAAACAAGTCCTAATTTATTGTATGAAGCCAGTATTACTTTACTCTCAAAGGTAAACAAACATCACACATGCAAATAAATCTACAGGCCAGTTTCCTTTAAAAACATAAATGTAAATATTTTTTTTTAAAAAATGAGAGCAAGCCAAGTTTAATAACATATTAAAAAGGTTATACATAATGATCAAATGGGATTTACTCCAGAAATACATGAGTGGTTCAACTTTTTAAAAAAAATGAATATAATACATCACATCAATAAAATAAATTTAAAAAAAAAAACAAACATGTGACATTTCAATTGACCCTCAAGGAATATTTTTAAAAATATATTTTATTGATTTTTTACAGAGAGGAAGGGAGAGGGATCAATGAGAGAGAAACATCGATCAGCTGCCTCCTGCACACCCCCTACCAGGGATGTGCCCACAACCAAGGTACATGCCCTTGACCAGAATCGAACCCAGGGCCCTTCAGTCTGTAGGCCGACGCTCTATCCACTGAGCCAAACTGGTTAGGACAACCCTCAAAGAATATTTTGTAAAATCCAAAATCTTTTTTTTCTTTAAATTTTTGTGAGTTTCTTTGAGCCAAACTGTCAACAATCGCCAGGAATCCAACACTTTTTAACTTTAAAAACACTCATTAAACCAGGAAGAGCCGAAACCGGTTTGGCTCAGTGGATAGAGCGTCGGCCTGCGGACTGAAAGGTCCCAGGTTTGATTCCGGTCAAGGGCATGTACCTGGGTTGCGGGCATATCCCCAGTAGGAGATGTGCAGGAGGCAGCTGATCGATGTTTCTCTCTCATCGATGTTTCTAACTCTCTATCTCTCTCCCTTCCTCTCTGTAAAAAATCAATAAAATATATTTTTTTAAAAAACAAAACAAAACAAAACAAAACAAAACAAAAACAGGAAGAGATTGGAACTTCCTCAACATGAAAAAGGGCATTTATGAAAAACCCACAGGTAACAATGGGATCAATAGCTAAAGATTAAAGAATTTCCCACTAATGTCAGGAGCAAGACAAGAATGTCCACTTTTGCCACTTCTATTCAAAATGGCACTTGAAAATCTAGCTAGAGGAATTAGGCAAGAAAGGGAAATAAAAAGCATTTAAATTGAAAATGATGAAATGAAACCATCTCTATTCATAGAAGGCATGTTCCTATATGTAGAATATCCCAATAATCCACAATAAAACATACCAGAGCTAATAAACAAATTCTGCAGTTACAAGCTAAAAATCAACACATAAAAATCAGTTGTGTTTCTATACATTAGCAATGAAATTTCCAAAGATGAAATCAAGAAAACAATTTTATTTACAAAAGCATCCAAAACAATAATGTACCTCAAAATAAATGTAAGCAAGGAGGATGAAGGCATTTCATAATTTAAAATTATGAAATATTGCTGAAAGAAATTAAAGAAAACCCAAATAATTGGGGGAAAATCCCTTATATATCATGATTTGGAAAACTTGATATTGGCTGGCAAGAGTCCCATTCTACCCAAAGCAATCTGTAGATTCAATGCAATTTGTATAAAAATTCCTATGGCCATTTTAGCAGAAATGGAAATCCCTGTCCTCACATTCATATGGAATTATAAGGTCCCCAAATATCCAAAACAATATCACAAAAGAAAAACAACATTGGAGGACTTACTCCTTCCAGATTTCAAAACTTACTATAGACATACAATAATCAAGAATGTAGACAGAAGCTCTCCCACTGCAGACACAGCTGACTCTCATAGCCAGTTAGCCTGGAGGTCAAATCACCCCCACTATTGCTGACAACAATCAAGGCTTAACTACAACAAGACTGTGCACAAAGACCACTAGGGGGTGCACCAAGAAAAGATAAAAAAATGCGGAGACAAAGATACAGGACGCAAATGTCAGAAATGGAAGATATAGAGCTCAAAACCACACTTTTAAGGTCTCTCAAGAACTGTCTAGAAGCTGCCGATAAACTTAGTAAGGCCCTCGAAAAGACTGGTGAGATCGCCTATAAATGTAGTGAGATCCTCAAGAAATCTAATGAGACCCTCGATATTGTGATAAAGAACCAACTAGAAATTAAGCATACACTGACTGAAATAAAGAATATTGTACAGACACCCAACAGCAGACCAGAGGAGCGCAAGAATCAAGTCAAAGATTCAAAATGCGAAGAAGCAAAAAACACCCAACTGGAAAAGCAAAATGAAAAAAGAACCCGAAAATACGAAGATAGTGTAAGGAGCCTCTGGGACAGCTTCAAGCCTACCAACATCAGAATTATAGGGGTGGCAGAAGAAGAGAGAGATCAAGATATTGAAACCTATTTGAAGAAATAATGACAGAAAACTTCCCCCACCTGGTGAAAGAAATAGACTTACAGGTCCAGGAAACGCAGACAACCCCAAACAAAAGGAATCCAAAGAGGACTACACCAAGACACATCATAATTAAAATGCCAAGAGCAAAAGACAAAGAGAAAATCCTAAAAGCAGCAAGAGAAAGAAACTCAGTTACCTACAAGGGAATACCCATACAACTGTCAGCTGATTTCTCAACAGAAACTTTGCAGGCCAGAAGGGAGTGGCAAGAAATATTCAAAGTGATGAATGCCAAGAACCTACAACCAAGATTACTTTATCCAGCAAAGCTATCATTCAGAACCGAAGGTCAGATAAACAGCTTCACAGATAAGGAAAAGCTAAAGGAGTTCATCACCACCAAACCAGTATTATATGAAATGCTGAAAGGTATCCTTTAAGAAGAGGAAGAAGAAGAAAAAGGTAAAGATACAAATTATGAACAACAAACATGCATCTATCAACAAGTGAATCTAAGAATCAAGTGAACAAATAATCTGGTGATCATAATAGAATCAGGGACATAGAAAGGGAATGGACTGGCTGTTCTTGCGTGGGAAAGGGGTGTGGGAGATGCGGGAAGAGACTGGACAAATATCGTGCACCTATGGATGAGGACAGTGGGTGGGGAGTGAGGGCGGAGGGTGGGGCGGGAACTGGGAGGAGGGGAGTTATGGGGGGAAAAAAGAGGAACAAATGTAATAATCTGAACAATAAAGATTTAATTAAAAATAAAGAATGTAGTGCAAGTATAAGGATAAATGTATAGATCAGTGGAATAGAACTGAGAGGTCAGTAATAAACCCATACATCTCTGGGCAATGATTTTCAGCAAGGGTGCCAAGAGTATTCAATGAAGGAAGAATGGTCTCTTCAACAAAGAGCATTGAGACAACTTGGTATTTACATATGTAACTTACACCGTATGCAAAACAAAATTACTCAAAATGAATCAATGACTTAACTGTCAGAGCCTAAAACATAACACTCTTGGAAGAAAAGAATAGGGGTAAATTGTATGCCCTTGTATTTGCTAATGGTTTCTTAGATATGACACCAGAAGTATAAGATATAAAAAAGTGATACAATTGATTTCATCAAACTTAAATATGTGTGTGCATCAAAGGACACTATCAAGAAAATGAAAAAAAAACCCAACCTATTCAATAGGATAAAATATTTTCAAAGTATATATTTGATAAGGTTCTAGTATACAGAATATATAAAGGACTCTTACAACTCCACAACAAAAAGGCAAGTAAGTCTGTTAAAACAGGGAAAGCATTTGAATACAAATTTCATCAACAAGGTAAACAAATAGGAAATAAGCACAGGGAAAGATGTGCGACATCATTTATCATGAGGGAAATCCAAAGATAAACCATAACAAGATACCACTGTGCACTTACAACGGTTGGTAGATAATTTTTTAATTAAAAAAAGAAAATCAAAAATGCTAGTAAGAAATTGGAGCCTGTTAATACTGCTTGTGGGACTTTAAAATTATTTGGCTGCTGTGGAAAATTTGTTTTGTGGTTACTTGAAAGATTAGCATAGCATTACCAAAAGCCCCAACAATTCCACTATCATCTATATAATCAAAAGAATTAAAAATAGGATTTCAAACATACTTGTACATGAATGTTCATAGTAGCACTATGCATAAAGCTTACAAGCAAAATAATGGAAGGAATCTATCCATCAACAGATTAATGGATAGATAAATAAATTATGGCATATATGTCCAATGACATATTTTCTCATAAATAAGCAATAAATTCCTGATACATGCTACAATGTGTATGACTTCAAAAACATTATGCTAATTAAAAGAAGCCAGACAAAAGAGTACACAATGGATGAGTCCATTTATATGAAAATATTCAGAATAGGCAAATGTATAGATATAAGACATAAAGGTAGTTGCCAGTGGGTAGAGGGAGACGAGAATGGGTAGTTAACTGCTTATGGGTATGGAGTTTTCTTTGGGGGTGGAAAATGATCTGAAATTAGATAAAGTACTTGCATAATATTGTGTGTGTACAAAAGGCCACTGAATTGTTCACTTTACAGTGTTTAATTTAATGTCATATAAATTTTGCCTCAATAAAAAAGATATAGATATCTATATAGTCATTTCTGATGGAATATTGCTGGTATAATATATAAGGAACTGGAACCAGCATTTGCCCCTCAGGATCAAACAACTGAGGGTCAGGGGAGGAAGGAGAAATGGGGCGATAAGGACACATATGTAATACCTTAATCAATAAAGAAAATAATTTAAAAAATAAACCATTGAAATTATTTTTTTTAAATAAGTGAAGATCAGAGGCTCTCTAAACTCATAGTAGTAACATTTGCTGATGAATGTACTCTTCGGATAAAGGGAAGGAGGGGAAGAGAAAAAAAGACCATTTCTAGCAGTAGTGAAAAGGTTAGATGAAGGGAATGTGATTGAACAGACTTGAAAGGAAGTTTAGGGACTGAGAATAAAATAGAATAAATATATACATTGGCCACCATGCAGTGTAGGAGCTGGAAGAAAGTTAAGAAGATCACTTCACCCTACATATTTTGTAGCAGCTAAATAAGTCCATAGCCCAATTATGGAAAACAAACACAAACAAAATACAACAATAACAGCACATTCTTCACAGAACAAATACACTATAAAAGATAAATTTTAGCAAACATTTTTGAGCAACTACTAGAAACAAGACACCATGTACTATTAAATGAAATAATCAGCAGCAGCATGTTGAAATCATTCATATCAGGTGTGTCCACTAGAATCAGGATATAGCAATTGCATTTCCAAAGTCAGTTACCTTCAAATGAGTCATCTAGTCTAATATTGCAGTTTCCCTGGAGTGCAGTGTCATCTAGTACTGCATGGTAGAATAGTGCTTAAAAAGAGTGCCTATGCGAAAATTTTGCCATCAAAATAATAGTCACAGTTCACAATGGAAATGCATCTCTTAAGGGATCTTCAGTGGGGCTGGCTTTTTTTGTCAGGCGAAGATTCTTTTATAATGGGTCCCCTGCCTCATGGACATAATTAAAGAGTAAAGCTTTTCTTCAAAATGAGTTCACTAATTCTCCATGATTATTTTTTTTACTATGTGCATATTTCTACTGTGCAATATCAGCAGAAGTTTTCCTTGTTTCCAAAAATAAGCGTCTTCACCTATACACTTGAAAAAACTATGCAGTACTAGTATATACCCAGAGTAATGACAAACAGTTCAACTTCAGGGCTGCATTGGACTTCAACAAATTAAGCGACCTTAAATTAAAAACAGGAAAACCCACCAAAAACAGAGCTTGTGAATGGGCAAAAGATTTTAGCACCAGATGAAAGAAAAACAAAAACCAATTGAATTCTTTCAAAAGAATTCAATTTCAGCTTGGATAACATTCATCTAAAGATTTCACACACACACACACACCCGCCCCCCCGCCCCTACACATTAATAGTATAAAAGACCCAGGCTGTGCTAACTCTAATTCAGAGCTACTCTGTGTTTGCTAAACGGAATATGACAGGGATCTGTAACAGTGCTAGACTACAGAAAATAATTAGCTGGGAAGTAACTTGATAATTCTACTACTGAGAAGAAAGAACTGAAATCAACTTTCACTTTAATTATGTGTAAGGGAGGAGGATAAATACCTACATAGATAGTAATCAGGAAAATGAAAATACATTTCTCTGTTATTGGGTAGATAGTAAACTAGGTTTTGTTTTTTTTTAATATGCTCACCGCTCACCTCTTGTATAGTAAAGATAACAAATTAGTTACTGTAATACCATCAAAATATCACCACACAGTAAAATATTAGGGAAAAATGAACTTTTTACCTAATGTAATACTATACTTCTTTCCTCTGTTGCTATTCAGGCTAATCGGGCAAATTTAAGGAATTTCCTTATGAAAATTCTTCTCTGGATATTAAGATAACTGCATCATGGCAATTTGACAAATTATTAGAGTCTTCTTTTTAAAAAATATCAATTATAGTTTACAGTCAATATTATTTTTACTAGGTTTTTTTCATTTATATGTGGAATCTAAAGAACAATATAAATAAACAAACAAAACAGAAACGGACTCATAGATACAGAGAACAGACTGATGGTTGCCAGAGGTGAGGGGAGTTGGGGGACTGGGTTTGAAAAAGTTGAAGGGATTGGTAGATACAAAATAGTCATGGGAATGTAAAGTACAGCATATGAAATATAGTTAATAATATTGTAATAACTATGTATGGTGCTAGGTGGGTACTGGAAATATTAGGGGAGATACTTTGTAAAGGCTTCGTTCTAGGCACAATGCATAAGAGCCTTTGTAGTAATACTATGCTTTTGCATTCTGATTTAAATTCATTGTCTGCTGCCTTTGTAATGTTGAAGGAATAGGACTGCTCTGGATTTTAGATATTAAATATCTACCACGAACATTTAGATTGTGCCTATGCACTCAACAACAATATTGCACTCACAGAAGTTTGGGTCCACCCAATCAGCTGCAGTGTGCACACACAGCAAGCGGCAGAACTGGCAGGTGCCCAGGGCTCTCAGCTGTTCCTATCACAGGCTGGTCTGTGGAGCTGCAAATTAAGGACAAATAGCTGAGCCACGGAATACTTCAGGCTGAAAAATCCCACAATGCTTTGTGAAACAATTGAAAATTTGGATATTCAGATTGGGAAAGCATTGTATGTAACTGAAACTGCAAGAAGCTTTTTTTGAGAGTTGAGGATTCCAATCACTGGGTCTACCCAGTGCTAGATAGCCATATCTGGTAATTTCAAATTTGATCTACAAGCCTGTTCTTTAACTCTAGGTAGTGAAGAGCATGATGGTCTAGAGGGGTGGGCAAACTTTTTGATTCGAGGGCCACAATGGGTTCTTAAACTGGACCGGAGGGCCGGAACAAAAGCATGGATGGAGTGTTTGTGTGAACTAATATAAATTCAAAGTAAACATCATTACATAAAAGGGTAAGGTCTTTTTTTTTTTTTAGTTTTATTCATTTCAAATGGGCCAGATCTGGCCCACGGGCAGTAGTTTGCCCATGGCTGCTAGTTGCACAGTTAAGATACAAGGAACAGACTTTGTTCTCTGCTTTTTGCCATAGCAATCCTTTACGATGTCCTAAAAATCGTGCTGTTTTCATTTCATGTCTTTCATCCATGTCCCTAATACCTCTAGGTTATGAGAAGTGACAAATCCATAGTTTGAGAAAAAACTATTTTGAGATGATAAGCTGCCTTACATTATTTCATTCACTCAAGTTCTTCATGATTTGCCTTATATGACAAGCACTATACAAGATAAAGCTGTATCACATGATGAAAATACCCGAGACTTATAGTCCCTGACAGACATGGCAGAAATGGACTGGCACTTAAGACTTCACCAGATTTTCATAACAATTAACCCACTTTCTAATTAGGACCAAAAGGATTTCCAAGGGCGGGGGGGAATAGGAATTCTACAAACCTATTAGGGGCAAGAAAAGAGCTGCCTATTATTGATATAACCTACTTTTATGGCATTTTTTAAAAAGTGTGCAAAGAGAAATAAAGAAAATTATGTTATTAGAACAATGGATGGTATGAGAGAATAAAAGGAAACAGGAAGGTAATGCAGGTGGCTAGAATCAGTAAAAACCACAGTGGATAATATGGTCTGACTGAAAGTGTTATAACCACCTACAATCTTAAAAGAGATGATAGGGAAGATTACTGCTTTAATGATGGAAATGCAGAGTTTCTTAATGACTCCTTAGAGAAAGGAGAAGTATTTATGCCACATGAGGCAAGTTTAAACAAAGAAGGAAGATGAAAAGAAAAATTAAGTAATCTAAAATTATGCACCATTTTCCCCTCTGGGTGGTAGAAAAAAAATCCTAAAGATATTAATAAAGAATAAAATCACAGAAGTTTCAGGAAAGTAGGAACTTGTCAAATAAAGCCAATGAATATTCAGAAAGGACACTCAGTCAGATAGAATTTTGTAGGTTCAGGCTGGAAGCAAAGACATTTTGGGATGAAGCAGGCAGTGATGAAACCAACTCTCAGGATAGGCATAAAAAATCATATATTTCCCAGAATCCCAGGCCAAATGAACAGTGTGAGAAAGACAAGATTGGTTAGAGAGGATTTCAAGTATGTGGAGTGAATAGAGGGACTCAAGTCTTCTTATTTTATGAGATTTATTATGATCCAGAGAAATGTGTTAACACAGCAGCTGGTAGTCTCAGGAATAGTTAGAGGGAGGAGCAAACATAAATGTTAGCACACAACTTTTTCTTTGGCAAGTCATATAGGAATGTTGCAATTGCAAAGACCATGGAATAAAATCAGTCTGTCTAAGGTTCAAAGTCATGTGCCTTTATATGTACCCATTCATTTACAAGTCATTCTCTGCTGCTTACACCTTTACCTTCTTAATTCTGAGTCTTGTAACCCAATGGATAATATCGATTACTATCTCATATTAAACTAATACTCTACCACCATAGATAGATGAATGATCCAATGAGCTATTTGGATAAAAGCCAAATATATGTAATAAAAATGTTATATATGAAATTAAGATTTCATATATAAACTAGATAAAGAATAAAGCCAAGTATGCTTCCTGGATTTTAGACAGGAGTTCACGTTTTCTAATGGAATATGACAGTTTATGTATAGGATGGCCTTACAGATTACTTCAAACCTAAGTCCACAAAAAATCATTAAAACAGAGAATTGAATGTATTTTACTCCTACTAAAAGAAGGTGTCAAGGAAACATAATTAGTTATGAGAAAATGTGAAATTAATGAGAACATTAAGTTTACATTTGAAGATCCAAAGAGAACTTTTTTTTTGCACCTGGATTTGTGTCAACTGCAAGATGAAGAATATATATATATATATATATATATATATATATATATATATATATTATCACAGAAGTGCTACAAGAAAAAATAAAGATGACTGTAAAATTTACATAAAAACCTAAGTGTTATACAAAAAAATATTGTGGAATATGAAAGTCCATTAATAGTATTTATAGATTACTTATACCACAGATTTTTTTTAACAAATATACTTAGAAAGGGAGGAGGGAAGAAAGTTGTTTCGTTGCCTTATGAACTTTTCTTGGTTTTTGACACTTTATTTTAAAATATAAAATAATCCTTTATTAAAGAGGCTATTGTTTAGATTTAATTGTGTCCCTCATAGAATAATTTTTTTTCATTGTGTATGTTTAAGGTTTATAGACTGTTAATTTGATATACATGTGGAAAAATGATTGTTGCTATAAGGTTAGCTAACACCTCCATCTTGCAACACAATTACCATTTCTTTTTTCTGGTGAGAACATTCAAGATATACTTTCATACACTTTTTTAAAAATTGAATTTATTAGAATGACATTGGTTAATAAAGTTATATAGGTTTCAGGTGTACACTTCTATAATGCATCATTTGTATATTGTATTGTGTGTTCTCCACCCCAAGTCAAGTCTCCTGTTACCATTCACCCCCCCATAACCCCTCTACCTCCCCCCACCCCATTCCCTCTTGTAATTACCATACTGTTGTCCATGATGTGTGTTTTTTGCTTAATTCCGTCACCTTTTTCACCCAGTCCCCCAATCCACCTCTCCTCTGACAGCTGTCAGTCTTTTCCCTGTATCTATGATTCTGTTTCTATGTTGTTAGTTTATTTTATTCATTAGATTCCACATATAAGTGAAATCATATGCTACTTGTCTTTCTCTAACTGGCTTATTTCACTTTACATAATACTCTCCAGGTCCATCCATGCTGTCCCAAAGGGTATGATTTCTTTCTTTTTTTATGACCAAGTAGCATTCCATTGTGTGAATATACCACAGCTTATTTATCCACTCATCTACTGATGGGCCTCTGGCCTGCTTCAAAATCATGGCTATTATAAATAACTAGAGGCCTGGTGCATGAAATTCTTGCACTGGGGGTGGGGGGTCCCTCAGCCCAGTCTGCCCCCTCTCACAGTCAGGGAGCCCTTAGTGGATGTCCTACTGGGAGCGGGCCTAAGCCACAGTCTGGCAGCAGAGGCTCAGAGCAGGTGCTGTGTGTGTGTGTGCGTGTGTATGTGTGTGTGTGTGTGTCCACTGGAGGCCTGCCCTAAGCCACAGTGTGGCAGCAGAGGCTCAGAGCAGGCATCGTGTGTGTGTGTGTGTGTGTGTGTGTGTCCGCTGGGAGCCTGCCCCCAGCCATGTCAGAGGCTTGGAGCAGGCACCCCGTGTGTGTGTGTGTGTCTACTGGGGGCCTGCCCCCAGCCACACCATAGAGGCTTGGAGCAGGTGCCCCTCTGTGTTGATCTCTCAAGCTCCTGGCTGTGTCTGCATGCTATTCTCTCCTTTGAGCTGCAACCAGGGAGGGCTGGAAGCTTGGCTTCCTCCATCGCCAGGGGCAACCCAAGCCTCCAGCTCCGTGGCCGCCGCCATCTTGGTTGGGTTAATTTGCATATTCACCCTGATTGGCTGGTAGGTGTAGTGGGGTGACACCAATTTGCATGTTTCTCTTTTATTAGTGTAGATGCTGCAGTGAACATATGGGTGTCCAAAATTTACAAAAATATTATATAATTAAACACCACCCTTCCACAAATACTCCAATTTAAAAATAGGCAAAGGACCCGAATAAACACTTCTCCAAAGAGGACATACAGATGAGCAATATACATATGAAGAGATTATCAACATCACTAGTCATCTGATAAATGAAAATTAAAACTAAAGAAATGGGGTATGGGTAAAGGTGGAGGTGTGTATGGGGGTGGGATAAATGGTAATGGACAGAGAATTGACCAATTTGGGGTGGTGAACACACAACACAGTGTATAAATGATGTGTTGTAGAATTTTTTAAATAAGAAAAACAAAATTATATAGTTTTTAAAATTGTACAATTTTGTTAGCCAGTGTCACCCCAATAAATTCAATAAAAAAGGGAA
Source organism: Myotis nattereri (assembly GCF_964212035.1). Lineage (NCBI taxonomy): Eukaryota > Metazoa > Chordata > Mammalia > Chiroptera > Vespertilionidae > Myotis > Myotis nattereri. The sequence continues at coordinate 89,583,428 of NC_138078.1, forward strand.
CAAAAAGTAAAAAGTGAGGCATCACCTCACAATGGTCAGAATGGCTATCGTTAATAAATCAACAAACAACAAGTGCTGGCAAGGATGTGGAGAAAAGGGATCCCCCGTGCGTGGTTGGTAGGAATACAGACTGCTGCAGCCACTGTGGAAAGCAATATGGAGTTACTTCAAAAAATTAAAAATGGACCTGCCTTATCACCCAATGATTCCACCTCTGGGAATTTACTTGAAAAAACCAAAACACTTATTCAAAAGAATACACATTTTTTTTAAAAAAAATCACTACAAAAGTATCAAAAAAATAGTACAGAGAACTGCTACAAAACTTTTACATGGACTTCTTAAATTTTTAAAAGTTGCTTCTTTTGCACCATCCTTTTATTATGTACTACCTACCTACCTATCTGCATTCACAGCTAGAATAATACAAATGTTCTGTGCTCATATTTATTTTCATAAGGAAATTTCATTGAGTGTTAATTTTCATATCTGTAAAATTGAATTCCATTGTGACTATCTAAAGTAGTTATCTTTAGTAGATATGCAATAAAACTTAATTTATCTTCCATCCATTTTTTCTTTCTTTCTTTCACCTTCCAGATTGTAAATTACTGTATGGTAAAAATAAATATCTCTTGTTTCTTTTCATCCTCAAGGTCTTGCACATGCTAAATGCTCAATGAATATTTGCTAAATGAAATTGTACAAAGACATAATTAATACTTAATAATTACAAATTATTTTATAATAAATTTATATGCATGTGACTGTGCTCCCTGGATATCAACTAGACAAGCTTAAAGGACTTTAAAGAAATGTACAATGAAATGTGAGATATGGAGATTATTCTTTGGTAGAGATATTACAAAATACTTTATTCAAGCCTAGAAAATAAAGAGATTTCAAAGAGGAACTGGTCAAGGGAGACAATTTTATTTGCTTCTCATGAACTTGAGTAAAACCATGTCAAAAAATAAACATGAATTTTAAAAACAAACATCTTTCAAGCAATATTTGAAAGTAACATACCTTTTTAGAATATTTTATTATTGCACTTTTTATGGTTTTTAACTTTTTATTTTATATTTTTAGATTTTCAAAATTTGCCAAATAGTACAAAGATCCCCATATACCCTCCATCCAGATTGCTCGAACTTCAGTATCTTATATAACCACAGTACACTTATCAAAATCAGGAAATTAATACAGATACAATACTATTAGCAATCTACAAACCTTATTTCACTATTGCCAATTGGACAATATATGTCTTTGAATACAATCCGGTATCCCAAATTGCATTTAATGATCACGTCGTTTTAGATTCCTCCAATAAAGGACAATTTCTCAGTCTCATTTTGTGTTTCATGACTGTATTAATTTTGCAAGGGCTGCCATAACGAAGTACCACAGTCTGGTTGGCGTATATAAGTGACATTTATTTGCTCAAGGTTCTATAGCCTAGAATTCAGAGATCAAGGTATTGTTAGGGTAGATTTCTTCTGAGTCATCTCTCCTAGGTCTTCCAATGTGTTCACAGGGTCTTCCCTTTGTGCCCTCTCTGTGTCTTAATATCTTCTTTTAAGTACAGGAGTCATATTAAATTAGAACGCACCAATAAAACTTCATTTCACTCTAATTACCTTTCTGAAGACTTATCTCCAAACAGTCACAATCTGAGGTACTGATGGTAAAATTTCAACATATGAATATGGTGTGTGTGGGTGGGGGGCTCACAATTCAGCCCATAACAATGACTTTGACATTTCTTATGAAACTGGCCAGTTATTTGTGGGAAGAGCTCAGGAGATTTATCTCAGTGCAGTGGCAGATGCAATGGCGTGAGCACACTCCGCCTGTACAAGCTTCCTCGGCACACCAGGAAGTGGCAGCGCCCGCCTGAGTAAGCCCCCTAGAGCCCCTACATAGTACCCTGATCTTTCCTACTATTGGCTGCCCTAAGGATAGTGTAAACTTCTGATTGGTCCAAAATGTTATATATACTGCTGCACTTACACAATAAACATAGATCTGTGTCACTGAACCTGGTCTCCGGAGTCGGACATGCTTCCTTAGGACTCCATCAGCCTCACCCCCGCGGGACCCCCTGCTTCATTCTGGCGCCATGAACAGGGACCCCGTCAAGCTTCAGGTTGGGTGAGTGCCCCTCTGTAACAATGGGAAACCTTCCCCCCTTAGCCCGAGCCCCTCAGGCTCGGGCACTCCATACGTTGTTACAGAGCAGGCGAGTAAAAGTAACAGAAAGGGAGCTACAAAAGCTCTGAGATGTTCTAATAGCATTTAACCCCTGGCTCTCCACCACCAGTGGTGCAGGCGGGGGAACAGAAGACCCTTTACCTCCCTATTCCCCTCCAGAGCCCTCTGCCCCCACAGATTCCTGGGCTGTTTTCAACAAGCCAAAAGTGGTTTCTCAAAGCTCAAGGAAGGCTGAAACTGAGACAGAAAAAACCTCAAGCGAAGTGAAAGCAGGGGAGTCTCACCAGGAGGCTTCTTGCCGGAGTCACTCCCTCACTCCCCTTGCAGAGCGAACAAAAAGTTTAACTGCCCAGCAGCCCCCAAGTAATCCTTTCATGGGGGACACAGATGATAATCCATGGATGGGGATATATCAATCCTTGTGTAGCCAGAGGGATAGAGCAAAGAAGTCCTTAGGGCTAGAGACCCCTGGACTCTTTCCTGTGAATGTTAACCCCATAGCTGCAGCAAATGCCACTGGATCTGCAACAATATTCCCGATATCCAAATGGTTAATGCAGAGAAAGAAAGAAAAAAGAGAGAGAGAGGCCGTTGCCATGGAAAGCAGGGAGAGAGAGTTCTTTGTTTGTTTTTGCTTATCTAAGGTGTGTGGGTCTCGAGGACCCTAGCTGCTAGCAAGCAAACTTATCTCTGTCCAGTTTTCTTCTCTTTAACCCTTCCAATACTAAATTAGACTAATACAATATACTTAAGATTACACAAGAAAGGAAGCACCTACTCTTATTAATCTAAAGAAATCCTGAATGTTTAACTTGCCAGCTAAGAGTTTAAAGTTCTAGTTAAATTAAATTGGGAAAAATTATAATTGTGGTAACTAAATGCCTAAAGTATAAAAAGAAAATCTTGTCAGTTTTAATTTAATTGATATCTCTTAATAATTATAAAAAGAATTATAACCAAGGAATGACTTTGGGACATTTCATGGGCCCTGAAATGTTTTCAAAAGTTTATTCTCTCTTCTTAAAATATTTTTTAATAAAGCCAATATAATGTGCTTGAAATCACATGGAAAGCTTTAGCAAATAAAAGTTAATAAATATATATCTTGAGTTTTTGCCTCTAAGAAAGAGCAAAGCAAGTTATTTTATATAATATTTCTTAAAATACAGCAGTAGAATTTTAAGATATAATTTAAAATAACAAAAGCTCATCAATAATTTTTAATATTTTATAACAGCATATTATACATTTATTCCAAACAACTTACAAACTAATTGTTTGGCAGCAATTTAATAAGAACATGAAAGGATTTAATCCCTTCCACTGTGTGGAAGGCCCCCTGGGAAGGCACTTAAGCATTCTATATTGACCTCTCTTGCTCTTTTTGCCAAGGGGGTCCCTCTTCCAATTTCCCACAGCTGTTGCCTGAGCTCTCTGTTCATGCTAAGGTTAAAGCCTCATGGTGGCTAGTACCATAAATCTGTCTCTCGCCCAATGGCGTGAGATGGACCCTCTCTGGAGAAGAAACCTGGGTTCCCCAAGATATGTGATCAATGCCGGGGCCCCACCAGCAGTTGAGGGGATCCAAAGGCAGTTGCTGGGCATGGAGGCCAGAGGGACATAGATTACCAAGGAGACAGAACTAAACCTCACATCACCCTACTTGGCCCAGAGGATGGCTGGTAGTCAATGACAGGTAAGATCCCTCTGGGAGGGGCAACCTAAGACAGGCACAGCTGGGGCCAGTAGGAGAGAACTTGGGGTTCAATAATGGTGGGGCACTGATCCTCACCCCTCCAATTGTGCATGGGCTTGAACACTCACCCCTTCTGAGGGAGGTCTCCTGCCATCATGGCTGCTGCACTTCCCATGCCCAGCTCAGATCGGGACCCAGATAACAGAAAGAGACTTGGTCCAGCTGAAATCGGTACCCAGATAACAAAGACTTGGCTAACAGCAGCTACCCTATATCTAAATCCAGCCTAACACCAGGAATGCTCAGGGCCTTCTCAAAGGATGCAAAATAATCCTTTCCATTAATATTTACAGTGTAAACTAGAATTGTTATTAGAGTATTGAATTTGACAGTAAAATAGTAATCAAGTTTTCAGATTAATTAAAAATGGCTCAAGAAGTATTAACCAAAATTTTCATTTCATGGAAAAATTGCTTAACATGCAATGAACCTAAAGCAGTCATATTTTTGTGCAAAAAAATTAAAATTTAAAGTTATCTAGACTGCATTATACATTTTCCAAAATTCTCCAAATAATTAAATCTAAAAAGAGAGGATAGTGGAAAAATACCATGTAAGGAAAAATATCCTGTAACTAATTTACATCTAGAAAAATTTTTCATTTATAATGCTAACTGCAAGACACCCATGAAAAACCTATGTGGTGTCAACATAAGCCAAAGGAAATTCATTTAAGCAAAAATAAATAGAACTCCAAGTAAAGTTTCCTTTATTAAACTTTGGTCGAGAATACATTTGTATATTTTCAGAAAACAACTCCAAGACCATGTGGATTCCTGCAACAGAGAGGAATTATCAGGAATTCTCCAGCCATGAAGACCAGAGGAAAAACAATCCAGAGATAGAGGCAGTTAGCTTGCACAAGCTATTTCCTCATTTAACCCTTTCTAGCTGCAAGCATCTCATACGGGCATGAAAAACCTGTGGCCCCCTATTGCCTTTAGGCCCCCTCCAGCCACAAGGGTTCAACCCCTGGGGGCTCCAACCCAATGCCTTATGACAAGCAGATGTGACCCATATTCCAAGCTTCAGTAGACTCAAACATGTACATGTAATCATTGACACTTGCTCTGGGGCCACATATGCTCAAGCTCACACAGGTGAAAAGACTCGCCATGCAATAGCAACCTTCAACGGGGCATTTTTAACATTAGGCTTCCCTTGGGAAATTAAAACAGATAATGGCCCCTACTACACTAGCGAGGCTTTTCAGCAATTCCTCATGAAACATAACATCAAGCACGTTAGTGGCATACCATATAACCCACAGGGACAAGCCATAGTAGAACGACAAAACAAAGAACTAAAAACCCAGATTCAAAAAGAAAAAGAAGGGGGAAATACAGGCATGCTCCAACAACTATTACAGCAGGCCTTATTAATTCTCAGTTATTTTCATTTTGCCTCCGACAGTCTTCCTCCCATTTTCAAACATTGGGGAGGTCTCAGACACATACCAACACCTCTCCCCTTGGTCCGGTGGAGAGATCCATTAACCGGGGCTTGGAAGGTCCCTGACCCACTCTTAACCCAAGGGAGAGGGTTTGCTTGTGCTTTTCCAGAAGGTGAGAAAAATCCCACGTGGATTCCTGGCCGTAACATCAAACCCTGCACCACCAGCGATGAGCCATAGACCACCATCACCATCACCCCAGTAGAGGAAATGGAGGACCTGACCATAGAGGACAACCAGTCCTGAGGGCGGAGGCAACCAAGGCACTGACGGGCCCTCAAGAACCTACAGGACCAAGCTGCACGCTTAGCACCAGAAGGCAATCCATCAGCAAGGACATTATTCCTATTAATGTGTGCCATCATAACAGTGAACTCTCAGGCACCAGCACAACATGTATGGGCGGCCGTACCTCATCCAGGGGTGCTCATGCCTATCAGCGCCGACTGCCTACAATTCCCCGCTGTCCAAGTGTCTGACTGCTCTGTGGGTTTACCCTGTGACGGAGCAGAACTGGTCTCATTGCCATAGAACGGGACGGTATGGGCTGATAGCAGTAGCCCTAACCTCCTTAAGTGGACTCTAGATAATGGGACTGCACCGGGACAAGGGTGGATATACCTAGCACCTCATGCAATAATACCCAAGTGAAACCCATTGAATTTAGTTTCTTAAGTGATGCCCTCAGCCGTCTAACTTCCTGGTTAAACCCAGCCAACCTCCTCATTTGGGGAGTCATGATAGTAGGATTTGTCGTAGGAATAGTGTTATTTCGCTCTTTATACAACATGTTCCTTAAGCTAAGTGCCCAGCAAGGCATGATCATACATGTCCAGCAGGCACTAATAAGAAAAGAAGGGGGAGATGTGGGAAGAGCTCAGGAGATTTATCTCAGTGCAGTTGCAGATGCAATGGCATGAGCACACTCTGCCTGTACAAGCTTCCTCGGCACACTGGGAAGTGGCAGCACCTGCCTGAGCAAGCCCCCTAGAGCCCCTACATAGTACCCTGATCTTTCCTACTATTGGCTGCCCTAAGGATAGTGTAAACTTCTGATTGGTCCAAAATGTTATATATACTGCTGCACTTACACAATAAACATAGATCTGCATCACTGAACCTGGTATCCGGAGTCGGGCATGCTTCGTTAGGACTCTGTCGGCCTCACCCCCGTGGGATCCCCTGCTTCAGTTATTTTGTAAAAATTTAGTTAATGTGGGTTTGTCAGATATTTCCTCATGTTTATAGCCAGGTTATGCAAGTTTTACCACAGAAGTTAAGACTGTGCCCTTCTCAATGCATCATATCAGAAGGTACATAATATTGATATGTCTTAATATGGTGATTTCAACTTTGATTACTTGGTTAAGGTAGTGTCTCTCAGGCAACTCCTCTGTAAGGTTACTGTTTTCTCTTTGTAATTGATAAGTATTACATGAATATTTCTTTTCTCATTACATTTTTATCAACTAATTTTAGCATACATTGATAATTCTGGACTATTGTAATCATCACATTCCAAATGACAATTTTCTAGTTCCATCATACTTTTTCCATTTATGAATTGAAATGCTTAAAAAGAGCTTTATTTTCTATCCCATTTATTATTATTTAATTATTCACATTAATCTGTGGACTCCTGGATATTCATTTTATTCTACAGATTATATTCCATTAGTAGCCTTATATATTTTGTTGCTTACATTGTTCTAATATTGGGCATTGGAGGATCTTTCAAGTTGACTTTTGTGTTTTTTAACAAGTTCCCAATTTTTTTTGGCATTTCCTTACTTTCTTGCATAGGAAGATGGCCAGTCTCATTTAGCACTTTTTATGACCCAATCCTGGCATCAGTCATTTGCCAAGAAGCCCTGTTTCCTTGTAATGAAGAATTTTAATATCCAAGCTCTCTATTACTATTATTAGCAAAGAAACACCCATACCTCCTTGTAGCAACTGGTATGTAAGAGGCTTTGAAAAAATGAGCAATTCAATTAACAATTCATACTCTTTTATTTTCCATACATTTCCTTTTCATTGAAACAAATTTGAAATAATATTGTGGGATCCAATCAATTTGAACTAATGTAAAACACATTGTTTCCTCTTCCCAAACTCCAGAAACTTGTGCATCTTTAATCGGCAAAGAATTCATGCACTATTCAACAGTTATTTTCCCACAAAGGGGATTGTCTGTCTCGTATAAAATAGATTTACTATTGTAAGCACAATATACAGCTTACGAATTTTGAAGGAGTAATAATACAGCCTTGCATGTCTCATTACTTATTTTGTCACCTGTAGGATTCTCTACATTTTTTTTTCCTTAGGAGACCTAATCTCTAACTCTCTTCACAGCTCTTTTTATAAGGCATGTTGAGTTTTGTATTACGACAACAAAAGAAAGCCATGTAAGGAGAAAAAAAGGAAGAAGAGAAAAGACAATGTTTACAGAGGGAACAAATTCCCTCTCATTCATTGTGATTTTCTGTATGTAATCCTAGTTTGGCAATCATGATATCATCCATTAATTTCTTAATGAATAAAACGTGTCACTTATAAACACTTCCAGAAGAGTCCTGATACTTGTCAAGGTAGTATTTGCCAGATCTGAATGAAGACAGATTACTTGGAAAACAAAGGCAATCTGGTTTTCACCAACGACATCTGGCCACTTACTAATATCTTTATCTTCCTAAAATCTCAAGATTAAAGTGTTCCTAAACAGAAGTCTCAGACATTCAGTTTTGTAGACTAGCCCAGATTCCAAACCCTTCAGCCCCTAGCCCAGGGTGCTACAGAGAAAGTGGATATACAGAAGGCCAAGAGACATATGAAAAAATGCTCAATGTCACTAATAATCTGAGAGATGCATATCAAAACAACAATGAGACACCATCTCACACTTGTCAGAATGGCTATCATCAACAAACCAACAAATGACAAATGCAGGAGAGGATGTGGAGAAAAAGGAACCCTCCTACACTGCCGGTTAGAATGCAGACAGGTACAGCCACTGTGGAAAACAGTACGGAGTTTCCTCAAAAAGTTAAAAATGGAACTCTCATTTGACCCAGTAATCCCACTTTCAGCAATATATCCCAAGAAGCTAGAAACACCAATCAGAAAGGACATATGCACCCCTATGTTCATAGCAGCACAATTTAGAATAGCTAAGATTTAGAAACAACCCAAGTGCCCATCAGCAGATAAGTGGATTTAAAAACCATGGTATATCTACACAATGGAATATTATGCCACTATAAAAAAATAAGGAACTTTTACCATTTGTAACAGCATGGATGAGCATTATGCTAAGCGAAATAAGCCAGTTAGAGAAAGATAAATATCTCATGATCTCACTTATATATGGAATATAATGAATAACTTAAATTGATGAACTAAAATTGATACCGAGACATAGAAGCATGGAACCGATTGTTGAGCCCTGATGGGAAGGCAGGGGAGTGTATGGGGGGGGGGGGTAAGCGATCAACCAAAGGACTGGTATGCATGCATATAAGCATAACCAAAGGACACAGACAGTAGGGGAGCAGGGGCTTGTGCTGGGGATGGGGGGTGGCTGGGGAGAGGTAAATGGGGGAAAAGGAGACATATGTAATACTTTCAACAATAACGAATTCAAATTTTTTAAAAAAGGCAACTGAGCATTATGCTAAGTGAAATAAGCCAGTCAGAGAAAGATAAATACCACATGATCTCACTCATTTGTGGAATATAATGAACAACATAAACTGATGAACAAAAACAGATCCAGAGACAAGGAAGCATCGATCAGACTGTCAAACCTCAGAGGGAAGGTAGGGGAGGCTGGGGGTAAGGGAGAGAGATCAACCAAAGGACTTGTATGCATGCATATAAGCCTAACCAATGGACACAGGCAACAGGGGGGTGAGGGCATGAGTGGGGGGATGGGGGATAATGACACATATGTAATACCTTAATCAATAAAGAAATATTTTTAAAAAGGCAACTCAAATCTTTCAATTATTTCCTCTATCTTTTCATTTAAAGACTTTGCCCCTAAAGGTTGCTGTCTAGTGCACTATGCAATTTTAAATGTGTCCAGAATTGAGACATACACTTTTTCACCATCAATTAAAAATGTTGTCTTTATTTAAATTATACACATTAAATTATATACCCCTTCTCTGGCCTATGAGCCTTAGTTACATTTTTGAGGCCAGCTTCTTTTATTTACTATTATTATACCTCTAGTCCTTCCCTGTGTGGTTTTCTGCTTCCTACAAGTTTCTTTATCCTAATTTTGTGTATTTGCAGTGTTCTGAGACAGTATTCATGTTTTTCTACCAATGGAAGTGTCCCCATGACATCTTTTTCAGTTGATTATCTTTAAAAAAGAACATAAAAAAGGAAAATAAGATGAGCTTTTCTACTGCAGTAGAACCAATTCTGATATTGTGGAAATTAAGCAATCATATATCACTAGTGGCCCCATGCACGAATCCATGCACATTGAAAGGAAATGAATTAGAAGAAATATTTTAATATTGCTATTCACCTTTTCTCAATAATAGAAGTGTCAGAAATGAATTAAAATTATGTATATGAAAATAATATATAAATTGATTAGTAAATAAACAATAACAGCATGATATAACAACAACAAAGACATTATATAAAAACAACATTGATAAAACAATGACTGATAAATTGATTAAACTTATTCTAACACTGAGGCCAGTGTCAGATGGGGACGAATCAATTCTTTGAATCAGAACAACCTCTCCTCTACAGATCCTGTTAATACTTCAGCTTCAATTATGTTATGTCACAATCTTTTGATAATAAATCTAGTACCATTCCAAAGACCCCATTTACTATTAAAATTTCACAGTAGTATGATGATTGCACCTACTTTCAATTCTAATTTATGATATGGCATTCCCAAAATAGTAATATTTTTAAGAAACTTGATGGGAATTTTTTTTTTGGCATAATCCATTGAATCTAGTATTATTGTCGATTACACTGTTGTCTCTGAGTCTTAATGCACCATCTGTTCCCCAGCCTTTTTCACCATGTGGGAAAAGAATAGGATACGTCATTGCATCTAATGTAGGAAACAGGATACTGATTTGTTTCATTTTAGTGGCATTCAGATTATTGGGATCTGGTTTACAATGAATGAGCAAATCCCTTTCAAAAGGAAGTCCTTCAGCTTGTTTCTGAATATGACGGCAATTCCAGGTACACAGGGAGAATTATACCTACCTGGATCACTGTTACGATCATATTTAATTGTCATTGTTACTTCTGTGCTATGACACCACGTTCTTTCAGCTTCAGATTGTTAAAACACACACACACACACACACACACACACACACACACACACAACCAAATTCACAATTGACGAGGGGGAGAGAAAATGGCGGAGGTTTAGACAGACGTGTCGGTGCCTTGTCCCGGAGCAGATAAGGGCGGGCAGCTGAAACGGGTAGCATACAGCCCGAATAAGCAGAGGAGATTCAGCTGAGACAGTCTGCAGCCAGGAAAGACAGAGAAATCCTAGATAAAGGGAACGGTTAGAGGCTGATGCTGAAACCTCTCCAGGTGCGCCGGCACAGCCGCGGAGACCGTGCCATCTTGGGTGACTGTCGCCGGCATCCAGAGACCAGCTACTAACCCAGCAACAATGGCTCTCAAGCAGCGCGACTACGTGAACTCAGAGGAACTCGGCTTCTCCCCACAGAAAGGTTAGACTTTCCCCAAAGGTGTGGTTTGCAGTTTAGGTTGGAGAGTGGAACACGCGCAGGGGGGTGGGGGCTCTGCGCCCCACAAAGACCGCGGCCTTTGGAGCCAGCGTGACCCACGAGTGTGGAAGGGCACCCCCAGGGCTGCTGGCAGAAGGGAACACTATAAATAAGCCCACAGTTGGACGGGACACAAACGGGCAGCCTCAGATTACGCCAGTTTGCCGGCTACTCGGTGCCAGGAGCCAGAGTGCGCGCAGAGACTTCGCGCAGATTTGGAAGGTGAAGCGTTGCGAGTTCGCACAACTTCCCAGGCTCTTAAATCTGTGCGTTTGATTGTTGAACCCAGTGCAAGGGACTACCCAGTTGGGGTCAGTCACAGAGCTTGTAAGGGAAGGCTGTTTTGGGGGAGCCTGGGAAACAGAGCGGGGAGTGACTACTGGAAAACCAGCTCTGGGCGGAGGACATTCCCAAACCAGCTTCCGGTACAATAGAGAACACCTGGTCAGAGAGGTCCTATACCCTCGGAGGTCAATCCCGACGCACTGCCACCCAGAGGCAGAGCCATGAACTGACTCTTCTGTAAATACAGATAAGGGCTGTCTGGGAAACCAATGTAGCCTGCCTTAAAATCAGGACTGTGGCTTACAACACAGAGGAACAGTGTATCAGAGGAAAATTCAACATTCTCCTGAATACCTGGTGTGCCAAAAAGAGGAGCATAAGATCTGAAGCACCTTCATTACAGCCCATTTTTTTTTAATTATTTTTTTTTAATTATTGTTTCACCTTTTAACTAAGAAACCATTTATTTTCTTTTTTCATCACCTGATATTACCCTTTTAATTACTACATTTTTATTTTTAACCAGTATTATTACTGCTGCCATTTTACCATTTTTTTTTTAAAGTGTCATTTTATTTTCTCTTTATTTTATTTTGGGACTAAGGTTCTCCATTCTATTTTCATCGTTCCTTTAGCATCATTTTCCTCTACCTCAATTGTGCTGCTGTGCTAAAACTCTCTTCCCCACTTTTCCCCTTTTGCTGTCCTGTTTCTCTTACCCTATTCCTGCTTTAGATTTTTCCTATTCTTCATACGCCCTGTCTAAATTTCACCCTACTTATATATCCCTTTTCCAATCACCTGCTCTAAATCCTTATCCACCTCTCCCTTATCTTTCTTCACTATCCAAATTTTTTATTCTCTCCTTTTCTCTATTGTTCTGTTGTTGCTTGCTCGATTGTTGAGTATATTGTGTTGTTTTTTTTTTCTTTTCTTTTCTTTAAGGATTGTATGTGAGGTTGTTCTGCTTTTTCTTTTTCTTTTTCTGTCTCCCATTCCCCCTCCCCACCCCAACCCCGGCCAGTTATTTTTGTGCTTCTGCTTTCCCTTGCCTCACTTGATATTATTGGCTGTTTGTAGTTTGTATTCACTCCAGAGATCCGTTGCTGGAATTTGTTGGGATTAGTGGCGGTTCTATCGGAGTTTTCTCCTCATATGAATAGTCTCCTCCCCTCTTCTACTTCATTCTATTTTTCTTTTTTTTTCTTTTTCTTCTTCTTTTTTTTTCTCTTTTTTCTGTTTTTCTCTCTATCTTTTTCTCTTCTTTCTTCCTTACCCCCCAACTCTCTTAGCTTGGGTGGCCATCTTTATTTGGGGTTATTAATACCGTAATTCATTTGTGTTCAGTGCCTGGTACGTTGTGCCTTGTTGTGTTGTATTTTGTGCCTTTAAATCAACGCAGCAGATCCAAGCAACAGCGGCCTCCTGATCTCCACACGCTCTGTCTGAGGAACAGCTGCTGTGGGTGAAGCCTCCCTCCACCAGCCAGAAGAGCCACAACAGCTGTGAACAGCACCCATCAGAAGACCCGCTAACAACAGAGGAGCAGCTGCTACCACAACCGCCCAAGGAGCAACCACAGCCCGAGGAGCCACTGCCACCTATGGAGCAGCCACTGAACGACTCAATATCTATATACGTCAGTGAGATCAAACATGGGTAGACAAAGAAATCCCCAAAGGAAAGAAAAGGAGGACTCACCAGAAAAGCAGCTAAGTGATACAGAGGCATACAACATGACAGAAAAAGAATTCAGAATAAGGGTCCTAGAGTGCATACACCGGATAGAGGAAAAAATCGACAACTTATCCAAGAAGCAAGAAGAAACAGATGGAAAAATCGACAACTTAACTAAGACCCAAGAAGAAATGAAGTGCGATATAGCTGCAATAAAGAACACCATTGAAAGTATCAACAGTAGACTAGGAGAAGCGGAAGACCGAATTAGTGAATTAGAAGACAGGGAAGCAAAACACACCCAAACTGTACTTCAGTTGGAGAAAAAAATTAAAAGACAGGAGGAGAGCCTAAGGGAGCTTTGGGACAACATGAAACGAAACAACATACGAATAATAGGGGTGCCAGAACAACAGAAAGAGGAACAAGGATTAGAAAACCTATTGGAAGAAATAATATCAGAAAACTTCCCTGAGGTGGGGAAGAAAAAAGTCACACAAGCCCAGAGAGTCCCAAGCAAGGTGAACCCGAAAAGACCCACACCAAGACACATCATAATTACCATGGCAAATGTTCAGGACAAAGAGAGAATCTTACAGGCTGCAAGAGAGAGACGGAAAGTTACATACAAGGGATCTCCCATTAGATTATCAAATGATTTCTCAACAGAAACACATCAGGCCAGAAAAGAATGGACGGAAATTTACAAAGTGATGCAAAGCAAAGGACTGAATCCAAGAATACTCTATCCAGCAAGGCTATCATTCAAAATTGAAGGGGAAATAAGAAGCTTCACAGACAAAAAAAGGCTAAGGGAGTTTATCACCACCAAGCCAGCAATGCAAGAAATGCTAAAGGGACTGGTGTAAAAAGAAGAAATAAAAATCCCAGAAAGAAAACAGCCACACACACAAAAAAAGAAATGGCTACAAACAAGTACCTTTCAATAATAACTGTAAATGTAAACGGGCTAAATGCTCCAACCAAAAGATATCGAGTGGCTGAATGGATAAAAAATCATGACCCATACATTTGCTGTCTACAAGAGACCCACCTCATTAGAAAGGACTCACACAGACTGAAAGTGAAGGGATGGAAAACTATCTTTCAGGCTAATGGAAAAGAAAAGAAAGCTGGGGTAGCAATACTTATATCGGACAAAATAGACCTCAAAGTGAAGGCCATAACAAGAGATACGGAAGGCCACTTCATAATACTAAAAGGATCAATACAACAAGAAGATATAACCCTGATAAACATATATGCACCCAATGCAGGAGCACCCAAATACATAAAAAATCTTCTGGAAGATATCAAAGGAGAGATCGACAACAATACAATCATAGTAGGGGACTTTAATACACCACTGTCATCACTGGATAAGTCCTCTAGACAAACAATCAGCAAAGATACAGCAATACTAAATGACTCACTAGATCAGATGGACTTAATAGACATCTTCAGAACACTTCACCCCAGTGCCACGGAATATACATTCTACTCAAGTGCTCATGACACATATTCAAAAATAGACCATATATTGGGTCACAAGCAAAGTATCCCCAAATTCAAGAAGATTGAAATCATAAAAAGCGTCTTCGCAGACCACGATGGCATAATATTAGAAATAAACTGCAATAAAAACAACCCAAAATACTCAAACACCTGGAAGCTGAATAGCATGCTATTAAATATTGATTGGGTTACCAATGAAATCAAAGAAGAAATTCAAAACATCCTGGAAACTAATGACAATGAAAACACAACAATCCAAAACCTATGGGACACAATGAAAGCAGTCCTGAGAGGGAAGTTTATAGCTCTACAGGCCTATCTCAAAAAACAAGAAAAAATGGTAGTAAATCAGCTAACTCTACAACTCAAAGAATTAGAAAGAGAGCAACAAGAAAACCCCAGAGTGAGCAGAAGGAAGGAGATAATAAAGATTAGAGCAGAAATAAATAATATAGAGACCAAAAAAATAATACAGAAAATCAATGAAACCAAGAGCTGGTTCTTCGAAAGGATAAACAAGATTGACAAACCTCTAGCCAGACTCACCAAGAAGCAAAGAGAGAGGACCCAAATAAACAAAATCAGAAATGAAAGAGGTGAAATAACAACAGACCCCACAGAAATACAAATGATTGTTAAAAAATACTATGGACAGCTCTACTCCAACAAACTAGACAACCTGGAGGAAATGGACAAATTCCTAGAAAAATACAACATTCCAAAACTCAATCAGGAAGAATCTAAAAATCTCAACAGGCCAATAACTATGGAAGAAATTGAAGCAGTCATCAAAAAGCTTCCAGCAAACAAAAGCCCAGGACCAGACGGCTTCACAGGGGAGTTTTACCAAACATTCAAGGAAGAACTAAAACCTATCCTCCTCAGACTACTACAAAAAATTCAAGAGGAAGGAACACTTCCAAGCTCATTCTATGAAGCCAGCATCACCCTAATACCAAAACCAGGTAAAGACAACACAATGAAAGAGAATTACAGGCCAATATCCCTCATGAACATAGATGCCAAAATCCTCAACAAAATCTTAGCAAATCGGATCCAGCAGTACATCAGAAAGATCATACACCATGACCAAGTAGGATTTATCCCAGGGATGCAAGGATGGTACAATATCCGCAAATCAATAAACGTGATACATCACATAAACAAATTGAAAGAAAAAAACCACATGGTCATATCAATTGATGCAGAAAAAGCATTTGACAAAATTCAACACCCATTTTTGATAAAAACTCTCAGCAAGGTGGGAGTAGGAGGATCATACCTCAACATAATAAAAGCCATATATGACAGGCCCACAGCCAACATCATTCTCAATGGACAAAAACTTACACCATTTCCCCTAAGAACAGGAACAAGACAGGGATGCCCCCTCTCACCACTCCTGTTCAACATAGTACTGGAAGTGTTAGCCATTGCAATTCGGCAAGAAGAAGAAATAAAAGGCATCCAAATTGGAAAAGAGGAAGTAAAACTGTCCTTATTTGCAGACGACATGATATTATACATACAAAACCCTAGAGACTCCATCAAAAAGCTACTAGACTTAATACATGAATTTGGCAATGTAGCAGGATACAAAATTAACCCCAAGAAATCTGAGGCATTTCTATACACCAATAGTGAACTTTCAGAAAGAGAGATTATAAAAACAATCCCGTTTACCATCGCACCAAAAAAACTAAGCTACCTAGGAATAATCTTAACTAAAGAGGTAAAAGACCTCTACTCAGAAAACTACAGGACGTTGAAAAAAGATATAGAGGAAGACATAAACAGATGGAAGAACATACCGTGTTCATGGATTGGTAGAATCAACATCATTAAAATGTCCATACTACCCAAAGCAATCTATAAATTCAATGCACTTCCCATTAAAATACCAACGGCATACTTCAGAGATCTAGAACGAACTCTCCAAAAATTCATCTGGAATAAAAAAAGACCCCGAATAGCTGCAGCAATCCTGAAAAAGAACAAAGTAGGTGGGATCTCAATACCAGATATCAAGTTGTATTACAAAGCCACTGTTCTCAAAACTGCCTGGTACTGGCACAAGAATAGGCATATAGATCAATGGAATAGAATAGAGAGCCCAGAAATCGGCCCGAACCAATATGCTCAATTAATATTTGACAAAGGAGGCAAGAACATACAATGGAGCCAAGATAGTCTCTTCAATAAATGGTGTTGGGAAAATTGGACAGATATATGCAAGAAAATGAAACTAGACCACCAACTTACACCATACACAAAAATAAACTCAAAATGGATAAAGGACTTAAATGTACGACAGGAAACCATAAAAATTCTAGAAGAATCCAAAGGCAACAAAATCTCAGACATATGCCGAAGCAATTTCTTCACTGATACAGCTCCTATGGCACTTGAAACTAAAGAGAAAATGAACAAATGGGACTACATCAAAATAAAAAGCTTCTGCACAGCAAAAGAAACCATCAACAAAACAACGAGAAAACCCACTGTGTGGGAAAACATATTTGCCAATGTCATATCTGATAAGGGCCTAATCTCCAAAATCTATAGGGAACTCATACAACTTAACAAAAGGAAGATAAACAATCCAATCAAAAAATGGGCAAAGGACCTAAATAGACACCTTTCAAAAGAGGACATTCAGAAAGCCAAGAGACATATGAAAACATGCTCAAAGTCACTAATCATCCGAGAGATGCAAATCAAAACAACAATGAGGTACCATCTCACACCTGTCAGACTGGCTATCATCAACAAATCAGCAAACGACAAGTGCTGGAGAGGATGTGGAGAAAAAGGAACACTTGTGCACTGCTGGTGGGAATGCAGACTGGTGCAGCCACTATGGAAGACAGTATGGAGTTTCCTTAAAAAACTGAAAATGGAACTCCCATTTGACCCTGTGATCCCACTTCTAGGAATATATCCCAAGAAACCAGAAACACCAATCAGAAAAGATATATGCACCCCTATGTTCATAGCAGCACAATTCACCATAGCTAAGATTTGGAAACAGCCTAAGTGCCCATCAGTAGATGAATGGATTAGAAAACTGTGGTACATCTACACGATGGAATACTATGCTGCTCTAAAAAGGAAGGAACTCTTACCATTTGCAACGTCATGGATGGAACTGGAGAGCATTGTGCTAAGTGAAATAAGCCAGTCAATGAAGGAAAAATACCACATGATCTCACTCATTCATGGATAATAGAGACCATTATAAACTTTTGAACAATAATAGATTCAGAGGCAGAGCTGCCTCAAACAGATTGTCAAACTGCAGTGGGGAGGCCGGGGAGGGTTGGGGGGCAGGAGGTAGGGGGGTAAGAGATCAACTAAAGGACTTGTATGCATGCGTATAAGCATAACCAATGGACATAAGACACTGGGGGATAGGGGAGGCTGGGGGACTGTCTAGGGCGGGGGGATAAAATGGACACATATGTAATACCCTTTGTAATACTTTAAGCAATAAAAAAATTAAAAAAAAAAAACAAATTCACAATTGACAATGACAGATGAAAACACACACATGCGATTAGTGCCAGTGAGAGCTTTATAGGTATCGTGCATGTGCGAGTCAACTTAGCCTTTTGATATATATAGAATAAACTTGCTTAATTAAACCTGCTTTCTGATGTAGCTAAACTTTTTCCAGCCCAGTGAAGCACCCAACTTCTCTTTCAGGTAATTGTCAGTGACAGAGCAAAAAAATATTAACACGAAGCAGATTATTGTAGATTACGCAGGGAGAAGAAAGGGTAAAATATTTAACTGCAGCAGTGTTTGACTATATTCTGCACAGTGAGGAAATCTGAAGTCATTTTCAAGGTCCACCATTTCTTACTTCTTTTCAGTCGGGTCAAGTTTCTAAATTTCTGTTTTCCAGCTAATGAAAAGAAAATAGGATTCTACCGAGTCTCCTATCTACCTACTCCAGGACTTCTGTGAGGATCAAATGAGATGAGGCATGGGAAAACGCTTCACAGACATTTGGTTACAGTGTAAAATGTTTCCACCTGGGTGTCCATGGGCTGAAGTAACTGCAAGGAGGCTAGTTGCTAGGGAGAAGAAGCTAGGCGCTGCTACGTGACATCATTACCTGGATGGTTGAACACTTAGCATTATAGATATAGATAGATATAGATATAGATATAGATATAGATATAGATATAGATATAGATATAGATATAGATATACTGAGTGGCCAGATTATTATGACCACCTGATGTTTACAGGCAAATTATAATTCCACTATGAAGTTGCTAGAGGGCCAGATCATTACAAACGTCTGAATAGCACAACATACCAAAGTATCATTGCTGATCAAGTTCATCCTATCATGTTTAAGGCATATCCCAATGGAGATGGCTTCTTCCAACAAGAAAATGTGCCATGCCACGGTGCTCGTATTGTGCAGGAGCGGTTTCAAGAACATGCGGGAGACTTTACCTTGCTTAGGTGGCCCCCACAATCACCAGATCTCAATCCAATTGAGCATTTGTGGGACAAAGTTAAAAGAGCCACCAGGCAGCTGGTTCCACAACCATCAAATCTCACAGAACTAGACAGTTCTATTCATCAGGCATGGTGTCAGATTCCTCGCATCACCTTTCAACATCTCGTGGAGTCAATGGCAAGAAGAATTGCCACAGTATTGAAGGCAAAAGGTGGCCCAACGAAGTACTGATGGGGAGGTCATAATAATCTGGCCGGTCATAATAATCTGGCCACTCAGTGAGCCAAAGTATCCACAAAATGCCAAAAATTCCTAGAGTCTAACACACTGCAAGGCAAAAGAAAGATACCGGAGTTTCCCTACATTGACAGTTTTCAGCACAAGCTGAATGCTTACCTTGATTGAGCCTCAGGGTGGAATGGTGGGTCACCGGCCAAGTGGCTCGGACAGGCTGGCTGCTGAGGTGACCTTGGAATTTCACTGAATAAGCAGTCTTACCCGGAGAACTGAAAAGATGAGGAGTTCCCAACTATGATGGAAGAGTGTGGGTTACTGACTGGCAGGGCAGCAATAGGCTTTTGATCCCGTTAATTTTCCATGTTGAGCAGCACCTCCCTCCCTATCAGAAACACTGTCACTTCAGTGGAGGCATAGTCTGAATTCAGCCGCATATGAATGGGCCTCATGACCTCAATCCTGTTCCTGGAATCTGGAACCTTGTAAATCTGGTCCTATGTTGTCTTTCCACCAATTTGTAACCATTTTTAAAACTTTATAGATTAGCGACAATGACCTGTTTATTTTACTGTCATTACTCAGTGCTACAAATTGGGCTATGTTCATTTGACTTAATTTCACTGTCAGGACACCCCTATGAGGTAGGCAATATATTTATCCCGAATGTACAAATGTGAAAACTGGTGCTTTTTAAAATTCTGGATTTTGCCCAAGTGTACAACTTCCTTATATAGGTCTAAGAAATGTTAACAAGTCCATACATTTTATTTCATGCTAGAATAGAAAAATCAATACTATTAGAGTTTTCTATTGCTGTATAACAAATTACCATAAATTTAGTAGATTTAAACAACACAGTTTCTCTGGGTCAGATGTATAGGAAAAGATTTCTTGGGTCAACTGCTCAGGGTCTCACCAAGATGAAATCAGTGTGTTCTCTGTGGCTTTAATTTCATTTGGGGCTCAAGTTCCTCCTCAAAGTTCACTGTTTGTTGGAAGAATTCAGTTCCTTGGGGCTGTGACTGCAGAACTGATAGTGGCTGACTTCTTGAATGATGACAGCCAAGAAGTCATCTCTTTTCAGAAATGGCTCCATCCTTTTTTAAGGGTCCACCTGGATTAGGCCACACCCACCCAGGCTAATATTCCTTGTGATTAGCTACAAGTTAACTGGTTAGTAACATCATAACCAGAGTAATATCCAAATTAGCTTCTGCGCATACACAGGGGGTGGGAATCATACAAGATGTGCATATCAAAGTCTTAGTAATCATCTTAAAGTTCATTCTTCCACAGTAATTATCTTAATTTCCTAAGATCTGTTCTGGTTTTAACACTGAAAGTCCCATATCCCCAGGAAAAGCCTCCATTCACTGTCAAACTGGTACAGTTGGTCATCTTACTAGTGGAAAATGAAGTCTCTCAGCAAGCAACCTTTATGTACAATACCTAATGAAAGTCCAACTACAGGGAACCTGAGTTGAGTCCTGTTTTTCTCTGAAACAATGTTTGTAAAGATTAATATTCAGAAAATTATCTATGGTCAGATGCCTCAGAGTCAGCATCATAGAAATATATATATATCTTGGGACATATACCACCCATGTACACACCAAAAAATGTTCACAAATAGAACATTAGGGAGAGGGAAGAAATATCACATTTTCAGAGTTCCTTTTGAATGTGATGTGTGTGTCAATTAATAAATAGAGTAGCACCTCATTGGTGTGATATAATACTCTAAGTGTAGACAATGATGGGTAAATTCAACAGTGCTTTCAGAACAAATCTAATTTAAATATCAAACATCACTAAATAGCATAAATTTTCCTCCCTCAAAATTTGTCTTACACACTCCTACCTAAATTCAGTAAACATGGTAGCTTAAAATAAGAGTACAGTTGTAGAATAATTAATGTTTAACTGAGTACAGCATTGAATTGCAGCTTATTAGCACTTTCACTATAGTCTTGATTTTTCAGGTAAGTAAAATCAAAAGGCAAATGTGAATTCTTGATTTTAAAAAAATGAATTTTACATATGTCTCCTTTTTACCCCATTGACCTCCCCCTAGTCACCCCCACTCCCAGGCACATGCCCTCATACATGTAATACTTTAAACAATAAAAAATAAATTAATTAAAATTTAAAAATACACACATTTGTATTCGAGGACAGAAACACAATGTTAGGACCCTTGCGCCACTGGGGTTGTTAAGAAAATAAAAATTAATGGAGAGTAAAAAAAAATAACTTGATATTTTGTTATGCACTTTGCTTTCTTCCCATGATTGGAAACTTGTTTTATAAATCAAAAACAGAAACCATGACAACTGTAATATATATATATATATATATATATATATATATATATATTTGACTTTTTACAGAGAGAAAGAGGGAGGGATAGAGAGTTAGAAACATTGATGATAGAGAAACATTGATCAGCTGCCTCCTGCACACCTCCTACTGGGGATGTGCCCACAACCAAGGTACATGCCCTTGACCGGAATAGAACCTGGGACCTTTCGGTCCACAGGCCGACGCTCTATCCACTAAGCCAAACCATTTAGGGTAACTGTATGTTTTCTATTCATTTATTTCTACTTAGATTGTTTTACATCATTTAAAAATGGAATGCAAATTCAAAAATATTTAGAATATTTTTTTGTTCCCACAGTAGAATATAGCTTTTCAGCTTCTGTGGAATGTTGTTCCCTGGAGTACTCAGCATTGAAATGTGATACTTTGTATTGCTTTTGTCTATTTGAAAGGATAGATAAATGGCCATTGTTCTTATTATTTGATTTTAGCTTGAACTTCTCTCTCTTTCCTCTACATTGGAACAAATTCAGTTGAGTAAAAAGACAGTCCTTAGGCACCCACTTATAAGTGACTTCTAATTCTACTTTACATAGGTTTTACTATCAGCTCAAGGAATTTCTTCTGAATATTAAAAGATTTAAAAAACTCCACTCAAAATTACATTTGACTTTTCACTTAAATTTCAGATACTTTTCTTTTTAATATTAATATTCACTACCCATGTCTACTCCCATTTATTGTACAAAGTTCTACTTCAGTCTATAGGTGAAAATCATTTGTTGCTTCGTGTCAAATATTTCTAACATTGTATGTTTTTGTGTGGTTTTTATTTTTTCCTGTGTAAGAATAATCTCCTGAGTTATTTTATTTGATCATTAAGCAAACTTCAGCAAACAACTCTTCACTGTTCTGATTCTTGTTCGTCATAAGCAAGAAGGCCAATACACCCCAAACCTGGACATTTCTGTTTTCTCTATCTATTTTCTTTAGAAAGTTAGAGTTGATATATTTGAAGAAACACTTAGAAAGAAAAAGGGCAAGGATTTAATACACATCATGAGATTCTGCCCTATATGTTTCACTGTGTTTTGGTAAAACATACTTGACATAATTGGTCATTCTGGAATCCTTCCCAGAAGCATAGGAGTGCCTACAATGGGACTAAAACTGAACTGCCAATGCTAAACCGAGACATTCATTTCAGACTTTTAATTCTATCATGTGCAAATGTTGTTCCAGGCCTTACAATATAGAAGAAAAAAAAAAGCTTCATGCAGAATGTTTTAGTACATCAAAGAGCACTGTTTCATGGCTACTGCCAATGTTCACTGTTAAACACAGGGGGCCTCAAAGGAAACACAGACTGCTTAGAAATAGAATATTCATCAGGTTATAATGGTTGATAATTATATTGCTACATTCCCAAGTTGTTCCCCAAAGGAAATGCAAAGCAACACTTACATGTTGGCATCATATCACCACCAACTGGCTAAGGGTGCTTACGAGGACAAAAATAAACTTTTAAAAGGAAAACAAACAAGAATAGAACAATAACATTCACTATTTGATATTAACTCATGGAGAAGCCAAATGCTCCAGAGGTGCTGGATTGCCTTTTTTTTAGATTAAATTCCACAACCTCAAATCTAAGACATTTTGGAAACTGATATTCTGTTACTTTTGTAAGTCAACCAATTGTCAATCTATCTTTAAGCCCTGACAAATTTTGAAGAGTCGGTTCACTGTTAGTATACTCCTTTATGAACCCTGTCCAAATAGACTATTTTGCATGTTCATTTGGTGACATTAGCTGAACATCCCAACTTTTTTTAAATCTTTATTATTCAAAGTATTAATTATACCCTATTGGCATCCCAACATTTTCAAAGAGGCGGCTTCTTACTGGCAGCTGATTAAACTTCATTATTCAGAACATCAAGATATAGTTAGGGGAATTTCTTCCAAGTCTGATCTAGACAATGTATATACATTGTCTTAGACAATTTCATTCAGCAGTGAGAAATTCCCAGAGAAACTGCCAACTTTTATAAAACTTCAAACCTGATTGGAATTATTAATTCAAAGCACTTAGGGTTTACAAATTACATCATATTCTTAAATATTAGTTCTAACAATTAATTTCTAGTTATCAAACCCTCAGGTCCAGCTTTACATCTAAAGAACTAATCATAAGACACAATATGCATTTTGTAGGTATTACTGTAGAATATATATATATATATATATATATATATATATATATATATATATAATCTGTGTGTGTGCATGATCAAATACATCTATCCTATAGACATATTTGAAAAACTATAGTCCTTTCCATGCTGATGATCCTTATGGCTTTGTCTAGGTGATTATATAATGTCTTTTTTCTTAGTCTTTGACTAATTTCCAATACAATTATTTGGATCTGGCAAGGGAAATGAGGCTTCTTAGTGTTTTAGATGCATAGATGGACACATAGATGGATGCATAAAAATTGCACATCCACCCCTGGCTGGGTAGCTCAGTTGGTTAGAGCATCATCCTGTCATGCCAAGGTTGTGGGCTTAATTCAAGTCAGGGAACATATAAGAATCAACCAATTAATGTGTAAAGAAATAAGTGGAGAGGAAACTAAGATGGCGGCATAGATAAACACCGGGAAATAGTTGCCTCACACAACAATTGAAAACTATCCCAAAGGACAGAGCAAACATCGTCCAGAACAACAGGAAGGCTGGCTGAGTGTAATTTCTACAACTAGAAGAAAAGAAAAGCACGCTGAGAGCCAGAGGAGCTGCAGAGGCTGAGTGCAGAGGTACGGTGGCGGCTCGTGCGCGTGGAAAGGGGGTGGCACCTGAGGACGCGGCTGTCTTTTTGAACCACAAGCTCCCGACTGCTCTGAACTCCGGTTCCGGGAAGTCTCTGGGGACCCAGGTCTCATACGGGGAGAGGCTGGTCTGTCAGGCAGCAGCGGGCGAACTTGAGGGCAGCTTTCCCTCAGAGGTGCTTGCAGCCGTTACCGGGACACTGAGATGCGCGACTCCGGGCTCAGAGAATCAGCCATAGCTTCTCTCTCCGCCCTTTTGACTCCCTGAGACCCCGCCCCATCCAGGCTGCGGCAGAGGCTTTTGCATGTCAATGTACCTAACTACAGCCCAGCCAGGCAGACCTGGAACTTCCAAGAGAAGGCCCAAGGCCCCGCAGCGGCTTGCATTGCTTCACAGCTGAGCCTCTCCAGCTGTGTGGCCTCAGGCAGGGGCTGAATTAGCACCTCCTTAGATCCAGGAGCCACTGTACCCAGTGGTCAGAGGGGGACCATTCTCCCACTTCAGACACAGCTGATTCCCACAGCCAGTTGGCCTGGAGGTCAATTCCTCCCAGTGATCCTACAACAACCAAGGCACCAAGAGTGCACCAAGAGTGTCCACCCCAGGTAACTGGGGAGGCTGAGCCACTGGGCCCTACAGGACACCTGGCGTGCAGGGCCACTCTATCAACACAGGGAAGCAGCCAAAATGCGGAGACAAAGAAACAGGTCACAATTGGCAGAAACGGAGGAGGGCAGACGACTGGATATAGAGTTCAAGGCCACGTTTATAAGGTTTGTCAAGAATTTTATGGAAACCGCCGATAAATTTAATGAATCCCTCAAGGAGTATAGTGAGACCATGGAGGACATGAAAAAGGACCAACTAGAAATTAAGCATACACTGACTGAAATAAAGAATAATTTACAGAGATCCAACAACAAACAAGAGGATCCCAAGAATCAAGTCAAAGATTTGAAATACAAAGAAACAAAAAATACCCAACCGAAAAAGAAAAAAGAAAAGAGATTCAAAAAATATGAAGATAGTGTAAGGAACCTCTGGGACAACTTCAAGCGTACCAACATCAGAATTATAGGGGTACCAGAAGGAGAGAGAGGGCAAGATATTGAAAACCTTTTTGAAGAAATAATGACAGAAAACTTCCCCCACCTGGTGAAAGAAATGGACTTACAAGTCCAGGAAGCGCAGAGAACCCCAAACAAAAGGAATCCAAAGAGGACCACACCAAGACACATCATAATTAAAATGCCAAGAGCAAAAGATAAAGAGAGAATCTTAAAAGCAGCAAGAGAAAGACAGTCAGTTACCTACAAGGGAGTACCCATCCGACTGTCAGCTGATTTCTCAACAGAAACCATGCAGGCCAGAAGAGAGTGGCAAGAAATATTCAAAGAGATGAATAGCAAGAACCTGCAACCAAGATTACTTTATCCAGCAAAGCTATCATTCAGAATGGAAGGTCAGATAAAGAGCTTCACGGATAAGAAAAAGCTAAAGAAGTTCACCACCACCAAACCAGCATTATATGAAATGCTGAAAGGTATTCTTTAAGAAGAGGAAGAAGAAAAAGGAACTCTTACCATTTGCCACAGCATGGATAGAACTGGAGAGCGGATAAATACCACAAGATCTCACTTATTTGTGGAATATAATGAACAACATAAACTGATGAACAAGGACTGACCCAGAGACGGAGAGGCTTTGATTGGACTGTCGGGCCTTGGAGGGAAGGTAGGGGAGGGTGGGGGCAAGGGGGAAAGATCAACCAAAGGACTTATATGCAAGCATATAGGCCTAACCAATGGACACGGACAACGGGGGGGGGGGGTGAGGGGATGAGCGGGGGGGGGGGTAGAGGGTACACATATGTAATATCTTAATCAATAAAAAATATTTAAAAAAAAGAAATAAGTGGAACAAACAATATATCTTTGTCTCTGTCTCTCTCCCTTCCTCTCTCTAAAAATCAATCAATAAATAAAAAATTTAAATTGCATATCCTATTTGGCTCTATCCATATTTGTATTTTAACTTTCTTCCATTCTCATTTTCTACTAAGAAAATAAGTTTTCTTATAGCAAATGGATTTATCCCTTTGTCTTAATTCTGGCTTCCACTATTCTAGTTTTGGTTGTAAAACCACAACCATCTCCAAACAACATTCTTAGTCTCAATTATCTTTGTCTTCAAATCCACTCTCCATAACACCTGCAAATTTATCTTTTCAAGAATCACTTACAACTTGCAATCCTATATGTCCACATTTTATAAAGGCATCCTGTTGTTTACTAGATAAAATGAAAACTAATCATTACAAATGAAAGCTTTTCTGACTACCTGCTCCCATAATGATTTCAGAGCAGGCATATTGAAAAACATTTCAAGCAAAGTGATATGCCAAGGGGCACCAGACCAAAGAAAACATAGGACATTGCAGGTAGGTCAGTACACCTAGAATGAGCAGAGGATTGAGAAAGAATGGTAGAAAGGCATGCTCTGGCAAGATCACTATGGGCCTTGAAAATCATTAAAAGAAAGAAGGGAATAAAGTAGGGAAATAGCATGTTCAGATTAGTATTTCAAAAACTTTACTCAATCAGTGTGAGGGATAGATTTAAGAGATTAGGTTCGGCGGTGAGGGAGTGGAAAAGCTTCTGTAACGGTCACATTTGTCTGCTCCAAATTATAGCTTGTGGATAGTATTGATGTTAAACCTCTTTAACAAGGGCAAGTGGGATGCAGCACTTTCTCTCTTTTCCAAAAAACCTGTCTCATGTCAGTCCAGCATGAATGCTAATCTCTGTTCTGTATCCATGTCATTTTTCAGTTCAATTCTTTCTAAGGACTTACTACCAAAATTAAAATAAAATTCAAATTCCTTTCTGTGTCTTACAAAGTTCTATATGACCTTTGCTCTGCCCATATCCATGAGCTCATCTCATATCACATTTACCTGTAGATAGTCCAACCACCCCAGCCTTATTTTTTTTTAAATTGATTTCAGAGAGGAAGGGAGAGTGAGATAGAAACATGAATGATGAGAGGCAATCATTGATTGGCTGCTTTCTGCATGCCCCCTAGTGGGGATTGTACCCACAACCCAGGCATGTGCCCTTGACCAGAATCGAACCTGGTACCCTTCAGTCCATAGGACGATGCTCTATCCACTGGCTAAACTGGGTAAGGCCCAGCATTATTTTATTATTAGAATAAATAAAAGGCTTGACATCAGTTGTTTATTCATGCTAAAATGTACCGACATCCTTTCCTTCACTCTCTCTAATGCTACTGCAGCTGATTCCTTTTTATTCTTCATATCAAATCCTAGATGTCACATCAAAGTTGTCATTCCTGGCCACTAAATTTAAAGGCATCAACAAGACATTTACATCACATTTTAAAGACTGTATGGGTAGTACATATTCCTTGCTACTTTTCTTGTCGTTTGTTGATTTGTTGGTATTTATATTTGTTTATTGTCTGTCTTCTTTCATCACTAGAATATACACTATGGGAAGACAAGAACCTTGTCCATTTTATTCAATATTGAATTTCCAGGGACAGACACAGTAGGTTTTTAATAAATATTTGTGGAAAGAACAGATGAATCAAGTGGACACTTGCCACACTGAGAATGAAAACTAGAACTCTGTTTACAAAATCAGTACACATGTGTTAAAAAAAATATGAAAATAATTATTTTATTTTTTATTTATTTTAATTTTCACTTTAAATCTTTTTATTTTATTTTTCAACCATTGGGACTGGTGGAAAAGGTGAAGGTATTAAATAGTACAAATTGGTACTTGCAGAGATTAATTATGTTTCATGTTTAATTTTTCTGCATAGCAATACACAACTGAAGCATATACACAATGTGAAAATCAATGAATAAGACTAGTTTTTACCTTGTAAACACTAAAAGAGATGTATGCTTTGGAGTTTCTGAGATTGAAAGAAAATTACAACAAAAATCTGACAAACTACAAATACTTTATGGGGAAAAAAATATATACTGAATATATAAATATACAATTTCCTGAGCCTTGATCCACATTTGACAAATTTTCTTTACTATAAACATATTATTACTTAAACAAATTTTATCACACAAATGTATCATCTAAGATATTTTCTGGTAGATAACACTAAATGAGACTCTTTCTATTAACATTTGCTTATAAAGTAAGCCAATGTTTTCAATGGCCTTTATTGTTTCCCTGAGGTTTTACATTTGCTTTCACTTATTGTGCAGAAAAATCTTACATGCACTCATTTATTATTGGTTACTGTAAACAAAGAATTTTGACCAATAGGACAGAAAAGTGAGTACAGAAGTAGATCTATCTATTTTCTGAGATGTGATTTATGACAACCAAGTAGAAATGTGGGAAGAAGAACAGACAATTCAAATATGATTAACAAACATATGAAAAGGTGCTAAGCCTTATTATTTACTAAAATGCAAATTAAACCACAATGAAATATCCTACAAACCCACCAGAATGACTGAAATGGGAAAAAAATGCATCTGTTGGCAAGGATATAGACCAACCATAACTCCTTTACCCTGTTGGTCAAAGTGTAAATTGGTGCAGCAACTTTGAAAGACTATTTGGTGTTACAGTTACATCACACTATTTGGTGATTCACTATTTGGTGAATCAATCTCTCTGATTCATGGTTTCACTTCACAGTCTTTCAGTTACTTGTAGTCAACTATGGTCCAAAAGAAAAAGAAACCCTCATTCACTCCTGGTGGGAATGTATACTGGTACAACCACGATGGAAAATAGTATGGAGGCTCCTAAAAAACTGAGAAAAGAGTTACCATATAACACAGCAACTGTTTCTCTGGGTATCTACCCAAACAATTTGAAAACATTTATTCTCAAAAATATATGCACCCTATGTTGACTGGAGCATTACTCATGGTGGCCAAGACATGGAAACAACCAAAGTGTCATTAGATAGATGATTGAATAAAGAAGATGTGGTACATATATAAAATGGAATACTGCTCAGCAATAAGAAGAGATAAAATCCTTCCATTTATGACAACATGGATGGACCTTGAAAATATCATACTAATGAAGCAGACAGAAAAGTCAAGAACCATGTGATTTCACTCATACATGTGATATAAAACTGAAAGCAACAAATTAACAAACAAGAAAAACACAGATCAGATAATAATATGGTGTTTTCCAGAAATAAAGGGGCTTTTGGAGCAGTAAAGGGTAAAGAGGTCAAATATATAGTGATGGAAGACAACTTGACTCTGGGTTGTGGGGGCACAATGCAATATACGGATGATGTACCATAGAATTGTACACTTGAAACCTATATAATAGTATTAACTATTGTCACCCCAATAAATTTAATTTAAAAATAAAAAAAAACAAAAAAATCTACATTCAAATTTAAATAAAAAATATATTAAATAGAAAAATCCCATAAATTTTAAATTGTGCATCATTCTGAGTGGTGTGATGAAATCTCCCACTATCCCACTTCATTCTGCCAGGGATGTGAATTATCTCTTTGCCCAGCATATCCATGCTTTCTGTATACACTCTCCAACTGTTAGTCACTTAGTAGCCTTATCAATTATCAGATCAACGGTTGCTGTATCTTAGTGCTTGTGTTCAAATAAACATTGGCTTTTGTAATAATGGCCTCAACGTGCAAGAGTAGTGATGCTGGCAATTCACATATGCCAAAGAGGCCATAAAGTGCTTCTTTTAAGTGAAAAGTGTACAATAAAATACTTTGAGAGAGAGAATAACCACAGTCACATAACTTTATTATAATACACTGAGTGGCCAGATTATTATGACCACCCCATCAGTACTTTGTTGGGCCACCTTTTGCCTTCAATACTGCAGTGATTCTTCTTGGCATTGACTCCATGAGATGTTGAAAGGTGATGCGAGGAATCTGACACCATGCATGATGAATAGCACTGTCCAGTTCTGTGAGATTTGATGGTTGTGGAACAAGTTGCCTGATGGCTCTTTTAACTTTGTCCCACAAATGCTCAATTGGATTGAGATCTGGTGATTGTGGGGGCCACCTAAGCAAGGTAAAGTCTCCCTCATGTTCTTGAAAGCACTCCTGCACAATACGAGCACCATGGCATGGCGCATTGTCTTGTTGGAAGAAGTCATCTCCAGTGGGATATGCCATCAACATGATAGGATGAACTTGATCAGCAACGATACTTAGGTATGTTGTTCTATTCAGATGTTTGTAATGATCTGGCCCTCTAGTAACTTCAGCGCGAAATTATAGCTAATTTGCCTACAAACGTCAGGTGGTCATAATAATCTGGCCACTCAGTGTATCCTATCTAATAAAAGACAAATAGGGTAATTAACCGTACTTCCGATATGCTTCTCATTGGCTAATCAGGATGGCATGCAAATTAACAGCCAACCAAGATGGAGGTTAACCGCCAACAAAGATGGCGGCTAATTTGCATACTGTAGGCAGGGTGGGACAGCGCCATCCCGCCTGCCCCGCTGCCATCCGGGCCTGCTATCTGCGACCGGGCGGCAGGCAGCCTGTATGGGACCCGACCCAGGGCTGGTGGGAGGGACCACAGCGATCCTACACTGGCCACGCCCACCAAGGGCCCTCCTAGGGGATCTGAGGATGGCGGGTGCTAATGCACTGATCTGCCAACACACGCACCTGGGCTGCCTTTGCCCTGTGCAAACTATACAGATGGGAGAGGGGAGTGGGGCTGTTGGGAGCAGGGCGGGAACTGCCCGGGGTTTGGGGTTTGTGTCAGGCAGCCAAGAGCGGAGTGCAAACTATGCAGCCAGGAGAGGGGTCAGGGGCCGCTGAGAGCAGGGTGGGAATTTCCCGGGGTTTGCATCAGGCAGCCCAGAGCGGAGTGCGAACTATCCCTACCGGTAGCTGCTTGCTCATTCATTTACTCGCTCATTCATTCACTCATTCACTCACTCAGCAAACCCTCTCAGGTCCCTGGCACCAGGCCAGGCACTGAAGTTGAAGCAGTATAAGACAGAGCTATGTCCTCAAGATGTTAGAAATTCAGTATGCAGCCAGGAGAGGGGTGCCAGGCCGCTGGGAGCAGGGTGGGAACTTTCCTGGGTGGGCATCAGGCAGGGAGGGGGGCCAGAACTTCTGCCATGTTGCCATGGCAACATGGCAGAATTTCCTGCCCCTTAGCTGCTTGCTCATTCATTCACTCACTCATTATTCACTCACTCAGCAAACCCTCTCAGGTCCCTGGCACCAGGCCAGGCACTGAAGGTGAAGCAGGATAAGACAGAGCTATGTCCTCAAGATGTTAGTAATTCAGTAGGGCGAAGCAGGCACATGAACAAGGCAGTTGTATGCACAGATGCAGTGTACTGGGTTTGGTGAGGGCTGTAACTAACGCCAACTTTGTTCTCTTGATAAAATGAGGCCTCGGGAGCCAGGCTGCCCCAAGCCTGTAGGCCTGTGCCTAGGCCAGGAGTGGCCGGGGTCCCAGAACATGACAGAGGGTGCAGGTTGGGTTGAGGGGTCTGGCCCCACCCCTCACCCTCACCCCCAAGGGCACAAATTTTTGTGCAACGGGCTACTAGTATTATTATAATTGTTTCATTTTATTATTAGTTATTATTATTAATATCTTACTGTGCCTAATTTACAAATTTAATTTTGTCAAATGTATTTGTGTATAGGGGGAAAA
Source organism: Myotis nattereri (assembly GCF_964212035.1). NCBI lineage: Eukaryota > Metazoa > Chordata > Mammalia > Chiroptera > Vespertilionidae > Myotis > Myotis nattereri. The sequence continues at coordinate 89,615,710 of NC_138078.1, forward strand.
CAGTATGTATAGGGTTTGGTGCTACCAGTGGTTTCAGATGTCCACTGGGGGTCTTAGAATGCCAAGCGTGAGGACTACTCTACCTACTAAAGCTGAACATGTGCTTGCCCCATGACCCAGTGATTCTACTTTGGCATATAACCCACAGAAATGCCTACACTCTGTATACTGAAAGACATGAATTAAAATGTTTATGGCAGCACTATTTGTAAAATCCCTAAACTTGAAATAATGCTTAGCAAAAGAATGCAGACACTAAATAGTATCTACTGTATGTTCCCACTATTTAAGTACAAAAATAGACAAAACTAAGATTTTTTGGTAGATATCAGGAAAATGATTTTCCTGAAGGCATGAGTAACGAGAGGCAGCAGAGCACATGGTTTTCTAGAGTATTGGTACTGTTATGTCTCTGGATCTAAATACTGATTACATAAATGTATTCAGTCTGTGATTATTTATTAAATTGTACATTTATAAGATGTTTCTTTTCTGTACATATATAAAAATTTAAGTACAGATTTGAAAATATCTTTCTGAATGCTAACTATATTCTAGCACTTTTAAGGGTGAGGGACAAATAAGAGATGAACAAACTGATATGGCCCCTGCCTTTAGAGACCTTACCTTTAGTTAGGGAAAATAGGAAGGCAAACAATAAGCAAGTAATCATGCAAATAAAATAGTAAAATATAAATGTTATGATAAACACGACAAATATGTTGCCTGACTGTACTGAGCTTACTTTCCAACTGAAAAGCTAGACAGCTTAAACTGGTAATTTCAACAAAATGTGCTAAAAGTTATAATCTCAAAAGTACAGTGCACTATGCTAATCTAGGGGCTGCAGATAAGAAGTGGGGTTTGAGCTGAAATGTGAAGCATTAGTCAGTAGTTATATGGAGAATGGAGATTTGACACTCAGACAAATTCCATGACCTGAACCTTTGAGTCTATGTTTGAAGAGCAGAATTGTTGAAGCTTAGAAATCAAGGGACAATATGTAACAGAATAGAACCATAGTAGTAAGCAAGAGTCAGATCATAAGGCCCTCTAGACAAGGTTAAGGATTTTGTATTTTATCCTAAGTGTAATTGGATGCCAAATTTTTAGCAGAAGGGTCATATAATTTGATTTAGAATCTTAAAATATTATTCTGGCTGCAAGGTAAAATGAATTGGGCACGGTTTCAGTTAGACTACTGTAGTACACCAGGAAAGATAATAACTTGGAACAAAGTGAGAGCAATTGAACTGGAAAGAAGTAGACTACTATGGAATATATTTTAAAGGTAAAGTCCATTCAATTAGCTCCCATCTTAGAGAGCAGTGAGAGCATACAAGGAATTGATAATTCTTAAGTTTGGAATTTCAGCAGCTAATGGTACTCATTATGTAACTCTCACCTACACAAATGGCTCACTCTCTTTATTTTGGTCTCTATTCAGATGTAACCTAAGTAGAAAGGTTTTCCCTGACATTTTTATCTAAAATAGCAATTCCCATCACTCTTTATACCCTTATCATTCTTTATTTTCCTTCTTAGCACTTATAATGTAACATTTTATTTTTTATTTGTTGACCTCCCCCAAAAATATATGTTCCATAAAAAAGAATGTTGTCTGTTTTGTTTACGATTGTATCCATGTCTAAAATGACAACTGGCATAATAGATGTTCAATAAATATTTGCCAAGGGATAAATATTCTGAATATGGAGAACATTTATGGAAGTATAGATTGGGGAAAATCAAAGATTTGTTACTTTAAATTTGATATACTTATTACACATCCAAGTAGACATGATTAGTAGTTTACTAGACGAGTCTAGAGACCAGGAAAAGGTCAATGACAGGGGTATAAATTTAGTTGTCATCAGCATATAGATAGTATTTAAACTGGTTTAATTGAACTACATGCTGTCATGATGCTAATTGGTACTTTGCAATTGGGCCCTTGTCCCCTTAAAATGCTTTACTGAGACTGCCATATGAAGAACCTGATCCAGCCTGTTGGAGGATGAAAGAGAATATAGAAAATAACTGAGGTGTCCCAATTGACTGCTAGTATCAACTGCAAAATTTGTGAATGATACCATCTTGGATCTTATAGCCATTACAGCCGCCACCTAACCATAACTTCAAAAGTGAGACTAGATGAGAAGATCAAAAGACTATGTACTAGTTAGCTCACAGATTCAGAAATGGCTTTTAAGCCACTAAGACATGAAGTATTTTGCTACGTAGCAATAGTTAACTGAAACAATCAGCAAAGTTGAGACTGAAATAAGGCAGAAATAAGTTAGAGAAAGCAATTAGAGAAAATAAATATAGATGGAATAAATAAAATGATGATGAAATGGGTGTGAATAATAAATGAGAGAAACAGGTATTAACAAAGGAGATTTCAAAGAAGCAGCCAAAGGAATAGAGGAAATGCAGGAAAATAAAATGTCATAGAAAGGAATACAGTATTCACATAAAGAGTGGTAAAATGTACCAAAACTTTTGATAGATGAAAAGATGAACATATTTAAATGTTTATATTTAGTGAGAGCACATAAAAATACTTGTAATTTATTATTGTAATTAACTGTCAAATGGATATATAAATAATTCAAAAAGTTTAAGCCCTTCATCATATAAGCATCATTGATAATTGATTTAATATATTAGTGACTATTTTCATTTTTAGAAGTATGATCATTGTACCCTTTACCAGTAATGTAATTTCTTATTATAAAATTATTTCTGGGAGGAAATAATAACATGCTTCAATCATTTCACCTTGAAGTTTTTCATAGAAAAAATATACAATTTTAAAGATTGTATTTGATTAGAAAAAACGTCTGGTACTCAAGAAGGGTATTGTGACATTTAACTTTGTTGAAATTATTTTAATCTGCAAACATATTTATCAAAATTTTCTCATTAAAATATAGCTTTAAATGCAAAAAATGTCTTATTTAAATCTATAATGTATTACCTCAATATCTTTCTTCTCAAGTGAACAAAAAACTTGTGCTCCTTTTAAAAAGAAGTACTTGTAAATATGTTTTATACATTTTATAAATGTATTATAAGGGAAAGGATATAAGTAACTAAATATTATTTTAAAAGAAACATACTTTTTTCTTTTTAAATTAAATGTATTGAGGTGACTTTAATTAATAAGATTATATGGGTTTCAAGTGTACATTTCTATGATACATTATCTATATATTGCATTGTGTGTCCACCACACAAAGTCATATCATCTTCTGTCACTATATATTTGGCCCCCTTCACCTTTTACTATCCTCTACCCACCCATCCCCCTGGTAACCACCATATGTTGTCTCTGTCTTTGAGTTTTATGTCTGTTTTTCCTGTTTATTTTTTGCTTTCAGTTTTATATCCCATATATGAGTGAAATCATATGGTTCTTAACTTTTCTGCCTGATGTTTTTCTCTTAGCATGATATTCTCAAGATCCATTTATGTTGTCACAAATGGCAGTATTTCATTTCTTCTTATGGTTGAGTAGTATTCCATTGTATATAGGTACCACATCTTCTTTATTTAATTATCTAGCAAAGGCCACTTTGGTTAACAGAAACACTTATAGAAATAGATTTTAAGGATCTTGGATATATGCCTTTTATTACTTTACACTGTTCATGCCTGTGAATATCAATATAATGCTCTAAGTGAGACTTCCCTACACAAAGGCTGCTTCCCAGAATTGTTTACATACGGGATTTGCTCCACGCTACATCCCTTCTTACCTGCTCTTACTACTTTGGAGTTTTAATTGTCAAAAGTATGCATGAGGCCAGAAATGTGAGGACCTTTCAATTTAATAAATTACTGTACATACTCTCACTACATAAGTGAGGCTATTGATGCAAAGAATTGTATTGGTGTAGCAGAAATATTTTCTCCCTGTATGTACTAAGCACCATTCCAACTGAAACTTAAATTAAAAAAAAAAACAAAAAAAATAATTATCAAGTCCCAACACTATGTTTTCTTCAACCCTGCACCTCTATCTAATCTCAATACCCAGTATGTTCTCGAGTCCAATGAAAAGTGTATAGAAAAAATTATAGTTAAAAATGGTGACATTAACTTGGATTTTTTTTCTTTTTTCCCCATAAATCACTATAAATAAGAAGAGTGAGAGACAGAAAAAAAAACTTTATCTGTATTAAAATTAGGAGATATTTCAAATTCTGCATGAGAAAACAAAAGAAAGACTACCCAAAGTTTTGGTAGAAAGTAGAAGTGAGGCACTATAAGAAAACAGAACGCCTATGGCTGAAGATCTCAGAAAAATCTAACCAAGTAAGTAGTATAATCTGAAATAAAAAAATGATAACTTGTTTAATACAACAGAAATGTTCAAGGATAGTAGTTGAAGCTTTCCTGAACCCCATTCATTATGAAGTCTTGAGAATCTGTGAATGTGAGGTCCAACCAAAAATAATATAAACATGAAATACTTATAGAAAATCATTATCAATGAAGGGAAAAAATAAAGGCTCCATCTGTCTTAATTCTAGTTTCCTGCACCAAAAAACCCTCTCTTACATGTTGTCATTTTATGTCAGGAGAATATTTGATAGTTTAGATCACCACATTGTTCCCTCTCTCACACAAGCTTCCTAAATACGGCCATTTCAGTAAGAATGTAACATATACAGAGGTGAATAATATAATTCGATTTCAGTTTCAACTTTGACAACTAAATTGCTTATAAGTGGTCACTCCTGTCCTCACAATAAGAAAAATATGAACACACTGAAAAAGTGATTATGATGAATTTCTGGAGTCTAAGTGTGCACTAGCATTGAGAATGTCAAACTGCTGGAAACCACAGTCTTAGGGATGCCTCCAATCTATTCAAAACTTAGAAATCCCATGAGGTTTTCAAGGTAGAGTTAAGAAAGATCTCTCTTGATAAGGAAAGAGGAATAGTGGCCATTTTGAAATATACCAAAGGACTCAACATAAAAATGAATTTAGCAGAGCCTGTCTCACTTGGGGGAACGCCATTTATTCACCTGTAGCACCATCTAGCCTTCCTGTCTCATATAAGGCTGTGGGGGTGGGGGGGAGACAAGAAATGAATATGAAGGTCATAGCCTAAGTACATAAATCAGTTAAAAGATTAAAATTTAATCATACTATTATAGAATGCTTCCCGTCCTCCCCACATTACCATGACACAACAGGGCTCCAGTATAATGACAGTGGATTACAGCTAAAAGAGCTGTAAGATGTACTAGTAACCTCTCTCTGAGGAGTAGTCCAAAGTCAAAAGAGGAGACAAAAACATTAGAAGAATTTGCAGTCTTGACACCTCTAGCTACCAACAACATTATGCAAGCCAAATTGAAATACATATTTATTTAATTCAGTTCCTATTACCTGATACATGTTTGGATTTAAACAGTAGATTATGAAACACAACAAAACATATTCAGTAGATGAAAAGCAACCACTACATACAAATTCAAATATGACAAGATAATATAATTATCAGGTAGAGAGTTTAAATAGCTGTGATTAATTAGTCAAGGGTGATTAATAAATCAAAGGTTGTTATTAAAACAATTAGACAACAATGTACAATAGATGAATATCCTAAGCAGAGAGATTGAAACTTTAGGAAAGAATCAAAAGTAAATATTCAAATTAAAGATATTGTTACAAAAATGAAGAATGCCTTTATGGGCTCATCGGTAGACTGGCCACTGCTGAGAACAAAATCAGTTAGTTTGAATTCAGGTCATTAGAAACTTCAAAAAATAAAATGCAAGGAAAAATTAATTTTAAAAACAACAGCAAATCAAGAACTGTGGCATAATAACAAGAGATGTAACATATGTGTAATGTGAATACCAAAAGGAGAAAAAATACAGAAAAAAGTACAAGAAATATTTGATGAAGTAATGGCCAAGAATTTTCCAGACATCAAGCAAGATATGCAAGAATCTGATAGACATCAAGCCTCATAAATAGCAAAAATTACACACCTAGGCATATTATAATCAAACTGTAGAAAACCAAAGAAGAGAAAATCTTGGAAAGAAAAATAAAAAGAGAGAAAAAAACACCTTACAAATAGAAAGACAAGAAGAGTTCCAATGGATTTCTCATCATTAATAATGCAGGAAAAAATATGTAGAATGAACTATTTAAAGTAATAATAAAAACAAATTCTGTATTCATTAAAGTTATCCTTCAAAAGTTAAGGAAAACTTAAGGCTCTGTAAGACAAATAAAAAGTGAGCGTCATCATTTTTCAGCAGAAGTGCCCCGCAATAAATATTAAATGTAGCTATTTAGCAAGCATAAAATTTATATAGGTCAGAAATTTGGACCTTCATAAACCAAGGAAACACATCAGATAATGAATAAATAAGGGTAAAATAAAATACTTTATTTTCCTTATTTTTATTTTTTTAATTAAATCTTTATTGTTCAGATTATTACAGTTGTTCTCTTTTTTTCCCCCCATAGCTCCCCTCCACCCAGTTCCCACCACACCCTCTGCCCTCACCCCCCACCACTGTCCTCATCCATAGGTGCACGATTTTTGTACAATCTCTTCCCGGATCCCCAACACTCCTTTCCCCCGCAAGAATAGTCAGTCCACTCCCTTTCTATGCCTCTGATTCTATTATAATCACCAGTTTATTCTGTTCATCAGATTATTTATTCACTTGATTTTTAAATTCACTTGTTGATAGATGTGTATTTGTCGTTCATAATTTGTATCTTTACCTTTTTCTTCTTCTTCCTCTTCTTAAAGGATACCTTTCAGCATTTCATATAATACTGGTTTGGTGGTGATGAACTCCTTTAGCTTTTTCTTATCTGTGAAGCTCTTTATCTGACCTTCAATTCTGAATGATAGCTTTGCTGGATAAAGTAATCTTGGTTGTAGGTTCTTGGCATTCATCACTTTGAATATTTCTTGCCACTCCCTTCTGGCCTGCATGGTTTCTGTTGAGAAATCAGCTGACAGTCGTATGGGTATTCCCTTGTAGGTAACTGAGTTTCTTTCTCTTGCTGCTTTTAAGATTCTCTCTTTGTCTTTTGCTCTTGGCATTTTAATTATGATGTGTCTTGGTGTGGTCCTCTTTGGATTCCTTTTGTTTGGGGTTCTCTGCACTTCCTGGACTTGTACGTCTATTTCTTTCACCAGGTGGGGGGAGTTTTCTGTCATTATTTCTTCAAATAGGTTTTCAATATCTTGCTCTCTCTCATCTTCTGGCACCCCTATAATTCTGATGTTGGTACGCCTGAAGCTGTCCCAGAGGCTCCTTACACTATCCTCGTATGTTTGGATTCTTTTTTCTTTTTGTTTTTCCAGTTGGGTGTTTTTTGCTTCTTTTTATTTCAAATCTTTGACTTGATTCTTGCGATCCTCTAGTCTCCTGTTGGAACTCTGTATGATATCCTTTATTTCAGTCAGTGTATGCTTAATTTCTCATTGGTCCCTTTTCATAACCTCGAGGGTCTCACTAGATTTCTTGAGGGTCTCACTACATTTATAGGTGGTCTCATCAGACTTTTTGAGCGTCTTACTAAATTTATTGGCGGTTTCTGGAAAGTACTTGAAAAACCTTAAAAGTGTTGTTTTGAACTCTATATCCAGTAGTTTGCTTTCCTCCATTTCTGTCATTTGTGTCCTGTTTCTTTGTCTCCACATTTTTTATGCTTCCCTGTGTTGACAGAGTGGCTTTCTCTGCTAGGTGTCCTATAGGGCCCAGTGGCTAAGCCTCCCAAATTACCTGAGGTGGACACTCTTGTTCCAACCCTATGTGGGCTTTGTGCACAGTCTTGTTGTAGTTAAGCCTTGACTGTTGTAGGTATCACTGGGAGGAATTAACCTCCAGGCCAATTGGCTGTGAGAATCAGCTGTGTCTGCAGTGGGAGAACTTCTGTGCTGGAATCACCCCTCTGGGGCAAGACTTGCTTCAGTGGGGCTTTGGTGCTCACTGAGTCTGCCCCCTGATTGTGTCCTTTATGGATCTGAGGAGCTGCAATCTGGATGGTCCCACTCTGACCACAGGGAACACTGGCTCCTGGATCTCTAGGGAGGTGCTAATCTAGCCTCTGCCTGAGGCTACCCAGCAGGAGCTCAGCTGTGAAGCAATGTGAGTTACCTTAGGGCCTTGGGCCAGCTGCAGTTTGTTAGGTAATTTTCAGATTGCAAAGGGCCAGGCCTTTCATATGCAAAAGCTGGCACACACAGCTTGGGTGGGGCAGGGGTCCCAGGGGTTCAACAGGGCAGAGCAAGCAGCTACGGCTGCCCTCAGAGGCCCTGCTTCTCAGTGTCCCGGCAATCGATACAAGCACCTCCAAGAGAATGCTTCCCTCGAGTTCTGACCGATTCCAGACAGTCCAGTTTCTTCCGTATGAGTCTTGGTCCCCAGAGACTCACCTAGAACTGGAGATCAGAGCTTGAGACTTCCTACCAATTGAAAAAGACAACCATGTCCTCAGCTGCCAGCCCTCTCCGCGTGCGCCTCTGTACCTCTGTACTTTACTTACGCACTGCACCTCCTCTGAGTCTCGGTATGCTTTTCTCATTCCTTCTAGTTGTAGAATTTTCACTCAGCTGGCCTTCCTGTGGTTCTGGATGATGTCCATTTCATCTTTTAGTTGTATTCTTGAAGTGGTTGTGCTAAGCAGCAATCTCCGGTGTTTACCTATGCTGCCATCTTGATTTTCCCTCTCCTTATTTTTAATTAAATAAAATGACCTTCTTGAAATTATTAATAATAATAGTAATGTATTGGATGATTATACCATATTGATAAGTAAAATGAACATCAGCAATGTCACAATCGATGGGAAGGAAGAATTGGAAACACTTCGTTAGAAGGTCCCTGAAGTACATATTATATTATGGTGGATTTTTTAAACCTACAAATTGCAAACTGTAAAACAATCACTGCTAATATTATAATAAAGTATAATTGATATACTAATAGGAAAATAAAATACGTTCAAATAAAATTATCAAAACTATAAAGGCAGAAAGTAAGGAGGGTAAAGAATAAACAAATAAACACAATAAATAGAAAAAGGTTACTAATATTTTAGATGTTAATCTAATTTTATCAATGATAATTTTAGATGTGAGTGGTCTAAATGCACCAATCAAAAGACAGACATTGTCAGAGTGAATAAAAAATAAAGAACCCTACTTTAAACATAAAAACACAGAAAATTTGAAAATAAAGAAATGGAGAAATATATATATATACTAGAGGCCCAGTGCACAAAAATTTGTGTACTTGTGTGTGTGTGTGGGGGGGGTCCCTCAGTGCAGCCTGTGCCCTCTTGCAGTTTGGGACCCCTCGGGGAATGACCACCTGCTGGCTTAGGCCTGCTCCCCGGGGGATTGGACCTAAGCTGGCAATCAGACATCCCTCTGGAAGCCTGGCAACCCCTGGGGGATGTCCACTTGCCAGCGGGGAGCAGACCTAAGCTGCAGTCGGACATCCTTAGCGCTGCTGAGGAGGCAGGAGAGGCTCCCACCACCACCGCTGTACTGGCAGCTGTCAGCCTGGCTTGTGGCTGAGCAGAGCTCCCCTAAGTGGGAGTGCACTGACCACCAGAGGGCAGCTCCTTCATTGAGTGTCTGCCCCCTGGTGGTCAGTGTGTGTCATAGTGACCAGTCATTCCCAATCTTTCTGTTGTTAGGGTCAGTTTGCATATTTCCCTTTTACTATATAGGATAGAGGCCTGGTGCTCGGGTGGAAGCCGGCTGGTTTGACGTGAAGGGTGTCCCGGATATGGGTGGAGGTCCTGCTTGGGTGCCTGGCCAGCCTGGGTGAGGAGCTGATGGCTGTTTGCAGCTGGTCACACCCTCTTCAGGGTGGGGGGCACTGGGGTGCCTTGCCAGCCTGGATGAAGGGCTGAGGGACATTTTCAGGCTGGCCAGGGACTGAAGCTCCCAGCCTCTCCTTTTTTTCTTTTTTTTTTTTATTCTGGTATTTATTTACCTTTTATAATTAAAACTTTGTTGCCGTCCTGCTCGCTCCAGCTCTGAGGCCGTGGCTAGCTGAAAGCAGGTATCTGGGGTTTGTTTAGCTTCTATAATTGAAACTTTGTTGCTTTTGGAGCTGTTGCTTTCGGAGCTTAGAGGAGGCCATGGCAGGTGGGGAACCTTGGCTTCCTCCATCACAGGAGCAAGCAAGCCTCCTGCTCCCTTCACCTGTGTGGCTGCCAGCTGCCATTTTTGTTGGTAGTTAATTTGCATATCTCACTGATTAGCCAATGGGAAGCGTAGCAGTGGTATGGTTAATTACCCTTTTTGTCTTTTTATTAGGTAGGATATATATATATATATATATATATATATATATATATATAGCCTGGTGCACAAAAATTTGTGCACTTGAGGGGGGGCCCTCACCCTGGCCTATGCCCTCTCGCAGTCTGGAACCCCTTAGGGGATGACCATCTGCTGGCTCAGGCCCACTCCCTGGCGGATTGTGCCTAAGCTGGTAATCAGACATCCCTCTGGCAGCCCAGCAGCCCTTGGGAGATGTCCACTTGCCAGCGGGGAGCAGGCCTAAGCTGCAGTCAGACATCCTTAGTGCTGCTGAGGAGGTGGGAGAGGCTCCCACCACCACTGCTATACTGGCAGCCATCAGCCTGGCTTGTAGCTGTGCAGAGCTCCCCCTGTGGGAGAGCACTGACCACCAGGAGGCATCTCCTGCATTGAGTGTCTGCCCCCTGGTGGTCAGTGTGTGTCATAGTGACCAGTCATTCCCAATCTTTCTGCTGTTAGGATCAATTTTCATATTACCCTTTTATTATATAAGATAGAGGCCTGGTGCATGGGTGGGAGCTAGCTGGTTAGCCCTGAAGGGTGTCCTGGATCAGGGTGGGTGTCTTGCTAGGGTGCCTGGACAGCCTGGGTGAGTGGCTGAGTGCTGTTTTCAGGCTGGCCACAGCCCCTTCAGGGTGGGGGTTCCCGCTGGGGTGCCTGGCCAGCCTGGGTGAGGGGCTGATGGCTGTTTGCTGGCTGGCCAAGCCCCCCAGTGGGGACCCTCACCCCATGAGGGTTTGGCCATCCTGGGTGAGGGGCTGATGCCTCTTGGCAGGCTGTCCAGGGCCCCCAGCCACCCAAGCTCCCAGTAGAGGCTGGCTGGAATAGGTATCTAGGATTTATTTACCTTCTATAATTGAAACTTTGTTGCCTTGAGCAGAGGCCACAGCCGGCCAGGGTAGGTGGGAAGCTTGGCTTCCTCCATCACTGGGGCAACCAAGCCTCCTGCTTGCTCCAGCTCCGTGGCTGCCAGCCACCATCTTGGTTGGGTTAGTTTGCATATATTCGCTCTGATTGGCTGGTGGGTGTGGCTTGGGGCGTAGCTGAGGTGTGGTCAATTTGCATGTTTCCCTTTTATTAGATTAGATATCATGTTAACAGTAATCAAAACAAAGCCTACATAAATATATAAATTTCATGCAAAGTAGACATGAGAATAAAAAAGCTTGCCAGGGATGAAAGGGGCATCTTGGATGTATGCCTTTGATTACTTTGCACTGTTCACACCACTTGCCAAAAAGTCTAAGGAATCCTAAATATGTACACAGGTAAAAGATAGTATCAAAATATGTGAAGCAAAACAAAACAAAACAAAACAAAAAACCATGTATAGAAATGCAAGGAAAAATACATAAATTTACTATTGTATCTGGATTTAGTAGTTGACAGAGCAAATGGAAAGAAAATTATCATTTGACCAGAACAGCATTACCAAAGAATTTGATGTAATAGACATGTATATTATTCCATTTGAAAACAGCAGAATACACATTCTTCTCAAACTTACATGGACCATTCACCAAGGTAGACCACATTTTTGGTCATAAAATAAAATTTAACAAAAATTTTAAATAGAATGATAAAATATCCTCAGACTACAGTGGAATTAAGCTATAAATCAACACCATAAACATCGTTGCAAAATCCCCAAATACCTAAATATTAAACAAAAATAATTATATAAGGCTTAAAGAGCAGTTCTCAAGAAAAATATTTTAATATGTTAAACTAAATGAAAATTAAATAGAATATATCAAAATTCAAAGGGTACAGCAAAAGTGGTGCTTACAAGAGAATTTACAGCATTAAGTGGATATATTAGAAAATATAAAAAGCTTAAAATAAATAATCTAAGCTCCCACTTTAGTAAACTTGAGAAAAAAAATTATTTAAGCCTAAAGCAAGAGGATGAAAAGAAATAATAAAAATTAGAGCAGAACTCAATGAACAGGAAAACAGCAAATACAAAAGTAAGAACTGGTTCTTTGAAAAGATCAATAAAATTAATAAACCTCTAGCCAGGTTTACTAAAAAAGTAAAAGAACACAAATTAATAATATCAGAAATGAAAGGGGTCATCACAACTAATCCCATAGTCATTAAATGGATAATAAAGAATGCTATGAATGACACTATGCTCATAAATTTGATAACTTAGATGAAGAACACAAATGCCTTATATGAAACAAAACATAATTTTAATCGGCCTATATCTATTTACGTAATTTAATAAATTATTAACCTTCTCAAAATAAAAGCACCAACCTAAATAAGTTCACTGATGAATTTTACCAGACAACCAGACAGTTGAGAAAGAAATGATATAATTCTCTACAATATGTTTAAGCCATAAATCAAAGGGCATATGCCCTAATTTATTCTATGGTGCCAGCATTACCTCAATACCGAAACCGGATAAAGGCATTACAGGAAAGAAAAATTACAGGTGAATTATCTCACAAACATAGATGCAAAAATCCTCAACTAAAATAGCAGTTAATTGCTGGGGTCCAACCCCAGCAGGTCCAGGGGTTCCCAAAAGCGTAGATGGAGTCGGCGAAGAAGGAAGGACACGGAGACAGTGTTCAGTTGATCAGCAGCCTAGCCAGGATCTCCAGCCAGGATCTCCAGCCAAGTTCTGGTCTGGATCTTCAGAGAGATTCTGCTGTTTATTGTCTTGTTACATCCGTATTTATACCAGTTGATTTTAATCCTGTCAATTTCTATTACAAAGGTTAGGGTGTTTCTTATCTCCATTCCAGGGAGTAAAGATTATGTAGCTTAAGCATGATTGTTTGTAGTTAAAGTGATTAACTACCCGCCTGGCACTTAGTTAAGGAGTTTCATCCCCTCCCTAACTTCAGGGAAAAATCCCTACCTGGGGAAACAACCTTTCTCGGAGAGGTGACCTTGGTTAAAACACACAGTGCTAAGGGGAGCAAACATATTAAGAACAGTATGCTATATACGCCAGGTCCCTTGAAACATATGCTGTGCAGATGTTTCTATCCTGCAGCGACTGTGTCAAGCAGCAAGGATGGACTGGCTTCCGGCAGTTAATCAATTATAATAATGTAGAAAAAGAGTAATATAATATGACCAAGTGTAATTTATTTCAAGTATGTAAGACTGATGAAACATTCAAAAATAAGTCAATGAAAAATACTCATCTATATATATAAAAGCCTAAGTGACTGTTGAACAGGTCGACTGTTTGACTGGTTGACTGATGGCTATGACATTCACTCACCACCTTGGTGGTCAGTGTACTCCCACAGTGGGAGCTTCGCTCAGCTGACGTATGGGTGCCAGATGCAGGGCTCACAGCTGGCCTCTGCAGCAAGGAGACCAAAGTGGAGCAGCAACAAGCCTACAGAGAGGTGACTGCAGCAGGTGCAGCAGGGATGGGATGAACAGGAGCTGCAGGCAGGAACAGCAGGCTGATCCCCACAGGCCACGTGGAGGGGCCCCACAGGTGCACCAATCCATGCACCGGGCCTCTAGTATGATTATATAAATTAATGCAGAAAAAGTATTTGACAAAATTCAATACCCATTCATGAGACAAAATCTCAGGAAACTAGAAATAGAGACAAAATTCATAAAGTTGATAAATAACATGTACAGAAAAATCCACAACTATTAACAAATGTAATAGTGAGGAACTGGTCACTTTCTCCCAAAGATTGGGAACAGGCAAGGTCATCATCTTTTATCTATCCTATTCAACATTATACTATAAGTCCTAGCTCAGACAATAAGAAAAGAAAGGGAAATATAAGTTACATATATTTGGAAGAAATAGAATTTTTCAAAGATGACATGAATGAAGCAAAGCAAAAGATAATTAAGGAAAACACTGAAACTAATCAGTGGAATCTATGGGTCTGAAGGAAGTTCTACTTTTTTAATTTTTTGAGAAAACTCCATACTGTTTCCCACAGTGGCTGCACCAGTCTGCATTCCCCCCAACAATGCACAAGGGTTCCCTTTGCTCCACATCCTCGCCAATACTTGTTTGTTGATTTATTGATTCTAACCACTCTAATAGGTGCGAAATGATATCTCATTGTGTTTTAATTTGTATTTCTCTGGTGATTAGTGACATCGTTTTATATCTATGGGCCATCTGTATGTTCTCTTTGGAGAAGTGTCTGTTCAGATCTTTTGCCCATTCTTAATTGAATTATTTGTGGCTGTTGGTTGTGTGTGTCTCTGTTTGTGTGTGTGCATGTGTGTGTGTATGTGTGTATGTATGTGTTAAGTTTTCTAAGTTCTTTATAACTTTTGGAAATTAACCCTTTATCAGATGTATCAATGGTGAATATACTCTCCCATTCAGTGAGTTGTCTTTTTTGTTGTTGATGGTTTTCTTTGCTGTGCAAAAACTTTTTTAGTTTGCTGTAGTCCCTTTTTAAAATTATTTTTTGTGTCCCTTGCCTGAGGCAATATATCAGAAAAAAATATTGCTACAAGAAATGCCCATGATTTTGGTCCCTATTTTTTTCTTTTGGATTTTTATGGTTTCAAGGATAACATTTAAGTCTTTTTAAAAAATTTATTTTTATTATTGAAAGTATTACTGATGTCCCATTTTCCCCCATTTACCCCCTCCACACTATACTTCCCCTTCCTAACATTTAAGTTTTGGCAGTAAGAAGGTGGTTTATTTTCATTTTTATTGCACATATATGTCCAATTTTCACAACATCATTTATTGAATAGACAATCTTTATCCTTTTATGTTTTTATCTACTTTGTAAAATATTAACATAAAGGAACTAGAAAAAGTATAACAAACAGAACCTAAAGTGAATAAAAGAAAGGAAATAATGACGATAAGAACAGATTTGAGTGAAATAGTAAGATTTCCTTCTTACTATAAAAGTCATATGATCATATTAATAGATGCAAAGAAAGCATTTGATAAAATTCATCACCCATTTATGTTAAAATCTCTCAGAAAAGTGGGAATAAAGGAACATCCCACAATGCATAAATGACAACCCCACAGTCAACATCATACTTAATCGGCAAAAACTAAAAGTATTTTCCTTAAGATTGGGAATAGAACATGAAGGTCTATTTTCACCACTCTTTTTCAACATAATACTGGAAGTCTTAGCAACAGTAATCAGACAAGAAGAAGAAATAAAAGTATGAAAATTGGGAAGGAAGAAGTAAAACTATCATTATTTGCATATGACATGATATTGTATATATTTAAACCAAAAATTCCACCAAAAAAACCTACTAGAACAGATAAATGAATTCAGTAAAGTTGAAGGATACAAAATAAATATCCAGAGATCAGTTTTATTTTTATATATCAATAATAAATTATCAAAAAGGACATTAAGAATGCAATCCCATTCACAATCGCATCAAAAAATAAAATACCTAAGAATAAATTTAAACAAAGATGTAAAAGACCTGAACTCAGAAATTTATGACACTGAATAAATAAATTAAAAAATTCACAAGTGGAAACATACACAGTGTTCAAGAATGGAAAGAATTAACATCATTAAAATGTCCATAATACCAGAGACAGAGAAGCATTGATCAGACTGTCAAACCTCAGAGGGAAGTCAGGGGAGGGTGGGGGTAAGGGGGAGAGAGCAACCAAAGGACTTATATGCATGCATATAATCATAACCAGTGGACACAGACACCAGGGGAGTGTGGCATGAGCGGGGGTATGGGGAGCAATGGGGGATAAGAACACATATATAATAACTTAATCAATAAAGAAAATAAACATTAAACTATAAAAAATAAAATGTCCATAATACACAAAGCAATGTATAGATTCAACACAATAAGCAAAGTAAGCCAGTCATAGAAAGATAAGTATCACATGATCTCACTCACATGTGGAATCTACTGAACAAAATAAACTGATGAACAAAATAGATCCAGAGAGATAGATGCATGGAACAGACTGATGAATTTCAGAGGGTAGGTAGGGGTTGTTGGGTGGGTAAGAAGAGATTAACCAAAAAACTTATATGCATATATGCATAGCCCAAGGACACAAACAATAGTGTTTGGAAGGTCTGGGGGAGGGTGGGGCAGGGTGGAGGGGGGTCAATGGGGGGGAAAAGGGGACATCTGTAATACTTTCAAGAATAACAACAAGAAAGCCCACTGCATGGGATAACATATTTGCAAATGTTATCACCGATAAGGGTTTAATCTCCAACATTTACAGGGAACTCATACAACTTAACAAAAGGAAGATAAACAACCCAATCAAAAAATGGGCAACAGACCTAAATGGACGCTTTTAGAAAGAAGACAGAAGAAAGGTCAAAAGACCTATGAAAACATGTTCAAAGTCACGAATCATCTGAGAGATGCAAATCAAAATGACAATGAGGTACCATCTCACATCTGTCAGAATGACTATCATCAATAAATCAACAAACGACAAGTGCTGGCGAGGATGTAGAGAAAAAGGAACCCTTGTGCACTTCTGGTGGGAATGCAGACTGATGCAGCCACTATGGAAGACAGTATGGAGTTTCCTCAAAAAACTAAAAATGGAACTCCCATTTGACCCAGTGATCCCACTTCTAGGAATATATCCCAAGAAAATAGAAACACCAATTAAAACGGATATATGCACCCCTAAGTTCATAGCAGCACAATTCACCATAGCTAAGATTTGGAAACAGCCTAAGTGCCCATCAGTAGATGTGTGGATTAAAAAACTGTGGTACATCAACACAATGGAATACTATGCTGTGGTAAAAAAGGAGTTCTTACCATTTGCAACAGCATGGATGGAACTGGAGAGCATTATGCTAAGCGAAATAAGCCAGCCAGATGATCTCACTCATTTATGGAATATAGTGAACAACATAAACTGATGAAGAAAAACAGATCCAGAGACAGAGAAGCATCGATCAGACCGTCAAACCTCAGAGGGAAGGTAGGGTAGTGTGGGAGTAAGGGCAAGAGATCAACCAAAGGACTTATATGCAAGCATATAGACCTACCCAATGGACACAGACACTGGAGGCAGGGGGAGTGAGGGCATGAGTAAGGGGAGTGGGGGGTAATGTGGGGGTAATACACATTTGTAATATCTTAATCAATAAAAAAATTAAGAAAAGAATAAAGATACATTTTAAAACATACAAATGGTATATTTCACAGAACTACAACAAATATTGCAAAAGTTTGCATGGAACTACAAAAGACTCCAAATAGTAACAGCAATCTTGAGAAAGAAGTTGGAGGAATCACACTAAAGGATATCAAAATATACTACAAGGCTATAATAATAAAAACAACATGGGACTGGCATAAAAACAGACATATCAATCAATGGAACAGAATAGAGAGTCAAAAATAAACCAATGCATTTATGGACAATTAATAATTTTCAGCAAACTCTTTTAAAGAAATAGAATAAAACAAAACAAAAAATAGACACACAAAAATCTTCAGTTTTGGGTGGAACCACAAAAGACCCACAATAATCAAACCAATCCTGAGAAAAAAGAACGAAGCCAGATGTGTCACCCTACCTGACTTCAATTTATACTAGAAAGCAATGATAATCAAAACAGCTTCACCCTGGCCTGTGTGGCTCAGTTGGTTTGAGCATGGTCCCATGCACTGAAAGGTTGCCAGATTTCCATTCTGATTCCCAGTCAGGGCACATATTAGGATTGTGGATTTGATCCATGGAAAGGAGCATGCCAGAGGTAGCCCATTTCTCTCTCTCTCTCTCTCTCTCTCTCTCTCTCTCTCTATATATATATATATATATATATATATATATATTTATATCTTTCTCTCTCTCAAAATCAATAAATATTAACAAAGAGAAAAAAATCTAGACAACATGTATTGCCGGAAAGACAGAAACACCAACCAATAGAACTGAATTGAGAGCACAGAAATTAACCTGCATATATGGGAAAATAATTTCTGACAAAGAAGCCAAAATATACAATGGAGAAAAGAAAGCCTCTTGAAAAAATAGTTCTGGAGAAATTAGAAAGTCACATGCAAAAGTAAAAACTAGAATACACTTTGTCACCATGTACAAAAATTAAGTTAAACTGGATCAAGGAACTAAATATAATACGTGAAGCAATCAATGATATAGAAGAAAACATAGGTATTAAACTTATAGACCTTGGTCTTAAGGAAGATTTTATGATTTTGTCCCTAAAGGCAAGGGAAGCAAAGGAAAAACTGGGACTATATCAAACTAAAAAAGCTTTGGCACAGCAAAAGAAACCATTAACAAAACAAAAAGACAACTAACTAAATAGGAGATGATATTTGCAAAACAGTTCTAATAAGGGATTAATATCCAAAATATTTTTTTTAAAAAAACTCATACAGCCCTGACTGGTGTTGCTCAGTGATAGGAGCATTGGCCTGCACACTGAAGCTTCAAGGGTTTAATTCCTGGTCAAGGGTCAAAGGCATGTACCTGGGTTGCTGGTTCATTCCAAACCCCAGTTTGGCAGTCCTGGTACTTGCAGGAGGCAACCAGGGGATGTGTCTCTCATCTGTGTCTCTTCTCTCTTTCTCTCTCTCTCTCTCTCTCTCTCTCTCTCTCTCTCTCTCTCTCTCTCTCTCTCCCCTCCTTCCCTCCCTTCTTCCATCCCTTTCACTCTCTCTGAAAAGCAATGGAAAAATATCCTCAGGTGAGGATTAACAAAAGCAAAACAAACAAAAAACTCATACAACTCAACAAGTAAACAAACAAACCAGTTAAAAATTGGGCAGAGGACCTGAACAGCCACTTCTCCCAAGAATAACCATAAATGACCAAGAGATATATGGAAAGAACATCAACCTCACTAGCTATTAGGGAAATTCAAATCAAAACTGTAATGAGAGAGATCCAAGATGGCTGCCAACGGGACAGAAGGATTCAAGATAGTTTGTGAGTGAGAGAAATAAAGGAGAGTGTGTGGATGTATGGGGAGTGTCTGTATTTGTGAGTGACGGACAGCTATATTCCAAAGGAATGTTGGGGACGGGTGGACTGGGCTCCCCTGTCTAGGCAGCCTCTACTTCTGCTGAAATCTCTCCTGGAGTGGCCGGCTCTTCCGCAGAGACTGCATCATCTTGAAGGGGAAATCGGCTGTGATCAGAAGTTCAGCCTTATCTTCAACCAGGGAAACCTCAGATATCTCCAGGGATCCTAAAACCACAACACCCAGGGACCAGCTGCTTCAGCTGCAAAATCACGAACACTGGGACTCCAGACATCCCGACCACAGGCACCTAAAAAAATCTGTCCAGGTGGAGACAAAGCGGCACCAAATACATGGATGGGCCGTGCTCCTTCTCATAGAACAGATAGAAGGAAGAGCAGAATTGAACAACACCCACCCAGAATTAGCAAATTACACACAGCTGGTGAGGCAATCCATGGATGGAAAGGTCAGATATTGCCTAGAGAAAGTCAATGCAGGAGAGAGAGAGCTACATAACCAGACACCCTGAGAGGAGTGATCATGGGGAAACAAAGAAACAGCCCCCAAACAGAAGAAAAGGAGGAATCACCAGAAAAGGAAGTAAACAAAATGGATGCAAGCAATATGTCAAAGAAAAAATTCAGAGCAATAGTCATATGGACACTGAAAAGGTTGGAAGATAATTTCAACAATATGTGTAAGAACCAAGAGGAAATGAAAAAGAACCAAGAAGAAATGAAAAATGACATTGCTGCAATAAAGAACTCAATAGAAAGCATCAACAGTAGACTAAAAGAAGCAGAGAACCACATCAGTGAGCTAGAAAACAAGGTAGGAAAAAATGCCCAAGCAGAGCAGCATCTAGAAAAAACAAACAAACAAAAAAAAACAAAAAACAAAACAAACAAACAAACAAACAAAAAAAACCCAAAAAAACAAAAAACAGGAGGAGAGCCTAAAGGAACTTTGGGACAACATTAAACAAAACAAAATCCACAAAATAGGGGTCCCAGAAGGAGATGAAACTGAGCAAGGAATAGAAAACCTGTTTGAAGAAATATTGACAGAAAACTTCCCTGATAGCGGGAAGAAAAAATTCACAGAAGTCCAAGAAGCTCACAGACACCCAAACAAGATGAACCCCAAAAGACCAACACCAAGACACATTATAATGAAAATGGTAAACATGAACAACAAAGAATCTTAAAGGCTACCAGAGAGAGACAGCAAGTTACCTAGAAGGGGCCTCCCATCAGACTATTGACTGATTTCTCAACAGAAACACATCAGGCCAGAAGGGAATGGAATGAAATATACAAAGTCATGCAAAGCAAGGGTCTGAATCCAAGAATTCTGTATCCAGCAAGGCTATCAATCAAAATTGAAGGTGAAATCAGGAGCTTCACAGACAAAAAAGGACTAAGAGAGTTTATTACCACCAAACCAGCAATGTAAGAAATGCTAAAGAGTCTGTTGTAAAAAGAAGGAACACAGACATAAAGAATAAAAATGGCAACAAGCAAGTATCTATCAATAATAACTTTAAAAGTAAATGGATTAAATGTTCCAATCAAAAGACATAGGGTTGCTGAGTGGATAATAAAATATTATCCATATATTTACTGTCTACAGGAAACCCACCTCAGAACAAATGACTCATACAGACCGATGGTGAAAAGGTGAAAAAAGGTTTTCAAACCAATGTAAATGAAAAAAAGAAAATGTAGTAGCAATACTTATATCTGACAAATTAGACCTCAAAGTAAAGGCCATAACAAGAGATAAGGAAGGCCAATTCATAATACTAAAGGGAGCAATTCAATAAGAAGATATAGCTTTGATAAACATATATGCACACAATACAGGAGCACCCAAATACAATAAAAAAAAAAAAAACCTTCTGGAGGATATTAAGGGAGAGATTGACAGCAATACCGTCATAGTTACGGGACTTTAATGTCCCACTAACACCACTGGACAAATCCTCTAAATCAGCCGTGGGCAAACTACGGCCCACAGGCCGGATCTGGCTCGTTTGAAATGAATAAAACTAAAAAAAAAAAAAAAAAAAAAGACCGTACCCTTTTATGTAATGATGTTTACTTTGAATTTATATTAGTTCACACAAACACTCCATCCATGCTTTTGTTCCGGCCCTCCGGTCCAGTTTAAGAACCTATTGTGGACCTCAAGTCAAAAAGTTTGCCCACCCCTGCTCTAAACAAAGAATCAAAAAGGAAACTTCAATCATAAATGACTCACTAAAACAGATGGAATTAATTGACATGGTCAGAACATTTCACGACAAAGCCACAGAATATACATTCTTCTCAAGTGCACATGGGCCATTTTCAAAGATAGACCATATATCGAGACACAGGCAAAGTCTCTTCAAACTCAAGAAGATAGAAATCATATAAAGTATCTTCTCAGATCACAATGGCATAAAACTAGAAATCAACTATAATAAAAACAATCCAAAAATAAAAAACCTGGAGGCAAAACAGCATGCTGTTAAACAATATTCGGGTTACCAAAGAGATCAAAGAAGAAATAAAAAGCATCATGGCAACAAATGACAATGAAAACACAACATCCCAAATCTATGGGACACAGTGAAAGCAGTCTTGAGAGGGAAGTTCATAGCTCAAAAAACAAGAAAAAAATGTTAATTATCTAACCCTATAACTCAAAGGGTTAAAAAGAGAGCAACAAGAAAAGCCCAGCGTAAGCAGAAGGAAGGAAATAATAATGATCAAAGTGGAGATAAATGACATAGAGACCAAAAAAACAATACAAAAGATCAATGAAACCAAGAGCTGGTTTTTTGAAAGGATAAAGAAGATTGATGAACCTCTATCCAGGCTCACCAGGAAGCAAAGAGAGAGGACCTGAATAATCAAAATCAGAAATGGAAGAACTGAAATAACAACCAATATAACAAAAACACAACCCATCATGAAAAAATTACTATGAAAAACTCTATTCCAACAAAATGGACAACCTAGATGAAATGACATATTCTTAGAAAAATACAAGTGCTCAAAACTCAATCAAGAAGCATCAGAAAACCTGAATAGTCCAATAACTACAAAAGAAATTGAAGCACTGATCAAAAATCTTCAAGCAAACAAAAGCCCTGCTCTAGACAGCTTTACAGGGGTGTTCTACCAAGCAGTCAAAGAAGATCTAAAATCTATCCTCCTCAGACAATTCCAAAAAATTCAAGAGGAAGGCACACTTCCAAGCTATTTCTATGAAGCCACCATTAGCTTAATCCCAAAACCAGATAAAGACACAACAAAAAAGAGAACTACAGGTCAAAGTCCATGATGAACATAGATGCTAAAATCCTCAACAAAATTCTTGCAAATCAGATCCAGCATTACATTAGAAAGATCATAAATCATGACCAAGTGGGATTTATTCTGGGGATGCAAAGTTGGTACAATATCCGCAAATCAATAAATGTGATACCTCACATAAACAAACAGAGACAAAAATCACATTTCATATCAATCTATGCAGAAAAAGCATTTCACAAAATCTAACACCCTTTCCTGATAAAAACTCTCAGCAACGTGGGAATAGAGGGATCATACTTCAACATAATAAAAGTTTATATGATAAATCTACAGCCAACATCAAACTCATTGTGCAAAAACTAAAACCATTTCCGCTAAGAACAGGAAGAAGACAGGGATGCCCACTTTCACCACTCCTGTTCAATATAGTACTGGAAGTGCTAACCATAGCGATCATACAAGAAGAAGAAATAAAAGGCATCCAAATTGGAAAAGAAGAAGTAAAACTGTCCTTATTCACAGATGACATGATACTATACATAGAAATCCCCAAAGACACCATCAAAAAACTAATAGACCTAATAAATGAATTTGGTAATGCAGCAGGATAGAAAATTAACACCCAGAAATCTATGGACTTTCTATACACCAATAATGAACTCAGAAAGATAAATGAAAAAAAACAATTCAATTTCCTATTACACCAAAACAATTAAGATACCTAGGAATTAACTAAGGACATAAAAGATGGGTACTCAGAAAACTACAGGACATTGAAAAAAGAGATAGGGGAAGAAATAAATAAATGGAAGAACATCCCATGTTCATGGATTGGTATAATCAACATCATTAAAATATCCGTACTACCATAGCAATCTACAGATTCAATGCAATCCCCATTAAATTACCAACAGCATATTTCAAAGATCGATAACAAACTCTCCAAAAATTTATCTGGAATAAAAAAGACACCAAATAGCCACTACAATCCTGAGAAAGAAGAACAAAGTTGGAGGGATCATAATACCATATATCCAGCTATATTACCAAGCCACGGTTCTCAAAACTGCCTGGTACTGGCACAAAAACAGACATATAGACCAATGGAACAGAACAGAGAACCCAGAAATCTACCCAAGCCATTATGCTCAATTAATATTTGACAAAGGAGGCAAGAGCATACAATGGACGCAAGACAGTCTCTTCAATAAATGGTGTTGGGAAATTTGGACAGATACATGCAAAAAAATGAAACTAGATCACCAACTTACACCATACACAAAAACAAACTCAAAATGGCTAAAAGACTTGAATGTAAGTCGGGAAACCATAAATATCCTACAAGACTCCATAGACAGCAAAATAGCAGACATATGTCGTAGCAATATCTTTACATACACTGCTCCTAGGCCCTTCCACAAAATACTGACTTCTGCGCATGGGCCACGAAGTTTCAATTGCACTATACTTGCACACCCACATGTGGTATTTTGTGGAAGAGCCACACTCAAGGGGCCAAAGAGCCGCAGGTGGCTCGAAAGCCGCGGTTTGCTGACCACAGTCCTAGGGCAATGGAGACTAAGGAGAAAATAAACAAACGGTACTACATCAAAATAAAAAGCTTCTGCACAGCAAAAGAAAACCATCAACAAAACAAGAAGAAAGTCCTCTGCATGGGAGAACATATTTGCCAATGATATTTCTGATAAGGGTTTAATCGCCAAAATTTAAAGAGAACTCATACAACTTAAAAAAAGGAAAATAACTGATCCAATCAAAAAATGGGAAAAGGATCTAAATAGATACTTTTTGAAAGAAGACATAAGGAAGGCCAAGAGACATATGAAAACATGCTCAAAGTCACTAATCCTCTGAGAGATGCAAATCAAAACGACAATGAGGTACCATCTCACACCTGTCAGAATGGCTATCATCAACAAGTCAGCAAATGACAAGTGCTAGAGAGGATGTGGAGAGAAAGGAACCCTCTTGCACTGCTGGTGGGAATGCAGACTGGTGCAGCCACTGTGGAGAAAGGTATGGAGTTTCCTCAAAAAATTAAAAATGGCACTTCCATTTGATCCAGTGATTCCACTTCTAGGAATATATCTCAAGAAACCAGAGAAACCAATCAGAAAGGATATATGCACACCTGTGTTCATAGCAGCACAATTTACAATAGCTAAGATTTGGAAACAACCTAAGTTCCCATCAGCAGATGAGTGGATTAAAAAACCGTGGTACATCTACACAATGGAATACTATGCTGTGGTAAAAAAGAAGAAACTTTTTCCATTTGCAACAACATGGATAGAACTGGAGAGAATAATGCTAAGTGAAATAAGCCATTCAGAGAAAGATAAATATCACATGATCTCACTCATTTATGGGATATAATGAGCAACATAAACTCACGAACAAAAACAGATTCAGAGACAGAGAAGCATTGATCAGACCATCAAAACTCAGAGGGAAGGTAAGGGAGGGTGAGGGTATGGGGGAGAGATCAACCAAAGGACTTGTATGCATGCATATAAGCCTAACCAATGGACAGAGACAACAGGAGGGTGAGGGCATGAGTGGGGGGTTGGAGGGCAATGGGGCAATAAGAACGCATATGTAATACCTTAATAAAGAAAAAACAGAATAGATCCAGAGACAGATGGTAGGGGAGGGGGTTTAGAGAGCAACAAAAAGACTTGTATGCATGCATGTTAGCATAATCAATGGACACAGACACTGGGGCGGTGGGTGCTTGCCAGGAGTGGGAATGTTTGGAGAGGTTAATGGGGGAAATGGAGACATATGTAAAACTTTAGACAAAAAATTTACTGCAATTAGATACAACCTCACACCTGTGGAGTGGCTATTATCAACTTTACAAGTAATAACAGGTGTTGTAGAGGTTGTGGAGAAAAAGAAACCGTCATTCACTGTTCATGGGAATGTAAACTAATACAGCCACTATAGAAAACAATATGGAGGTCCCCCTAAAATGAAGAATAGAGTTACGATATGATCTAGTGACCCCTCCTGTGGGTATCTAACCCCAAAATTTGAAATAACACCTATGGTCATTGCAGCATTATTCAAGTTGGCCAAGACATGGAAACACCTAAAGTGTCCTTTGATAGATGATTGGATAAAGAAGATGTGATAGTTGCAACAATATATTTCCATATATATATATATATATATATATATATATATATATATATATACTCCCTTTTGCAACAATATGGATAGACCTTGAGAATATCATGCTAAGCAAAATAAGTCAGATAGAAAAAGTCAAGAACCACATGATTTCACTCATATGTGTGAGATAAAACCGGAAGCAAAAAAAGATCAAAGAAAAAGAAAAAGAGAAACTCATAGACAACACAACAGCATGGTGCTTACTAAAAGGGAGTGGGTAGGAAAGTGTAAAGAGGGTCAAATAAATGATGATGGAAGATTATTTGACTTTGAGTGGTGGGTGCACAATGCAATATACAGATTTTGTGTCATAGAAATGTACACTTGAAATCTATAAAATTTTTTATCCTATGTCACCCCAATAAATTTAATATAAAGAAAAAATGTGTGTTTAGTCATTCATGCAGAAATATATGTGTTTGCATATATAGATATTTTTACAGTTGGGTAGAAAGAAGGCAAAGTTATTGTATACAGAGACATATATAAGCATAAATTGCCTATGGAATGATGCACAGGGAAATAACAGCAGTCTTTACCTCTGGGGAAAAGTAGATGGTTGCAAAGTAGAAAGAGGATAAATGAATTTTTATTATTTACTTTTTAATACCTTTTGAGTGTTGTATAGTACATATGACATACCAATTAAAACAGTATAAATAGATTGAGAGAAAATTGTGGTATGTTTCCATATGCCTTGGCTCCAGGCATTAGACTACAGGATTTATTTTTATCCAGTTTTCCTCTATTTTCTGCAGTAGGCCTATTTAAAAAAAAGAAATTGTTTACTTTCCTTGCTTTTGATAGAGAAGTAAAGGCATATTAGAGGTAGTTATTGATTGCCAGCACTTTAAAAATATTTTTAAATTTGAATTTTATATAATTTTTTTTTTTATTGATTTTTTACAGAGAGGAAGGGAGAGAGATAGAGAGTTAGAAACATCGATGAGAGAGAAACATCGATCAGCTGCCTCCTGCACATCTCCTACTGGGGATATGCCCGCAACCCAGGTACATGCCCTTGACCGGAATCGAACCTGGGACCTTTCAGTCTGCAGGCCGACGCTCTATCCACTGAGCCAAACCGGTTTCGGCGTGAATTTTATATAATTTTAAAGTTATATTATATGACACCTTCTGTTCCTTTTGTGAAAACTTTGTTTCTCAATAAGCCCTTATTTCATACTAGAAAGTAGTTCAACTTTTCTAAAACACTACTCTAATCTGGGTGTTGCCTTTTTCACCCATCAGCAATTTTGTGGTATGGTCATATACTCTGAGCAGTACTGTTTCTTACAATTTTTCTATAGCCTGGATTTGCTTCTTGTTGAATGCTGAAATAACTATACAGTTTTATGACCAGTTCATGAAATCCTATTTTTATATTGAATTTTGGTAGGCACTACACATTGCCTTTAGTGGTAGAAAATATAGAATGATTTATGCTTTCATATCCTTCAGGGAAGATGAAGAGAAACCACTTCATGTCTATGTCATTCAACATTTCAAGAATATCCTATATTTCTATTCCAAGTAACCAAGGCAAAAGTAATTAAAACAAACTGATTAGGTCAACCACTGTAGAAAAATCACTGGCTAGTAGGCAGGTTTGATATGAGAGATGAGACTTAACTAGAATTTGATGAGTCAACTTCCTCTGAATCATGACACACATAATTATTTGAGTAAGGAATTTTAGAGCTTTAGAATGGGGTTAATAGATTTTTTTGTTCTTCAAAATAATAAACTATATGTATTTGGTCACATATAAATCAGAATTTTCAATTAGTAGTAGAAATAGTGAATAATATATTAGAAAGTTTAAATTCAGAAATTTTTTTTTTATATATATATATTTTATTGATTTTTCACAGAGAGGAAGGGAGAGAGATAGAAAGTTAGAAACATCGATGAGTGAGAAACATCGATCAGCTGCCTACTGCACATCTCCCACTGGGGATGTGCCCGCAACCCAGGTACATGCCCTTGACCGGAATCGAACCTGGGACCTTTCAGTCCGCAGGCCGACGCTCTATCCACTGAGCCAAACTGGTTTCGGCAGAAATGTTTTTCTTTTAAAATTTCTTCTTAAAATTTTACTTCTTAATGATCTATTTATATTCTTCAACATTCCTTTTTCTTTATGGTAGTTCTCAGATTTTTTTTTAAATAATCACTAAAATTCCAATCCCTTGTATTTTCAGTGATTTCTTCAAACACATAATATTTTCTGTCTCCTTGTCATATTCTTCAAATTTTTGATATGTTAAGAAGTTTTTGATATGTTTTGAAGGCACAGCCTTCAAATTGACCTGGAACAAATGCCTTATCAGACATGTTCTAAAGAAAATGGATTCTCGATTCGAGAACCAAGATGGCGGCATAGGTTAACGCTGGAGTTTGCTGCTTTGAACAACTACTTCAAAAGTGAAACTAAAAGACAGAACGGACATCACCCAAAACCACTGGAACGCTGGCTGAATGGAAGTCCTACAACTAGGAGGAAAGAGAAACGCATACGGACACTCAGAGGAGGCGCAGTGCTGAAGTCAAATTCTGAGGTGCAGAGTGCGCGCACGCGGAGTGGGCTGGCGGCGGAGGGCGCGGTTGGCGTTTTCAATCGGGAGGGAGTCGCAGACTCTGAGCTCCAGATCCGGGCGAGTCTTTAGGGACCCAGACTCAAACAGGAGAAGCGGGACTGCCTGGCTTCGGTCAGAGCGAGTGCAGCTTTCTCTCCGAGCTTTGCAGCGGGTGCTGGGACTCAGAGAGGCAGAACCCCTGGGGACAGGACTGAGAGCGGCCATCACTGCTCTCTCCGGCCCACCCTGTTGATCCTGTGCAACCCGCCCCGCCCAAGCCCTGCACAGAGGCATTTGCTGGATAGCCTCAGGCAAAGGCTAGATTAGCACCTCCCTAGAGGACAGAAGTTCTCTCACTGCTGACACAGCTGATTCTCATAGCCACTTGGCCTGGAGGTCAAACCCTCCCTGGAATTAGCTACAAGGTTTAACTATAAGACTGCGCACAAAGACCACTAGGGGGTGCACCAAGGAAGCATAACAAAATGCGGAGACAAAGAAACAGGACAAAATTGTCAATGGAAGATCTAGAGTTCAGAACCACACTTTTAAGGTCTCTCAAGAACTGTTTAGAAGCCGCCGATAAACTTAATGAGATCTACAAGAAAACTAATGAGACCCTCGATGTTATATTGGGGAACCAACTAGAAATTAAGCATACACTGACTGAAATAAAGAATATTATACAGACTCCCGACAGCAGAACAGAGGAGCGCAAGAATCAAGTCAATGATTTGAAATGCGAGGAAGCAAAAAACACCCAACCGGAAAAGCAAAATGAAAAAAGAATCCAAAAATGCGAGGATAGTGTAAGGAGCCTCTGGGACAGCTTCAGGCGTACCAACATCAGAATTATAGGGGTGCCAGAAGATGAGAGAGAGCAAGATATTAAAAACCTATTTGAAGAAATAATGACAGAAAACTTCCCTCACCTGGTGAAAGAAATGGACTTACAGGTCCAAGAAGCGCGGAGAACCCCAAACAAATGGAATCCAAAGAGGACCACACCAAGACACATCATAATTAAAATGCCAAGAGCAAAAGATAAAGAGAGAATCTTAAAAACAGCAAGAGAAAGAAACTCAGTTACCTACAAGGGAATACCCATACGACTGTCAGCTGATTTCTCAACAGAAACTTTGCAGGCCAGAAGGGAGTGGCAAGAAATATTCAAAGTGATGAATACCAAGAACCTACAACCAAGATTACTTTATCCAGCAAAGCTATCATTCAGAATTGAAGGTCAGATAAAGAGCTTCACAGATAAGGAAAAGCTAAAGGAGTTCATCACCACCAAATCAGGATTATATGAAATGCTGAAAGGTATCCTTTAAGAAGAGGAAGAGGAAGAAAAAGGTAAAGATACAAATTATGAACAACAAATATGCATCTATCAACAAGTGAATCTAAGAATCAAGTGAATAAATAATCCGATGAACAGAATGAACTGGTGATTATAATAGAATCAGGGACATAGAAAGGGAATGGACTGACTATTCTTGGGGGGGAAAGGGGTGTCGGAGATGCGGGAAGAGACTGGACAAAAATCGTGCACCTATGGATGAGGACAGTGGGTGGGGAGTGATTGCGGATGGTGGGGCGGGAACTGGGAGGAGGGGAGTTATGGGGGGAAAAAAGAGGAACAAATGTAATAATCTGAACAATAAAGATTTAATTAAAAAAAAAAGAAAATGGATTCTCTTTTCAGATCTTGACTATTGAAAATAACTCTGCTATGAACATAGGGGTGTATATATTCTTTCTGATTACAGTTTTTAAAATTAAACATATACCTCCTATATAATCTAGCCATTCCAATTGTAGGTGTTTACCCAAAAGAAATAAAAGCATATGTACATTAAAATACTTGCACATGGATGTTTACAGCAGCATTATTTGTAATAGCCAAAAATTAGAAACAAGCCAAATATCCATCATTGGGTCCATGGATGTAAAAACTGTGATTCACCCATACAATGAAATACACTCAGCAATAGCAAAAGAATGAACTACTGATATAAGCAACAACTTGCATGATTCTCAAAATATTATGCTGACTTATGTGTTGACACCATCTGTATGGTAAACATGATTGAATCTCATTAAGGTCCCTACACTTTTAAGATTCTGTCAGGCAGTGCAAAGATCTACTCATCTTGCAACTACCCAAGGCAAGCCTTTTATGTAAGTTCTCTTGCTTATTGCCACCTACCAAAAAAATGTTTAAATGATCAAATAGCATAATGATAGAATTCCATTGTTCATGTGTATGTGTAGAAAATATACTTCATAAATATATTATCTTCATAAGCTTGAAAGAATATATGCAAAATTTTGGCAATTGTGATTTTTCTTGGGTGTGAGAAATGCAGACTATTGCAATTACTATTGATTTTGATCTCTGTATATTTAATTTTTCTACAGTGAAACTAATTATACTTATAATTAAAATGCATGTGAATAATTACCAAAATTATAAAGCAATTGATAGCTTTATTGTCAAATTGAAATTATAATCATTTTTATTCAGAAAATGAGTCACCAAAACGCCAGACAGTTTTATCCACATTATGCTGGAGGGCTCATTTTGAATATGATCTTTGTAGTGTTATTCTTCTTGGTTCAAAAGATTGTTTCACCTATCATAGCATTCAGTTTTTTAGTATCTTTACCAACTCTATCTGCATTTGCTTTTTTAAAAATTTATTTTTATTAAAGTATAATTGACATACAGTATTAGTTTTAGATTACAACATATTGCTTCAACATTTATATACCTTATATGATCACCAGAGTAAATCTGGTAACCATCTGTCACCACACAAAGTTATTATTATACTACTAGAGGCCAGGTGTGTGAAAATTCATGCACGGGAGGGGTCCCTCAGCCTGGCCTGCTTGATCTCACAATCCAGGAGCCCTCAGGGGTGGGAGGCAACCCAGTGACCAGGGGAAGGTGATGCCTCCATCATAACTCTGCTGCTGCCATTGCTGACAGTGTAAGCCTCGGCCGGCTCTGGGTGGCTGGGTAGCTGCCATCCAAGGCTTGCCTGTGCCTTGGGCTGGCCCTGGGCAGCTGGGGGGCTAAGGGAACTGGGGGTCTTCGGAGGCAGGCACACAGAGCGGCTGGGCCCACCTGGGGGCAGACCCGGCCTTGCCACGCGTCTGCTGCCCCTGAGGGGCTGAGGGGACTGGGTGCCACCATCTTGTGGCTGTGGGCCCTGCCATCTTTGAGGGTGTGGCAATTAATTAGCATATTCCCTCCTTATTGGCTGTGAGCACTGCCATCTTTGAGGGTGGGACAGTCAATTAACATATTCCCTCCTTATTGGCTGTGGGTGCTGTCATCTTTGCAACAGCGTGAGGGTCAATTAGCATAGTCCCTCTTTATTAGATAGGATTGGCATTTTTCTCTATGCTGTACATTATATCCTTGTATTTTCTTTATTTTTTAAATGGAAGTTTGTACCTCTTACTCCCATTTACCTTTTTCACCCATCCCCCTACCACTCTTTCCTCGGGCAACCATCAGTTGATTCTCTGTATCTATGAGTCTGTTTCCATTTTTTTTTAATCATTTGTTGTTGTTTTTTAGATTCCACATATGTAAAATCATACAGTTTTTGTCTTTCTATGACTTATTTTACTTTCTTTTCCTTGACTAGTTTGAAATGCCAATCTGCTGCATCCTCAGATCACTTCACTTAAACTTCTATTATGACTTTGTCATCTAAAAGATTGACATTTAACTGCCTACACAATATAACTCAAACCAGCCTTTCAAGACTCATGTACCATAGTGTGATAAGGAGTCAGCACCATGTGGCTAAAGTTCATGTGTTCACAAAAAAGCAGATGGATTAAAATCACAATCTTGACATCAGTAGAATGTATTTGAACAAATTACTAATCTCCAGTGAACCTCAATTATCCTTATAAAAATATAAATGACTAGAGGCCCGGTGCACAAAAATTTGTGCACTCAGGGGAAAGAGGGGGTCCCTCAGCCCGGCCTGTGCCCTCTCGTGGTCTGGGAGCCCTAGGGAGATAATGACCTGCTGGCTTAGGCCTGCTCCCGGGTGGCAGAGAGCAGGCCCAATCCCTAGGTGCAGCCCCTGGTCAGGCTCAGAGCAGGGCTGATTGGGGAGTTGGGGCGCCGACCCTGTCATGCACAGAGCAGGATGGATCGGGAGGTTGCAATGCCACCCTCAGTCATGCTCAGGGTAGGGCCGATTGGGGGGTTGGGGCACCGTCCCCTGTCACACTCAAGGCAGGGTCGATGGGCAGGTTGCGGCGCCACCCCCTGTCACGCTCAGAGCAGGGCCAATCAGGGGGTTGGGGTGATGCCCCCTGTCACTCACAGAGCAGGGCCCATCAGGGGGATTGGGGCTCCATACCATGTCACGCACAGAGCAGGGCCGATCAGGGGGTTGGGGCGCCGCACCCTGTCACACACAGAGCCGCAGGGCAATCAGGGGGTTTGGGCGCTGCCTCCTGTCACGCTGATCCCAGTGCAGCGAGGCCTTGTGGCTCTGCTGATCCCTGTGCTGGGAGGCATATTACCCTTTTACTATATAAGATAGAAGCCTGGTGCACGGGTGCGGGCCTGCTGGTTTGTCCTGAAGGGTGTCGTGGATCAGGGTGGGGGTCCCGACTGGGGTGCCTGGCCAGCCTGGATGAGGGGATGATGGCTGTTTGCAGCTGGTCACACACCCTTCAAGGTGGGGGTCCCCACTGGGTTGCCTGGCCAGTCTGGGTGAGGGGCTGAGGGCTGTTTTCAGGCTGGCAGGTGACTGAAGCTCCCAACCGCTCCTTTTTTTCTTTTTTTTTTTTTAATTCTGGGCCAGCTTTAGCTCTGAGGCTCCAGCTTTTAGTCCTCCGCTGCTGAAAGCAGGTTTCTGGTCTTTGTTTACCTTCTGTATTTGAAACAATGTTGCGATCCTGCTGGCTGAAGCCCGGCGACTAAAGCAGGTTTCTGGGGATTTGTTTAGCTTCTATATTTGTAACGTAGTTGCTTAGAGTTGCAGCTCAGAGGCCGGCAGCGGCAGGCGGGGAACGTTGGAGTCCTCTGTCACTGAAGCAAGTAAGCCTCATGTTCATGTTCGCTTCCAACTGCCTGGCTGCCGGCCGCCATCTTGGCTGGCAGTTAATTTGCATATCACCCTGATTAGCCAATGGGAAGGGTAGCGGTTGTATGCTAATTACCATGCTTCTCTTTTACTAGATAGGATAATTTGCCTCACAGAATAGGAGATAGGGAAATATAAGAAAGCATGTGAGATTTTCAAAACCTAATAGGTGTTCAATAAATATTAGTTCTCCTTTCCTCTAGACCAGCCGTGGGCAAACTACGGCCTGCGGGCCGAATCCGGCCCGCTTGAAATGAATAAAACTATTGAAAAAAAAGACCGTACCCTTTTATCTAATGATGTTTACTTTGAATTTATATTAGTTCACACAAACACTCCATCCATGCTTTTGTTCCGGCCCTCCGGTCCAGTTTAAGAACCCATTGTGGCCCTCAAGTAAAAAAGTTTGCCCACCCCTGCTCTAGACTCATACATAACATTCTTCTGCCATCAAACTTTTATTAAATGCACTGTTCTTTAAAAAGAATACCTCTAAGCTTTAATAAGTTTAAATGAAGTGATCTGAAAATTGGAAGTATTTCAAACAAGTCTATAAAAAGAGATGAAAAAGCAAGTACACATATGTAACAACTTAATAAAAAATTAAAAAGTAAGTGTAGAATAAGACTGGTAAAGATATAGAATATGCAATTGAAGTGCTCTAATTCTACTTATATCTACCTACAAGATTATACAACTGTCACAGTCCAGCCTTACTAAAATCACTTCCATGGAGCCTTTTCTGGTTTACAAATTAAATGTGGTTTCTCCCTCCTTGCAATTCTGTTTAAGACCACATGCCTTGCCTTATTCCTTATTCTCACTTTATTCAGGCATTATCTCTTTACCAGTTTATAATAACTACTAGGGGCCCGGTGCACAAAATTCATGCACTGGGGGGGGGGCTGTCCCTCAGCCCAGCCTGCCCACTCTCACATACTGGAAGCCCTTAGGGGATGTCCTAGTGACGGTGTAGGCAGGCCCCCTGCTCCCCTTGGGGATAGGGCCTAAGCCACAGTCTGGCCTCCCTTTGGGGGAGGGGACCAGGCTGATCAGGGGAAGGCACCAGCCCCATCACCCTGCTGCTGTAGCCACTGCCAGTCACTGCAGCCACCAAGGTTTTTTCATCAACACGGACTCCAGTCCCTTCACCATGAAAAAATGACAACTTCCTTTAGGCATTTTCAAGATGTGTCTTTCATATAATAATAATTTCTTTTTTATTTTTTTTATCTTCACCTGAGGATATGTTTCCATTGATTTTTAGAGAATGTGGAAGAGAAAGGGAAAGACAGAGAGAAACATCAAAGTGAGAGGAACACTTTGATTGGTTGCCTCCTGCATGAGCCCTGACCTGGGCCCAGACCAGGGAGGAGCCTGCAACCTAGGTACATGCCCTTGGTCAGAATTGAACCCAGACCCTGCCATCGGCAGGCTGAGGCATTATCCACTGAGCCAAACCAGCTAGGACAGGATATGACATTTTTTAGCCCACCAGCAGTGGACCTTCGTTTTTTCTTTTGCCAGGAGTGTGCTGAAAAACCCTAGATCACCTTCTTGGATTCTTATTACCCAAGTTACTAAGAATATTACCAGTGGCATACAGGGAGCTTAACCAATGAGCAGTCATAAAAGGTGTTTTCTCTGTAGTTCACACCAATCGCCAGCTTGCCCCCCTCCCCCACCCCAGGCCTGATGCCTCTGGCCCAGGCTTCAGGCCTGGGCAGGGGACCCCCATCTCCCTCCCATCGCCAGCTCTGCCCTCACCAAGGCCTGACTCCTCAGCCAGAGGCGTGGACCCCCATCACCTTTAGATCACCGGATCAGCCCCTCACCCAGGTCTGATGCCTCTGCCAGAGGTGTCAGGCCTGGGCAGGGGACCCCCATTTCTCCCCAATCACAGGCTTCTAGGTGGCTTCTGGGCCTGGCCTGCAGCCAGGGATGGCGTCTCGCACTGGTGGCTGCACTCTGCTGCCCTGCCTGAAGTATGCAAATTAGCCATCATCTTTGTTGGCAGTTAATTTGCATATCGTGCTGATTAGCCAATGGGAGGTGCAGCGACAGTATGGTCAATTACCATGTTTGTCTATTATTAGATAGGATTCTTAATATCAGAACTCTGTCTTAACTATCTTTGTATAAATTATAGTGTTCACCACAGTGTCTTTAATATGGTAGGCATATATTACTTGATTTGGGAGGAGGAGTGGAGAACAACAAGGATATGAGTGTGATAACTAGAATAGAAAGATCTTGTATATGAAATACAGAACATGAAAAGTTACTATTATATGTTGAAAAAAGAAGCAATAAGCATGGGCACAGGATAGGTAAAGATAAATATGTGTGCTGTGGATATCTACAGTGCTTAAAAATGTGTAAATTTCAATATAGAATGAAGGAATTGGCTTAGTATAGCTGTATCTGAGAATGATTGCCTAAAAATGGGAATACAGTGTTTTTAAATAGAAAACATCAAATTTAAAATTGATTTATCTCTTAGCTTCAAAGAGGCAACACCCAATATTACATCAGCTCTGAAGATACTTTTATTGATATTAGCACCATACAGTTTCTCAAATAAGAGTATTAATGTAGAATATGCAGAAGGGCCAACTTTGATCACTGGTAGGAGATGGCCATATTCCAATATCCATGCAGGCTGGTTGGATAACAAGATGGTGGGAATAATTTCTGAAAATTCTGTAAATCAGACTAATATGTCTCTTGCCAGTAAATTGGACAAATTTACAAATACACTTCAGAAGATGCTGGTATAGATACCAAAGAGAAATGAATGAGTTTCTTCTTTCAAATAAGATAAAATAGTTTACAACAGACCAATGCTATCACTGAAAACAACCAGAAAAGATAAAATTGTTAAAGCATCAGAGAGCTGCAGAAGCCATGAGGACTAGAAGGAATGATATTACAGAAAGGAGAATGCTAAAAATCTACAGCTCACTCTTCTCTGAAGGAATGGGCCAGAAGTGAAAATATGGGTGGGGCTCACAAACAGGGCTACAGATTGAGAAAAAGAAACCAGAAGATTTTTTTGGTGGTTATATGGAACTGGAATGATAATACTGAATTATTTAGAGTCTTAAAAATACAGCCAGTATATTGGCTATATTCTTAATCTAAACCCAGTAGGAGACAAACAAATTAAGCCAACATTTTATAAAATAGAGTGGAGTCCTAACCAGTTTGGCTCAGTGGATACAGCATCGTCCCAT
This sequence comes from Myotis nattereri, assembly GCF_964212035.1. Taxonomy (NCBI): domain Eukaryota; kingdom Metazoa; phylum Chordata; class Mammalia; order Chiroptera; family Vespertilionidae; genus Myotis; species Myotis nattereri. The sequence continues at coordinate 89,652,447 of NC_138078.1, forward strand.
AAACTGAAGGGTTCTGGGTTCCATTCCAGTCCAGTGCATGCACCTTGGTTGCTGGCTCGATCCTCAGCCCTGGTCAGGGAGCCCGTGTGGAGGTAACCAATCGATGTGTGATGTTCTCTCTCTCTCTCTCTCTCTCTCTCTCTCTCTCTCTCTCTCTCTCTCTCCCTCTCTCTCTCTTCCACTATCTCTAAAAATCATTGGAGAAATATACTCGGGTGAGGATTAAGGAAAAATAAATAGAGTGGAAATTTTTCTGCTTTTCCTCTACTTAGAGGGTCAAATGCCTACCTGGATATAAGACTTAAAACACAAAAAATGAGAGTTGAGATCCTGGAACTGTTTATTTTTTTTAAGAATACTTGCCATTCAGGCATAGTAAAAGACTCAGAATCTAGGGTTGGCCTCTATCAGAGGGTCATTCCTGGAAGCTGGAGAAATCTTAAGGTATTTGGCCCAATATGAGACATTTTAGCTGCAAAATTGGATGACTAAATGGGTTCAAGCACAGCTATTATCACCCTGGAGCCATCTGCTAAATTCTAAAGCTGACAAGGTTGGGATTCCAAAAATAAAAACAAATATCTCTGGAAATTAAGGTGAAAATATCCACAGATCACAGGTTTTGAGGAGGAAAAGACCTAAGAGATTCTCAGATGAAAGCCCTGGAGGGTCACATCACAGAAAAAACACAAACACAAAAAAACAAAAACACAAAAAAATAGGTGGACAGCACCTTATCAAAATGCAATAGGGCCTGATTTTTTTTATTAAGGTAATAAGCTCCTCCTCACATATGTGCCTCACAGATAAAATGTTAAACCCTAACTTCATTTCTGGTCAGGATGGAAGAGTAAATAAACACTGTACTCACCTCCTCCTGCAATAACACTTTCAGCAATAAAGATTAAAAAAACATACAAATTGTGAATAATTTATAGAACAATCATCATTGACAACCATCTAAGGATTAGCTGAACCGAAGTTCTATAACTAAGAATATAAAGAAGCCACAAGACTTGTAGGACAGCAGAGATGCCAAATAGGCAGGTTGCACACACATGGTGTGGCAATTAAGTATCAAGAGGGATATCTTGGCTGTGGAGGACACCCAAGGAGCTCAGTGTCCCAGGCCCACAATGGGCTCCCAAGCGTGGGGCACCAGTGCAAGGAAGAGGAGTCACCATAACATCTTACTTTGAAGGGACTGCATCCGAGTAAGATGGAGGGCTTCTAGAGTCCCAGACATTTCTCTTGAAAGGCCCATGCATAGACTCAGTCATTCACAAATTTACTCACTCTGGGCTCCAGAGCAGGGATATCAGCTTGGAAAGCACTAGGGAGATATGGGGAAGATCTGAATTGACTACATTCAGGGTGAAGGCTAAATGGTCATGGGTCAGGGTAGCTCTTTATGGGCGGAAATGCTGGAAGGTGTTATTGTCCCTTTGTTGAGCCCTTCCCTCCTTCAACCCAGCCAGGAGACGCAGGTAGGCACCAAATCTGAGCTCTCCAATAACTCAGATAACACATTTTGCATCAATCTGGTGATTACCTAAGACACCAACCCATCCAACTCAAGTGCATTGCCTGAGCCATAGAGTAGTTTCTCCATACAAGCAGGTTACCTCAACGCACTGCATATTTTCCTAAAATATCTCAAAAGTCCACAAAACCATCCCACAGTGTGGCTCAGTGGTTGAGCATTGATCTATGAACCAGGAGATCACAATTTGTTTCCCTGTCAGGGCACATGCCTGGGTTGCAGGCTAAGTCCCCTGCAGGGGGCATGCAGAAGGCAGCCAATGATGATTCTCTCTCAGCACTGAAGTTTCTATTTCTCTCTCTGTCTTCCTTCCTCTCTGAAATCAATAAAAATATATTTTTAAAAAGTCCACAAAACCCAAACAAGCAGTAGCTGGCTTCAGCATGCCTTGTACCTCTTGCTCAATGGCCCCAAGCTTGGAACAAATGGCAATCTGTTTCAAATTGCAATGTAACTCCCATTAGCTGACCCCAAGCCCGACATAAGTTGTAGGCAGTGTTGGCCTGGAATGTAGCTTTAGCTAAAGTTGTGGCTGACCTCAATTCACATTGTGGTGCCCACCAAAGGGCCCTAAGCCCACCATTATTGGCAGATGACCTCTCGTAACAGCATAAACTTACTCATGCACCTCCAAGGCCAGAAAAAGTGAAAATCTCTGTAGATCACTTTGTAGCTCTTACCAAGTGGCCCCAAGCTGGGCACAAATGGCAATTGATCTTGATTTGCACCAGGGCCCCTCCCAAGAGTCTCTAGAACCAGCGTACCTAGTGTGGCTAGCTTCAGACTGCACTAGGCCACCACCCAAACTGCTTCCCAAATGGCACACCCATAGGGTGCACTCAGGTGGCACCAGAGCCCTGCTATCATGACACTTCATTGTGTCAGCCCCTGCACAACCAGCCCACACAGCCAGTCAGTCTGAGGATCTATCACACTCACTGAGGTGACACAGCAGCTAAGGCCCAACTAAAACAGAAGGGAACTCACAACCTACACAAGGGTTACTCCTGAAACACCTGGCTCAGGTGACCAAGAAGACAAATCATTGGACCCCATAGAATACTTTCAACATGAGACCATTCTGCCAAGACTGAGAGGCATAGCAGATCTACCTAAGAGGTAGAAACAAACACAGGAAGGCAGCCAAAATTAGGAGACAGAAAACATGTCACAAATGAAAGAACAGGGCAAAATGCCAGAAAAAAAAGTAAACAAGTAGGAGCACCTAAATATACAAAGCAAATATTAAAAGACCTAAAAGAAGAGATTGACAGTAATACTGTAATTGTAGAGAAATTTAATACCTCATTGAAATAAAAAAATATAGATCCTTCTAGATAGAGAATCAACAAGGAAATAGTGATTTTATTTTTATTTTTTCAATCTTTAATTTCTTTCTTGATTAAGGTATAACATATGTGACCTCACCCCCCCCCATAAACCCCCCCCACACACACACACACACTCATGCTCTCATCCCCCTGTTGTCTGTGTCCAGTGGTTGGACTTATATGCATGCATACAAGTCCTTTGGTGGATCTCTCCCCCTTACCCCCACCCTCCCCTACCTTCCCTCTGAAGTTTGACAGTCTGATCGCTGCTTCTCTGTCTCTGGATCTGTCCCTGTTTATCAATCTATATTGTTCACTATATTCCACAAATGAGTGAGATCATGCAATATTTGTCTTTATCTGATTGGCTTATTTCACTTAGCATAATGCTCTCCAGTTCCATCCACGCCATTGCAAATTTAAATGACACATTATACCAAATAAAGTTAATTGATATTTTCAGGACATTTCACCCAAAATAATATATATATATATATATATATATATATATATATATAAAATTCTCAAGTTCACATGTGTCACATGTTAGCCACAAAACAAGTCTCAACAAATTTAAGAAACCTGAAATTTTATCAAGCATCTTCTCTGATCACAATGGTATGAAGATAGAAATCAATTACAAAAAGAAAACTGAAAAACCCACAAACATGTGGAGGCTAAATAACATGATACTAAACAGTGATTAGGTTAACAGTGAGATCAAGGGGGAAAAATCTAAATATACCTTTAAAAAATTAAAACAAAAACATATTAACCCCAAATCTATGGGACATAGACAAAGAAGTTTTTTTTAAAATATATTTTATAGATTTTTTACAGAGAGGAAGGGAGAAAAATAGAGTCAGAAACATCGATGAGAGAGAAATATCGATCAGCCGCCTCCTGCACATCTCCTACTGGGGATGTGCCCGCAACCCAGGTACATGCCCTTGACCAGAATCTAACCTGGGACCTTTCAGTCCGCAGGCCGACGCTCTATCCACTGAGCCAAACCGGTTTTGGCACAAAGAAGTTTTAAGAGAAAAATTCATAGCAATATCAGCCTATTTCAAGAAATAAGAAAAATGTCAAATTATCAATCTACCTTACACCTTAAGAGAACCAGAAAAATAAGAAACACAGTCTAAAGTGAGTAAAGAAAGAAAATAATAGTTTTGACATAAGGTAATGTGATTCGTCCAACTTTTTCTTTCTCAAGATCACAGTTACTATTCGGGTTATTTTGTTTCCATATAAATTTTTGAAATATTTGTTCTAGTTCTGTGAAATATGCCACTGGTATTTTTATATGAATTGCATTAAATATATACTAGTAGATTGTACTGGCATAAAAACAGACATATATATTAATGGAACAGAAATAAACCCACACCTTTATAATCAATATTTCACAAAGTAGGCAAAAACATACAATGGGCTAAAGATGGTCTATTCAATAAATGGCGTTGGGAAAATTGGACAGATATGTGTAAAAAAATGGAGCTAAACAAACTTTGTACGCCACACACAAGAATGAACTCAAAGTGGATTAAAGACTTAAAACCATAAAAATCCCAGAAGAAAACACAGGAAGTATGTGAAATCTCCGACATTTTGTGCATCAATATTTTTTTCTGATATATCTCCTGCAGATTGAAATAAGAACACAACACCTGCTGAACCGGTTTGGCTCAGTGGATCGAGCCTCGGCCTGCGGACTCAAGGGTCCCAGGTTCGATTCGGGTCGAGGGCATGTACCTTGGTTGCGGGCACATCCTCACTGAGGAGTGTGCAGGAGGCAGCTGATCGATGTTTCTCTCTCATCGATGTTTCTAACTCTCTATCCCTTTCCCTTCTTCTCTGTAAAAAAATCAATTATATATATATATATATATATATATATATATATATATATATATATATATATATTAAAAAAGAACACAACACCTGCATGAGAACACTCATTTGGACCAATGCAGTCACGGTTCTGAGAGTCCACTCCATCATCCAATGCATAACATTGAAAGTCAGGCAAGCATACAGGTGGCCATATGTCTCAACTAATAGATGGATAACAACCGTGGGGTTTTGATACTCAATGTCTTTTTAAGCAAGAGGTAGAATAGAAGTTATTCAGTGTATAGTAGAGCTACACCCACTGTGCTGTAGTTCAGTAATGGGATTTGGGTAGAAGGATGGAAATAAAAGTACAGGTGAGAACTGGGTCCTGGATAATTAGATAGGATATAGAATCAAGTGATTCAAGCACAAGTATAAAAAGTAAATTGTTCATAGCAGCACAATTCACCATAGCTAAGATTTGGAAACAGCCTAAATGCCCATCAGCAGATAAGTGGATTAGAAAACTATGGAACATCTACACAATGGAATACTACACTGCTATAAAAAAGAAGGGATTCCTACCATTTACAGCAGCATGGATGGAACCGGAGAGTATTATGCTAAGTGAAATAAGCCAGGCAATGAAAGAAAAATACCACATGATCTCACTCACTTATGGAAATAAAGAACATTATAACCTGATGAACAAAAAGATAGATACAGAGGCAGTAAAGCATCGAACAGACTGTCAAATTACAGCGGGAAGGCTGGGGAGTGTTGGGGAGGGGGAGAAAGAGACCAACTGAAGGACATGTATGCATGCATATAAGCACAACCAATGGACACAAGACACTGGGGGTGGGTGGGATGAGGGAATGCGACGGGGTAGGAAAGGCCGGGGGAAGGTCAATGTGGGGAAAAAGAGATATATGTATCTACTGAGTGTAAGATTTTAAACAATAAAAAAAGTAAATTGTATATTTAAGAAATTAGTCACACTAGAGGAACTTCACCTGCAAGACCAAAACAAAAGCCAGACCCAATACTCTTCTTATTGTAAGCAAAGAATTTGGGTTAGGGCCACAGTCCGACTTTTCTTTCAGTCATCTTCTTTCCGAAATCCATTGAAGGGCTACTCTCAAATACCTCTTTTGAGCATTATTAGTTGAATTGATCTGTTCATTTATATGACACTTAAGAAAATATTATTAATTTCAGTCACAATTATCTAAGAAAATAATTGAATGTAATAAACAAAAAGAGTTAGGAGAGTGCAATGATATTTTACCTTCTCTCTGCATATACCTATCTTTCCCATCTTTCTTTCCATGGCTGCAGCACAGGGAAAGCCTTTCTCAAAAATGCTGCACAACATTTGCCTGTAAATTAATTATAGCATAACCATTACCCAGGTCTTTCTGGTGACTGTACAAGTAGGACAATGTTCCCACTGAAAATAAAGGCTTCTTCTTATTTTGAAGCTTTGAGTAATGAAGTTCAGAAAACAGGTCAGTAAGGAGAAGCAAAAGCTTAGAATTCCCAGAGAGCCCCAACTGTTTTTCCGAATAATTTATTTGGCTGAAATTATGTGGTGAACTTTAGGCTGCAAAATGTAGATCATATGACCCAACTGTATTATATTCTGGTTCAGCTTAATGTAGAAAATTATGATTAATGTATTGTACAATGATTTTTTAAATGCTGAACTTCTTAGAGGAAAAAAATAATATGCTCCCTGGGCAGAACTAAGGAATACTATAATTATGTATTTTCATATTTTTCTAACATTATCTAGATTGTGCAACAAGTCAACACATGCTATTGTATTATCTCAGTTGTATTTACTTTATATTTGGAGTCAAGACCTTTAATGAAGTAGTTTTACAATAACAAGAATTCATCCAAGGCTTTAAGTGATACTGGTGCTTGTGGGGAAACTCCACTGGGAGTTGATAGGATTGTAAGTAGCATTTCAACCAAACTGCAGGTATGGTATTCAATAAAACTGCCAGCTTTTGTACTCAAGATGTATTTATGGGCAGAAAAATAACTTATAAAAATGGTATCCTGGGACTCCATATTTATTCTCTTTCAGTGATTTCCAGATCAAATTTGCTCAGTTTACAAGTTAAAAGATGACTTTCATCCTAGCTCTCAGCCCAGGAAATTCCCATTAGGATAAAAACAAAGCTGTATTTGCTCAACCTTTGACACTATCACTTGGAATGACATTTCTGCAATCCAAGCTTTAGATCAGATCATGTTGCAGCATAAACTGAAAGCTGCATCAGTTTTACCAACTTCACCACCATTTCTGATACATTAGTTACTTTCTGCCATTATATTGAAATTCCCATCATGCCCTTTGGCCACAGGTTAAAAATTATTTTTAAATTGCATCAGTAAAGAGCCAAAATTCTCCAATTTAATATCATAAATCATTTGTTCCACAACTATTAAAACATTGTGGAATTGTCATTCAGATTGGATTCTTAGACATAACCATATTTTTAGGTAGCTCTTACACTGTATATCACACATTGCAGTAATAGCTACCAAAGATTCAGTTAATAATGTTATAACTAGACATGGTGATTGAAACTTTTCAAAAGGTCTATCTAAAATGTGCTAGACTAGAATGATTAATAGCATTGAATCACAGTATGTTGGATATAAAAGAGAGAACAGAAAAATATATACTGGTGAGTTTAAAGTAAAAAAAAGTACATGTGATTCTTTAAGTTTGTTCTTGCTCTTAGAAACGTTGGATATTTTCACAAATGTATAAAGATTGGCAAAAATCTATTTGTGAACTATGCTACTCACTCTGCATGAAATTTTGAAACACTGACAATTTAAAAAGCCAACTGACAATACGGAAAAGCAAAAAAAAAATCATAATAAAATAAGGACTACATACCATATAGTTACTTACTACTATAACTAGTATATTAGTTTTTATTGCTGTGCAACATATTACAAAAAACTTAGCAACTTAAATCAACACTCATTTATTAGCTGATAATTTTGTGAGTTAGAAGCTTGTCACGATCTGTCTGGGTTCTCTACTCAGGGTTTCACAAGGCTGAAATCACTGTGATGGTTGAGCTGAGCTCTTATCAAGAGGCTTTTGAGGAAAATTCCCTTCCAACATCTCTGTTGCTTTTGTTTGCAGAATTCAGTTCCTTGCAATTATAGGACAAAGGTCCCCATTTCTATACTGACTGTAGACAGTTATTTGACTCTCAGCTGCTAAAAGTCACCCACATTGTATGTAATATATTCCCCTCCATATTCAAGCTAACAAAAACAGGTCAAATCCTCATGCTTCAAATCTCTGCTATCCTCTTCTACATTTAGTCAAACAAAATTCCTGCTTTTAAATGTTTTATGTTATCAGGTCGTGCTCACTCAGGTAATCTCTCTATCTCAAGGTAAGCTGTGCCATATAGCATAAGCTAATCATGGAATAAGATCCATAACGTTCATAGTATCAGGTACTTTACAGAATGTGTACATGGGGGTGTATGAAGCGAATCTTGAGGGCCATCTTATAATTCTGTCTACAAGACTAAGAAAAATTAAACTCACCATTAATTAATTTAATAATTTCTTTTTAAGCACCTACTGTGTGACAGGCACTGTTCATACTGCAGGATTTATACTCTGTAGTGTAAATATGAGATTAAGGCATACTCTATTTTGTAAATCTGTAACAAAATATTAGAGGTGCTTAGAGCACACTTTGGTATGAAACAGACCAGAGTTAAATCCTACTCTTACACCACTTACTGGCTGCATCGTCTTGGCTAAGTTAATTCATTTCTCTGAGATTCGATTTCTTTATCCAAAAAAAAAAAAAAAAACCTAGAAAAAATAATGGCATCTATTTCATAGGATTGTTATGAGGATTTAGTGAGATAATGTTGGAAACATGTTTAGTACAATCTTGACCCATATTAATCACACAATAACTGATGACAAAAAGTGTTACACAATATTTTGAAACACATATGACAATTCTGTAAGGGGGTCTTTACGTTTTTCTTCTTCTTTGCAAGATCTAGTTATGAATACTTTATACTCTCCTAGTTTTCCTCTAACTGTATAATTCCTCCTGAAGATATGTTGATATCTGTGTCCATGGTAACACCTTCAGTCAGCAGTTACTGTAATGCACATCAAGCTTACCATTAACTGAGGCCAGTAATGCTGACCCTTTATCCGGAGAGAATGGAAGCTCTGTGGTGCTTGGATGATCTCAGTTCAGCTTTTCTTCAGCTAAATGGTCTCTGAAGGATCATTCTTCCTCTTAATATAATAGAAATTAGAAAACACACACATGCATATGCTTACCCTGCTCATAATAATTGTGCCTCAGGATCAAAGAAGCAGTGATGAGAACCTAACCACAATACTGAAGAAAACCAATGTCTCTCCTTTTAGCTGACAAATAACAAAAGTTTTACCAATGGCTGCTTTCTACCACTAAACAGACTCCAAGGGGTGGGGGGGGGGGGAGGGAGGATATAAATCCAATAAAGTTTGCATTTGACCAAGTACAGTGAAAAGTACAAAAGAAATGGATGTACAGAGAAAATTTGTAGAATTTTCACTGATGAGCCAGTGTAATTTTACTTATACTTCTTTACCATCTTTATCCAGACCGGCAAACAATCAAATGCTATATTTTACATTCCTTTTTAAAAATAAATCTTCATTGTTGAAAGTATTAACATATGTATTTTTCCCCCATTGCCCTCTCCTACCACCTTCCCCACAAACCTTCACCACCCACTGTCTGTCTCTTTGGGTTATGCATATACACATATGAGTTCATTGGTTGATCTCTTCCCCATCACCACCTGCCCCTGCCCTTCCCTCTGAGGTTTGACAGTCTGTTCAATGTTTCTATATCTCTGAGTTTATTTTTGTTCATCAGTTTATATTGGACATTAGATTCCACATATGAGTGAGAGCATATATACATATCTTTCTCTGACTGGCTTATTTCTCTTAGCAAAATGCTCTCTAGATCTATCTATGCTGTTGCAAATGGTAAGAGTTTTTTTGTTTGTTTGTTTGTTTGTTTGTTTGTTTGTTTTTTACAGCTGCATAATATCTCATTGTATAAATGTACTATGATTTTTTAATTCACTCATCTGCTGATGGGCACTTAGGCTGTTTCCAAATCTTAGCTATTGTAAATTGTGCTGCTATGGACATAGGGGTGCATATATTCTTTCAGATGGGTGTTTCTGAGCTTGGGGGATGTATTCCCAGAAGTGGGATCACTGAGTCAAATGGTAGTTCCATTTTTAATTTTTTGGGGAAACTCGAATCTCTTTTCCACAGAGGCTGTACCAGTCTGCATTCCCACCAGCAGTGCACAAGAGTTTCTTTTTCTCCACATCCTAGCCAACACTTGTCGTTTATTGATGATAGCCATTCTTACAGGTGTGAGGTGTACCTCATTGTTGTTTTGATTTGCATCTTTCAGATGATCAGTGACTTTGAGCTCTTTTTCTTATGCCTTTTGGAATTCTGTATGGCCATTTTGGAGAAGTGTCTATTGAAGTCATTTGCCCATTTTTAATTGTATTATTTATCTTCCTTTTTGTTAAGTTGTATGAGTTCCTTATGTATCATTGGCAAATATGTTCTCCTATGAAGTGGGCACTCTTGTTATTTTATTGATGGCTTCTTTTGCTGTTCAGAAGCTTTTTATTTTGATGTAGTCCCATTTATTTATTTTTTCCTTAATTCCCATTGCCCTAGGAGATATATCCTTAAACACATTACAGCCAATGGTTTATTCTAAGATTTTTTATGGTTTCATGTCTTACATTTAAGTCTTTTATCCATTTTGAGTTTAATTTTGTGTATGGTGTAAGTTGGTGGTCTAGTTTCATTTTTTTGCATGTATCTGTCCAATTTTCCCAACACCATTTATTGAAGAGACTGTCTTGACTCCACTGTATGCTCTTGCCTCCTTTGTCAAATATTTAAATGAGCATAATGACTTGGGTCCATTTCCGGGTTCTCTGTTCTGTTCCATTGGTCCCTATGCCTGTTCTTTTTTTAAACAAATATATTTTTTATTGATTAAGATATTACATATGTGTCCTTATCCCCACGTTACCCCTACCCCCTACCCCCCGCTCATGCCCGCACCCCCCCCCCTTGTCTGTGTCCATTGGTTAGGCCTATATGCTTGCATATAAGTCCTTTGGTTGATCTTTCCCCCTTACCCCCACCTTCCTCTACCTTTCCTCCAAGGCCCGACGTCCAATCAATGCCTCTCCGTATCTGGATCAGTCCTTGTTCATCAGTTTATGTTGTTCATTATATTCCACAAATGAGTGAGATCATGTGGTATTTATCCGCTCTCCAGTTCCATCCATGCTGTGGCAAATGGTAAGAGTTCCTTTTTCTTCTTCCTCTTCTTAAAGAATACCTTTCAGCATTTCATATAATGCTGGTTTGGTGGTGATGAACTCCTTTAGCTTTTTCTTATCTGTGAAGCTCTTTATCTGACCTTCAATTCTGAATGATAGCTTTGCTGGATAAAGTAATCTTGGTTGTAGGTTCTTGCTATTCATCACTTTGAATATTTCTTGCCACTCTCTTCTGGCCTGCATGGTTTCTGTTGAGAAATCAGCTGACAGTCGGATGGGTACTCCCTTGTAGGTAACTGAGTTTCTTTCTCTTGATGCTTTTAAGATTCTCTCTTTGTCTTTTGCTCTTGGCATTTTAAATATGATGTGTCTTGGTGTGGTCCTCTTTGGGTTCCTTTTGTTTGGGGTTCTCTGTGCTTCCTGGACTTGTAAGTCTATTTCTTTCACCAGGTAGGGGAAGTTTTCTGTCATTATTTCTTCAAATAGGTTTTCAATATCTTGCCCTCTCTCTTCTTCTGGTGCCCATATAATTCTGATGTTGGTACGCTTGAAGTTGTCCCAGAGGTCCTTTACACTATCTTCATATTTTTGGAATCTTTTTTCTTTTTCGGTTGGGTATTTTTTGTTTCTTTGTATTTCAAATCTTTGACTTGATTCTTGGGATCCTCTTGTCTGCTGTTGGATCTCTGTATATTATTCTTTATTTCAGTCAGTGTATGCTTAATTTCTAGTTGGTCCTTTTTCATATCCTCGAGGGTCTCACTAGATTTCTTGAGGGTCTCACTAAATTTATCGGTGGTTTCCATAAAATTCTTGAAAAACCTTATAAACGTGGTTTTGAACTCTATATCCAGTCGTTTGCTTTCCTCCATTTCTGTCATTTGTGACCTGTTTCTTTGTCTCCGCATTTTTTATGCTTCCCTGTGTTGGTAGAGTGGTTTTGTGTGCTAGGTGTCCTCTAGGGCCCAGTGGCTCAGCCTCCCCCGTTACCTGAGGTGGACACTCATGTTGCACCCCCTTGTGGGCTTTGTGCACAGTCTTGTTGTAGTTATGTCTTGATTGTTGCAGGATCACAGGGAGGAATTGACCTCCAGGCCAATTGGCAGTGAGAATCAGCGGTGTCTGCAGTGGGAGAACTTCTGTGCTGAAGACACCCTTCTGGTGCAAGACTTGCTTCAGTGGGGCTTTGGTGCTCACTGAGTCTGCCCCCTGGGTGTTTCCCTTATGGATCTGAGGAGATGTAATCCGGATGGTCCCCCTCTGACCACTGGGTACACTGGCTCTTGGAGGTTACATAGCAGGAGCTATGAAGAGAACTGCAGATTCCCTTTCCTTTTTTGGAGTTTGGAGGTGCCCTGATGAGACCCAGCTGTGAAGCAATGGGCCACCACACATGTCCACAGTGTGACTAAGCAAGCTGCTGTGGGGCCTTGGGCCTTCTCTTGGAAGTTCTGGGTCTGTGGCCCAGCTGCACTTTGTTAGGTAATTTTCAGATTGCAAAGGGCCAGGACATTCATATGCAAAAGCCTCTGCTGCAGCCTGGGTGGGGCGGGGTCTGAGGGAATCAAAGGGCGGAGCAAGGAACTACGGCGGATTCTCAGCCCTGCACTAAGGGGCTGCGCCGTCTCAGTGTCCTGATAATTTAATTGCTGCAGGCACCTCTGAGGGAAAGCCGCCCTCGAGTACCAAGTTCTGCCCGCTGTCAGGCAGTCCAGTTTCTCTCCCCGTATGAGTCCTGGGTCCCCAGAGACTTCCCGGAACCCCAGTTCAGAGCAATTGGAAGCTTGTGTCTCCCTCTCGATTCAAAAAGACAGCTGCGTCCTCAGGTATCAGCCCCTTTCTGCGCACTCTCGAGCCTTCGTACCTTTGCACTTTACTTCCGCAGCTCCTGACACTCAATGTGCTTTTCTCTTTCCTTCTAGTTGTAGAATTTCCACTTCGCCAGCCTTCCTGTAAGTTCTGGATGATGTCCGTTTTGTCTTTTTATTGTGTTTTGAAGTTGTTGTAGGAGGCAGCAATTTCGGTGTTTTCCTATGCCGCCATCTTAGTTTCTCCCTCTATACCTGTTCTTAATCCAGTACCAGGCTGTTTTGAGTAAAGTGGCTTTGTAGTATAACTTTAAATCTGGTATTGTGATTCCTCCTTCTTTGTTCTTTTTAAAGATTGCTGCAGCTATTGAGGGTCATTTTTTTGATTCCTTATATGTTTTGGAGAATGCATTCTTACTCTGTGAAATATGCTGTTGGTATTTTAATAGGGATTGCATTGAATCTGTAGATTGCCTTGGGTAGTATGGACATTTTAATGATGTTGATGCTACCAATCCATGAACACAGTATATTCTTCCATTTGTTTGTCTTCCTTTCTCTCTCTTTTTTTCCCAATGTCTTGTAGATTTCCAAATACAGGTCTTTTACCGCCTTGGTTAATTTTATTCCTAAGTATCTAAAATATTTTGTTGAAGTGGTAAATGGTGTTGTTTATCTGGTTTTCCTTTCTGAGAGTTCATTATTGGTGTATAAAAATTCCATAGATTTCTGGGTATTAATTTTATATCCTGCTACATTGCCAAATTCATTTATTAAATCTAGTAGTTTTCTGATGGAGTAGTAGGGTTTTCTATGTACAGTATCATGTCATCTGCCAATAGTGACAGTTTTACTTTCCCTTTTCCAATTTGGATGCATTTTATTTCTCTTGTCTGATTGCAATGGCTAGCACTTCTAGTACTAGGTTGACTAGGTGTGATGAAACTGGGCATTCCTGTCTTATTCCTGTGTTTATGAGAAACCACTTAGCTTTTTTCCATTGAGATTGATGTTTGCTGTAGCTTTGTCATATAAGGCTTTTATTATGTTGAGGTATGATCCCTCTATTCCCACTTTGTTGAGATTTTTTTTTTTTGTCAAAAAGTGTATTGAGCCCTAACTGGTTTGGCTCAGTGGATAGAGCATCAGCCTTCAGACTGAAAGGTCCCGGGTTAGATTCTGGTCAAGGGCATGTACCTTGGTTGTGGGCACATCCCCAGTAGGGGTTGTGCAGAAGGCAGCTGATTGATGTTTCTCTCTCATTGATGTTTCTCTCTATTCCCTCTCCCTTCTCCGTAAAAAATCAATAAAATATATTTTCAAAAAGTGTGTTGAATTTTGTCAAATGCTTTTTCTGCATTTATTGATATGATCATGTGGTTTTTATCTTTCAGTTTGTTTATATGATGCATCACAATTATTGATTTATGGATATACTATCAGCCTGCATCCCTCTAGTAAATCCCACTTGTTCATGGTGTATGATTTTTCTAATGTATTGATACATCAAATTTGTGAGAATTTTGTTGAAGCTTTTAGCGTCTATGTTCATCAGGGATATTGGCTTATAATTTTCTTTCTTTGTAGTGTCTTTTTCTGGTTTTGGAATTAGAGTAATGCTGGCTTCATAGAAAGAGCTTAGGAGTGTTCTTTCTTTCTGAATTTTTTGGAATAGTTTGAGGAGGATAAGTGTAGTTCTTTGAATGTTTGGTAAAACTCCCTGTGAAGCCATCCTGCCCAGGGCTTTTGTTTGCTGGGAGGCTTTTGTTTGTTTTGGTTTGTTTTCTTGTTTTGTTTTTATTGTAGTTAATTTATAATTTTATGCCATTGTGATCTGAGAAGATGCTTGATATATTTCAATCTTCTTGAATTTGTCGAAACTTAGTCTATGTACTAGCATGTGACCTATCAATCTTTGAAAATGTCCCATGTGCACTTCAGAAGAATGTATATTCTGTAGATTTGGGGTGAAATGTTCTGAAGATTTCAATTAGTCACATCTGATCTAGTGAGTCATTTAGGATTTCTGTTTCCTTGTTGATTTTTTGCCTATATATCTAGTTTCTTATCCATTCAGCTACCTTATATCTTTTGATTAGAACATTTAATCCATTTACATTTAAGGTTATTATTGATAGGTACTTGTTAGTTATCATCTTTGTTGTTTATGCCTGTTTTTCTTTCTCCCTTTCTACTTCTTTACATTGGCCCTTTAGCATTTCTTGCATTGCTGGCTTGGTGTTAATAAACTCCTTTAGCCTTTTCTTTTTCTTGGAATCTCCTGATTTCATCTTCAATTTTGAATGATAGCCCTTAGTGGATAGAGTATTCTTGGGTTCAGTTCCTTGCTTTCCATCACTTGGTATACTTCATTCCATTCCCTTCTGACCTGACTTGTTTTGGTGTTTCTGTTGAGAAATCAGTTGATAGTCTAATGGGAGAACCCTTATAGGCAACTTTCTGTCTCGCTCTGGCATCCTTTAAGATTCTTTCTTTGTCATTGATGTTTGCCAGTTTAATTACAATGTTTCATGGTGTGACTCTTTTGGGGTTCATCTTGCTTGGGACTCTCTGTGCTTCTTGGGTTTCTGTGACTTTTTTCTTTCCCAAGTTTGGAAAGTTTTTTGTCATTATTTCTTCAAACAGATTTTCTATTCCTTGCTCAGCTTCCATTTCTTTTGGCACCCCAATTATGTGGATGTTGTTTCACTTCAGGTTGTCCCAAAGATCCCTTAGATTTTCCTCTGCTTTTTAATTATTTTTTTTCCAGTTCCTGCTATGCTTGGGAATTTTTAATACCCTGTCTTCTAACTCACTGATTTGGTCCTCAGCTTCTTCTAGTCTACTGTTGAAGCCTTACATTGTGTTCTTTATTGCATCTATATCATTCTTCATTTCCTTTTTATTCTTTTTCTGTTGGTGAAATTCTCATTCAGCTCCTTATAATTCTCATTGAGTTGTGTGTAATGTCACCCAGATGTTTGAGCATCCTTATAACCATTACTCTGAATTCTTTCTCTGACCAATTACTTGCCTCCATTTCATTTAATTCCTTTTTTGTAATTTCTCTTTTTCTTTACTTTGGGGATTGTTTCTTCATATTCCCATTTTTTCTGTCCCTTTGTAGTTGTTTCCACGTCTTAAATCCAACTGCTATGGTACCCAGGTTCTTTTGGGTATGGTCCTCTGTAGCTGGTGATTTGTGGGACCCAGTGGTTCAGTCTCTCTAATCTCCTGAGCTCCATGTTCTAGTGGAGCCCCCTACTTAATCTATTTGTGTTCCCCTAATGTAGTTGGGACTTGAATGTTAGTTTCTAATTCATGGATAGTCTTGTCACAGGTTGTCTGACTTTGTGACTCACCCCCAGCCTCATCATGCAAACTGTTGTGGATGTGCTTGTGGTTCTGGCTCTTATGTCAAGGTTGCCTGAGGTCTCACTGGCATACAATCACTGTAAGATCCTGGAGTCCACAGCATGGGAGGAGGGGCGTCTCGGGGCCTGAGGCTGAAGCAGTGTGACTCTGGCATGTGTGGTGTGACTCTTGCTTGGGTAGGATCACTCTGCAAATCATGGTGAGAATCCCAGAGCCCATGACAGTGAGGGACAATTGTCCCAGAGTCTGTGCATGAGGCAGCAGGACTCTGGCCAAGGTGGCTTCACTCTGTGAATCACAAGGGGGCCTGGGAGCCAGAAGCAGGGGATGTGGGAATCTCAGAGTCTGTGGCAGAAACAGTGAAACCTTGGCCAGAGAGGCAAGCCCTCAGCAGCTCACTGAGGTGTACCGAAGCCAGCAGCCTAATAGAGGAATGTCATTTCTGCTGCTGAAGTCATGCGCCCTTGTCATGTCTGCTGCTGAAGTCATGCACCCTTGTCTGGAGAGGCATATACTCAGCAACTCACTGAGTGGACCCAAGTTCCAGAGGCCAGAGAAGTGGTAGTCGCAGGTTCTACAGCTGCTTGACTGGAGAGGTGTGCACTCAGAAACTCGCTGAAGGCCCAGTATCCAATGGCCATAGAAGCGGTCATCACAAGATATGCTTCTGGAGCAGTGTGACTAAGCCATCAGCGGGGGGGGGGGGGTGGAGTCTCAGTGTCTACTGCTGGAGTCATGCACACTTGGTTAGAGAGGTGCACACCCAATGGCTCACCGAGGTGCCCAGGAGCCATCTGCTGGGGAGGTGGGCTCATGGGGCCTGCTGCTGCAGCAGCCCCACCTCAGTGTCCAGAAGCCAGCAGCTGGGGTGGGGGAGGTGGGGGTGCTGAGCCATGTGCTTAAGGTGCCCAGGAGCCCTCAGCCAGGAGGCGGACATCTTGGGGTAAGCGGGTCTGCATGCGAGGCAGCAAAACTTTAGCTGGAGTGGATGCAGGGTCCTGAGCAGTGTCTAAGGGCAATCTGGGTGGTGGTGAGGTTGGGTTCCTAGTGGAGGCTGCTCTCCCCTTCAAGATGGCGTGGGCTATGTGCCCAAGCCCCGCAGCCCCAGGAGTGCCTGCAGTGGTGGCAGGGGCTCCCCATCCAGGAAAGACTCTTGTGAGATCTAACTCTCCCTCACTCACACACGCACACACCACACATGTCCACACACACTCCTTTCACTCCCGCAATAAATCACACCCTCTCTCTCACTGCCGTCCTGCCAGCCGCCACTTTGATCTTCTCAAGTAGACTCATATTTTACTTTCTTGAATTAATTATTTTCCACATAGTTCTAGAGAAATAGAATTCTTTGGGAAGCTTCAAGGATAACACCCCATCTATTTCAAACATTTACCAATGTGGGATATTGAGCATCTCATTCAGAAATTGAATTTAAGAAAGTATAGATCACATTACCCGTCTCATTTTATGGTGATTTTCCTTAGTGCTGAGGTTATATAATAAAGGACTGTTTGCAGCTTATATTTGATGGTATTATAATTTACTATAGTCTTTAATGATTAAATTTATGTATTAAAAAGAGCTGTTCCAATCAATACTTTCCAGTCCCTTTGAGAAGGGTTTATTGTCCAGAGAGATTCAAAGCTGACAAACCTTTATCAGAGATGATGCTCCATAAAATGGCATTAAATACAGAGGAGTGGGCAAAAGTAGGTTTACATTTGTTCATATGGAGAAAGACATGCAGGTTATGATTATTACAATAGCTTTATTAACTCAAATAATGTCACAATGTAACAACATAAACCTACTTTTTCCCACCTCTGTATATACATACATACATCAGTGAGAGCTATTTGAAGTTTGGGTATTTTATTCAAGATAACCCATCTTCACATCATTCTCCTCTAGATACTGAGAGTCTACTTTGGAGCCCTTAAATAAGCACTGATGTACATAGACAGTCAACTCCATATTTAGGTCATCAAATAAATGATTTGGTGAATAACAACATCACAGGGAACTATTTTTTGAGGTAATCTACAGATTCTGAAGCAGTTAAAAAAAAGTCCCTACTCAGTGGATTAATAATCTAATTAAGCAACTAATTTTGAAAATTGAGTTGTGGATGTTATCACTTACTAAGCAGATGACTGATTGTAAAATTAGGATAAGGAAAGTAAGGGATAAGAACTAAACAAAAAGCTTAATAGAAGTTATTTAATGAATCATCCTGATAGTATAGTCTAGCAAAAATGATATAATAGTATGAATAGTTTAACAGTATAACATGACCTAATGTTGACCTTTGAGACTTGTGGGTACGCTAAAAATATGTCATTTTTATTTTATTTTATTTTAATATATTTTTATTGATTAAGATATTACATATGTGTCCTTATCCCCACGTTACCCCTATCCCCCCACTCCCCCTCTCATGCCCTCACCCCCCCCCCCCCGTTGTCCGTGTCCATTGGTTAGGCCTATATGCTTGCATATAAGTCCTTTGGTTGAACTTTCCCCCTTACCTCCACCCTCCCCTACCTTCCCTCCAAGTCCTGACAGTCCAATCAATGCCTCTCTGTCTCTGGATCAGTCCTTGTTAATCAGTTTATGTTGTTCATTATATTCCACAAATGAGTGAGATCATGTGGTATTTATTCTTCTCTGACTGGCTTATTTCACTTAGCATAATGCTCTCCAGTTCCATCCATGCTGTGGCAAATGGTAAGAGTTCCTTTTTCTTCTTCCTCTTCTTAAAGAATACCTTTCAGCATTTCATATAATGCTGGTTTGGTGGTGATGAACTCCTTTAGCGTTTTCTTATCTGTGAAGCTCTTTATCTGACCTTCAATTCTGAATGATAGCTTTGCTGGATAAAGTAATCTTGGTTGTAGGTTCTTGCTATTCATCACTTTGAATATTTCTTGCCACTCTCTTCTGGCCTGCATGGTTTCTGTTGAGAAATCAGCTGACAGTTGTATGGGTACTCCCTTGTAGGTAACTGACTGTCTTTCTCTTGCTGCTTTTAAGACTCTCTCTTTATCTTTTGCTCTTGGCATTTTAATTATGATGTGTCTTGGTGTGGTCCTCTTTGGATTCCTTTTGTTTGGGGTTCTCTGTGCTTCCTGGACTTGTAAGTCTATTTCTTTGACCAGGTGGGGGAAGTTTTCTGTCATTATTTCTTCAAATAGGTTTTCAATATCTTGCCCTCTCTCTTCTTCTGGCACCCCTATAATTCTGATGTTGGTACGCTTGAAGTTGTCCCAGAGGCTCCTTACACTATCTTCATATTTTAGATTTTTTTTTTCTTTTTGCTTCTTCAGTTGGGTATTTTTTGTTTCTTTGTATTTCAAATCTTTGACTTGATTCTTGGGATCCTCTTGTCTGCTGTTGGATCTCTGTAGATTATTCTTTATTTCAGTCAGTGTATGCTTAATTTCTAGTTGGTCTTTTTTCATATCTTCCAGGGTCTCACTAAATTTATCGGCGATTTCCATAAAATTATTGAAAATCCTTATAAACGTGGTTTTGAACTCTATATCCAGTCATTTTATTTCCTCCATTTCTGTCATTTGTGACCTGTTTCTTTGTCTCTGCATTTTTTATGCTTCTCTGTGTTGGTAGAGTGGTTTTGTGTGCTAGGTGTCCTGTAGGGCCCAGTTGCTCAGCTTCCCCAATTACCTGAGGTGGACACTCTTGGTGCACCCCCTTGTGAGCTTTGTGCACAGTCTTGTTGTAGTTATGCCTTGATTTTTGTAGGTACCACTGGGAGGAATTGACCTCCAGGCCAATTGGCAGTGAGAATCAGCGGTGTCTGCAGTGGGAGAACTTCTGTGCTGAAGACACCCTTCTGGGGCAAGACTTGCTTCAGTGGGGCTTTGGTGCTCACTGAGTCTGCCCCCTGAATGTGTCCCTTATGGATCTGAGGAGTTGTAATCTGGATGGTCCCCCTCTGACCACTGGGTACACTGGCTCTTGGATCTAAGGAGGTGCTAATTTAGTCTCTGCCTGAGGTTACCCAGCAGGAGCTACGAAAAGATCTGCAGATTCCCCTTCCTTTTTTGGAGTTTGGAGGTGCCCAGATGAGGCCCAGTTGTGAAGCAATGCAAGCTGATGTGGGGCCTTGGGCCTTCTCTTGGAAGTTCTGGGTCTGTGGCCCAGCTGTAATTTGTTAGGTAATTTTCAGGTTGCAAAGGGCCAGGGCATTCATATGCAAAAGTCTCTGCTGCAGCCTGGGTGGGGCGGGCACTCAAGGAATCAACAGGGTAGAGAAAGCAGCTATGGCGGATCCTCAGCCCTGCCCTAAGGGGCCGCTCATCTCAGTGTCCCGGTAATTTAATTGCTGCAAGCACCTCTGAGAGAAAGCCGCCCTCGAGTTCTGAGTTCTGCCTGCTGCCAGGCAGTCCAGTTTCTCCCCGTATGAGTCCTTGGTCCCCAGAGACTTCCTGGAACTGGAGTTCAGAGCAGTCAGGAGCTTGTGACTCCCTCCCTATTCAAAAAGACAGCTGAGTCCTCTGGTGCCAGCCCCTTCCCCTGTGCGCTCAAGCCTCTGTACCTTTGCACTTTACTTCCGCAGCTTCTGACTCTCAGTGTGCTTTTCTCTTTCCTTCTAGGTGTAGAATTTCCACTCAGCCAGCCTTCCTGTAGTTCTGGATGACGTCCGTTTTGTCTTTTTGTTGTATTTTTGAAGTTGTTGTAGGAGGCAGCAATTTTCGGTGTTTACCTATGCCGCCATCTTGGTTTCTCCAAAATATGTCATTTTAATTAAACATAGATAATTGGAGAAACATCATAGGTTTCCAGCCTAGCATAAATGGGCTAGAAAGAGAATTTTATCAGCCATTAGTGCTTTTCATCAACAATTTCTGCTTCTTCTGGACAAATGACAGAATTATTCTATCCTGCCTCCTTGGAATTGGATGTGGTCACATGACTATTTTGGTCACTGAAATATGAGAAAAAGTGATTTGTGTCATTTTTAGGTGGGGTCAGTGGGCAATGCACTGACTTCTCTCCTTTGCTCTCCCATAGTTACAGGCAATGCCTTGCATTGTAAGACTCAGGTAGCCTGGGAAAGTGAGAAATAAACCTAGATCTTTTAATTCAATGAAATATTGAGGTTGTGTTTTTCCATAATATATCCTCCTAGCCTACCCTGATATTATGAGTACCATAATATATATTTCTGAATAGGAGAGGAAATGAAAAGCTAATTATAATGAAGCCATATTTTTATCTGATAAGGAATGGGCAGAGCATCTAGCTCTTTTCTTAACCAATTAAGTAAAAATGTAACAAACCTGGAACCAAACACAACCTCCTATATCTAGATGCAAAAGTTGTTGTGTGCATTTGCATAAATAAGTTAGTGTTTATTTCTACATTTATAAAAGATTGCCATTGAAGAGAGTTTCAAAGAACATTAATAAAACATACAAAAATTAAGAATACTTCTGGAGCATTATGTCATAGTACAGAAGAAGTCATTCATATAACTGTTGTAATTATGTCCTACAACTATTGCTATTTTTAAGCTGACATATAAGAAGACAGAGAACGTATCCTTGAATAGTCAAGTTTTTAGCATAGTGACATCATTTTAGAGTTTGATCTTATGTATTAAAAGTAACTGAAAAACAACAGTCTTAGCAAATGAATGTGTATATTGAATCATATCTTTATTGACTTCTATTTTTATTTTAGAATCATTCTCTTATTAGAAAGAAAATATGCTCACTGGAAAACAGAATATGAGCTACATTTTCAAAGCTTAATATTCATTTTGAGGAACATTATTTTCATCTATGTACGTTTAAGTATTTTATGGAATTCCCCACAAATTAGTTTCCCAAATGAAAATACCAGTCTTGTAAGTTCTATTTTGTTTTACAGGTTCTTCAGTTAACATGTATTGAGTATTTTTTATGGGCTATAGAATACCTAAAGATAAAGAAAGAATAGCTCCTATCCCATTAACGATAGTTGCATAGTTTTTTAGAATATATATTGAATATTAAAATTCACCATAGTTGTTTTATGTCCTTGAAAAATATTATTTATTCCATTAACCATAAATTTAAAAATAAGTCACTACATTTAAACCTCATAGATTTAACACAGCTCACTAGCTAAAAAAACAAACTGTCATGAATATAATTCCCATAACAAATTCAATAATATTAAGTGATTATTAATTAGTACTAGCAATAATGTAAATATAATTCCTTAAATTTTTGGCAAATGCAGGTCATATTGTTGCTCAATACAATAGTATTTATTAAATATTTTTCTACAATAATATTTATTAAATATAAAACCAACAAGTATTTCTATTATAGAATGGAAACTAGAAATTGTGTTAAAAGCAGCAGAATATATCTTACTTTAGAGGAGCCTAACTAAGCAAAACTCAAATAATTAGGTAACATATAAGTGTATTGAGACTAGAGGTGGAGTCCAAATATATCATCTCAGGCAGAAAGGATTTAATAACAGGTATAGGTATATAATTTCTGCAATACCGAAAGGCAGATGAATTAAGAAAAATGGCACAAGTAAATATGACTATGGGAATGAATAAGAAATGAACCAATACATGGATTTTTCTAGTGTCTAACCATTCTTAAATTCTTTACTGTTCTTTACTCTTTGCTGCTCTGTAATTACAGCTTATGAGAAAGATGGAGCTCTGAAAGCATTCCTCTGGGACTCCAGTTATTATGGTAGTCCTAAAAGATTCAGGAATAAATACCTGGTGCTGGAGATTCTATCACAAACAGGAGAACACAAATTACTCAAACAAGAGACTTTCCTAGAGCACACAGCTCAGGACATATAAGAAACTGCAACATTGAGTCCCACAAAACATCTACTACATAAGACCACCTCATAAAATCTGGGAGGCATAGCAGTTTGATCTTATACATAGAAACAAATAAAAAGGAATAGCAGAAACTGAGAGACAAAGAAATAACCTCCAAATGAAAGAAAAGGAGAAATCACCAGAAAAGAAATGAAATGAAATGGAGGCAAGCAATTTTTCAGATAAAGATTTCAGAGTAATGGTAATAAAGGTGCTCAAGCAATTCAGTGAGAACTACCAGCAACTTAATAAGAAGTATAAGGAAATTAAAGAGAATATTAAGGTACTTAATGGGAGCTACATAAACATGAAAAGAGAGGTTGAAACAAGAATGACATAGCTGAAATAAATAAAGGATTCAGCAATAGAATAGAAACATATGAGGACCAAATCAGTTAATTAGAAGACTAGGTAGAAAACAACAATAAAACAAAACAAAACACCCATTCAGGGCAGCAAATAGAAAAAAATTAAAAAGCAGGAGAGCTTATTGAAGCTTTGGGATAAAATAAAACATAACAACATTCACATTATAAATGGACCAGAAGGAGAATCCAAGCAAGAAATAGAGAACCTGTTTGGAGAAATAATGGCAGAAATTTTCCCTAACCTGATGAAGGAAAACATCACTCAAGTTCAGGAAACACAGAGAGTCTCAGCCAAGATTAACCCCGAAAGACCAACACCTAGACACACAATAATTAAAATGGTGAACATTAAAGGCAAAGAAAGAATCTTAAAGATTGCAAGAGAGAGACTGAAAGTTACCTACAAGGGTGCTCCCATTAGACTGTCAGATGATTTCTCAATAGAAACAATTCAAGCCAGAAGGAAGTGGCATGAAGTATACAAAATAATGAAAACCAAGGAGCTGACCTTGAGACTGCTCTCTCCAGCAAGAATATCATTCAAAGTCAAATGTGAAATAAAGAGCTGCATAGACAAAGAAAGGGTAAAGGCATTTATTACCACCAAACCACCACTGTAAGAAATGCTAAAGGGAACAGTGTAAGAAAAAATATAGAGGAAGAC
The DNA here is from genome assembly GCF_964212035.1 of Myotis nattereri. Taxonomy (NCBI): domain Eukaryota; kingdom Metazoa; phylum Chordata; class Mammalia; order Chiroptera; family Vespertilionidae; genus Myotis; species Myotis nattereri. The sequence goes on from NC_138078.1 coordinate 89,676,644, forward strand.
AAGAACACAGGCACAAAGAGTAAAAATAGCAACAAATAAGTACCTGTCAATAATATCCTTAAATATAAATAGCTTAAATGCTCCAATCAAAAGGAATAGAGTAGCTGTATGGATAAGAAAACATGACCCATATACTGTATACTGTCTACAGGAAACTCACTTCAGAACAAAACACTCACACAGAATAAAAGTGAAGGGATGGGGGAAATTTTTCAGGCAAATGGAAATGAAAAAAAAAATGCTGGGCTAACAATTCTCATATCTGACTAAACAGAGTCCAAAGTGAAGGCTATAACAAGAGACAAATGAAGGACACTTCATAATACTAAAGGAATCAATATAACAAAAAGATATATCTGTGGTAAACATATATGCACCCAATGCAGGATCATCTAAATATCTAAAAATATATTTGCAGAATATCTCACTCCAAAGCCACAGAGTATACAGTCTTCCCAACAGCTCACAGAACATTGTCAAAGACAGAACACATGTTAGGATGCAAACTAAGTCTCTACACATTCAAGAACATTGAAATAATATCAAGCATCTTCTCAGATCACAATAGCATGAAATTAGAAACCAACAAAAAAAACACTCAGAAATATTTGAACACATGGAGGCTAAAATAGCATTTTATTAAGCAATGAATGGGTTACCAAAGAGATCAAGGAAGAAATAATAAAAAAAAAAAACTTCCTGGAAACAAATTAAAATGAACACACAATAACGCAAAATAAGGGAAGTTCTTGGCACTACAGGCCCACCTCATAAGAACAAGTAAAAAATTTAACTTGTTTAATTTAACCCTACAACTTACATAATTAGAAAGAGAACAATAATAAAAGCCCAGAGAAAGTAGAAGGAAGAAAATAATCAAGATAAGAGCAAAAATAAATGACATAGAGTTTTAAAAAAATACAAAATATTAATAAAACCAAGAGCTGGCTCTTTGAAAAAATAAACAAGATTAATGAACCTCTTGACAGACTCACCAAGAAACAAAGAGAAATGAGAAGATGGTGGCCAGCAGGACGGCAATGAGGGAGAGAGTGTGAGCGAGTGAGGGAGTGAAAGGGGAGTGTGTGGATGTGGTGTGTGTGTGTGTGTGTGTGTGTGTGTGTGTGTGTGTGTGTGACAGATTCTGCAGGATTTTTTGGGACCTGGTGTACCAGGATCCCCTAGCCAGGCATCCTCTGCTACCACTGTAGTCTCTCCTGGGGTGGACGTCTCTGCCACAGAGGCCACGCCATCTTTAAGGGAAGGGTGGCTGTGGCTGGGACCGCAGCTTCACCTCCACACAGGGTGCCCTCGGACACCAACCCAGGACCCTACAGGCACTCTTGCAAGGACCTGCTACCTTGGCTGGGGACCCACAAATACTAAGACTCCAGCCTCCCTGGCCACAGGCTCCTGCAAGTTCCAGAGCAAGCTCCCCTCCTGCCAGCCAGACCCTTTGCCCCAGGCACTGTGACTGTGAGTGAACAGCCAAGCTTTACACAACAACCCCAAGAGCCAACCTTTACACAGCAAGCCCGAGTGCCCCTTACAGAGAAACCCCAGGTGCCACGTACTTGCACAAAAACCAAGACTTAGTAGGGGACTTTAATACCCCACTCACATCACTGGATAAATCCTCTGGGTTAAAAAAAATCAACAAAGAAACAGTGATCCTAAATAACTCACTAGATCAGATGGACTTAATTGAAATCTTCAGAATATTTCTGCCCAAAGTCACGGAACATACATTCTTTTCAATTGCACATGGGATATTTTCAAAAGTAGACCACATATTGGGTCACAAGCAAAGTCTCTGCAAATTCAAGAAGATAGAAATCATGTCAGGCATCTTTTCGGACCACAGGGCATAATATTAGAAATCAACAATTTTTAATTTCAATAAAAATAATGAAAAAAATCAAAAACATGGAGGCTAAATAGCATGCTATTGAAAAATGATTGGGTTACCAAACAGATTAAAGAAAAAATTAAAAGCATACTGAAATGTTATGACAATTAAAACACAACAATCCAAAATATATGGGACACAGTGAAAATAGTACTGAGAGGGAAGTTCATAGCTCTGCAGGCCTACCTCAGAAAAAAAAAGGAAAGAAAAAATTGTAATAACTTATCTAACCCTTCAACATAAAGAATTATAAAGATACAGAAATAAACAGAGTGAGCAGAAGAAAGGAAATAATAAAGATCAGAGCAGAAATAAAAAACATAGAGACCAAAAATAAATAAATAAATAAATAAATAAATAAATAAATAAATAAATAAATAAATTCAAATGAGCAATGAAACAGAGAGCTGGTTCTTTAAAAAGATAAACAAGATTGATGAACCTCTACCCAGGCTCACCAAGAAAAAAGAGAGAGGACCCAAATAAATGGAATCAGATTGGAAAAGGTGAAGTAACTACCAACCCCACAGACATAGAAAGGTTTGTAAAATAAATACTACAAACAACTCTACTCCAACAAACTGGACAACTCTGATGAAATGGACATATTCCTAGGAAAATCCCAGCTTCTGAAATTCAATCAGGAAGAATATAAAAACCTGAATAGGCCAATAACTACTGATGAAATTGAAACAGTAATCAAAACACTTCCAGCTAACAAAAGCCCTGGACCAGATGCCTTCCAGGGTAGTTTTACCAAACATTCAAAGAAAAACTAAAACTTATCCCAAAAATTCAAGAGGAAGGCACACTTCTAAGCTCTTTCTATGAAGCCAGGTTTACTCAAATCTCAAAACCAGATAAAGACACCACAAAGAAAGAGAATTACAGGTCAATATCCCTGATGAACATAGATGCTAAAATCCTCAACAAAATTCTAGCAAATCAGATCCATCATTACGTTAGAAAGATCATACATCATGACAAAGTGGAATTTATTCCAGGGATGCAAGGCTAGAGCAATATCCATAAATCAATAAATGTGACAAATCACATAAACAAATTAATAGGCCAAAATTACATAATCCTATCAATTGATGCAGAAAAGGCATTTGACAAAATCCAACAACCTTTCCTGATAAAAATTCTCAGAAAAGTGAGAATAAAAGGATCATACCTCAACATAATAAAAGCCTTATATGGCAAACTTACTGCAAACATCATACTCAATGGGCAAAAACTAAAATCATTTCCCCCAAGAACAGGAACAATACATGGATGCCCATTCTTTCACCACTCCTGTTCGACACAGTCCTGGAAGTGCTAGCCATAGCAATAAGACAAGAAACAGAAACAAAAGACATCCATATTTGAAAAGAAGAAGTAAAATTGTCATTATTTGCAGATGACATGACATTGTACATAGAAAACCCTAAAGACTCCATCATAAAACTACTAGACTTAATAAGTGAATTTGGCAATATAGCAGGATACAAAATTAACACCCAAAAACCTATGGCTTTTTATACACCAATAGAGAACTCACAGAAAGAGAAACTAAAAAAAATCCCATTGACCATTGTACCAAATAAATTAAGATAAATAGGAATAAACTTAACCAAAGAGGTAAAGATCCTATAATTAGAAAACTACAGGACGTTGAAAAAAGAGATAGAGGAAGACATAGACAGATGGAAGAATATACCGTGTTCATGGATTGGTAGAATCAACATCATTAAAATGCCCATACTACCCAAAACAATCTATAGATGCAATGCAATCCCCATTAATACTAGTATACCAACGACAAATTTCAAAGACCTAGAACAAACTCTCCAAAAATTGATCAGGAATAAAAAAAGACCCCCAATAGCTTAAGCAATCTTGAGAAAGAAGAACAAAATTGGAGGTAGCACAATACCAGATACCAAGCTATACTACAAATCCACTGTCCTCAAAACTGACTGATATTGGCAAAAGAAGAGTCAGATCGACCAATAGAACAGAACAGAGAACCCAGAAATCAACCCAAGCCATTATGCTTAATTAATATTTGACAAAGGAGGCAAGAGCATAAAATGGAGTCAAGACAGTCTCTTTAATAAATGGTGTTGGGAAAATTGGACCAATACATGCAAAACAAATGAAACTAGACCACCAACTTACACCATACACAAAAATAAACTCAAAATGGTTAAAGGTCTGAAACGTAAGATGGGAAACCATAAAAATCTTAGAAGAAGCTATTATCAGTAAAATAGCAGACATTTGTCATAGCAATATATTTACAATATAGATCCTAGGGCAATGGAAACTATAGATAAAATAAATAAATGGGGCTAAATCAAAATAAAAATCTTCTGCACAGCAAGAGAAACCATCAACGCAACAAGAAGAAAGCCCACTGCATGGGAGATCATTTTTGCTAATGATATTGCCAATAAGGGTTTAATCTCTAAAATTTACAGAGAATCATACAACTTAACAAAGGGAAGATAAACAATCTAATCAAAAATGGGCAAAGAACCTAAATAGACACCTTTTGAAAGAGGACATACAAAAGGCCAAGAGACATATGAAAACATGCTCAAAGTCACTAATCATCTGAGAGATGCAAATCAAAACAACAATGAGGTATATCTCACACCTCTCAGAATGGCTATCATCAACAAATCAACAAAAGACAAGTGCTGGCAATCATGTGGGGAAAAAAGGAACCCTCATACACTGCTGGTTGGAATGCAGAATGATGCAGCTACTGTGGAAAACAATGTGGAGTTTCCTCAAAAAATTGAAAATGGAACTCCCATTTGACCCAGTAATCCCACCTTTGGGAATATATCCCAAGAAAACAAAAACATCAATTGCAAAAGATATATGCATCCCTTTGTTCATAGCAGCACAATTTACAATAGCTAAGATTTGGAAACAGCCTAAGTGCCCATCAGCAGATGAGTGGATTAAAAAACTGTGGTACATCTACACAATGGAATACTACACTGCTATAAAAAAGAAGGAATACTTTCCATTTGCAACAGCATGGATGGAACTGGAGAGCATTGTGCTAAGGGTAATAAGCAAGTCATAGAGAGATAAATATCACATGATCTCTTTCATTTGTGGAATATAATGAACAACCTAAACTGATGAACAAAAATAGGACCAGTCATAGCACCGAACAGACTGTGCAACTTATGAGGGAAGGCAGGGCGTGAGGGGGTAATATGTCAACCAAAGGACTTTTATGCATGTATATGAGCATAACCAATGGACTCATACAGTAGGGTGGTGAGGGAATGAGCTGGGGGTTGGAGTGGCTGGGGAGAGGTCAATGGGGGAAAAAGTAAACTTGCTAGTATGTAATACTTTAAAAAATAAAGAATTAAAAAAAACAAAGAAGCAATGTTAGAGGACCCAAAGAAAAAAATCAGAAATGAAACAGCTCAAATTACAAGTGACTCCACAGAAATACCATCACAAAAAAAAAAAAATCATGAACAACTATATTATAACAAGTTGGAAAACCTGGACAAAAATTGACATATTCTTAGAAAATGCAATCTTCCCAAACTCTTGGGGGGGGGGGTAATGGGGGATAAGGGCACATATGTAATACCTTAATCAATAAAGAAATTTTTAAAAAAAGAAGAATAAGAAAACCTGAATAGGCCCATAACTACTTATGATATTGAAGCAGTAATAAAAAACTCTCAGCAAACAAAAACCCTAGTCCAGATGGATTCACAGGGGAGTTTTACCAAACGTCCAAAGAAGATAAAATACCTATCCTCCTCAAACTATTCCGAAATAATCCAAAAGGAAGTAACATTTTCAAGCTCTTTTTATGGGGCTAGCATTAGCCCAATGCCAAAAACAGATAAATACACTACAAATAAAGATAATTAGAGGCCAATATCCCTGATGAACATAAATGTTAAAATCCTCAACAAAATATTTGCAAATCTAATCTAGCAATGCATTAAAAAGATCATATACCATGACCAAATGGGATTTTCGCTGCAAATGCAAAGATGATACAATATTGGCAAATCAAGGAACGTGATACATCACACAAACAAATTAGAAGACAAAAATCACATGATCATATCAATTGATGGAGAAAAAGCATTTGACAAAATACAACACCTTTTTTTGATAAAAACTCCCAGCAAAGTCAGAATAAAGAGATCATACCTTAACATAATAAACTCCATATATGACAAACCTATAGCCAAAATCATACTCAATGGGTAAAAACAATTTTCCCTAAAAACAGGAACAATACAGGGATGCCACTTTCACCACTCCTATTCATCATTGTATTGGATGTGATAGCCATAGCGATCAGAAAAGAAGAAGAAATAAAATGTATCCAAATTGGAAAGGGGTAACTAAACCTGTCACTATTTGCAGATGACATGATATTGTACATAGAAAACCCTAAAGTCTCCCTCAAAAACTACTAACCTATCTAATAAATAGTGAATCTGCTAACTGACCCTCATGCCATCGCAAAGATGGTGATGCCCACAGGCAATAAGGATGGAATATGCTAATTGACTGCCCCACCCTCAAAGATAGCAGCACCCATAGCTATATGATGGCAGTGCCCAATCCCCTCAGCCCCACCAGGGTGTCAGGCACATGGCAAAGCTGGGCCCATATCCAGGAGGGCCCAGCGCTCCATGTGCCTGCTTCCAGAGTCCCCCAATCGCCTCAGACCCCCAGCAGCCCGGGGCCAGCCCGAGGCACAGGCAAGCCTCAGATGTCAGCTGCTCAGCCACCCAGGGCCAGCCTGAAGCATAGGCAAGCCTTAGTTGGTGGCTTCCCAGCTACTCAGGGCCACCTGAAGCTCAGGTAACCAGGCCAGCAGTGGCAGCAGCAGAGGTTGATGGGGGTGTTGCCTTCCCCTGATGCTGGGTCACCTCCCACCCCTGAGGGCTCCCAGACTGTGAGAGGGAGCAGGCCAGGCTGAGGGACCCCCTCCAGTGCATGAATTTTCATGCACCAGGCCTCTAGTATTTAATAAATGAATTCATCAATGAAGCAGGATATAAAATTAACACCTAGAAATCAATAGCATTTTTATACACCAATAATGAACTCTCAGAAAGAGAAACTAAAAAAAAAAAAATCCCATTTATTATTGCAATAAAAAATTAAGATACTCAGGAATAAACCTAACCAAGGAGCTAAAAGACCTGTACTTGAGAAACTACAGGTTGCTGACAAAAATGAGATAGAGGCAGACATGAAAAAATGGAAGAATATACTATGTTCATGGATCGGTAGAATGAACATCATTACAATGTCCATACTACCCAAAGCAATTTATAGAGTCAGTGCAATCCCTGTTTAATGCCAGTGATGTATTTCACAGATCTAGAAAAAACACTGCAAAAATTTATATGGAACCACAAATGACCTTGAATAGCCACAGCAATATTGAGAAAGAAAAACAATACCTAATGGGAAGTTATATTACAAAGCCACTGTACTCAAAATAGCCTGGTACTTGCACAAGAACAGGCATATAGAACAATGAAACAGAACAGAGACCCCAGAACTTGACCCAAGCCATTATGTTCAATTAATATTTGACAAAGGAGGCAAGAGCATACAATGGAGTAAAGACAGTCTTTTCAATAAATGATGTTGGGAAACTGGACAGGTAGGTACATGCAAAAAAAAAAATGAAACAAGACCACCAACTTACACCATACACATGAATAAATTTAAAATGGATAAGATAAAAAACTTAAATGTGAGTTGTGGAACTATAAAAATCTTAGAATATACTGTAGGCAGCAAAATCTCAGACATCTCTCACAGCAATATATTTATAGATACATCTCCCAGGGCATGGGAAACTAATGAGAAAATTAAAAAATTAGATTGCATCAAAATAAAAAGCTTTTTCACAGTAAAAGAAATCATCAACAAAGTGAAAAGAGATCCCACTGCATGGGAGAACATATTTGCTAATTATACATCCAATATGAGGTTAATTTCTAAAATATATAAGGAATTCATACAACTTAACAAAAGGAAGACAAGCAATCCAATTAAAAAATGGGAAAAGGACTGAAATACACATTTCTCCAAAGTGGACATACAGAAGGCCAAGAGACATAAAAAAAATGCTCAAAGTCACTAATAATCTGAGAGACTCAAATTAAAACAACCATGATGTATCACCTCACACCTGTCAGAGTGGCTATCATCAATGAATCAAACTATACAGTATGCTAACAAATGCTCTGGAGAAACATTAAAGAGATAGTTTGAACTCCTGGGACTGAAAACAAATGACAAGTGTTGGCAAGGATGTGGAGAAAAGGGAATCCTAATACACTGCTGATGGGAATGCAGATTGGTGTAGCCATTATGGAAAACAACGTGGACTTTCCTCAAAAAACTTAAAATGTAACTCCTGTTTGACTTAGTGATTCCACTTCTAGGAATATATCTTAAGAAACTAGAAACTCCAATGAGATAGAGTATATATACCCCTCTGTTCAAAACAGCACAATTTCCAATAGCTTAAATTTGCAAACAGCCCAAGCGCCCATCAGCAGATGAGTGGGAAAAAAAACCAAAACACAAAACAACAACAACAACAAAAACTATGATACAATTTACACAATGGAATACTATGTGGTGGTGACAAATAAGGCACTCTTATGATTTGCAACAGTATAGATGGAGCTAGAGGGTATTATGCTAAGTGAAATAAGCCAGTCAGAGAAAGATAAGTAGCACATGATCTCACTCATATGTGGAATCTAATGAACAAAATAAACTGATGAACAAAATAGATCCAGAGACATAAACCATAAACAGACTGATTAATGTCAGTGGAAGGGGGAAATTAACAGGGGATGTTATATGCATATATGCATAACCCATGGACACAGACAATGGTGTGGTGGAGGCTTGGGAATGGCAGGTATGTGGAGGAGGGAATCTATGGTGGAAAAAAGCAGCACAAAAACCACAGAGTGACATCTGTAATAATTTCAACAATAAAGATAAATTCTTTTAAAAAAGACTTATTGCTAAGTTTTATTGACTACAGTTTTCCCAGTTGGTAGTATGTTAGAGATATACTCAGATTAATAGAGATGCCTTAAGATCTTTTAAATACAGGCTTAATATGAGATATTGCTGATTTGGTTCCAGTCCACTACAGTAAAGCGAATATTGCAATAAAGTGAGTCATGCAATTTTTTTTTGTTTCCCAGTGCATGTAAAAGTCATGTTTCCACCATGCTGTATTCTATTAAGTCTACAATAGCGCATGTCTAGAAAAGCATGTACATACCTTAATTTAATATTTTATTGCTGTCTGGCCGGTGGTTGAGCCTCAACCCATGAACCAGGAGGTTAGGTTTAGATTCTAGGTCAGGACACATGTTGGGTTGCTGGCTCCATACCCAGTAGGGGGCACGAAGGAGGCAGCCAATCAATGATTATCATCATTGATGTTTATATCTCTGTCTTTCCCTTTTTCTCTCTGAAATTAATAAAAGCATACACAAATTAAAATACTTTTTTGTAAACTTGTCAACCATCATTTGAGCCTTTTGGAAAAATGGCTCCAATAGTCTTGCTAACACAGGGTTGCCACAAACCTTTATTTTTTTAATATTTTGTTTCATTGCTTAAAGTATTACAAAGAGTATTACATATGTCTCCTTTTTCTCCCCTTGACAATTCCCCAGCCTCCCCTACCCCCCAGTGTCTTGTGTCCATTGGTTATGCTTATATGCATGCATACAAGTCCTTTGGTTGATCTCTTAACCCCCACTCCCGCCCCCCAACCCTCCCCAGCCTTCCCTCTGTAGTTTGACAGTCTGTTCAATGCTTCTCTGCCTCTGTATCTATTTTTGTTCATCAGTTTATAATGGTCTTTATTATCTATAAATGAGTGCGATCATGTGGTATTTTTCTTCCATTGACTGGCTTATTTCACTTAGCATAATGCTCTCCAGTTCCATCCATGCTGTTGCAAATGGTAGAGAATTCCTTCTTTACCTTTATTTTTCTTTTTCAAAAAGCCATCTCTGCAAAACACAAAAAAATGAAGTGCATTAAAATGAGGTATTCCTGTATAAAGATTTTAGACACAATATGAATTCATTAGGCCTTTGAATAATTACTGGCTAAGGGAGAGAGAGAGCCATCCATTTATGAACTTCCAAGAGTAAGAAGAGAGTCCTATGTGAATTTCTAGGAAGGGTTACAACTTTGCCTCTGCTTGAAGTGAAAACCCACTGTATGGCTAATTTCTTTGGTGTTGTAAACCACACAATGAAATTCTATGACAGCGATTTTCAACTGGTGTGCATTAACACTACACTGGTGTGCCGTAAGAAATTTTAAAACATGCAATACCTGACTATTAAGCCAGGGGCACTGACCTCTTTTCCTTTAGATTGTCAAAAAAAAAAAAAATAATAATCGCCAACACAACAATAGCTATCTAGTGTGAATGAATCAAAATTACACCTATTTTTGTCAGATCATAAAAAATAATATATTTTTGATGTGTGAGAGAATTTTAGTAATTAGTTTATGTGTGCCATGAGATGCAAAGGTGAAAATCACTGTCTATGCTGTTTGAAGGAATGAACCACTTTCTTTGGTGAAGAGCCACCTCTGCCATATTAATGGTACTAGAAGGCCACAAAAAAGATATTGAAAGCAGAAAGTCAATTATACAGTATGATAAACTAAGAACCACTTTAAGAAGTTGTTTTAATAGTGAATTTCCAGTTGGAAGAAGTAAAATGCCCTTGATTGAAAGTGTATTTTCTGTCAACAATAAATAAATACATACATTTTAAAAAAGAACCACATTCCAGAGAACTGGCAAGAGCAGGAGACCTAGATAACCTCTGAAATTAGAACTGGGGTTATTTGCCTTCTGTCCTATTTTATACTTCCTGCTGTGTGGAGTTAGTCAGGGCTTTTCAGGTGAGTGTTTTTAGCCAGCAGGAAAAGCGGGGCCCTGCAGGTGCAGCTCTTTAAGCTAAAGGTAGAAGAACTTACTAGGCCTTTGGGGAGGTACTTGCATCAGTCTTTAAAACAGTGGTTCTCAACCTTGGCTGCACATTAGAATCACCTGGGAATCATTTTAAAATCCTGATTTCTGGACCTCATCCTCCAGAAATTCTGTTTTTCTGTTGTTGTTGTTTTGTTTTGTTTGTTTTTTTTGTTATGGGGTGAGGCCACAACATTAGTAACAAAGGAACAGAATTTCTGGAGGATGAGGTCCAGAAATCAGGATTTTAAAATGATTCCCAGGTGATTCTAATGTGCAGCCAAGGTTGAGAACCACTGCTTTAAAAGATATTTGCTGCTCTGGCAGTTCCTTTGAAGGCAGTAGGGATGCTACAGGCAATATGACACCTGGTGGAAGGACCTAAACTTGGGCACATGTGAGCCATATAGACAAGTAATTCAATTCACTGCCATACCTTCTTTTCATTTATTTTTATTTTTGAGACTATTACAGATATCCCAAAATTTTCCCTCATTTCCTCCCCTCCACCCAGGTTCAGCCACACCTCCAGGCCTTCACTGCATTATTGTATCTGTCCATGGGTAATGGGTATATGCATATAAGTTATTTGGTTAATCTATTCACATCCCTACTCCCCTAGTCTCTATGAGATCTGTCTATTCCTACTTTATTCATTGAATAAACCCAAAGCAAAATGAAATCAATGCAAGAAACATGACTGTATTTGTAATATCATATTAATGATCTTGCTGATAAGTATGTACATCAATTATTCATGATTAGTATGTCCTTTTCATATAGATTGGAAAGATATTCAAGTGGTAAGGAGCCTGTTCTCTTCAAACCACTGAGAGACTAATATTAGGTTCTGTTCAATTTAATTCAGCTGGTGTTTAACTGTCTACATTTTCGTCATGAAAATGAATAAGCTAAAAGCATAAAAATATCTCTTTTGAGTGTTCCTGAACCAGCATTACAGAATATACTTTTCTCTGACCTCACAGAATCACAGCAGGGTTTGGGCCCCGCACACTGATCAGTAGATGTGGTCTTTGCTGAAGGGTAGGTAAGGAAAAAAGTAGATGACCTATTGCCATAAAAGTAACTAATATGGCCTTCTACAAAATGACATAATCATTCATTTCTTCAGGTTTAAAGTTTAAAATCAGGTGAAGCTCCAGTATAGTCTGAATCCAGTCTTTAGTCTATATTACACATACAGCTGTGTTTCATACAAAAGCAAGAATCTCTCTAGAGGATAATGTCAGACGTTCCTAGATTTTTCTTGGAAATAAAATTAATTCTTATCAAATAATAAAATTAATAATAATAGTCATAACAATAAAAACTATTTTATTTTGCAATACTGATACATGTACATGCCAGGCACTTTGCCAATTCCCCTCCCCCATCATTTGTAAAAAAAACTGCAAAATGAGAAAACACCACAGAATGGGAGTAAGGATAACTCATTGGCCATCTCAGAGGAAGAAGAGATAGAAAAATAAGTAAGTGACATTAATTTAAAAAATGCATTTTTCTCTATGTTTTCTCTGTTAAAGAGTTTGTGAAATAGAGAAACATTTCAGGAAGCCAGGCATATGAAGATTACAATAAAACCAATATCAATTATTTACTGAATACTTATTATGTAGCAGATCTTCTGTTAAGCACATTACAAGGATTACCTCATTTAGTTCCCAGTGTAAAGATAAGGGAACTGAGAACTGAGATTTATGAGGGTTGACTATACTAGGATCATGCAGCTAAGTGACAGAGGCAGCATTTAAATTCACTTACATCTGACTCCAAAGTCTACTCAAACTCTTAGGTTTTGCTAAGGACTTGTAACAACTGCATTATAGTGAGAGTTGCCTGTGGAAATAAGATGGCTTGTAACTTGTTCTCTGAGTCAGACAAGATGGCCTTACTTCTGCCACATAAGTGAGGTATATACCTCCAAGTTCATTCTGTAAGCTGGAAGAATACTAGTTTCTGTATGAAAATATTAGTTCAGTGGGTTTAAAAAAACATTGCTAATTACATTTTTTTAAAGTTAACTCTGTGGTAAGAGATCATCTTTCATATTTTATATATTCCCATGAGTGATAAGAAAACAGAAAAGTTCAACAAAAGCCAGATTCGCATTAACCAGACAGCAATTTCTATTGGCAACACAGTACTGAAGTTGTCAGAATGTTTTTTGTTTGTTTGTTTTGTTTTTTGTTGTTTTGTTGTTGTTTTTTCACAAAGGCATATACTAAGGCACTGATTGTCAAGGAAATAGAGCCCTGAATAAAAAGGTCATGTCTTTTAGGAAAACTGAAGGACAGAGTATTGCCCTAAAATAAAAGTGTCAAGTCCCAAACAAAAAAGATTTAGAAAGCAGAAGACATGATTGTCTTTTATAGAATTATAAAAACTCAATGTGCTAAAGAAAACCTTTGTCTTCTTTTGAGCCACTTTGTTTGATTATTATTGTCCTTATACCTGAAATGTATTAAATACTCACCATAAACTAAATACCATATACATAGAATGATTAATTTAATCTTCAAAACAATACTGTGTATTAACTACTATTATCACAATCATTTTACATTTAAGGGAACAATAGCAATTAAAGGTTAGATCGCTTGCCTTTGGTCACCCAGGTCACAAATGAAGATCTAGAATTCTTCACCCGGGCAGTCTGGCATCAGAGCCTACCTTGTAACCATTATACTATACCTTCTCCTAAAACTGAAAAGGCTGATAGGATTATCACTATAATTAACCTACAGCCTAGTCAATTCCAGTAGTAAGATAATCTTCATAGTAACATATCTCCTCTGGGTTGGACATAGACACATATATTGGATTCAGAAAGATATGGTAGGCATCTGCCCTAAAGTAAACAGAAATGGGTCAACTGTGAACACTCCTAACAAATAAATGTTTTAAGGGTAGACAAATACACATACAAAATTAATTACTCAAAGGAAGGACCACTCTAATTATTTCATGCTTAAATTGTCTTTCCACTTCTGCTGCTTTCTAGCTAAGAGATCAAGAGGAATGCAAATGAAAGACTCAGAACTGCAAAAGCATCACATTGAAAATAACAGCTGGAAGCTTAATCCAAAGATATTGTAGGTATATATATTTTATGAAAATGACTATTAGATGTAGATGAATCATTTTTAAAGTTATGTAAAATGTGATAAGTCATTTATATAAAACCCAAATAGAATACATTTCTTTAAATTTTAGTTTCACTAATTTAAAGTAATAGAGATGATTTTGATTGCCACAATTCATTATATTCCTACTGTGGGTTATGTACTATACTCTTCACTTAAACCCAAATATTTTTTTAATCTATTTTTTCAAAATTCTTGAAAATAATTGGAATATGTTATTTTACAGGTAAGAATATTTAGGGTTAAATAATTAATTTTCCCTCAAATCACACTAATAGAGGCAAAGTGAGGCTTTGAACTCAAGGATAAGGAATAGTGTCTAATACATTTTTACCTACAATGCTCTAATCAATTAATTAGCATTTTCTCATTTATGTCTGATAGATATTCAGTGGAGGGATAAACATAATATGTTTCAATTTATATGAACCATAGCTGCTGACGGTTTACTTATAGGAAAGGAGGATTGGTGTCAGGTAAAACTGTAAAATAATCAAATTTACTCAGAAACCGTCCGTCTCCTTTTCTTTTTTATTAATTTATTTTATTTTTTAAATTTAAGTTCTTAATTGTTTAATGTACTACATAAGTCTCCTTTCCCCACATTAACCTCTCCCCAGCAGACCCCAAACCCCAGCGCATGCCCTCACCGTCCCCACCCTTGCTGTCTGTGTCTATTGGTTATGCTAATATGCATGCATACAAGTCCTTTGGTTGATCTATTATACCCTCACCCTCCACCTTCCCTTATAGGCTGGAGTCTATTCAATGGTTCTATGACTCTGATTCTGTTTTTGTTCATCAGTTTATGTTGTTCATTATATTCCACAAATGAGTGAGATCATGTGATATTTATCTTTCTCTGGCTAGCTTATTTTGCTTAGCATAATGCTCTCCAGTTCCATCCATGCAGTTGCAAATGGTAAGAATTCCTTCTTTATTATAGCAGTGTAGTATTCCATTGTGTAGATATACCACAATTTTCTAATCCACTCATCTGCTGATGGGCACATAAGCTGTTTCCAAATCTTAGCTATGGTGAATTATGCCACTATGAACATAGGGATGCATATATCCTTTCGGATTGGTGTTTCTAGTTTCTTGGGATATATTCCTAGAAGTGGGATTACTGCGTCAAATGGGAGTTCCATTTTTAGTTTTTTATGGAAACTCCATACTGTTCTCCAAAGTGACTGCACCAATCTGCATTTCCACCAGCAGTGCAAGAGGGTTCCTTTTTCTCCACATCCTTGCCAGCACTTGTGGTTTGTTGAATTGTTGATGATAGCCATTCTGACAGGTGTGAGGTGGTACCTCATTGTCCTTTTTATTTGCATCTCTCCAATGTTTAGTGACTTTGAGAATGTTTTCATATGTCTTCTGACCTTCTGTATGTCCTTTTTCAAAAGGTGTCAATTTAGGTCCTCTGCCCATTTCTTGATTGGATTGTTGTAGGAGTTCACCATAAATTTTGAAGATTAAACCCTTATCGGAATAACATTGGCAAATGTGTTCTCCCATCCAGTGGACTTTCTTGTTTTGTTGATGGTTCTTTTGCTGGGCAGAAGCTTTTTATTTTGATGTAGCCTCATTTGTTTATATCCTCTTAGTTTCCATTGCCCTAGGAGCTATATTGGCAAAGATATTGCTACGACATATGTCTGTCACTTTGTTGCCTATGTTGTCTTGTAGAATTTGTATGGTTTCCCATCTTACGTTAAAGCCCTTTAGACATTTTGAGTTGTTTTTATGTATGATGTAAGTTGGTGATCTAGTTTCATTTTTTCCATGTATCTGACCAAATTTCCCAGCACCATTTATTGAAGAGACTCTCTTGACTCCATTGTATGCTCTTGCCTCCTTTGTCAAATATTAATTGAGCATAATGGCTTGGGTCAATTTCTGGGTTCTCTGTTCTGGTCCATTGGTCTATATGTCTGTTCTTTTGCCAGTACCAGGCAGTTTTGAGAACCATGGCTTGGTAATATAGCTTGTTATCTGGTATAGTGATCCCTCCAACTTTGTTCTTCTTTCTCAGGATTGCTGTGGCTATTCAGGGTCCTTTTATATTCCTGATGAAGTTTTGGAGAGTTTTTTCTAGATCTGTGAAATATGCAGTTGGTGTTTTATGGGGAGTGCATTGAATCTGTACACTGCTTTGGGTAGGATGGACATTTTAATGATGTTGATTCTACCAATCCATGAACATGGTATGTTCTTCCATTTGATTCTTTCTTCCCCTATCTCTTTTTTCAATGTCCTATAGTTTTCTGAGTACAGGTCTTTTACCTCCTTAGTTAACTTTATTCCTAGGTATCTTAATTTTTTTTGGTACTATGGTATATGGGATTGTTTTTTTTCATTTCTTTTTCTGTGAGTTCATTATTGGTGTATAAAAAGGCCATAGATTTCTGGGTGTTAATTTTGTACCCTGCTATATTCCCGAATTCATTTATTAGGTCTAGTAGTTTTTTTATGAAGTCCTTGGGGTTTTCCATGTATAATATCATGACATCTGAAAATAAGGACAGCTTTACTTCTTCTTTTCCAATTGCATGCCTTTTATTTCCTTTTATTCCTTCTTCTTGTCTGATCACTATGGCTAGCACTTCCAGTGCTATATTGAACAGGAGTGGTGAAATTGGGCATCCCTGTCTTGTTCCTATTCTTAGCGGAAATAAGTTTATGTAGGTTTTGCCCATTGAGAATGAGGCTGACTGTAGATTTGTCACATAAGGCTTTTATTATGTTGAGGTATGATCCCTCTATTCCCACTGGTGAGAAAGGGTGTTGAATTTTTCAAATGCTTTTCTGCATTGATTGTTATGATTATATGATTTATATCTCTCACTTTGTTTATGTGATGTATCACATTTATTGATTTATGGATATTGTACCATCCTTGCATCCCCGGAATAAAACCAACTTGATAATGGTGTATGATCTTTCTAATGTATTACTGAATCTGATTTTCTAGACGTATGTTGAGGATTTTAGCATCTATGTTTATCAAGGATATTGGCGTATGGTTCTTTTTTGTGGTGCCTTTTAAAAAAAAAATCTTTATTCTTCAGATTATTGCAGATGTCCCTCTTCCCCCAACCCCCATAGCTCCTCTCCACTGGGTTCCCACCCCACTCTAGGCCTACCCACCCCCCTGGCCTCATCCATATGTGTAATCTCTTTGTCCAATCTCTTCCTGAACCCCCAACAACCCCTTCCCCTCAAGAATTGTCAGTCTGTTCCCTTTCCAAGCCCCTGATTCTATTGCATTCACCAGCCTGTTCTGTTCATTAGATTTTTTATTCATTTGATTTTTAGGTTCACTTATTGATAGATATGGATTTGTTGTCACTTTGTTGTTCACAATTTTTTTTTATTTCTATCTTTTTCTTCTTCTTCCCCTTCTTAAAGAATACCCTTCAGCATTTCATGTAGTACTGGTTTGCTGGTGATGAACTCCTTTAGCTTTTTCTTATCTGTGAAGCTCTTTATCTGACCTTCAATTCTAAATGATAGCTTTGCTGGGTAAAGTAATCTTGGTTGTAGGTTCTTGCTATTCATCACTTCGTATATTTCTTGCCACTCCCTTCTGGCCTGCATAGTTTCTGTTGAGAAATCAGCTGACCATCACGTGGGTACTCCCTTGTAGGTAACTAACTGTTTTTCTCTTGCTGTTTTTAAGATTCTATCTTTGTCTTTTGCTCTTGGCATTTTAATTATAATGTGTCTTGGTGTGGTCCTCTTTGGATTCCTCTTGTTTAGGGTTCTCTGCACTTCCTGGACTTGTAAGTCTATTTCTTTGACCAGGTAGGGGAATTTTTCTGTCATTATTTCTTTTATTAGGTTTTGAATATCTTGCTCTCTCTCTTCTTCTAGCACCCCCATATTTTGGATGTTAGTATGCTTGAAGTTGTCCCAGAGGCTCCTTACACTATCTTCATATTTTTGGATTCTTTTTTCTTTTTGCTTTTCCAGTTGGGTGTTTTTTTGCTTCTTCATATTTCAAATCTTTGACTTGATTCTTGGAATCCTCTAGTCTGCTGTTGGATCTCTGTATATTATTCTTTATTTCAGTCAGTGTATCCTTAATTTCTGATTGGTCCTTTTTCATATCCTTAGGGGTCTCACTAAATTTCTTGGAGATTTCTGGGACATTCTTGAGTACCCTTATAACCATGGTTTTGAACTCTATATCCAATATTTTGCTTTCATCCTTTTCTTTCATTTGTGACTAATTTATTTGTCTCCGCATTTTGGCTGCTTCCCTATGTTTGTTCCTATGTACTGGGTAGCTGCTAATCTCCTTGAGTTGATAGAGTGGCCTTGTATGGTAGGTGTCCTATAAGGCCCAGTCTTTCAGCCTACCCAGTCACCTGAGTTGAATGCTCTTGGTGCACCCCTTTGTGAGCTGTTTGCACAGTCATGTTGTAGTTAACCCTTGATTGTTGTTGGTATCACTGGGAGGAATTGACCTCCAAGCCAATTGGCTGTGATGACCAGCTGTGTCTACACTGGAAATTCTGTTGCACAGCAGACACCCTTATGGGGCAGACTTGCTTCAGTGGGGCTTTGGTGCTCACTGAGTCTGCCTCTTGAGTGTGTCTCTTAATGGATGTGAAGAGTTGTAATCTGGTATGGTCTCACTCTGACCACTGGGTACACTGGCTCTGGGATCTCCAAGGATGTACAAGGTCAGTCACTGTCTGGGGCCGCCCAGCAGGAGCTACAGAGATATCTTTAGATTCCTCCTCTTTGTATGGGGTTTGGAAGTGCCCAGACAAGGCCCAACTGTGAAGCAAGGCAGTCTGCTTCTGCTGGGCCTTGGGCCTTCTTTTTGAAACTCTAGGGCTCTCTGACCCAGCTGCAGTTTGACAGATTTTAGGCAGAGAAAGGATGGGCCATTCATATGCAAAAGCAAATTCACACAGCTTGGGTGGGGTTGTATATTGGGTGGGGCGAGGTCTCACCAGGGCAGAACATACAGCAATGGCCCTCAGTCAGCCCTGCTCCAGAGAGGTCCCTGGATCTCTGCATCCCGCACCCCTGAGCAGGAACAATGATCGCTGAGAGCACCTCTGAGAGAAAGCCGCCCACGCGTTCCCCTCCCAATGCCAGTCAGTCCAGTTTCTCCCCGTATGTGCCTGGATCCCCCAGAGTCTTGCCCAGAACTGGAGTTCAGAGAAAGCAGGAGCTTGTATCTACCTTCCTTAACTCTTGTTATGGCCTTCACTTTGAGGTCTATTTTGATAGATATAAGTATTGCTACCCCTGTTTGTTTTTCTTTTCCATTTGCCTGAAAGGTATTTTTCCATCCCTTCTCTTTCAGTCTATCTAAGTCTCTTGTTCTGAGGTATGTCTCTTGTAGACAGCAAATATTTGGGTCATGTTTTCTTATCCATTCAGCCACTCACTGCTTTTTTATTGGAGCATTTAACTCATTTCCATTTAAAGTTATTATTTATAGGTACTTGTTTGTAGCCATTTTTATTTTTTGCCTGTGTTCCCTCTTCTCCCTTTTTTTATTTATTTTTTCTTCTTTTACAATTGTCACTTTAGCATTTCTTTCATTGCTGGCTTGGTAGTGGTAAACTCCCTTCACTCTTCTTTGTCTGTAAGCTCCTGATTTCCCCTTCAATTTTGAATGATAGCCTGCTGGATAGAGTATTCATGTATTATATCCCTTATTTTGCATTCCTTTGTATACTTCCTTCAATTCTTTTCTGGCCTGATGTATTTCTATTGAAAAATAATTTGAAAATCTAATGGAAGATCCCCTGTAGGTAACTTTCTCTCTCTCTCTTTTGGCCTTTAAGATTCTCTCTTTGTCTGCCAAAACCGGTTTGGCTCAGTGGATAGAGTGTCGGCCTGTGGACTGAAAGGTCCCAGGTTCGATTCCGGTCAAGGGCATGTACCTGGGTTGCGGGCACATCCCCAGTAGGGGATGTGCAGGAGGCAGCTGATAGATGTTTCTCTCTCATCGATGTTTCTAACTCTCTATCTTTCTCCCTTCCTCTCTGTAAAAAAATCAATAAAATATATTTAAGAAAAGATTCTCTCTTTGTCATTAACATTTTCCATTGTAATTACGATATGTCTTGGTTTGGGTCTTTTTGGATTCATCTTGTATGGGACTCTCTGTGCTTGTGTGACTTTTTTCTTCCCCACATCATGGAAGTTTTCTGACATTATTTCTTTGCATAGGTTTTCTAACCCCTGCTCTTGTTCTTTTTGTTCTGGCACCCCTACTATATGTATGTTGCTTCATTTCATGTTGTTACAAAGCTCCCTCGGGTTCTTCTCTTGTCTTTTGAATTTTTATCTCCAATTGCAACTCAGATTAGGTGTGTATTGCTTCCCTATCTTCTAACTCACTAAATCATTCCTCTGATTCTCCTATTCTACTGTTGAAAGCTTCCATAGTGTTTTTTATTGTAGCTATATCACTTTTTATTTCTTCTTGGGTCTTCTATAGGTTGTTGATGTTCTCACCCATTTGGTTTATGAACTGTATGACAATTATTCTGAATTCTTTTTCTGACAACTTGCATGCCTCCATTTTATTTATTTCCTTTTCTGGTGATCCTCCTTTTCTTTCCTTTGGGGGTTGTTCTTCTGTCTCTCCATTTTTGCTCTCACTGAAGGTTCTAGGTGTCAAGGTGCGTGAGGCTGCTATGGAGGGCCTGGTGGAAGGTTATGCTTTTGCATATGCCCTGATTTCAGTGTATGCCATTTAGTGCCAGGCAGCGGTGCCCTAAGAGCATGCTCTTCCAGCATCCTTCTCCTTGTCTTTGGTCAGATTGATCAAATGCCTGCTGAAAGATGCTGAGCCAAAAAGTAGAATCTCAAAACAGGTTTTTGATATCAGTAATGTGGTGTACTTGAACCAATGGCTCCATGTTTGATGAACTATATGCCTGAAGCAAGTAAGCACATAGCTCAAAAAGATACTGAGTGATGTTTCCCAAAATATAACTATATACAGTAAAGGAGAGATAGAACATGTCCAGCCAATATTGCAAGTTTTATACCTGTCCCCAGAGACAAAGGTTATAAAGAGTTTCTATAAAATATTTAAATGTTTTCACTGTTATGGCCTAACACCAAAAATATCTTTGTTCTCCCCTTGTTTCTCCCCTAGAGCAGTTTAAGTAATTCACCTAAAGTTGCAGAGCAAAGGGGATGAATACCAGGGACTTTCATTTTTCAGAGGTATATTTTGTGTCAAATTTGGATACTTTGTTAAAAATGGGTTTTCTTTTTATTTTTGCAACACATGTCTTTTTGCCTCTTCATTTATATAGCAAATTTAAAAAACCATTAAAACATTAGTGGTCACTGATTTTAAAATAGATGTGTTTCTGTCCATTGAGGAAACCAGCTGTTCATATGTTCCATTTGTGATTGTTTGCTATGTTTGTGATGATAAATGGTTGAATTTTTTTTTCAGGAAGGAATCCTGCAGAGCTCTGAGCAAGAGAATTTTCTAATACACAGCAGTTTTAAACAGCTTCTCCAGAATGTAGTAGTCCCTTTGCATGTGCTACCATTATGAGCTAAAGCTTAAATGGAACGAAGTCATGAAAGCCTTCTCCTGTTGTCAATTTATATCAAGAACTCAAAACATTGCCCTTGTATGTATTCAACATATCTCTGCTATCTCAGACACACATAAAATATCTCTTCTTTTTTTCATTTCTCATTTTATGTACATGCTTACCCATTGTGGTCTACAACCTACATTATCACCATCAATAGAGAGCTTGTTTGAAATTGCAGACTCTTTGGCCTCATCTCAGACATACTGAATAAAAATTTACATTTTAATAGGATTCTAAGGTGATTCATGTGCACATTAAATTTTGATAAGCACTGATCTGTAATTGAGTTCCTCAACCATGGTTCATCCTTAAAATATGTATTAAAAGACTTTAAAAAAACTGATACTTGACCCTAACCATTTAATTCATTAATTATCTTGGTGTAGAATCTGGTGATTCTAATATTGAGCTTATGAAGTTATTTTTTATTATTATTCTAGATGTTCAGATATGTTGACTTTGCACTTGACTATGGATAATCCAACTGTGCCCTACTTCCAGTCATCCCTAACATCAACTTCTTGACACCAAGCTATCTTTTACCTTATTTCTATTAGTGATGGTCAATGTCTTTGAGAAATAAAATGAGCACTCCCAAACTAATTCTTGCAGTTTTGCCACTGGACATAATTTTCCTTAATTTTTGTTGTTAAATGTTGGCTACTGGCATACTCATATCTGAGCCCTGGATATTTGGCATGTGACTAGTGGGGACTTCACCAGGGCACATCCCTAAGATGAGAATCCAAAGAATTTCTGACATAATTAACTTTGAACTGCTTAGTAAAATTAGAATTTCCATTTCTCCCACCCCAAACTTGATTGAGTGCTATTAACTCTGTTACTGAAAGGTACTCACTACTGAATGGAGTCATCATTATGAAATCACTAGAGGCCCGATGCATGAAATTAGTGCAAAGGGCATGGCCCTCCCAGCAGCCCCAGCTACCACCTCAGCACTTGCAGCAGCCCCGGCTGCCTCACAGTCCCACCCCCCACCCACTGGTCTTTCTGGAAGGTTATCCCAGGAGGTCATTATGGAATGTCGTTCCACCATCCAGCCTAATTAGCATATTTGCTCTTTATTATATAGGATTTGTTAGAACTGGGATTTATATGAAATATGCTTGCCTCTTCCTGGTTAGTCATAATAAGTAAATCATAATTATAATATGAAAATACTCTTTATTAAGAGCATTAACTCAAAGTTTTTTCTCATTCATATTGATATAATAGGCATTTAGTTTTCTGTGAATTTGCCATGTTAATTATGCAAAATTTAGTGCAAACTATATTTTTCAGTCACATTAAATGAGTAGGAGTACAGAAAACATGACTTTCTTTTGAAAGTGATTAAAGTGATATTTTCAACTTGAATGAAGCTGAAGCAATACACTCATAATTTTCATTATAAACATTGAGTGACTTCTTTATTTTAATTTAAATGCTTTATTGTTTAAAGGATTACATTTTCCCCCATTGACCGCTCCCCGTGTGGTTCCACACCCCAGCACATGCCCTCAATACCCTACTGTCTGTGTCCATTGATAATGCTCATATGCAAGCATACAAATCCTTGGCTGCTCTCTTACTGCCTCACCCCACAACTTCCCTCATAGGTTGGATAGTCTGTTCAATGCTTTTATGACTCTGGTTCTATTTTTGTTGATCAGTTTATATTGTTCATTATATTACACAAATGAGTGAGATCCTGTGATGTTTATCTTTCCCTGACTGGTTTATTTCACTTACCATAATGCTCTACAGTTCCATCTATGCTGTTACAAATGGTAAGAATTCCTTCTTTTTTATAGCAGCATAGTATTCCATTGTGTAGATGTACTGTGGTTTTTAATCCACTCATCTGCTGATGGGCACTTAGGCTGTTTCCAAATCTTAGAAATGGTGAATTTTGCATCTATGAACATTGGGGTGTATATAACCCTTCTGATTGGTGTTTCTAGATTCTTGGGATATATTCCTAGAAGTGGGATCACTAGGTCAAATGGGAATTCCATTTTTAGTTTTTTAGGAAACTCCATACTATTCTCCACAGTGGCTCCACCAGTCTGCATTTCCACCAGAAATGCAAGAGTGTTCATTTTTCTCTGCATCCTCACCAGCACTTGTCATTTGTTGATTTGTTGATGATAGCCATTCCAACAGGTGTGAGAGAGTATCACATAGTTGTTTTGATTTGCATGTCTCGGGTGATTACTTACTTTGAGCATGTTTTCATATATCTCTTGGCCTTTCTTATGTCTTCTTTCGAAAAATATCTATTTAGGTCCGTTGCCCATGTTTTAATTGGGTTGTTTATCTTCCTTTGTTAAGTTGTATGAGTTCCTTGTAAATGTTTGAGTTTAAACCCTTATCGGTGATAACATTAACAAATATGTTCTCCCATGCAGTGGGCTTTATTATTGTTTTGTTGATGGCTTCTTTAGCTGTGCAAAAGCTTTTTATTTTTATGTATTCCCATTTGTTTATTTTATCTTTAGTTTCCATTGCCCTAGGAGCTGTGTCTGTGAAGAAATTGCCTCGGCATATGTCTGAGATTTTTCAGCCCGTGGATCCCTCTAGTATTTTTATGTTTTCCCATCTTACATTTAAGTCCTTTATCCATTTTGAGTATTTTTGTGTATGGTGTAAGATGGTGGTCTAGCTTCATTTTTTTACATGTATCTGTCCAATTTTCCCAACACCATTTATTGAAGAGAATGTCTTGACTCCATTGTATGTTATTGCCTCCTTTGTCAAATATTAATTGAGCATAGTGGTTTGGGTCAATTTCTGGGTTGTCTATTTTATTCCATTGATCTATATGTCTGCTCTTGTGACAGTACCAGGCAATTTTGAGAACAGTGACTTTGTAATACAGCTTCATATCTGGTATTGAGATCACACCTATATTGTACTTCTTTCTAAGGATTGCTGCGGCTATTCAGTTGAATCTATAGGCTTCTTTGGGTATTATGGACATTTTAATGATGTTGATTCTACCAATCTATGGACAAGGTATGTTCTTCCATCTGTTTATGTCTTCTTCTATCTCTTTATCAGTGTCATGTAGTTTTCTGTGTACAGACCATTTATATCCTCAGTTAAGGATATTCCTAGGTATCTTAATTTTTTTGGTGCAATGGTAAATGGGATTGCTTTTTAAGTCTCTCTTTCTGTAAGTTCACTATTGGTGTATAGAAATGCCATAGATTTCTTGGTGTTAATTTTCTGAATTTATTTACTAAGTCTAATAATTTTTGATGGAGTCTTTAAGGTTTTCTATGTATAGTATCAAGTCATCTGAGAATAATGACAGTTTTACTTCTTCTTTTCGAATCTTGATGCCTTTTATTTCTGCTTCTTGTCTGATTGCAATGACTAGTACATTCAATACTATGTCAAACAGGAGTGGTGAGAGTGGGCATCCCTATCTTGTTCCTGTTCCTAGGGGAAATGATTTTAGTTTTTGCCCATTGAGTACAATGGTGGCTGTGGGTTTGTCATATATGGCTTTTATTATGTTAAGGTATTATCTTTCTATTCCCATCTT
The DNA here is from genome assembly GCF_964212035.1 of Myotis nattereri. NCBI lineage: Eukaryota > Metazoa > Chordata > Mammalia > Chiroptera > Vespertilionidae > Myotis > Myotis nattereri. Next base: position 89,701,917 of record NC_138078.1, read on the forward strand.
GCTGAGAGTTTTTGTCAAGAAAGGATGCTGCATTTTCTCAAATGCTTTTTCTGCATCAATTGATATGACTATGTGATTTTTATCTCTAAATTTCTTTATGTGATGTATCACATTTATTGATTTGCGGATATTGTAGCATCCTTGCATCCCTGTGATAAATACTGCTTGATCATAGTGTATGACTTTTGTGATGTAATGCTGTATCCGTTGTGTTAGAATTTTGTTGAGGATTTTGGCATCTATCTTCATGACGGGTATTGGCCTGTAATTCTCTTTCATAGTGTTGTCTTTATCTGGTTTTGGTATTAGAGTCATGATGGCTTCGTAGAATGATCTTGGAAGGGTTCTTATCTCTTGAATTTTTTGGAATAGTCAGAGGAGGATAAGTTTTATTTTTTCCTTGAAAGTTTGTTAAAACTCCTCTTTGAAACCATCTGGCCCTGGGCTTATGTTTGCTGGAAGCTCTTTGATGACTGCTTCAATTTCTTCCATAGCTATGGGCCTATTGAGATTTTTAGATTATTTCTGATTGAGTTTTAGAAGGTTGTATTTTTGTAGGAATACTTCTATTTCCTCTAAGTTGTCTAGTTTTTTGGAATAGAGTTGTTCATAGTATTTTTTAATAATCTTTTTTATTTCTATAGCATCTGTTGTTATTTAGCATCTTTAATATCTGATTTTTTTTATTTGGGTCCTCTTTTTTTGTTTCTTGGTGAGCCTGGCTAGAGGTTCATTTATCTTGTTTGTCCTTTTAAAGAACAAGCTCATGGTTTCATTGATCTTTTGTATTGTTTTTATGGTCTCTATGTCATTTATTTTTGTTCTGATCTTTATTATCTCCTCCCTTTTGCTCATTCTGTGCTTTTCTTGTTACTCGCTTTCTAATTCTTTAAGTTGTAGAGTTAGATAATTTACTACCATTTTTTTCATGTTTTTTGAGATAGGCCTGTAGAGCTGTAAAATTCCCTCTCAGGACTGCTTTCATTGTGTCCCATAGATTTTGCATTGTTGTGCTTTCATTGTTATTCCTTTCCAGAATGTTTTTAATTTATTTTTTGATATCTTTGTTAACCCTATCATTGTTTAATAGCATACTATTCAGCTTCCAAGTGTTTGAATTTTTGGATTGTTTTTACTGTTGTTTATTTCTAATATTATGCCATTGTGGTCTAAGAAGATGCTTGATATGATTTCAATCTTCTTGAATTTGGAGAGACTTTGCTTGTGACCCAATATGTGCTCTATCTTTGAAAATGTCCCATGTGCACTTGAGAAGGATGTATATTCCATGGCTTTAGGGTGAAAAGCTCTGAATATGTCTATTATGTCAATCAGATCTAGTGAGTAATTTAGGATTGCTATTTTTGCTGATTTTTTGTCTAGAGGATTTATCCAGTGATGTCAATGGTGTATTAAAGACTTTTAATATGATTGTGTTGCTGTCGATCTCTCCCTTGATATCTTCCAGGAGATTTTTTATGTATTTGGGTGGTCCTGTATTGGATGCATATATGTTTATCAGGGTTATATCTTCTTGTTGTATCAATCCCTTTAGTATTATGAAGTTGCCTTCCTTATTTCTTGATATGGCCTTTTCTTTGAGGTCTGCTTTTCCAGATATAAGTATTGCTACCCCAGCTTTTTTTTTTCCATTTCCATTTTCCTGGAAGATGTTTGTCCATCCCTTCACTTTCAGTCTGTGTGAGTCCCTTGTTCTGAGGTGGGTCTCCTGTAGACATCCAATATATAGGTCATATTTTTTTTAATCCATTCAGCCACTCAATGTCTTTTGATTGGAGTATTTAGTCCATTTACATTTAAAGTTATTATTGATAGGTAGTTGTTTGTAGCCATTTTTAATTTTTTGTGCCTGTGTTCCTTCTCACTTTTTTATTTCTTCTTTTTACTCCTGTCCTATTAACATTTCTTGCATTCTTGGCTTTGTATTGATAAACTCCCTCTTTTTTTTTTGCTTTTGTCTGTGAATCTCCTTATTTCCCCTTCAATTTTGAATAATAGCCTTGATGGATAGAGTATTCTTGGTTGCAGTCCCTTGCTTTGCATCATTATGTAAATTTCCTTATATTCTTTCCTGGACTGATGTGTTTCTGTTGAGAAATCATTTGATAATCTAATAGGAGATTCCTTGTATGTAACTTTCTGTCTCTCTCTTGCAGCCTGTAAGATTCTCTCTTTGTTCTGAACAGTAGCCATCATAATTATGATGTATCTTGGTGTTGGTCTTTTCAGATGCATCTTTTATGGAACTCTCTGTGCTTGTGTGACTTTTTTCTTCCCCACATGAGGGATGTTTTCTGACATTATTTCTTCAAATAGGTTTTCTAACCCTTGTTCCTCTTCCTGTTGGTCTGGACCCCCTATTATTCATATGTTGCTTTGTTTCATGTTGTCCCTCAGTTCCCTTAGGCTCTCCTCCTGTCTTTTAATATTTTTCTCTTATTGCAGTTCAGTTTGGGTGTGTTTTTCCTCCTTGTCTTCTATTTTGCTAATTGGGTCCTCTGCTTCTCCTAGTCTACTGTTGAAACTTTCCATGGTGTTTTTTATTGCAGCTATATCACTCTTTATTCTGATTCTTTCATACGTTGTTGATTTTTTCATCCATCCTGTTTTGAGTTGTAGGACCATGATTCTGAATTCTTTTTCTGACATATTGCATCCCTCCATTTCACTTAGCAGCTTTTCTGGAGATTTCTCCTTTTCTTTCCTTTGGGGGTTTCTTTGTCTACCCATTTTGTTCTCATGGAAGGATCTAGATGTGGAGTCTTGCAGGGGATGCTCCTTTGGTGTCAGTGGCTACTCAGGTAGCAGTTGGTCCTTGGATGTTCATTGCAATGGCTGCTCCTCAGTGGCAGCAGCTCCTCTGGTGGGTGCTGTTTGCAGCAGTCGTGTCTCCTCTGGCTGCTGTGGGGAGGTTGCTCGTGCAGCTGCTCCTCCTCGGATGGGGGTGGGCTGCTTATGTGCCTGCTGCTCCTCAGATGGGGTTGGTCTGCTTGTGTGCCTGCTGAACCTCAGTTGTGGTGGGGGCTGCTCATGTGGCTGTTGCTCCATGGATGGGAGAGAGCTGCACATATCGCTGCTGCTCCTTGGACATAGGCAGGCCTTTTGCCGGCTGTTACTCATCAGACAGTTGTGGGCTGCATGCGGTTGCTGATCCTCAGATGGGAGTAGGCTGTGCGTGGCTGCTAATTTTTCAATGTAAGCGGTCTACCCATGTGCCTGCTGCTCCTTGGACCAGGGCAGGATGCTCAGGTAGCTGCTGCTCCTCAGATTTGGATGAGCTGCTCATACAGATGCTGCTCCTCAGGCTGGAGGTGGGCTGCTTGTGCAACTGCTACTTTTTGGATGGGGCCATTCTGCTTGCATGGTTGCTGCTCCTCAGATGGTGGGCGGGCCACTCACACAGCTGCTGCTCCATGGACAGGGGAAGGCTACATGAGGATGCTGCTCTTTGGCTTGGGGTGGGCTGCTCATGGGGCTTCTGGTCCTTGCACAGGAATGGGCTGTTATCATGTCTGATGCTTGCATGGTTGCAGTGCCCTGGCAAAAGTGTTGGGCCAGTCATAGGGGAGCGTGCTTCAGAACTCAGAGGAACCTGTGCCTGGGGTGGCTGGAGTCTCGGTGACCATAGGACCACAGCCAAGGTAGCAGGTCCCTGGCAGGGGTAGCTCTAGAGTCTTGGGTGTTATCTGAGTGCACCCTTGGTGGAAGTGAGGCTTGGTCCCCTGTCACAGCAGCTCTCCCCTTCAAAAAGGTGAGGCCTCTGAGGAAGAGCCGGCCTCTGAGACTGTTTGAAATGGTAGCAGAAGCTGCCTAATTAGGCGAGCCCAGTTAGCCTACCCCTTAAGGCCCTGTGGGATCTAACTGTGCCTCACTCACACACAAACCCCACATGACCACACACTCCTCTTTTGTTCCCTCACTCACTCATGCTCTTTCCCTCATCGCTGCCTTCTTCTTGCCTCTGCAGTCAGGTCTAGTGTGTTATTTACCTGCTCATGGGTGGAGTCTCCTCTCTGGGTGTCTGGTTATGTGGCTCTCTCTCTAGCACATTGGCCAAACAGGATAAAATTCACCTCAGCAAGACATGACACAAAGGGAACAAAACATAAATGTACTCACGACATCAATAACCCCAGTATAATGACCATCAGAGAAAAGAGAATTAGGGGAGAGAAAAGAGAGCACAAATGATATCGAAGTGAGAAAAAATGGTACGAGAGAAAAGAAAAAGAAGAAAAAGGAAGAAAAGGAAAAAAATTATATATGTCGAGAAAACACCAGAGGACAAACAGGTAAACCAAAACATACAAACCCCAAATTCCCAGTAAAGAGGGTGGGGGAAGAATCTTATTTACAGAAAGTAAGTTTAAGAATTGGATGAATATGGCAAGGACCTTAGGTCAATATAGAGGAAGTAGATTGGATCAGAAGAATGAGACAGAGAAGAATATACTACTACTACTACTACTACTACTACTAATAATAATAATAATAATAATAAATTTAAAAATAAATGATTTACAAATTAGGGTAAAAATAAAGTAAATCGGAATGATGGAAAAATAATGTGAAAAGAAATAGAAAATGAAGAAATAAACAATAAAAGGAAAATAAAGAAAAAAGGAAAAAAGAGATAACAAAATAACAATAAAATAAAATAAAAATGAAAAAGTGAAGTGTCGTTTCTTTAGCTGGTTTAAGATCCCACTCTTCTGTACTGTCTGTGACTTCTCACATTCCTGTTGCAGGGACTGATGGCCTCTCTTTAGGCCAGTCCCTGTGGACTCTAGGGACTATTCAGATTTTTTTTTTTCATAACCTTTGTGCAACTCAGGGTGTAGTCTGGGTGTGGCTGTATTGGTCGCCTGTAGACTGCAGGGTGGGGCTATATCTTCAGGAGAAAATGGCTACCTAGGTCCAGGGCATCAGGTATGACTCAGTGCCAGACTTGCAGCCCCTTCTCCTGGGCCCTCTCCTCACTCCATCCACTCCCAAGACTCAACGAATCCACACCTCCTCCTGCACCTCAGACACAAGTGAGTGTCTGTATCTGAAAGGTCTTATGAACTAGGTCAGGGATCCTCAAACTACGGCCCGCGGGCCACATGCAAATACAAATATTGTATTAGTTCCTGCTTTGTTATTTTACTTCAAAATAAGATATGTGCAGTGTGCATAGGAATTTGTTCATAGTTTTTTTTTAAACTATAGTCCGGCCCTCCAACAGTCTGAGGGACAGTGAACTGGCCCACTGTTTAAAAAGTTTGAGGACCCCTGAACTAGGTTCAGTGAGGAAAAACAAAGGCCACAAAGTGGGGAAAGAGCTGCACCTCTGAAAGCCCCTATCCTGCCAGCATTGTGCAGTTTGGGCAGCCCTCCAGGCTACCCCCTCTGAGCTCAGTCTTTCGTGACTGTGTACCCAGATCTAGAATCCCCAGCCACCAGCAGTCCTGTGGACCTCCTTTCCACAGTCAAACGTTGCGCCTGTCCCAATGAATGTGGCTCAATGCCATGCGGTTTTCCTCTGACCCTCTGGGATTGGAGGTCTTGCAGTTCTCTCCAGCCCAGATCCTTGATTTTACCTTTTTCGAGGTGTCCTCTACCCTTCCCGGCTACAAATTGTCTCACCAGCTGTGTCTCCTTTGCCAATTTGGGGTGGATGTTATTCGATTCAGTTGCTCATTCTCTCTTCTCTGGGACATGGCTTGGGATACGTCCGTCTGTTCCGCCACCATTTTGTCCTCTGAGAAGCATAGGTTTTATTTCTTGTTTAAATGTTTGGTAAAACTCTCATGTGAAGCCATATGGTCCAGGGCTTTTGTTTGCTGGAAGTTTTTTTTTTTAATTTTTTTGCTTTATTGATTAAGGTATTAGATATGTGTCCTTATCCCCCCATTGCCCCTGCTGGAAGTTTTTTGATTACTGTTTCAATTACATCAATAGCTATTGGCCTATTCAGTTTTATTATTATTATTATTATTGTTATTATTATTCTTGATTGAGTTTTGAAAGCTTGTATTTTTCTAGGAATATGCCCATTTCTTCAAGGTTGTGCACTTTGTTGGATTAGAGTTGTTTGTAGTATTTTTTTTATGATACTTTTTATTTCTCTGGTGTCAGTTGTTACTTCACCTATCTCAATTCTGATTTTGTTTATTTGGGTCCTCTTTGTTTCTTAGTGAGCATAGCTAGAGGTTCATCAATCTTTTTTATCCTTTCAAAGTACAAGTTCTTGGTTTTATTGATCTTTTTTGTATGTTTGTTTGTTTTGGTCTCTATGTCATTTACTTTGGTTCTAATCTTTATGATTTCCTCCCTTCTGCTCACTCTGGGCTTTTCTTGTTGCTCTCTTTATAATTCTTCAAGTTGCAGGGTTAGATAATTTATTACCATTTTTCTTGTTTTTTTTGTTTTTTTTTGAGGTAGACCTGTAACTCTATGAACTTCCCTCTCAGGACTGCTTCCACTGTGTCCCATAGATTTTGGATTGTTTTGTTGTTATTGTCATTTGTTTCCAGGATGTTTTTTAAAAAAATTTCTTCTTTGATCTCTTTTGTAACCCAATCATTCTTTAATAGCATACTATTTAGCCTCCAAGTGTTTGGTTTTTTTCATTGTTTTTATTGTAGTTGATTTCCAATTTTATACCATTGTGATCTGAACTGAAAACAGTTGCTATTCTAATGGGAGATTCCTCATAGGTAACTTTCTGTCTCTCTCTGGCAGCCTTTAATAGTCTTCCTTTGTCATTGATATTTGCCAATTTAATTATGGTGTGTTTTGGTATTGGTCATTTGAGTTCATCTTGTTTGGGTCTGTATGTGCATTTTGGACTTGTGTGGCTTATTCCTTCTCAACATCTGGGAAGTTTTCTGTCATTATTTCTTTCTTTTTTAAAAAAATATATATATTTTATTGATTTTTTACAGAGAGGAAGGGAGAGAGAGATAGAGAGTCAGAAACATTGATGGGAGAGAAACAACGATCGGCCGCCTCCTGCACATCTCCCACTGGGGATGTGCCCTCAACCCAGGTACATGCCCTTGACCGGAATTGAACCTGGGACCTCTCAGTCTGCAGACCGACGCTCTATCCACTGAGCCAAACCGGTTTCGGCTGTCATTATTTCTTCAAACAGGTTTTCTATTCCTTGCTCCACCTCCTCTCCTTCAGGCACCCCTATAATGCGGATGTTACTTTGTTTGCTGTTGTACCAAAGCTCTCTTAGGCTCTCCTCCTGCTTTTTAAGTTTTCTTTCTGGTTGCTTGGTTTTTTTCTACCTTGTCTATTAACTTCCTAATGCGTTCCTAAGCTTCTTCTAGTCTACTTTTGAAAGTTTCCATTGTGTTCTTTATGATGACTATGTTATTCTTTTTTTTTTTTTTAAATATATTTTATTGATTTTTTACAGAGAGGAAGAGAGAGAGATAGAGAGTTAGAAACATCGATGAGAGAGAAACATCGATCAGCTGACTCCTGCACATCCCCCTCTGGGGAAGTGCCCGCAACCCAGGTACATGCCCTTGACCGGAATCGAACCCGGGACCTTTCAGTCCACAGGCCGACGCTCTATCCACTGAGCCAAACCGGTTTCGGCGACTATGTTATTCTTCATTTCCTCTTGATTCTTCTTCACTTCCTCTTGATTCTTCCACATGTTGTTGAATTTGTTCTTCCGTCCTTTTCAGTGTCCTTATAACCATTGCTCTGAATTCTTTCTCTGACAAATTGCTTGTCTCCATTTCATTTATTTCCTTTTCTGGTGATTCCTCCTCACCTGTCGAATGGGGATTGTTTTTCTGTCTCCCCATTTTTGTTGTTCCTTTGTGATTATTTCTATGTACCCGATCAAATTGCTCTGCCACCCAGATATTTTGAGTTTGTCTTATATAGTAGATGTTTTGTGGGACCCAATGGTAGATTCTCTCTGGTCTTCTTGGCTAGGCCATCTAGGGATGTCTCCTACTTGGTATATTTGGCTCTTCTTGGTGTAGTTTGGTCTTGAGTTTTATTGTCTCATTAGTGGATGGAGTCTCCTCTCAGGGTGTCTGGTTATGTTGCTTGCTCTCTATCAAGTTGACCAAACAGCACAAAATACAACTTGACAAGACAGGACATAAAGGGAACAAAACAAGAATATACTCATGACACCAATAACCCCAATATAAGTAACCACCTGAGAAAAGAGTATTAGGGAAGAGAAAAGAGAGCAAAACTGATATTGAGGAAATAAAAAATGCTAGAAGAGAAAAGAAAAAGGATAAAATGGAATAATAATAATATACCACAGAACAAACAGATAAACCAAATAATGCAAACAACAAACACCCAGAAAAGAGGGTGGGGGTAGAATCTTTAGTGGCAGAGCTTATATACAGAAAGTAATGTTAAGGAATTAAATGAATATGTGAATGAGGACCTTGGTTCAATATAGAGAAAGTAGAAAGAGGATGAGTGGATTAGAAGAAAAGAAAGAGAAAGAAGAAAAAAGTTAAATAAAATAATAAAAAATAAAATAAAATAAATAACAATAAAAAATAAAAATGGAATGAAGACCAAATAATGCAAAAAATAAAAAAACAAGCAAAAAAGAAAAAAGAAAAATTTAATAAAATATAAAAAAAAATAAAATAAAAAAGTGAAATGTTCATTTCAGCTGAGTTTTAATGCCACATGTGGGCTGATTTAAGATTCCACTCTCTGTACTATCTGCCACCTCTCAGTTTCCTTTTAGGTAGTCAGCACGGTGTTGCAGTTCCAAGCGATCCACTGCTCCTCCTTTTGTGTCTATATCCACCCCCATTGACTGCCATCAGGTGGGACCAATCTACCCACTTAGCCTGTCTGCCCACTGGCAATTTGAATCTCTCAAGCGGCTGTTTCTGACAGGATTTTAGTTGGGGAGGTTGCTGTATTACTTTCTGGGACTGAAGGGCCTCTCTTCAACATAGTCCCTGAGGGTTCTTAGGGGCTATTCAGACTTTTTGTGTCCTTTGTACCACTTAGGGTTTAGTCTGGGTGTGGCTGTATTGGTTGTCTGGAGACTGGTTGGAGGGGCTGGCTCTTCAGGAGATAATGGCTGCTTAGGTCCTGAGGGTCAGGAATGTCCCAGTGCTGGACTCCTGGTCACCTCTCCCTAACCCACTCTTCTCCACAACCTCTCCCAGACTCTTCAAGTCAACACCTCTACCTGCACCTCAGCCATGGATGAGTGTTTATATTTAAAGGGTCCTATGAACTTTGTTTAGCAAATAAAAGCAAGATCAAAAAGAGGGGACACAACTGTGCCACTGTGAGTTTCTCTCTCCTGGCACCATGCAGCTTGGGCAGCCTTCAGGCTGCCTCCTCTGGGCTCAGCCTCCTGTAGCTGTGGCCTTAGATCTAGAATCCCCTGCCTCCAGCATTCCTGTGGGCTTGCTTTCCACAGTCAGATATTATAACTGTCCCCAAGGGGCACGGACTTGGTGCTGTGTGGCTTCCTTCTGACCTTCCTGGCTCAGAGGTTTTGCAACTCTCTCTAGCCCAGATCCCTGATCCTACCATTCTCCAGGTGTCCTCTGCCTTTCCAGGCTGCGAATTGTCCCACCAGCTGTGTCTACTTTGCCAATTCTGGGTGGATATTATTCCATGCTCCTTCTATCTGCTCCAGGATAAGGCTGGGAATAGGTCTGCCTATTCAGCCACCATTTTGTCTACCTCGAGTCCTTCTTAACAGACTGGAAATAACCATCTAAAACTATGTCTACTTATCACTTTGAAATACAGTATATATGTGTATGTTTATATTTCATAGTTTTGTTAAAAACAAATTATTAGGTAACCATCAGTATTTATCACTCCATCAGTATAACTTTGAAATCCCAATAATTACTTAATTTTAAATGATTAATACTCTACTTAAATGGATTGATTTTTTTTAACTTTTAAGACTTTATTTTTTAGAGCAATTTTAATTTCATAGCAAAATTGAGCGGAAGGTATAGAGACTTACCATCTAACACCTGTTACCATACATGCACAGCTTCCTCATTATCCATATCCTCCACCAGAGTGGTACTTTTGTTACAATTGTTGAACCTAGTACATTGACACATCATAATCAGCCAAAGGTTGACATTACTATTTACTCTTGGCATTGTATATTCTGAGTTTTTTCATATGTACAAGATATGTATTAATGATTATGGTATCATACAGAGTATTTTCTTTGTGCTCCACTTATTCATTCTTTCTTCTGCCTGACCTCTGGCAACCACTGATTTTTTTTTATCTTCCCCATAGTTTTGCTTTTTCCAGAAAGTCTTATATTCAGAGCATACAATATGTGCCCTTTTTAGATTGGTTTCATTCACTTAGTAATATGCATTTAAAGTTCTTTTATGTTTATTCACGATTCAATAGCTTATTTCCTTTTAATATTCAATAAGTTTCCATGTCTGGATGTACCACAAATTATTTATTAATTCACCTACTAAAGTACATTTTGGTTGCTTCCAAATTTTGACAATTATGAACAAACCTGCTGTTAACATCATGTACATGTTTTGTGTGTATTTAAGTTTTGAACTCTTTTCATTAAAATCCAAGGAGTGTGATTACTGGATCATATGATAAGAATGTGTTTAATTTTCTAAGAAACTGCCCAATTGCCTTCCAGAGTGTCTGTACCATTTTATTTATTTATTTATTTATTTATTTATTTATTTATTTATTTAATTCTTTATTGTTTAAAGTGTTACATATGAATAATTTTTCCCCATTGATCTCTCCCTGTTCATTCCCATTCTCCAGCACATGCCGTCACCCCCCAGCACTGACTGTGTCCATGGGTTATGCTTATATGCATGCATACAGTCCTTTGGTTGATCTTACCCCACCCCCCTCCCGCCTTCCCTCTGAGGTTGGATCATCTGTTTGATGCTTCTATGTCTCTGGATTTATTTTAGTTCATCAGTTTATGTTGTTCATTATATTCCACATATGAGTGAGATCATGTGATATTCATCTTTCTTTGACTGGCTTATTTCACTTAGCATAATGCTCTCCTATACCATTTTAGATTCCTGCCAGCAATGAATGAGAGTTCTTGTTGCTTCATATCCTCAACAGAATTTGGCTTCATCAACATTCCAGATTTTGGTCATTCTAATAGGTGTACAGTGGTATCTTGTTGTTTTAATTTGCATTTCCCTAATGACATAAAACATAGTGCATTTTTTAATATGCTGATTTTCCATCTGTATATATTTTTTAATAAGGTGTATCTTATAATCAGCCCATTTTTTTAAATTGGGTTGTTTGCTTTCTTTTTGCTGATTTAGAAAAAAATTATTAAGTTCGTTGGAGTGACATTGGTCAACATGAACATATATGTTTCATGTGTGGATTTTTAAGAGAGTTTTTTGTATGCTTTGGATAATAGTTCTTGATCAGATATATCATTTGAAAATACTTTCTATCAGTGTGTGGTTTTTCTTATTCTCTTGATCATATTTAAACTTAAATGTTTATTTTCCAAAATATCTCCTATAAGAGAAAGTATATATGGAATAAAATTTATATATGGAAAATAATAGAGATTAATTTTATTTTTCTAATTTAAGAAATATTTCGGTTCTCAGAGGTAAGGTGTGGCAGAAGCAAAAGGTAAATGTTGTCAAATATATAGTGAATGAAAATGATTTGACTTTGGGTGGTAGGCACACAATGCAATATACAGATCATGTATCATAGAAATGTATACTTGAAACCTATATAATCTTATAACTATTGTCACCCCAATAAATTTAATAAAAATAAAATTAATAATAAATACATAAAATTTAAAACAGAAATATTTCAAAGGAACTAATATATATCAAGCTTTATGCAACTCTCCTGGGAGAGATGAAAAATAAAACCAACAGTCAAAGCAATATGGTAAGTGTCACAATAGAAGTTTATATCATACTCTAGCATTCTATGGGGTCAGGAAGGAAAATGCATCAAGCCTTTATGGTAGTTCAAGTAAGAATTGAATTCACAGGGAGGGTGATGATTATTAAGATAATACTATTCAAATTATGTGTCTATTAAGTTTCTTAATTTGGTCTTTATCCCAACAATAATGGGTCATCCTCTCTTATTGGGCTCTTGGTATTTCCCTTTATTTTCAGACCAAAACTACCTTCTGTGAAATTATTATAATAATTCACTTATCTCTGGGAACAAAACATTAATTTATTTGCAATTCTCCCCCATGTATCCTTAAAATTCCTTTATAGAAAAATATGGCTGCATTTTGGGGCCTTTCCTGATCAAATTGCTACTATTCAGTCAATCTAAATGTCCTGTTATCATAACTCTCTGCCCCTTGACTAACTCTACATACTACCTTATTCCCTTTCCTTTACAAAAGCTTCCTTTCTCTTCATCTGCAATCCCATCCCTTACAACAGCTTAAGGGGCCTACTGATTTATCTTCTAAACTCATTTTTAAAAATATATTTTATAATATTCATAACACAAAAGCATAGTTCCCAATAAACTCATGTAAAAGACAATTGCTATTTATAAATCTTTAGGGTTCATTTTAATAGCTCTGTTATTCTTTAAACTTCCATACTCTTAATAAGTAAGTTGAATGCATGTTGGCTTCACCACCATATGTATATGCATACGTTTCAGGTTTCAAAGACATGTGAGTGCCATATGTAGAAAAGATATCAG